>NW_027507788.1:19348780-19948780 GCF_037356315.1 Lithobates pipiens
CATTGAATGGTCAGACCTTTCGCTCCTTGTGTGAGGTAGGGAAAAGAAGAACTTCCCTGATTAATGTTTGCATCTAGGCAATTATTTCAGCTTCCCATCAGGCTAAACTAGAGCAAACATGAAGGAAACAAATGATTCTATTATAAGTACGAAAACGAGAACCCAGGAGGTGCAACCGGCTATTGGAACAAGTAAAATGTAGAAATAGACATAGAGTTAGGTGACCATCTCTGGGCCGTTGGGCGAAGTAGCTGTACGCAGTATATTATCACTGAGCAGCTTTGTAAAGACACGGAATACGCCGATAGGAAACACGCAACTACAGAACACGCAACCATGAAACATGCAACTACAAAACGCGCAACCATGAAACATGCAACTACAATAGTGGTCAATGGGTATATTTGGTTATTTGTGCCCCAGTTTCAGAATTTAATGTTTTTCTTTTCCAAAAAGGTGGGCAAACATTAAAGCGGTAGTAAAGCCTGCTTGGTCATTTTTACCTACAGGTAAGCCTATACCTTAACCACTTTCAGACCGGACCATTTTGCTGGTAAATGACCAGAGGTCTTTTTACAATTTGGCACTGCGCTGCTTTAACTGGTAATTGCGCGGTCATGCAATGTTGTACCCAAACAAAATTTGCGTCCTTTTCTTCCCACAAATAGAGCTTTCTTTTGATGGTATTTGATTGCCTCTGCGATTTTTATTTTTTGCGATATAAATGGAAAAAGACCGCAAATTTTGAAAAAAAATGATATTTTCTACTTTTTGTTATTAGAAAAATCCAATAAATTCAATTTTAGTCATACATTTAGGCCAAAATGTATTCAGCCACATGTCTTTGGTAAAAAAAAAGTCAATAACTGTATATTTATTGGTTTGCGCAAAAGTTGTCACATCTACAAACTAAGGTACGTTTTCTGGAATTTACGCAGCTTTTAGTTTACGACTGCCTATCTCAGTTCTTGAGGTGCTAAAATGGCAGGGCAGTACAAAACCCCCCCAAATGACCCCATTTTGGAAAGTAGACCCCCTAAGGAAATTGATAAGTGGCATGTTGAGCCCATCGAATATTTTATTTTTTTGCCTCAAGCGATTGAATAATGACAAAAAAATATATATTTTTTTTTTTTACACAAAGTTGTCACTAAATGATATATTGCTCACACATGCTATGGGCATATGTGAAATGACACCCCAAAATAAATTCTGCTGCTTCTCCTGAGTACGGGGATACCACATATGTGGGACTTTTTGGGAGCCTAGCCACGTACGGGGCCCCGAAAACCAAGAACCGCCTTCAGGTTTTCTAAGGGCGTAAATATTTGACTTCACTCCTCACTACCTATTACAGTTTTGAAGGCCATAAAATGCCAAGATGGCACAAAACCCCCACAAATGACCCCATTTTAGAAAGTAGACACCCCAAGCTATTTGCTGAGAGGCATGTTGAGTCCATGGAATATTTTATATTTTGCCACAAGTTGCGGGAAAATTACAAACTTTTTTTTTTTTTTTTTTTTTCACAAAGTTGTCACTAAATGATATATTGCTCACGCATGCCATGGGCATATGTGAAATGACACCCCAAAATAAATTCTGCTGCTTCTCCTGAGTACGGGGATACCACATATGTGGGACTTTTTGGGAGCCTAGCCGCGTACGGGGCCCCGAAAACCAAGCACCGCCTTCAGGCTTTCTAAGGGCGTTACAGTTTTGAAGGCCATAAAATGCCAAGATGGCACAAACCCCCCCCAAATGACCCCATTTTGGAAAGTAGACACCCCTAAATTTAGGGGTACACTAGTGAGACTAGGTAATAAATGGCGGGTGCCCTGAAACTATAAAAAAAATAACTAACCAACCAGCGTCACCTGTAACAGTTATATGGTGATCACTGGTGAAAGGGTTAACTAGGGGGCAATCAGGGGGCTTTATGCGGTAGTATATGGGGGTCCCTGGCGCTATAAAAAGCTGCGGCGAACCTAAATACCTACCTGCCTAACTAGCGTCACCTGTGACACTAATACAGTGATCAGAAAAACGATCGCTTATTAGGCTGGGTTCACACTGGAGCGATGCGGGAACGCCACGAATGCGCGGCGGGTTCCCGCATCACATGCCTCCCGGCGGCAGTTCACACTGCCCTATGCGAACTGCTGGGAGTGTCAGTGAAATGTTACTGACACCCCCAGATCAGTTCGCATATCGCAGTGCGATCTGCAAACTCGGATTGCATGGTGTGAACACCCATGCGATCTGATTCTGCTGCGGACCAAAAAAAGGGTCCCGTGCGAGTTTGCGGCGGGTGCGGCGGGTGCGACACGAATTCAGCCATACTATCTGTATGGCTGAACTCGAATCGCACAGAGATCGGATGTGATTTGCACTGCAGTGCGGTGCGAATCACATCCGTTCTCATAAACCGCTGCAATGTGAACCCAGCCTTAGTGACACTGGCGACGGGGGGTGATCACGGGGTTAAACCTTTATTGGGGGGGTTAGGGGGGTACCTTAGAACTAAAGGGGGCTAACCCTAACTGCCCTAACAGTTATTACAGTCACAAATGACACCCGCCGGGTGATCAGGGGGTTAAACCTTTATTAGGTAATAAATGGCGGGTGCCCTGAAACTATAAAAAAATAACTAACCAACCAGCGTCACCTGTAACAGTTATATGGTGATCACTGGTGAAAGGGTTAACTAGGGGGCAATCAGGGGGCTTTATGCGGTAGTATATGGGGGTCCCTGGCGCTATAAAAAGTTGCGGCGAACCTAAATACCTACCTGCCTAACTAGCGTCACCTGTGACACTAATACAGCGATCAGAAAAATGATCGCTTATTAGGCTGGGTTCACACTGGAGCGATGCGGGAACGCCACGAATCCGCGGCGGGTTCCCGCATCGCATGCCTCCCGGCGGCAGTTCACACTGCCCTATGCGAACTGCTGGGAGTGTCAGTGAAATGAGACCCCCAGATCAGTTCGCATATCGCAGTGCGATCTGCAAACTCGGATCGCATGGTGTGAACACCCATGCGATCCGATTCTGCTGCGGACCAAAAAAAGGGTCCCGTGCGAGTTTGCGGCGGGTGCGGCGGGTGCGACACGAATTCAGCCATACTATCTGTATAGCTGAACTCGAATCGCACAGAGATCGGATGTGATTTGCACTGCAGTGCGGTGCGAATCACATTCGTTCTCATAAACCGCTGCAATGTGAACCCAGCCTTAGTGACACTGGCGACGGGGGGTGATCACGGGGTTAAACCTTTATTGGGGGGGTTAGGGGGGTACATTAGAACTAAAGGGGGCTAACCCTAACTGCCCTAACAGTTATTACAGTCACAAATGACACCAATGCAAAAAAAATAAAAAAAAATAAAAAAAAGCAATTGGTGTCACTGTGACTGGGGGGGCAGGGGTAATTGGGGGGGTGATCGGGGGGTAAAGGGGGGGTGTGAGTGTGCCTGGCATGTTCTACTGTATGTGTGGTGTGTTGGTGCAACTCACCGAACCTCTCTCCTCGGTGCCGGAACGAAAAATACCGACACGGAGGAGAGAATACATCACTTCCTCTCCTGTGTTTACATTACAGGAGAGGAAGTGATGTCACGGAGGATTTCCATTCGTCGAGAGCGATCGCGAGGGGGTGGCCATGAATGAATGGCCGCCCCCTCATCCCGGATCGCTCTCGAAGGAATGCCGACCGCCGCAGGCACCGGGGGGGGGCCCGATCGGGCCCCCCACCCGCGGGCAGGCAGGGACTTATATATACGCCCATATGCCTGCCCGTGCCATTCTGCCGACGTATATCGTCGTGCGGCGGTCGGCAAGTGGTTAAAGAGGAAGTAAACCCTGATGAGTTTACTTCCTCTTTCATTCCCTGCAAAGGTAAAGCATAATGGATTACTATGCATCGCATAGTAGCCCATTATGTGTCACTTACCTGACACAGGAGCCAGCAAAGTCACCGCTGTCCCCTGTAGTCCGCCGCATTCATCTCCTCGGTGGGGTCTCGCAGCTCCGCCGCTGTCATTCGGGGAAGCCACGATGACGTCACTCCCGTGCATGCGCACCGGAGCCGAGACGCACGGCATTGCGTGGCATATTCGTTATCGAGGATGCCACGCTCAGTGCGCCTGCGCGCCGATGTCTACGGCACATGCACCGTAGACAGCAGTGCCCGTCTTCGGGCAAATATCTCCTAAACCGTATAGGTTTGGGAGATATTTCTTGGACCTACAGGTAAGCCTTAATCTAGGCTTACCTGTAGGTCAAAGTGGTTTGTAAGGGTTTACAACCACTTTAAGGCTTACCTGTAGGTAAAATGAATATCTCCTAAACATGCACCATTTTAGGAGATATTCACCCTGAATGCAACCAGTTACATCACTGGCGCATGTGCTCTGAAGGTCCGCATACCCTGCCAGACCTTCATGCCAAAACCGAGGGCTCCCGCGTGCAAGTAACATCATCGCATCACATAGCCGGAGTGCGCAAACCCGGAAGAAAGACCGGGGGAACAGGTCAGCTCTCTCAGCAGTGACAACCCGGCATCGGAGGGCTTTCTTCCAAGATGAGCATTTCATAATGTAGAAGTATGCAATGCATACTTGCACATTATGCAATTGCCTTACAAGTGTTTTTTTTTTCTACATCTGCCATTTACATCCGCTTTAACTGTACCCCTTGTTTTAACAGAGAGAGTCCTGGAAATCCAAAGTAATGACACTGGCATATATACAACGGGGGCAAACATCAGTCTGACCATCTGGTATGATGGAAACCCATCGGAAATATTTTGGTTTTATAATGGTAACCCGCTGGTCATTAAAACAGACTACATGAACTACGTTTCTAACAGAATTAGAAGTCGAATGGTCTTCCAAAAAAATGGATCTCTTTTCATTTATAACACCACCAAAGATGATGCAGGAAACTATTCTACCAATGTGACAGCAACAACAACAATAGCTACAACTACTACTATCGTCTCCGGCTCACGGACATTTCAGGTGAAATTCTATGGTAAGAGTCACTTTATATTGAGAGTGAATATATTATGCACACATACAGGATGTCCGACACAACAAAAACAAGACTGTGCCTGCACTCTATTTAACAAATTAACCACTTCAGCTCCAGAGGATTTGGCTGGCCAAAGACCAGAGCACTTTTTGCGCTTTAACCGACAATTGCACGGTCGTGCAACGCGGCTCCCAAACAAAATTGACATACTTTTTCCCCCCACAAATAGAGCTTTCTTTTGGTGGTATGTAATCACCTCTGCAGTTTTAATTTTTTGCGCTATAATAAATAAAATAAAAAAAAAAAGCAATATTTTTTACTTTTTGCTATAATAAATATCCCCACAAAATATATAAAAACATTTTTTTTCCCTCAGTTTAGGCCGATACGTATTCTTCTACATATTTTTCGTAAAAAAAACAAAAATAGTCGCAATAAGCGTATATTGATTGGTTTGCGCAAAAGTTATAGCGTCTACAAAATAGGGGATAGTTTTATGGTATTTTTATTAATTTTTTTTTACTAGTAATGGCGGCGTTATGGCGAACAGATCGGACACTTTTGGCACCACATTTATACTGCGATCAGCGCGATTAAAAATGCATTGATTACTGTGTAAATGTGACTGGCAGTGAAGGGGTTAACCAGGAGGGGGCACTGCAGGGGTTAAGTGTGTCCTAGTTAGTGATTTTAACTGTGGGGTGGATGGGCTATGTGTGACATGACACTGATCACTGCTCCCAATTACAAAGAGCTGTGATCAGTGTCAGTGTCATTAGGCAGAACAGGGAAATGCTTGTTTAGATTAGCATTTCCTCATTCTTCATCTCCATGAGTCGATCACGGGTACCCCCGTGGACATCAAGTCCACGCACGCGCACACCTGCTGTCCAAGCCTCGCGAGATCACGTAATATAACGTGATTTCGCGCAGCAGAACCAACCTGCTGCTGTAAAACTGGTCCGCAACCGGTTAAGAAAATCAACAATTCACTTTCAAAATAGTTTCCCTCTGAGTTGCCACACAGCTGCATACGATGCTGCCAACTAGACATGTGCAATTCGTTTAGTTCCAAATTTGTTTATTAGGAAATTTGCGAATGTTTGAATTTCTGAACTCCCGAACTCCCAAAATTCCAAACTTTCGAATTAGAATTTTTACATTTCTAATTTTTTTTTTTTACCTCGCTCACACCCAAACAAGACCTTACCACTTAAAGCCATGGGAAATAGTTTGTTTAAAAAAAAAAATTGTATAGAATAATAATAACAATAATAAATGTAATATATATATATATATATATATATATATATATATATATATATATATATATACACATACATATACATATACACATACATATACATACATACACGCACACAGTATCTCACAAAAGTGAGTACACCCCTCACATTTTTGTAAATATTTTATTCTATCTTTTGATGTGACAACACTGAAGAAATTACACATGTAAAGTAGTGAGTGTACAACTTATACAACAGTGTCAATTTGCTGTCCCCTCAAAATAACTCAACACACAGCCATTAATGTCTAAACCACTGGCAAAAAAAATAAAAAAAATAAATAATGAGTACATTCCTAAGTGAAAATGTCCAAATTGGGCCCAATTAGCCAATTTCCCTCCCCGTTGTTGGTGGTGGGAAATCTCTCCAGTGAGGACAATGACTGCCACAAAACCCCTTTTTTGTTTGGCATTTTTTTTTACCAAAATATTTTTTTTGTAAAATTAGGGAAGGTTTAGGCATCCCATCAGTCTGTGTCTTCCTAGCTCAGGAAAAACTTCCTTCCTAGGCCAGTAAACATTTCCTTATTTCTTGCCCTATATCAACAGGGTCATGAAAAGCAACAAAAAACAAAAACAAAAAAAACCCTGACAAATATTCCTAAAAAGATTAATGCTGAAAAACAAAACAAAAAAAAACACATTCGCATTTTCAAAAATTTAATTATAAACACGTTTTCCCTCTTGTCTGACAGACCCGTTTATGAATGTAACAGTAACACAATCACCCCAGAAGGTGAATGAGGGTGCGGCCCTTGTAAATCTAAGCTGTAGCGCCTCTAATGGCTATATAGAAATGGTGACATGGATGAAGGATGGACAATCTGTGACCAGCAATGCCTACAGTCTGTTAGATGGGAATTGGACTCTCCAGATAGCGCGACCCAACAGGACATTCAATGGACTCTATAGCTGCAACGTATCCAATGCTGTCTACAAGGATTTTGGGTCCCTAAATCTCACCGTCTCTTGTAAGTAATAGTAAAACACGGTTTAGTCAGCCATAAAAATACATCCATTATACATATCTGTTTTACATGCGTTTTTCTCAGGCTACTAATAGACACAAGACAGCAATTTAAAATTTTAAATCAAGTCTTCCACATTTTATATCTCTATAGTCATCTACCCCCGGCATTTTATGATTTGTGGCTGATTTTTTCTTGGAAATGCCTTATCTTCTGAGTGAAAATACTGCTTCCTGCCCTCATACTCCAATGCTCTGTGCCAGCAGAGCTGAGTAACAGCCACACCCCTCAGCACAAGCTTACCCACACAGGCTTGGATTGCAGAGAAAGGGGAGGGGCATGACTGTCCAATTCTATTACTGATTACTGAGAGCACTGGGACTAACTCACTGGCTATTGGTCATATTTAAGCACCCTGCTCAACTGCTGTAACGGGAAAGCAGAGGTAAGTCTAAAAAATTTAGATTATTACAATGTCTGTCTTGTTGCACATATATTTCATTCAACCGGGCTTTTAATATACAACTTTAAAAAGAGATTCAAAAAGTTGCCCGTGGGGTTTTTTTTTTTTTTTTTTTAGCAGCAATTGAGAGACATGCAATATTTGTAAAATTAGATTATTAGACAATTTAACATCATTGTGGTACATGAATTAAAAATATGAGCTCTGGTGTACATGTTGTAATAAACCCATTTTACAAAGCAACTTTAATTGACTCTGCTAAATATTGAATTTTGTCCATTTGTTGTTTTAATAGAAATGTAAGAACTCCCTGAAGAAGACCATAATTCCCAAGGTCGAAATGCATTGGGGCATTTCCATACATCAAATAGGGCTTCACTTTCATATCATAGGGAATCTTGTTTTGACAATTTCATATAGGTGAACCAATGTTACATTGTTGTTATTTTCCTAGCCTATTTGTATTTCGCTAAATGTACACCAGAGCTCTTATTTTAATTCATGTACCACAATGATGTTAAATTGCCCTTGAAAATAAAAATCAACATTTTACAAAGATTGCATGTCTCTTAATTGCTGCTAAAGAAAACCCACGGGGAACTTTTTGAATCTCTTTTCAAACTTGTGTCTTTCCCTATTAATATACAACTTTGAGATGATCTCTCGTCTCGGATTAAACAAAAATAACCTGCATTTTTGGTAAAGCAATTCTCAAATTTGACTTATTTTGTTAAAAAAGTAAATCTTAAAAAATTGAAACCACCATCTTTTACTCCTACAAGGTCTCTGCTCTCATAAAATATGGGGTATGTAAATATGTAACGTTTTGGGGTTTTAATTAACTTTATAGCGAAAAATGGAAATGGAAAACTGTGTGTGAAATGGTAGCGAAATGGCTAAAAATGGGAATCTAGCCCAAAAAATTATTATTTTTTAATTTTGGATAGAGTTAGGCAGGGTCAGCACCTCCTCCAGGTATTCACTGAATTTACCTCTGTTGGTGTCCCTATTTGGGAGATTTGCTCTAACTTTGTGTATGGTCACCAGGACAAGAAATGAAGGGAACTATACCCAACGGAAACAGACAAAATCCTTCAGCACTCTACACAAAACCAAAATGTAAAAAAATAGTAAAAATATAGTTTGTAATAGAAACATGCAGATTATATATATATATATAGATAGATAGAGCATTTCTCCCAGTGAAAGTGCATTTACAATAATTCTGTGTGGATGGAGTAAAACACAAGTGTTATTAGGCCATTTTCAACGATGGTCAAATGTTTTTCGTTCACGTAAAGCTGATACCACATTTGGCCATTATGTGGCACCAAGTATCCTAAAAGTGTCTATGATATTTACTGCCCTATAGTGGCCTAATTCAGTATTTTCCATTAAAAAAAAAGTAGAAAAACATTTGACCAGCACAGGAAATAGTCTAAAGATGTACATATCCTTTCACTGGGCAAATTGATATGGGAAAGTTTGTACAACTAGAAAACCTGAATGAAGCAGAGGTCGTTACTCCTGTTCTCTTCCCCACTTAGATGCCACTCCCAGTGCCACCAGCACATATAGCATGCTGATAATTACTCTGCTGGGAGGAATTCTGCTTGCCCACTGATTGTCCTGGATATGGTCTATGATGACAGACAGGTAAGCATATATTTTTAAAACAAAAAAGTGCAACCCTTAAAGGCCCGAGAACACCCACAAGCAAAAACAGCTTTGGGTTTAGGCTAGTGAGTGGAGTTCCCATCTGGTTTCCTCTACTACCTCTTCATGACTGCATTGGCAATATCTTACAACTCAGTTTTTAGTTCTTGTTTTTTTTATGGTAGTTACAAAGCCGATTAAGGGTGGTTGACATATCCTACTATGACATGGAAATTCTATGGTAGGAATTCTAGGCCCTGGTGATGGCTAAAGTGGGTGGATGAATCTGGTAAAACTCAGAGTTTCCATAGCTTAAGTCCCTTAGAAACCACTGGGTGATTCATTATTATTTAGCATATATTAAAATGTGAATGTTTTAAGCTTGGTCATTTTTTTTTTTTTTGCTTTCCTGGTAGTTTATTGTATTGAATTATTCATCACCAATAAATTACACTGGACTGAGAACATAGACCCGTCACTTTCGGTGCCCACCCTAGAGAAGCTTGCATTCCTTAACAGTACATAGACATTTCATATTAGTCTCCACCCCTGGGGAACTTACTTATCAATTCCTTGTGAAAATACATAGACCGCTCCATTCATATCCGTCCCCGCCCCTGAGAAGCTTACATTATCAATTCCTTATGACAATACATAGACCATTTATATCAGTCTCCGGCCCTGGGGAGCTTTTATTCTCAATTCAGTGTGATAGTACGCAAATTTTAGTCTCAATCCCTAAGGAGCTTGTACATCTTCCAATGACAGTAGGTAAACCATTCACAACAGCTTGCCTTTTATGACACTCCTACAAGACACAGCAATGCTGTGGTGCTGGTGTGTTTAAGGGAGGGAATTAAAAAACAATGTAGAAAGTTTTATACAATCCTTTGGTGAATATTGTTTTTTTTTTTTTATATAGGTCTATGGAAAATTTTGTGTGGTACAAAAACCAAAGAAAAGGGGTTCTACTGACGTGATCACTGCCACTTCCTTCCTGAGCTGTTACCAACTGCACACGATTCTGCATCCAACCCTTAAAATAATATTTTACCTCCAGTTAGACCATCCACCGGCCCTTAATCTCTGGATTCTAGTGATGAGATCTTTCCAACAACTGCCTGTGAATGTGGGTCTCATGAACCGCTGCAAAGCTTTTACTGCCATGCGCGTCCCTCTTGAGGCCTCTTTCTGATTTTTCTTGGTGACCACCAGAATAGAAATCAACTGAAAAAAATACACACTTTTGAGGGCCCATATGCACACGTCGGTGTTTGTGCCAGGTGGCAATTGAGCTGAATAGAAACAAAAACGCTTGTCAACGCACATTGCTGTGCATTTTAATGAGTTTCGACTGATTATATTGGAAAAGGCATCTGCCAAAAATCAGATGGGTGTGAATGGGTCATCATGATTGTCAACAGAATAGGAAGAGTGGAAGGGGAATCCTCCAGTAGGGGCACCTGTTTGGAAGTGGATATCCCATCCCTTTATCCCATCCCCTTGGAAAAATGATCTTTCACTTCCTGTTGCGTCTCCAGGAATGAAAATCTTCCCAAGGTCAAAAGGACCGCAACTGGTTAGACCTAAACCAGTAGGTTTAAACCCCTACCTGCTCTAGCCAAAGCAAAAAAAAAAAAAAAAAGATTCTTTAACCACTAAACAATTACAGCACAGCAAGAGAAGGGAGACTGCATGCCGGGGAAGGAACTGGAAAAAATATCAGGAGATTATCACTTCTGTAGTCTGTCAGAGGATATAAACCAGCGAGGAATTCGTGTCATCTGCAGTCACTTACTAACTCAAATATTGGGTTCAGTCTCGTTGGACTGACCCTTCAAGATGGTGACCGACATGAAAAATATAAAATAAAAATGTATTTTTTTCCTTACTGTAATTTATGCCTTAAATAAAGATTTTGCTTTTTGTACATGAGAACCGGCATCGTCTTGCGATTATTAATGGGTCACTATGGGGGAGAAAGTTTATGATAGAGTTACAATGAGGCGATTGCTAATGTAGGACATTCCCCTCACTACTGGAAGAAATAGCAACACCACCCAGTTCTGTAGGCATGAAAAAAATAAAATAAAATATGTAAAAATGAAAACTCCACTTTGTGTAGCAATTATGTACGTTATTTCCAATTTAGCAAACCATTTAGTAATTTATTATTATTAAACATTAATCACATTCGAGTTTCCATTCCAACCTGCAGGCACTGTCATTTTCTAAACAAAAAAAATAAATTTTTTCCAAAAAGGAAACTTGGCTTCCCTTCAATATAGCAGTCTGGAGGGAGACTTTGCCCAAGAATCTAATTATACCACCCAACCTTTGGTATAATTGTTTGCCGTTGCCCCAAAGCTGCATGTTAGGTTAAGGTGGTGGTGGTGGTGGTGGCAGGTTTGTCAAAATGCAGATCAAGCAAAAGAACTGATACAGAGAAAGAAAGCGATAGATTTGATAGAAAAATAGATAAAGATGGCAGTGATAGAGGTAGAAATAATAGGAGATGGAACCAGAGACAATAGAGAGGAAGATAGAGAAAAGAAACTCTAGAGATGGAGTGGACGATACAGATAGAGATGGAGAAGGTGATAGAGGTGGAGAGGATAATAGCGAAAGGGATGATAGAAATGGAGAGGATTATAGACATAGAAAGGATAATAGAGATGGAGAGGATGATACAGATAGAGACCATAGAGACCTAGATGGGGAGGATGATACAGACAGAGACAATACAGATAGAGATGGAGAGGATGATAGAGAGAGACAATAGAGATGGAGAGGATGATACGACAGAGATGGAGAGGACGATACAGATAGAGACCATAGAAATATAGATGGGGAGGATGATACAGATAGAGATGATAGAAATGGAGAGGGCATAAGATAAAGAGAAGATAGATAGAGATGGTAAGGATGATACAGCTAGAGACCATAGAGATGGAGAGGGTGATAGAGACCAAAGAAATGGTGAGGATTATAGAGATAGAGTGTAGTAGACATGTGCACTGCTGAAAAATGTGTTTGTTTTCGTTTCAGTGGTTTGTTGTTTTTTTTCGCAAGTTTGGAAATTCCAAAATTCTAAATTCATAAATCAAAAAATTCTAAATAACCAACAATAACTATTACATTTATAGGTATTGGAATTTCTTTTCAAATTTGATTGTTAGTGAAGGTAACAAATACAAAATGTATCTGAAGTTACGAATTATCAAAAATAAAAAATGCTGCATCTAAACAAATGGAACGGAACAAAATAATAATAATAATAATAATAATACTTTTTCATTATTATTGGTATTTATTATTTGTTACGTTCGATTCATTTAGGTACAGCATTCTTATGGATAATTCGGAACTTTGGATAAATTTATTTTAGTTACGTTTACTTAAAGCCAAATTTTAAAAGGAAATTCCAATACCTATAACTTTAATAGTCAAGTTATTTTTTTTTCAGATTTTCAAATTTTTGGGTTAATTTTCAGAGTTTTCGTTCTTTTGAACGTTCATTCTTATTTTTGAATTTTCGAATTTCGAATTTCCAAATTTCTGAATTTCCCAATAGTCTAAAATGTGAAAATTCTGATATTTCTGAATTAACAAATTTGACTAAATTCGTTAAACTAATTCAGAACTAAACGAATTGCACATGTCAAGAGTGTAGAGACAGAGAATGATAGAGATGTAGAGGGTGATAGAGAAGATGATAGACAGATATGATAGAGACAGAGATGATAGAAGCAGAAATAGAGATAGAGAGCTAGAGAGACAGCACCACCCAAATCAATTTTAATAAAAAAAAAAATTGAAACAGAACTTTTTCTGGCATTACTTTAGGCTTATCTAAACCCAAACACAACAACTATTATTATTGCAGCTTACAGGTCGTTGGATGTGGGGGCTGTATTAGTTCCACCACCCATCCTTTATTTTTATTTTGTAAGCCATTACCTCACTTCCTGTCCTACTAGAGTGACAACCATATTGAGCAGCATTGTCATCGTCATACTAGGAAAGGGATGTATGTTAGGACTACACACCACTGTGCTAGGACTACAAGTACACAAGACCCACGTCTCTGCTCCATAACAAAGAACAATGCTAAACGATAACCCTATAGACGCAGAGAACACAGGAAGTTACCTAGATTTCTAGCTGGACTGGATGATCAGCTTTTTTTATTATTATTTTATTTTATTTTTTTGCACTTACTGCACAATCTAATAACATACTGTACACGTATGATCTGGATGTGCAGTAAAAAAAAATAAATAAAAAAAAAGTCATGGGGGCATAATGTCAACAAACCTTAGTTTTATCTTCTTCATCAGCTGGCACTGGCTGTGTGCGAGTGACAGTCTGTCATGCAATACGACAGAAGCAGGAAACCCGTATTCCCTGTTCAGTTAGAGCTTTTCTGTACTACGAGTCAGGACACTGAGGAAAACCCCATCCCCCCCTCATCAAAAGCAAACAAAATCCACCCCAAAGTAACCCCCTGCCCCCAGAAAAAAATGTCTCCCTTGCAGTCATCCTACCCCAGCCAAAAAATCTCCTCCTAAGCACCCAAAGCCCCCCCCAGCAAAGATCTCCCACTGCAAAACAACTCACTGCCCCCTGCCTTATAAAACTATCCACCTCAACAGCAACCCTCCATAGCGAAAATATCTATCTCGAATAACACTCCAACAAATATTCTTAACCCTAAAGGAAACCTCACCACCTCCCAGAAGAAACCCCTTCTTTAGCTAACTCACCCCAGTAAACTTCCCCACAAGAAAATGACCTCCACCTAAGCAATCTTCCCTGCGCAAAGAACTCCCTGCTTAGAAGACACTTCATCCAGGCAGGAATTCTCACCCTGTACAAGACCGCCGATACAGTTGCCTCTGCTCTGCCTATTGCCTCCATATCTGAGGCCTGTTTGCAGCGAAAAAAAAAAAAAAAAAAAGTTGTGGCATCAGGACCTGGATCACCCTTTAGGAGATGTGGGGCAGTTGGAATTAATATAACACTCATCTCTGAGCCCCCCTGGTGAACTGATAGGGCCTGGTGGCCCCAGATCCTGGGCGAGCACGATTGATATCTGGGAGGGCTCTGTCTATGTAATTTCTTGAGGCCCTAAAATGCCAGAACAATACAAACACCCCCCCCCCCAAAAAAAAAATACCCATGTTTCGAGAGTAGACACTCCAGTGTACTTAGTAATAGGCATGGGGAGTTTTTTGACGTTCTAATGCTCTGCCACAATTTTTGGGGAAAATAGAAAAAAGTTAAGTAAATTATTTTTCACACACAGACATATGTACAATTACTCCGAAACATTCTGCCACTACTCCTGGGTATGGGGATACCACATGCGTGAGAGTCACAGCTTAAACACAGAGAGGCCCAACATCCAAGGAGCACCTTCAGGCTTTCAAGGGGCATAAATTATTCCGCTGATTTCTTGATTACCCATCACATTTTTCGAGGACCTGAAGAAGCAGAGTAGTGGAAACTCCCACAAAATGCAGACTTTTTTTTGGAAAGTAGACAGTTTGACGTATTTGCTAGGAAGCACTTTGTGTCTATAAAGTGATTGCAAAGTCTCATTTTATTTCCAATAAAAATAACAAACATGTTATACTTACCAGCTCTGTGCAGTGGATTTGCACAGAGCAGCCGCATCCTCCTCTTCTTGGGTCCCTCTTCTGTGTTCCTGGCCCCTCCCTCCCGTTCAGTGCCCCCACAGCATGCAGCTTGCTATGGGGCACCCGAGCCGAGTCACAGCTCCCCGTGTCCATTCAGACAGGGACCCCCAGACCCTCCCTCACGATTGGCTAGCTGACCTTGATTGACAGCAGCGGCAGCCAATGTCGCCACTGCTGTGTCTCAGCCAATCTGGAGGGAGAATCTTGGATGGCTTAGACATCCGTGGACATCGCTGGACAGAGAGGAACTTCAGGTAAGTGTTAGGTGGGCTGCTTCACACAGAAGGCTTTTTATCTTATAACTAGATAATAAAATAATACATTTATCTTATAGATAAAAAAAAAAAAAAAAACACAATCGCTTTAAAGATTAATTTTTTTGCCACAAGATTAAAAAAAAATTATTTTCCCTCACACACTGTATGGGCATACTTCAAAAGGTGTTGCAGCGGTCTCCCCACACCGCTGTGACCAGCGACATGTCTCCTGGAGTTATTTCCAGGTTTCGCTGGCTTCTGGCACTGTTATTGGCCACAGCCGCAATGACGTCACTCCCACGCATGCGCGAGAGAGCCGCTGGTCACAACACAGCTACCGAAGAAACGGCACGAGCGGCTTGTTTCTTCAGTGCGCATGCGCCGATGACGTCGGGACATGTGGATACAGTAAATATCTCCTAAACTGTGGAAGTTTAGGAGATACTCATGGCACCTTCAGGTAGTAAGCCTTATTATAGCTTTACCTGTAGGTAAAAGTGGTGTAACAGAGTTTCCTACCGCTTTACGTATGGATGAACAGTTGGACCATTTTACAGTTTAACATTTTAACAAAAATGTAACAAAAACAAAAATAAAGAGGGAAGGGAAAGTGAATCTGTTGTACATATGTGGAAGAAAAAGGAATTTCAGTCCAGAAGCTGCGGAGCGATGGAAATCATTTCCAAAAGGGATTTGCAGAGGGCTAAGGGCATGTTGTAAATAAGATCTTATCGCCAACCTGCACAGTGGTTTAGAAAAAAAAAGGCTTTATTATACCACTCAGAGTATATTCTGAGATATTCTGAGATATATCTGAGTCTGAGATATTTCCATGAATGTTTGCCATATTTTAAAAAAAGTGGTTGAGTTGAAAGAGTGGTTGGATACATTGCCTTGAAAAAGTATTCATACCCCTTGAAATTTTCCACATTTTGTCATGTTACAACCAAAAACATAAATGTATTTTGTTGGGATTTTATGTGATGGACCAACACAAAGCGGCACATAATTGTGAAGTGGAAGGAAAATTATAAATGGTTTTCAAATTTTTTTTTTTTACAAATAAATATCTGAAAAGTGTGGCGTGCTTTTGTATTCAGCCCCCCTTTACTGATGTCCTAAACTAAAATCTAGTGGAACCAATTGCCCTCAGAAGTCACCCAATTAGTAAATAGAGTCCACCTGTGTGTAATTGAATCTCAGTATAAATACAGCTCATCTGCTAAGCCCTCAGAGGTTTGTTAGAGAGCCTTAGTAAACAGCATCATGAAGGCCAAGGAACACAGGTCAGGGATAAAGTTGTGGAGAAGTTTAAAGCAGGGATAGGTTATAAAATATCTGAAAAGCTCACGGAGCACTTTTAAATCCATCATCTGAAAATGGAAAGAGTATGGCACAACTGGAAAACTAACCTAGACATGGCCGTCCACCTAAACTGACAGGCCGGGCAAGGAGAGTATTTAACAGAGAAGCAGCCAAGAGGCCCATGGTAACTCTGGAGGAGCTGCAGAGATCCACAGCTCAGGTGGGAGAATCTGTCCACAGGACAACTATTAGTCGTGCTCTCCACAAATCTGCCCTTTATGGAAGAGTGGCAAGAAGAAAGACATTGTTGAAAGAAAGCCATAAGAAGTCCCGTTTGCAGTTTGCGAGAAGCCACGTGGGGGACACAGCAAACATGTGGGAGAAGGTGCTCTGGTCAGACGAGACCAAAATGTAACTTTTTGGCCTAAAAGCAAAACACTATGTGTGGTGGAAAACTAACACTGCACATCACCCTGAACACACCATCCCCACTGTGAAACATGGAGGTGGCAGCATCATGTTGGGGGGATGCTTTTCTTCAGCAGGGACAGGGAAGCTGATCAGAGTTGATGGGAAGATGGATGGAGCCAAATACAGGGCAATCTTAGAAGAAAACCTTTTAGAGTCTGCAAAAGACTTGAGACTGGGGCGGAGGTTCACATTCCAGCAGAACAACCCTAAAAATACAGCCAGAGCTACAATGGAATGGTTTCGATCAGGAGTATCCAAACTATGGCCCTCCAGTTGTTCAAGAATTACAATTTCCATCATGCATAGTCATGTCTGTGAAAGTCATAGTTTTACAATGCCTCATGGGATGTGTAGTTCCGCAACAGCTGGAGGGCCGTAGCTTGGAGACCCCTGGTTTAGATCAAAGCATATTCAGGTGTTAGAATGGCCCATTCAAAGTCCAGACCTAAATTCAATTGAGAATCTGTGGCAAGACTTGAAAATTGCTGTTCACTGTCAGGGCTGGGCTCAGCCCTTCCTTCTCTGAGCTGGCCGCTCAGCTGTCAGCTAATTGCCAGCTCCCACCTCTCCACAATTACTCAGCTGTTGCGGATATCCTGCTCATCAGTCCTGCCTACTTAAGCCATCCAGTCCAGAGGATCTCTGCCTTCACCTTGGTCAACATCACAACAAACATCTCCTGCGTTCCTATTTAAAGACTGGCTTTGCTGACATCCCTTCTGGCTCCAGATCCTACTTGCTGTTCCACTACATTGATCCCTGACTTCTGGCTTGGCTGACTATCCATTCCGGTTACTGAACTTTGGCTATGTTTTGACTACGTTTGTTCTTTTTACTATTATTATTAAACAAGTGTGATTTAACTGTACTTCTGTCTCGGTCTGAATTAATGGTTTCTGACATTCACAGACGCTCTCCGTCCAATCTGACAGAGCTTGAGTTATTTTGTAAAGAAGAATGGGCAAAAATGTCCCTCTCTAGACATGTGAAGCTGGGAGAGACATCCCCAAAAAGACTTACAGCTGTAATTGCAGCGAACAGTGATTCTACAAAGTATTGACTTGAGTACTGGGGGCTGAATACAAATGCACGCCACACTTTTCACATATTTATTGTAAAACATTTTGAAAATCATTTATCATTTTCCTTCCACATCACAATTATGTGCCACTTTGTGTTGGTCTATCACATAAAATCCCAATAAAATACAGTTACGTCTTTGGTTGTAACATGACAAATTGTGGAACATTTCAAGGGGTATGAATACTTTAAGACCCTGTATTTGCCTTTTTTTCCATCCTCTTTTCCCAATCTCAGTGCTGCTGATCTCCTCCAGCCTCTCTAAAGCCCCTTCCTGTCTACATGTACGTGTTTCTGCACTGACTGCACGTCATTGCTCTGGACAACCTTAAAGTGACCATGCATGTGCAATAGGTGTCCAGCTGGCCACTTTTCGTGGCCCCCGTGGGTGCATGCTACAATGCAGGAGCCCAACTAGGAGACAGGATTGGTCAATCTTATAGTAGGATTGGCAGATATCAGGAAGGCTGTAGATTTCAAAATATTGAAAAAAATTCTTGAAATACCAGTAACATTCTCACCCCTCCCCTTAATTTTTCCTCTTTCCTTCTACATCTTCAGCAATTGCAGGAAATACACCTGATATATTTACCTGCAAGGTCACTCAAGAGTGATCCGTCTCTGAGCCCCTGATCATCCACCACTCCGACCTCCACCTACCATGGGCTTTGCCATCCTGACTGCCACCCTCCTTCTCATACAATACGGTGAGTGACCTTTACTATCTACATTACTGTATGAAGGTGATCTATAAATTAGAACAATACTTCCGAACCAGTGACAACATTCCTTCTGGCTACTGAAAGTAGTTTAAAAGGACCAACAAAGGATTATAATAAAGCTGCCCGGGACCCCAGAACCTAGTGAGCCCCAAAGAGTCCAGCATATAGTAAGTCACTTTTTAGCTGTTTAAGTCTTTGGACCTTTAATTCAGAAGGTGATCAGCAATTAAAGCCTTCATATTCCTCTACCTAAAGTGCAAGTAAAGCCAAAAAGTAAAGTAGAAGTAAAGATTTGAATATTGAAGGGAAGTTTTAGAACCCCCATCAGTTTTTTCTTGCTGTATGTTATCCCACTGGAGAGATTCACCCTCTCTATTTCTCCTGGTGCAATGGCGTAATAATAGCCATAGCAGCCCAATAGGGTGAATCCTCTGTGAATACCTCTAGACACAGACCCCTAAATGTACCTCTGACTTCTTTTTGGGTTCCTCTAGGCTCTACCTCAGAGTTGCTGTGGGTGAGGAGGCAGTCTACCAAAGCGGACACCTGTTCTCATGTCAACGGTTTAGGAGGGTTTTTCCTCTTGCCATAGAGAAATCTCCTCTCACCTTCCATAATAATATATATATATATATATATATATATATATATTTTTTTTTAATATATATATATATATATATATATATATATATATATATATATATATATATATATATATATATTTATTTATTCTTATGAATTTCTCTCGATTCGAATTGCACCGTTGCACTTTGTTAATTGGATAAGTGATTGCATATTATGTTTCTAGGATAAGCGAATCGATTTTTTTTTTTTTTTACACTTTACATTTTAAAACACTTTAAAACTCCCTAACCTATAAAGTAAAGCTATGCAAAAAAAAAAAAATTGGGGGCTGCCATTGATGACCCCCTTTTAGAAAATGCCAGCTTCTCTCTTCTCAATATATTGTAAACTAACTGGCCCAAGTAGTTGTATGCAATCATTTAAATTATTTTTGTTTTTAGCTTGTTTATTGAAAGACTTTCATGTAAAATGTATATTGTAACAAGATAAAAGAGAGAAATCCAGAGGTTGATACATTGGTGCTAATGCAATCTGACTAATTAACATGAATTTGTAAATCACAGAAATTTAGCAATGATATTACTTCAAAGCTATAGGTTTAGGCAGGGCTTTTTTTTCTCAGAGAATAGGTGCAGGGACACACCCTTCTGAGTCACTCTTTGCCTCCGCCCCCTACCCACCCCTGAGCACCGTCCATTGCTTCCACCCCTATCTGCCTCCCAGTATTGACCCCTTTTAGAGAATACAGAACCAAGTATTATTTTGTGGTGCCAAGTAATTTGTATGGTATTTGTTAATAACAAGAAAATCCGTAAAATAGATCCTCTGCAACCAGCAACAATAGACCCCACTGATGCAACAATAGATCCCCCCAGAAATAAATCCCCCTAGCAACAAGAAATCCCCCAGCAACAATAGACTCCACCCCAGCAACAATAAATCCCCCCAGCAACAACAGATTCCCCACAACAACAATAGGCCCCCCAGCAACACTAGGCCACACCTTAGTAACAATAGACCCCTCTAGCAATAATAAACACCCCAGCAACAATAGACCCCTCCAGCAACTATAGATCAACCACACATTATGCCCCCCGCCAACAACAACGGACTGCCCATTACAAAATAACACCCCAGCAACAATAGACCCCCTGCAACAACAGATTTTCCAGCAGCCAGCATCCATAGACCCTTCATCAGCCAGCAACAATAAACCTCTCCCTCAACAATTACACCCACACCCGGCAACAATAGATCCCCACACAAAAATAGAAAAAAAATAAATAAATAAAAGATTGAGAAAGAATGACAAGGTAACTACCGGGGGATGGGAGTAAGGTACCCCGTTAGACAGTTCCTAACAGCTCCAAGTAGTTTGATGAGGTATTAGACCTCATGTACACAGGGCGTTTTCCCATCTCTCCTAGACGCCTTTCCTCCTGGTAGCAGCATTTCATCAAAAAAAATAAAAAATAAAAATGCTTTACGCTTGTAAATGCATTTTGGCGCGTCAAGCGATTGGTTGTTAGTTCATATCATTGGCCAGAATAATAATTGAATTATGGCCAATGAAGTGAGATAACACTCAAGCACTAAATGTGCCTAGTATAACACTCATTTAGACGTGTCAATCATTTTCTGCTCCTGAACATGCAGGCATTTGTTTGTTTTCTGCCTCTAAATGCCTATGTGTTCACGGACACAGACTAGCAGGAAGAAAAAACAAAAAAAACAACCTGCCAGGTGCCCCCCTCCCCCGACAACAGCCTTAAAATGTCCATTGTGTATGAGGCCTTAGGGGTACATCCATACAGATGAGGTTAGGTTGTGTCACACATGTTCATGTTGGATGGCACCCCATTGCACCTTCAGAACAAGGCAGATCAGTCCCATATTGTTGAATTACATGTTATCATTTTATGTTTGTCAACCATTCACAGGCAATGCAGCAAACCTGATTATAACAAGTCCAAATGCTTCTCTAACCGTACTGGCCGAAGATCCCATCAATTTGACTATTTCCTATAGCTCAACTCCCACATGGATAATATGGCAATATGGCAATAGCATTTTAATGGCTTCATGGATCAATGGAACGCAGTGGACTGCTGACAATTACAAAAACCGTCTGACACTACAGGAAAAAAACATATCTATTGGCAATTCCGCCACAAAAGACTCCGGAGAATACACGGTCACAGTTACTGATATAAAAGGGAATTTTGGCTCTTTTAAATTCAACGTGGTTGTCAGAGGTGAGTCTTGGCTCCTTTGGTTACCTTGGCTAAAATCACCATGCTTGACTAAATACGGGAGAAGCATGTATTATGGTCCAAGTGGTGGGGTTGGCCTTTAAGCCCTTGTACACACGGTCGGAGAATCCGTTGGAATGTGTCCTATCGGACCGTGTCGTCGGATAATCCGACTGTGTGTGGTATGCATTGGAACGATTCCGTCTGAATATCCGTCGGACCCAATTTTCCAACATGTTGGAAATATTTCCCGACCAACTGGGCTGATCGGACATACTCCAATCATGTGTAGAGAATTTTGATCGGACCAAGTGCCACGCATGCTCAGATCAAATTCATACATCAAAGCTAATGGCTACTAGCCTGAATGTAGTCCTATCGTAACGAAATTACGTCATCACGTTCTGAATGATCGGATTTTTCGCCAACTTTGTCCGACCGTGTGTATGCAACAGTTTCGGACAAGATCCGACGGACAAAATCCGACGGGCAAAATCCGACGGATTTGGTTGTGGAAATCTCTGACCGTGTGTACAAGGGCTTAGAGTTGTGGAGTATTTTATAGGATTGCACTATTCAGGTCTTCTGCTTTAAAGTGGCATCAAATGGTCAGACCTTTCTCTCCTTTATAAGGTAGTGGAAAAAAAGAAGCTCCCTGATTAATATTTACACCTAGACAAGTATTTCCCATCAGGCTAAACTAGAGCAAACATGAAGGAAACAAACGTATTACAAGTACGAAAACGAGAACCCAGAAGGTGCAACTGGCTATTGGAACAAGTAAAATTAAGATATATACAGAGTTAGGCGACCATCTCTGGGCCGTTGGGCAAAGTAGCTGTACATAGTATATTATCACTGAGCAGCTTTGTAAAAGACACGGAATACGCCGATAGGAAACACGCAACTACAGAACACGCAACCATGAAACATGCATCTACAATAGTGGTCAATAGGTATATTTGGTTATCTGTTCCCCAGTTTCAGAATTCTTTGTTTTTCTTTACCAAAAGGTGGGCAAACATTAAAGCGGTAGTAAAGCCTGCTTGGTGATTTTTACCTACAGGTAAGCCTATAATAAGGCATACTAGTAGGTAAAATGAATATCTCCTAAACATGCACAGTTTTAGGAGATATTCACCCTGAATGCAGCCAGTTTTGTCACCGGTGAATGTGCTCTGAAGGTCCGGCATACCCTGCCAGACCTTCAGATCTTCAGATCTTTGAGCTGAAACCGAGGGCTCCCACATGCATGCACACAAGTGTAGCGACTATAACTCATTGCAGGGTGACCTTGACTTAATGGGCTTACTGGTTACCGTCTCCTGGCCTGCTCCTCCACATCTAGGGGTTCCCAGGGTTGATACCCAACGACTTGTACACTGACACAGATAAAGTCCTTCCAAATGGTTTTATTTTGCAGTAGAACTCACACAAAAACACAGTCTCTTTGGGAACAGAGGGCACGGGTGAACTCCGGCACCTTGAACTGCAGGTTTAACAAAGTCTCTATTTCCACCCAGAGAGTAGCCACTAGTAGCTGGGTACTTAAAGGTTGAACAGATCTCTAGCCAGAGGTCATGGCAGTCAGCACGTTGACTCAAACTTGAACAATCAACCAAAGATAAACAGGAACCTTTTTCCGACTGTACCTGGAACGTTTCCCCGCTTCCTTTGAGGTAGTGGAAAAATGTGGACTTGTCAATGTCCTTCCCAACTCAGTAACCAGGCACTTTTTAGGATGCCACTTGCCGGCCCTCCTCCGAAGAGTCCTGCCCCAGTCACTTGCACGAGCTGTGGTGCCCCTCCAAGCTAAGAGCACATCCGGACACTCCCGAATCCTCCCTCAGTTACAGCGTCTCGGACCAGCAGGTTCCGAGACTCGGGAACAGACGGATTCCTACCCCAGACCAGTGGGGTCTAACAGAGGCCACTAATAGGAACATGCTGCGGGATGTCAAACACCCGGTGACTGGGACCCCTCACGGGGCTACCCCAGACCTGGAACCCCATGGGTCTCTCAAACAACTCCGGAACCCCGAACACGTGACCCACACCTGCTGATTGGCTCCGAGGGGGCCATACCCAAACATCCAACCAAGCCTGGTTCTCGCCTGTGATGGGCACCTCACCGCTCACATGACCAGGCAGAACATCAATCATGGCCTGGCCAGACTGGTGTTAAGGCTTACCTACACAATTAACCCTCAGTACTGTAAGGTCCTGAGGCAAAAACTAAATTTACAAAGCGTGTGACATTTGGTCCCAAATGTCATCCGCTACACAAGTAACGTCAATGTGCCACATAGCTAAAGTGCGCGAACCCGGAAAAAAGACCAGGGGAACAGGTCAGGGGTGATAACCCAGCACTGGAGGACTTCGGTCCAAGGTGGGCATTTCATAATGTGCACATTATGCAATTGTCATACAGGTGTTTTTTTTTTATTTTTTATATCTGCTTTAACTGTACCCCTTGTTTTAACAGAAAGAGTCCTGGAAATCCAAAGTACTGACACTGGCATATATACAACGGGGGCAAACATCAGTCTGTCCATCTGGTATGATGGTAACCCATCAGAAATATTTTGGTTTTTTAACGGTATCCCGTTGGTTATTAAAGCACAAAGCATCAAATACGTTTCTGACACAATTACAAGTCGAAATGTCCTCCAAGAAAATGGATCTCTGCTAATTTATAACACCACCAAAGATGATGCAGGAAACTATTTCATCAATGTGACAGCAACAACAACAATAACAACAGCAACAACAACATCTGCTACGATTATCGTCTCCGGCTCACGGAGATTTCAGGTGAAATTCTATGGTAAGAGTGACTTTATATTGAGAGCAGGGGCGGACTGACCATTGGGCCACTCAGGCACTGCCCGGGGGCCCAATCAGGGTTGCCAGCCTCAGTAAAACCAGGGACAGTATGTCAAAATACGTGTTTTTTTTTTTTTTTTTTTTTTACATCTGTCTCTGAAATGCCCCTTACCAACATCCTTTGGTCTAAAAATCCTGAGATTATAGCTGCCCCACCTCTCCTGTACCTTCTCAGCCAATAGAAACATGACTGTGTGTATACTGTGCGATTGTATTCTGTGTGGATGTATACTGTGTGGCCACATAATCTCCGATTGCCGGGGGGGCCCCCATGAATGGTCAGTCCGCCCCTGATTGAGAGTGAATATATTATGCACATATACATGAAGTCCGACACAACAAAAACAAGACTGTGCCTATACTCTTTAACAAAAGAAAATCAACAACAATTCACCTTCAAAATAGATCCCTTCTGAGTTGCCACACAGTTGTATACGATGCTGCCAACGATCAAGGAAATTCCACAGATCATTATCTGAAAGACTTTTGAGGATCTCTGCCATTTTTGGTTTCTTCTACCAGTAAGGGGGTCTACAATTGTCTAGATGCTAGTGCCAAAATGCCCAAATCCCTGTCCCACTTCTTCTTGGATAGGACAATTACCTACTTGTTGTTGATGGAACCCTCCGCCATATTATGTCATACTCCCAGCCAGAGACCCGCTCTCGAAATCCCCCCCATAGGCTTTAGGAATGCATTTTCCACACTTTACAGTAACTTCATAAAGATTTACATGACATCTGACATCACCTTTGACATACTATCAGAATTCTTCTGTGCCGAACGACATCCCCAAGAGTAGATATTATGTAGTTGGCATTTCTGTGCAGAACACAAAGCAAACATCTTAGAAGTTATTTTCCCTTTGCATCTCTGCCAGGTTCCTGCTGAGCCAGCTGAGATTCGATCAGTCTATGGCCGGCCTAAGTCCACAGCATTTAGCTCCCATCACGTTGTAGAATTGAGATTCCTTCTATAGCAGGGATAGGCAATTAGCGGCCCTCCAGCTGTTGCAAAACTACAAGTCCCATCATGCCTCTGCCTCTGGATGTCATGCTTGTAGCTGTCAGTCTTGCTATGCCTCATGGGACTTGTAGTTCTGCAACAGCTGGAGGTCCGCTAATTGCATATCCCTGTTCTATAGTATACCAGTCTCTTCCCAATATGCCCCTATGGCTCTGTGCAGATAGGCATGCTCCCAGATGGCATTTATTTCCCAACTTTCCCCCCACTATTTATAAAATGCTGTTCCACCTTGCTTGGGACTTCAGCCCTGCAAAGGACCCTTAAGATCAGCTCTGTAGGAGACTACATGACGCTCTGGGGTCTGCAGCTCCCCTGCCCTGACCTCTCCCACATTTGGCATTTATATGGGCACCAAATAAATCCATGGCATCACTAAGAAGGGACTTTTCTACAAGGGAGCCCAACACCCAATTAGAACTTTCCCATACCATAATGGGAACACAACCCCCTAGTGGCAGGCAAACTAACTGCACCTGCCAACATACAGACAAAAAATGGGTACAAACTTATAGAAATCGCAGGGAGTGAGGGCTGGTGAACAGACTTGGTGCTAAAGCACAGTGATGATGTTATTAGCTACAAACCGCTTCTGAAGCCGATTTTTTTTTAGTTTCACAAGAAACTTGATGTTAAGGGGGCGTGGCCTGACCTTCACCGAAGATGGCAGCATAGTTTGTGAGCTCCCGCTGACGAGGACAACAACGATCGATACACGGAGGTTTTACTGCCTTGCAATACCTCAGCATCATGGGAACGTCTTCCCGCAGCTCCTCGGCATCAAGATCTAGATCTCCGAGGGATGAGGCAAGCAGGAACTCGCAGAACATACCGGAGATGTTCCGCTCGTATTCTGCCAATATGGCCGCTACACGAGGCCAGGCCGCGCAGGCCTCACAAGAGACGCGCGCACAGCAAAGGGGCTCTCCGAGGATGGATGACATCGTTCTCACCCCACACCACCAACCAAGCCTTCAGGATCTTAGGTCTGTCGCTGCGGACATCAAAGACTCCCTTACAGCGGCCCTGACTGGAGCAATAGCGGAGCTGAGAATTGATCTGCAAGCCATGGCGAACCGCATTCAGGATGTGGAGAAAACCACCTCTACCCACTCCTCCATCCTCAAGAAAACCTGCCAGGTCCTGGATACTCACACCTTACAACTACTTGATCTGAATCGCCACACGGAGGACTTAGATAACCGTGGCAGACGCCACAACATTCGTCTGCGCGGTCTCCCTGAATCAGTGGACTCTGAGTGTCTCCTAACTGAAATCACAGGCCTGTTCAACACCATCTTAGAGAGACCGCCAGATACACCGATTGGCATAGAACGGGTTCATAGGGCACTGCGCCCGAAAGGCAAAGAGTCTGACCCCCCGAGGGACATAGTGTGTTGTGTCATAGACTACAACCTGAAGGAAGAGGTTCTACACAGAGCGCGGAGGTCCACTGAACCCTTTGTACATAAGGGCGCTCAAATCTCCCTCTTTCAGGACTTATCCACCATAACATTGCAAAGGCGCAGAGAGCTACGCCCCCTGTTGGAGGTGCTCCGCGCGAAAGGTATTCCATACCGCTGGAGGTTCCCATTTGCCTTATCGGCTACATATGGAGGGAGATCTGCCCTGTTGCGAGTCCCGGAGGATTTGAGACACTTTTGTGCTACACTGGACTTGCCGCTTATTGAGGTTCCCGATTGGTACGCTGAGTTTCGCCCGCCGGCAACCAGACGAGCACCCATCGCTATGGAACCCATGGATTACCAGGATTCCCGATCCAGAAGACGCCGCTCGCCTTCAGAGCCCAGACAGCGTTCAACCAGGCATGGCTCCAGTTCGGGTAACAGCCCTCCAAGAGCTCCGTACCCCAGGAGAGCGCGCAGAGATCGCTGACTCTATCCGGCTGTAAGACCTGTATCATGGCTTCCTTGACTCCTGTTTTCTGATGTTCTCCTTTTCTCCTTCTTCTCACTTTTCTACGCTGCTCTGGTTTCCCCCCTTTCTCCCTCTTTCTGTCTATTGGCTATAGTATCAAGGAATCTCAGGTCCTGTCTCCTGCATGGGATCGGCGGTTACCAAAGAGTCTGCTTGGTCATCTCCATACCTATTGAACTTTTGGTTCTTTAATCGGCCCAACTTTACCATATTGGCTGCTTCTTACCCAGTCTTAGCCGAAACTGTCATAACCGATTTTGGTCTGCCCTCTTCAATGGCCTGGGCCTGACTCCCGGAAATAAGACAGGTTTGAAGGGTCTGCCTATCTGTTTGTTCTAGACTTTGTCTGCGGTTGAAGATGCATCCCTGAGACTTTCCAAATTTTTGGCAGGCACAGCACCTAGACTTTTGGTTTTCTTGCTATGTGTTAAGCACGTGGATCATCTAATCCTTTGCTCCATAGTTCATCTATATGCCTCGTAATATGACTAACTATGGCCTGTGCATGGCGATCGGTAATCGGGGTGTCGAGGTCAGAGGTTGGGAGATCTGCAAGTTCTAATCTTATTTTTACCACTCCCTTTTTTTTGTTATTCATTATTATTTCATTTTAATGTATTATATGTGTTTGGCGGCAGGTTGTTTACGGCCTCAGCCGTGCTCAGCGGGCTCTGGTTATTGCGTGGTGCTCACGCTGTAGTCACATCCCAGAGGTCGCTTCGCTTGCTGCACTGGAGCCTGTGGGACAGGCGCCGCTAAACACATTATCCCTGCTGGGTTTCTCCCTCTGACACCGGACCTCTAAATAGATGTTATCTGCAGGTTTTTTTTGCTAACCTCACTTTTTGTTCTGTTATATTTATTGTTGGGAGCACCAAGGGTGCATAGTATATCCACTGGTGCTCCGTACTCTAATGACCATCTCTTTGAGTATATGCCCTCCATTGTGGACTCTCAGTCCCTGTTTGATTCCCCTTTGTGTTTTTTCTTTGGATTGGACCTGCAGCTGACAGGGGAGGGGGTAGCTCCAATGTTACTAGGTGGGGGAGTAGGCGAGGTCCCCGGAGTTCACCTACGGAACATTTCTGGGTGGGAGTCCAGTAGGCCCCCCGGTATCCTTCACTTGTTACGATGGTACCCTCTGCAACCTTTCCCAGATAGGGAGCGTTATTTGCTAGGGTTTTATGCTGCCTAGTATTATGCCAGTTACCTATTTAAATATAGACGGGGGGGAAGGGTGAGGTGTCTTCCTGCTACACTCCTCATGGCTGCTAACTTAGCTATGCACATTTCATTTTACAGTAGCTCTAGCGTTCATTGGTTTTTACTTCTTTGTTCTTTACTGCATGGGGTTTTTTCAGTTGAAGCTGGAGCACCTTCCTCTTTACCTGGCTAGGCCCCCGGGCATGCACTAGTGTTTGCATGCATTTTCAGGGTGCATTTTCTACTCCCTCCCCCGTCAGTGGTGACCCTAAATGTTGGGGTCCTTGCTGCGGTGGAAGGGGCACAGTCCTCAAAGAGGTGGGCAATGTTTTAATCACCATAGACTTTGAAGTTACTATGTTTTGTTATGATTAAATGTTCTTCTCTAGGAGAAACTGGGCCGTTTATTGGCTTGCGGATAGTTTAGCCACATTATGTTTACTTGTAATATGGTAATAGGTGTTGAGGTACCACTTGAATATGACTCCCTTAAGAGAAATTTAGGTTTGATTTTTAGCTAAACCTCCAGAATGGGGGGTTCCCAGGATTAACTGGGTCCCCCCTGTTCTCTTTCCTCTCTTTTTTCTTAAATCCTCGATCAGCGGGTTTTGTGATGTATTCAATTACACCCCTCTTCGGTAACGCCGGGTTTACTCCCCACACGGTGGTATCAACGCGAACTGTTTTTATTCAGCCTCCAACCCAGAGTATCCACCGACTATTTCCGGATACTGGTCGTCGGGATCATCCCCACGGCCTGAGTTGGAAGTGGGAGCAGGCCTTTCACTCCCCCGGACTAACACTTCGCAAAATCTCCTCTTCCCCAACAGAGCCTTACCGCTCCTAGGGGGGGAGGTATTGTGTATTTGATTTTTTTTCTTTTGGTTCTCTGATTTTTGGTTTTTGGTTTTCATTGTTCTCCAGTCCCTCTTCTCACGATTTGGTAATTCTTCCCCCATTTTTTAGTTGAGTGCATTGCATATTAAATCTTCTGCTTCTACTGGTACATTCAAACTTTCTACACCCTGCCCATTCTTATAAGCGGTTTCTGGTCTGACAACCTCGCACTTATAGTATGGCGCCTAAACCCCAGCTAAATGCCAGCGACTCGCTCAAAATAGTTTCCTTAAACGTACGAGGGCTCAACATTCCAGAAAAGAGATCGCAGGTGTTGCTTTTTGCTCATAAGTGCAGGGCTGCCATACTGTTTCTTCAAGAAACTCACTTCAGATCCGATGCCATCCCCAAGCTCGCCAATTATCGATTCCCGACGGTGGTACATGCTTCTAATCCCATATCTAAATCAAAAGGGGTTTCCATCCTTATAGCTAAACACTGCCCTTTCCAGGTTGTAGACACCTTGTTGGACCCTGAGGCGAGGTACATCTTTATAAAAGGCAAACTGAGGGGCAAACTTATCACCTTAGCCAATGTATATGCTCCCAACTCGGGTCAACCCTCGTTTTTCAGTAAAACCTTGGCCAAACTCGCCTCTTTTCAAGAGGGCATGCTCATCCTGGGAGGGGACTTTAATGTCCCGTTAAATCCAATCCAAGACACCTCTAATGGCTCATCCTCTCTCACTTACAAAGCTTTACGCACCATCAAATCACACTTACAAGATTTATGCCTTCATGACTCCTGGCGCACACTACATCCTCAAGGAAAAGATTACTCCTTTTTTTCCATCCCACACAATAGATACTCCAGGTTGGATTATCTTTTTCTGACGCAGAGGGATTTACCTTGTCTCCATGATGCTTCCATTGAGGCAATGTACATCTCTGATCATCATCCGATCTCCATGACCTTGCGACTTGCAGACAACCCACGTTCTCCCCCCATTTGGAGATTAGATCCATCCCTGATCTCTGATCCAGAGATCGCTGCTTCAGTTCAGGAAAATTTAATTAACTATTTTAAAGAAAATCAATCTCAGACGATTGACCCAATGTCTGTATGGGAGGCTCACAAATGTACAATCAGGGGGGTGTTCCTGCAAGCAGCGGCGAAAAGGAATAGAGAGGGGAATCTCCTTTTAACACAGCTTACAGACCGTATTAAGAGTTTAGAAAATACCCACAAACTGTCCAGAGCAAGGGACACCTTTGCTGATCTGAACCAAGCTAGGCAAGAGCTTCTCCAGCTCCTAAATTCCCGTATCAAGAGGAATTTTATGCTTTCGCGTAGATTTTTCTATGAATATGGGAATAAATCCGGTAAGCTTTTAGCTAGAGCCCTCAGAAAGCAGCAGGCAGCTAGAACCATTCATTCCATCACTGACCCCAAGGGAGAGAAAGTAGTTTCTAACCACTTGATAGCTGAACAATTCGTTCAGTATTATTCCAAACTATATAACATTAAGGATCAGGTGCCCCGTGATGACCAGCTGCAGAGACGACTTGCAATTGACCATTTCTTACAAAATTACGCTCCCCCCTCCATTTCCTCTGAGATGGCCATCTCTTTAGATACCCCTCTCTCATCCTCGGAACTGGAGGCGGCCCTTAAACAAATGAAACCTGGGAAAAGCCCGGGACCAGATGGCCTTACCACTTGCTATTATAAAGCCTATATATCTACGTTAAAACAACATTTCTTAGCGGCCTTTAATTCACTTTCAGTAGACAAGCCACCCCCCAGAGACTTACTAAGAGCTCATATCACTGTAATCCCAAAACCCAATAAAGATGATACTCTAGTCACCAACTATAGACCCATTTCTCTGCTAAATGTGGATCTGAAGATCTATGCCAAGATTATAGCAAATCGTCTCCTCCCCCTAATTCCCCACCTTGTGTCCCTAGACCAAGTGGGGTTCGTGCCGGGTAGGGAGGGGAGAGACAATACGACGAAAGCGCTTTCCATTCATCACTGGCTGTCCTCTTCTTCACAACTGGGTTTTTTCCTCTCATTGGACGCGGAGAAGGCGTTTGACAGGGTGGCCTGGGACTATATGGAGGGAGTTTTGCGGAAAATCGGCCTCCCTGAAAAACTGATTTCTTCTATTATGGTACTATATGCTGCTCCAACTGCCCAGGTCAGGGTGAACGGCCGGCTGTGGGACACCTTCTCCGTGTCCAATGGGACCCGTCAGGGCTGCCCGCTATCACCTTTACTTTTCATTCTTACTTTGGAACCGCTCCTCCGCAGATTACATTCTAATCCAGACATTAAGGGGATACAGATTGGTGATAAGACTCATAAAATAGCTGCCTTTGCTGACGATATCTTACTTTTTCTTACTGAACCCCTAGTCTCTATTCCCAACCTCCTTGCGGACCTTGATACCTTTAAAGCGCTATCCAATTTGCAAATCAACTTTTCCAAATCTGAAGCCCTGAATATCTCCCTTCCCACAAATATTATAGAGTTATGTCAAAAAAAATTTCCCTTTCGCTGGAACTCCACAGCGATCACGTATCTAGGCATTAAATTACCGTCTAAACTGGACAACTTATACTCGGCAAACTTTCTCCCCATCCTCCAAACCATCCAAAAAGATCTCAAAGCTTGGTCTACCGGCCTATTTTCCTGGTTCGGTAGAGCGGCGATTGTCAAAATGAATATCCTGCCCCGCTTGCTTTACCTTTTTCAAACAATTCCAATTAAACTCCCTCCGGCATTTTTCAAATCCCTTCAGTCTAGTTGTGCAGCTTTTATTTGGAACGGCAAACGAGCCAGAATCAGCTATGCCAGACTGTCCTTGCCAAAAAACAAGGGTGGTATTAGTGTACCTGATTTCAAGAAATACTATTGGGCTAGTCTCCTGGGTAGAATTGTGGACTGGAATGTCCACTCAAATACTAAAGCTTGGGTGTAGGTGGAAAATGCCTTTTCCTGTAACCTGATCAAATTTCTACCATGGCTTAAACCTGAACATGTCCCACTACCTTGCAAACAACACCCTCTAATTGCTAGTACTTTGCAGGCCTTTCGTTCTGCGTGCTCCGCACACCGCATTTCCACCAACCAAAGCCCGATGACCCCAATAAAACATAACCCAGCGTTTCCTGCAGGAAGTTCGGATTCGTTTCTCTCAGGTCTGTGGCCCTCTCCTGACATCAGCTCAACTTTTTTTTTCCAATACTCAATTTAGACCTCTCGCTGCACTCCCCACACTTCCCTCGGGACGCCCCTTCCCGTTGTGGGTGTATTTCCAAATTAGGCACTTTTTAATGGACAGACAATTTACACTTGATTTCTCTAGACAACTTACGCCATTTGAAGCTTTATGCAACCAAACAGAACCTCAATGTCATGTCATTTCCATCATATATGGGATGTTTTTCGCCTCATGGGACATTACGGATAACTCAGCCGTTCGCAGTTGGTAAACTGACCTTTCTCAGTCCATGACGGAGTCGGCATGGACCTCCATTTTTGCACACATTCATAAAGGTTCGTCCAACGTATCAGTCCAAGAAACTAATTTTAAAATTTTCACAAAATGGTATCTCACACCTGCCAAGCTTCATAACCGTGACGCCAGTGTCTCACCTTCTTGCTGGAGATGTTCGGAAAATATAGGATCTTTTTTACATGTTTGGTGGGCCTGTCCCCGCCTCCAGCCTTTTTGGACGGAGATTCACCGTCTTATTTGTCAGATCACCATGTCCGCCATTGATTTTTCCCCTGCAGCTATGCTACTCCACCACTCTTCCACCCCACAGAAAACGTACCACCGTTCACTAGCTCAGCATCTGCTAGATGCTGCCAAGATGTGCATTCCACCGTTATGGAAATCCAAGTCTTCACCTTCTGTCTCTGATTGGATTAAGAGAGTATCCAAAATAGAAGAAATTGAAAACTTGATTTGCCAAACCAAAGACACACCCTCTAAATTTTGGGCCACTTGGGCATGCTGGCACCACTTTAGATCTTCTGATGAATGTACTCAACTACTAAATGGGGTCCCTACGCCTTAGAAAAAGGAAGTAGTAACTACTTTTTGATAGGACCATATTACTTCTGTTCTGTTCCCCCCTCTAGCATCCACGATTTACTTAGGTTCTTTATTGTCGTTTATATTCTTTGGTACACGACGCAATTATATAAGGTTAGTCCCTCATGGGTTAAGACCTTACCCTCCTATTTACACCTAGATAAGAGTTGCTACGGACTAAACTCCCGGGGGAGGTACACCAAACCCTACTTTGACGCTGAATAGTTACACCTTTGCATCTTGTCGAATAATTTACTGTGTGTTTTATTCTTACTCACAAGTAACTAAGATGTTTATTCACCATTGTACTCTTTGTTCAGGGCTTAAATGTGGCCCCTTTTCTTTTATTTACCTTTGTTGCTTGTGCTTATTGTAACCTTCAATAAAAGACTTTTGGAAGAAACTTGATGTTAAAGCGGGAGTCCACCGGGACTCTGCGTTTTTTTTTTTTTTTTTAAAAGCCAGCAGCTACAAATACTGCAGCTGCTGACTTTTAAAATAGTGACACTTACCTGTCCAGCGCGCCCGGGATGTCGGCACCCAAAGCCGATCGCTAGGTTGTCTGTCGGGTCCTGCCGCCACCATCTTGGGTATGGGAATCAGGAAATGGAGCCTTTCGGCTTCATTTCCCGGTTCCCTACTGCGCATGCGCGAATTGCGCTGCGCAATAAGGACGCTCCCCGCTGCCTCTGGGAGCTGTGTGTTTCCCAGCAGGCAGCGGGGCACTTGCGGGAAGGGGCGGGCACTTGCGGAAAGGGGCGTAAGTTACGCCCCTTTCCGCAGAGAGCTGTCCCGGAAGTGGGTGCAGTTACCTGGATTATCCAGGTAACTGCACCCCCTCCCCCCTGAAAGGTGCCGATTGTGGCACCGGAGGGGGGGAGGGTTCCGATGAGCGGAAGGTCCACTTTAGGGTGGACCTCCGCTTTAATTTGCTGTTCACTCTTGCACAGCAACATTTCCTAAATAAGGGCAAGAACGTGTTCTGTAGCCATCTCTTTGTCTCCCCCCCCCCCCCCCCCATTCTTGCCGTTCACTCTTGCACAGCAACATTTTCTAAATAAGGGTAAGAACATGTTCTGTAGCCATCTCTGTTTTGTCTCCCCCCCCCCCCCCCCCCTCCATTCTTGGTTCCTGAAGTATAAGATTAGCCTTGTATGCATACATACACTAGACACCCGCTCCTTATGTTTTTACCTATTAGTACTGGATACATTTTCCACTGCAATCAGTGAGAATGCGTCTGTGTTCCCATGATATGCTCCCTTGTGATCCCCATGCGTGGGTGACCAGTGGCTTTATCATTTTTCATGTGCATCAATAAAATTGATTGTACTAGAAATCAGTATAAATGCATTGAAAAGCACATCATTGTACATTAAAACGGAACTTCAGTAATTTTTCAACTTTCAATCTATAAATCTTCTGCCGTTGTTATTTTAACTTTGTATAGTAAAAGATTTTTTTCTGCCAGTAAATCCCTTCAGCCCACTTCCGGTTTCTTGTCTGGTCATTAGCCTAGGCTTATGACATCATCCACAGCTCTCACTCACTCTCATGAGAGTTTGCCAGACAGGGAGGGGGGGTGAGTCATTAGAGGGCCAATAAGAGCTGCAGAGCTGGAGGTGTGTGTCAGTGTAAATCCAGGAAGTGGACAGGCAGCAACTTCAGCTGCCCACAGTTAAAATGGATGCAGCCAGACTCTGCAGCATATTTGGCAAGTAAAAATATACACAGAGTATATCAAAATTATATGCAACATGGTTGAAGGGAAGCTTCAGAATGGCAAAGATGTTTTTGTTACATATTATGGATACCGGTCAGAATGTCATTGACCGATAGTAATTCACATGTGGCACAATAAGCACTTAAAAAGGAGTGCAATTGGCCAATAGATTTGACTGCAACATATCTCAGATTTGCAGGGACTTCAAAACGCAGGGGATATTTATTAACCAAAAGCGATAGTAGACAGTCTATATAAGCGTCAACAAACCACCAGTCAATTGCATAGGATTCTATCCTATGGCTAAGGTCCTCATATAGTCTTGCACATGGAGTGGGATAGTGTGGCTCCTTCCGTCTGCCAGGTTTTTGTGGTCTGTTTAAAATCCCAATTTAAGGAACCCATTTTTCACAATGTGCAATACAATGTGCTTTAAATTGCACACCAAAGCTTATTAACCTGCGTCAACGTGTGTTGACCTCCTGTTTGGTGTATATTAGAACATGTGTGACACTTTCAAAAGCAAGATACCTTGGGGTGCCTATTTTAGGAGAGGCTCCCATCAACCCTTCTGAATTGGTAGAAAACTGCATTAGGATAGGGGGTCTGGATAATGGGCAGGGTCAGAGGCGTAGCTTGAAGCTTGTGGACCCCGATGCAAAAGTTGACCTGGGCCCCCCCCCACTACTTCCAACGTGTGTGCAGATACACCCACAGATACTCAAAGTGGCTTAAGAGTTTTGAGTTCCCAGAGTTCTTCTTTACATCAGAGGACAGGGATCACCGCTGGCGAATTAGAGGACAGGGATCACCGCTGGCGAATCAGAGGACAGGGATCACCGCTGGCGAATCAGAGGACAGGGATCACCCCTGGAGAATCAGAGGACAGGGATCACCCCTGGAGAATCAGAGGACAGGGATCACCCCTGGAGAATCAGAGGACAGGGATCACCCCTGGAGAATCAGAGGACAGGGATCACCCCTGGAGAATCAGAGGACAGGGATCACCCCTGAAGAATCAGAGGACAGGGATCACCCCTGAAGAATCAGAGGACAGGGATCACCGCTGAAGAATCAGAGGACAGGGATCACCCCTGGAGAATCAGAGGACAGGGATCACCCCTGGAGAATCAGAGGACAGGGATCACCGGAGGTGCAAGTCTTTTTCCCATTTGTCAGGGAAGTGGGGTAAGTAGACATCCCTGGGTGAGGAAGTACAGAGAATCTCAGCTGGTGACTAGGAGACACTGAGCAGTGTCCTACCTCACCTGTGACATTGGTCCCATCGTGGCTGCAGGACGGCCTTCTCTTCCTCTTGCCTCGCTGAGCTCGGTTACAATTCCATGTTGCCAGCACAAAGCACAGGCACTTCCCCATCCTGGGCTCTTCTCACCTCGTGCTCCTCTCCACTCAGGAAACGTTTCACACAGCTTCTCCCCAGCCAATGGGAACAGAGGGGTGTGGACTGTGGAAGGCAAAGTAGAAGTCCAGTGCTGGAGCGTGGCTGTGGGGCCCTAGGGCAGATCGGAGCTGGATTTTGTGGAGGATATGATAATATGACAGGGAGGCTGCAGGGGCCCCCTGGAGCTAGGGGCGGGGTTGCGATTGTGACCTCTGCAACCCCATATGCTACGCCCATGGGCAGGGCACTGAATGTAGCTGCAGCCTTTGGTGATGATGAGGATCACACTTGAGGTCCTCCATATTAAGAAAGTTGACCACCATTGTTCTAGAGGGTTTATCCATGGTATACTGTACATTTCATTCATCGGTGCTGAAAATTCCACTGAGCTTGAGATGCAGTGCCTTTAGTGGGCACAATGAAAATGGTGAAATGGTTGGGTTTTTGTTAGTGGAATCCTTTACGTCCTCAGGTTGCGGCAGGTCTCCAACAGCCATAACCCCCCTAAGGCACCAGGCTCCCCAGATACTAGTAAGGACTTATTTTCAAAACACAGGAGGAGGAAGTCTCTCAGTGAGTGATCGCATGAAAACCTGAACGCTACACAAATTAGTGTCCTTGTTTCTTGACAACTGGAAGTTCCAATATCTAGCTATTGGTTTTTCGGCCCAAGTTAGAGGTTATTTTTCAATTTATAAAATAAATGATCTTTTATATTACAATACCTTTTATTTAACAGACCCGGTGGGGAATGTTACAGTGAAACAGTCGCTCCAGGTGGTGAGTGAGAAGACATCTGCAGTAAATATAATGTCATGGTTATGCAGTGATCTTCCTGTGTTTGCTTAACTTCCCTCATGTCTTCAGACTAAGAAGCCAGCTACTTCCACCTGGTGGTTTTTATAACCTCTCCTCTAAGCATGGCTCCACCCCAGGCCCTATCAGGGAGCCCTATATAAACCTGTGCACTGCAGGGCTCAGTGCTGATCAACCATTGTGTAGCCTTTGTGTATTAGCTTCCTGTTTCCTGTCGTGTGCTCTGCTACTGATTTCCGTTACCGACTTTGGCGTGTTCTGACTATCCCTGCTTACCTGTGACCCTGACCTTTTGGCTTGTACCCGACTATTCTGTTCCGCTTGTGGCCCCGACCTTGGCTTTGTCCCTCACCATCCCTATCCTCCTGTTGCCTACTGTGGGTGTGAGCTGGGGGACCCTGGGGGTCGCGACCTGGAGCCAGTTGCAGCCAAGTCCATCCTCACCACTCGAGGCTCTGGTGAACACTAGCTGGCTCTTAGACTCCGCGCCCCGGGGAATCTTACGCTCTTACCCCAGTGGGATCTGTTCCCCGTCTGCAGCAGTCAGCCGTAGGGTCCACAACCTTGCGGTGCACCCCTAACCCTACGGTGTGCACTTGTCACCTCGCCTCTAGGTGACCTGACATATAAGCTGTAACGCCTCTAGTGGTTACATTGAGGCAGTGATATGGATGAAGGATGGCCAGTCTATAACTAATTACAGCACCTACAATCTATTGGATGGGAATCAGACTCTCCAGATAATGCCACCCAACAGGACGTCCAGTGGAAACTATAGCTGCAATATAACCAACGCAGTATACTGGAGTTCGGGGTACCTCCAGCTCCGTATCCATGGTAAGTTGTAGCACAAAAATCTGGTCTGTGTCACCTGTGACTCCAACATACACATTCTTAACAGTGTGATGTAACCCCCAACACTCTTTTGGGTTTAGTTCCACTTTAAAAAATAATAATGTAAAAATAGGAGTTTGCTAAAAAACAAAACAAAAAAAAAAAACAATGAAATGTATCATATTGTGATTAATATAAATCTCTATTAATATTGATATGTATTATTATTACTAATAATAATAATAAAACATTTTTAAAATATACACACACTGAATATATAATAATATTACCGTATATACTCGAGTATAGGCCGACCCGAATATAAGCCGAGGCCCCCAATTTACCCCCAAAAAAACTGGCAAACTTATTGACTCGTGTATAAGCCGAGGGTGAGACATGCCTGTCCATCCCTGTGTGTGTGTCCGTCCATCCCTGTGTGTCCGTCCATCCCTGTGTGTCCGTCCATCCATCCCTGTGTGTGTGTCCATCCATCCATCCCTGTGTGTGTGTGTGTCTCCATCCATCCATCCATCCATCCCTGTGTGTGTGTGTCTCCATCCATCCATCCCTGTGTGTGTGTGTCTCCATCCATCCATCCATCCCTGTGTGTGTGTATCCATCCATCCGTGTGTGTGTGTGTGTGTGTGTGTGTGTGTGTGTGTGTGTGTGTGTGTGTGTGTGTGTGTGTGTGTGTGTGTGTGTGTGTGTGTGTGTGTCCAGCCTACCTGTGTCCCGAGCCTTTGTCCCGAGCCTCCGTCCCGTGCCTTGCCTCCTTGCCTCCGTCCCGTGCCGTGCCTTGCCGCCGTGCCTTGCCTCCGTCCCGTCCCGTCCCGTGCCGTGCCGTGCCTTGCCTCCGTCCCGTGCCCTCTTCGTCGGCGCCTCGCGGCCATTGTAAAATTCAAAAGCTGCGCCGCCGCCTTCGCCTGTGATAGGCGGAACACTGAATTTCCCAGCAGCCTGTGTTCCGCCTATCACGGACATCGTATCATCCTCGTCCGTAGTACGAGGATGATACGATGTCCGTGATAGGCGGAACACAGGCTGCTGGGAAATTCAGTGTTCCGCCTATCACAGGCGAAGGCGGAGCCGGAGGCGCGGCTTTTGAATTATAGAATGGCCGCTGTCTGTCTGCTCGACACGCTGATCGAGCGGGCAGACAGCGATGACTCGAGTATAAGCCGAGGGGGGCACTTTCAGCCTCAAAAAAGAGGCTGAAAATCTCGGCTTATACTCGAGTATATACGGTAACACGTCTTTATATATCATTACTAATATGTTCATATTAGCATTAATTAAGTATATATTAAATATTATCATGATCACTGATAATAATAATAATAATAATAATAATAATAAACATCTTGGCCCAGCTTCCGATGCTTCCAGGAGGTGCAGGTGACGTCACCTCCATTGAGGCCCAAAAACCCTCTAGCATGCACTCTTAGGCCGCGTACACACGGGCGGACTGTTCGCCCAACTTAGTTTGTCAAACAATCCGACAAACAGTCCGCTCAAAATTTGCATGAGCGGACTTGACCACACACGATGAACGAACAGTCCGCTGAAAGCGTGCCCGATGACGTGAACGGCACGTACGACGGGACTAGAAAAACGACGTCCTATACACTGCAATGCAACCTTCGGCATGTAAATCCTTTCTGAGCATGCGCGGAACTTAGTTTGACGAACAAGCCTACACACGAGCGGACTGTCCGCTCAAACCAAGTTTCAGCGGACTGTCTTACGGAAATTCCGAAAAACTTTGTTCGTCAGACTGTCCGCTGAAACTGTCCGCTGAAACTGTCCGCTGAAGCCCACACACGAGCGGACTGTCCGCTGAAACACTGTTCAGCGGACAAAGTTGGGCGAACAGTCCGCCCGTGTGTACGCGGCCTTAGGCTCAGTTTACACCTATGCATTTTTTTGGTGCTTTATGCAGAAAACGCACTACAGTTCATTTACCATGGCTTCCTATGGGATGCGTTCACAACTATGCCTTTTTTTCCAGCCACTGCATTTTTGGAAAGGGTCAGGGACTTTTTAAAAATGCAAAACAGTGCTTTTTTTTTTTTTTACCTTTTTGGTTCAATAGACTTCAAAAGGAGTGGCTGCAGAAAAGCATGTAGTGTATTTTTGCCACAAATTGCAGAGTTTTCTCTAAAAGGGGGGCCAACGCTTGCATACAACTTTTATTTTACCCTACCATAATAGCAACAGAACTAGTGGCAGGCAAGCCAAATGCACCTGCCAAGAAGGTGTAAATCACTGTGGTACCTCAAGCTACTACAGGAAAGCCTGCGGTCCACCAGATGCTGTGCCCAGCAGCTTTTAGACATGTGCGATTAGTTTCGTACGAATTTACATAAATACGTACATTCGGGAGGATCTGAAATACGAATTGCTAGGCTTCCAAATTGTATACGGAATTTAGTTTAGCATTTTCGGATCCAAATTCCTAACAAACATTCCTAATTGTTACGAAAAGTTAACGAGCCTAAAAGTTAAAAACCCAGGAAGTCAGCACAGCACAGGGATGTTGGGAGCCCCTCGTAATGATAAATTCATCATAGCGAACATTCGTAATGGTTTACGAAAAGTTAAACGAACCTAACGAAAATTTGTATTTTGTACGAAATTTTGGACACAAATTATGAAATGCGAATTAATTCTAATATGAAATGGAACGGAACAAAAACAAAACAAATTTATTGACGGCACACATGTCTAGCAGCTGTCCTTCTGCATAATGATCACAAGGGATCACTCATTCAGTACAGGTGCCCTTTAGAGAACTCCTTGCATTTTTTTTTTCATGGATTACAAAGCATTCTCAGATTGGACGAGGTAAAGAGGAGTTCTCTGAGTGGCAGCGGTGCCGAGTGAGCATCCCCTCTGTGGTCAGTGTGCAAAAAAGGCAGCCACACAGCACCCAGAAGACCGTGGCCATCACTGTAGTAGCTTGGGCTACTACAATGATTTACGACTTTCACAGAGGAAAATCAGACATTACATTACATATGCATTCTTACATTGTTCCAAGCTGGCCCCATATCATCTCTGGAGTTCAGCTTTAAAACTCCACATTATAGCTTTTCTTAAACACTAAGGGGAAGGTGTGACGGAACCGTCCAGCACCCAACTTTGGAGGAAGCTATTTACAGGCGGAAGCACCAGTCTTGAACCAGGAACCAGATATTATAGCTGCATATTGCAATCAAGATACTAGACGAGACTAGCTCAGATACAAAACTGGAACTCAGACACATAATTTATAGTACACAAGGTCAGATGAGCCTGATCACATTATCATATGCAAAGGAACTTGTATACAGAAATACAATTAATATGAGCTAATTAACTAATCACTTAAACCAGCCTAGGTCACTCAATGCCCATCCAGACAATGTTGAGATTAAATCAGACAGACAGAAACAATAGGTGTCCCAATTAATAATGGAAGTGACATGTTTAGCAGAAAACACATAACACTTCAATAAACACACAATAGCAGGGGACCACCATCTGGCTTGCTGATAATAACTTTTGCTATGAGTCTCACAGTCTGAAGCCAACATTGGTGGTTTGGGGCTAGAGACTCCAGGTGTATACGGGTCCTCTAGTTCAGAGTCTGTGCATTGTGGGGAGACATGGAATTGAATCTAAATTAACATTACTCCAAGGGTCCCTCAGGCACACACCTCCCAAAGAGTAGAATTTCCTTATAAGTCAGGGTCCATAGTCAGTATTCAAGAGGCTAGCCTGCAGTCCCCTCCAATAGCCCCTGTGAGTCTGTCGCAGAAAGTCTGTGTCCCCATTGCAGAGATTTCCCCCACTTCCTGTAGGAGCAGACAATAATGGAGAATCTCTCCAATGATTACACTGACTGCCACAAAATACATTTTTAGTAACATTTTTATAAGCAATTTTTTTTTTCTCATAAAATTGGGGAAGGGTTAGCACCCCTGTTGGTTTACATCCCCAAACTACCTAATTTCTTGCCCTTCTGTCCCACAGATAGGGGGAAAAAAAAAACTATATTTTTCACCAATAGGGTCATAGAGTGCAAAAAAAAAAAAAATGGAATAAAAAAGCTGCAATGAAACCATTCACATTTTAAAATTGAATTATAAAGATTTTTTCCAACTTGTCTGACAGACCCGGTGGTGAATGTTACAGTGACACAATCACCCCAGAAGGCGAGTGAGGGTGCGGCCTTTGTAAATTTAAGCTGTAGCGCCTCTAGTGGCCATACAGAAATGGTGACATGGATGAAGGATGGACAATCTGTGATCAGCAAGAATGCCTACAGTCTGTTAGATGGGAATTGGACTCTCCAGATAACGCGACCCGACAGAACATTCAATGGACTCTACAGCTGCAACGTATCCAACGCAGCCGACTGGGGTTCTGGGTCTCTAGATCTCACTGTCTCTTGTAAGTAATAGTAAAACACGGTTTAATCAGCCATGGACATGTCAGAGTTTTACAGGTGCTGACCTGAGGCTGCCAGTAGACACAAGATAGACGTCTTCTGGCTCAAATGAAGTCTCACACTATTTCACATCTGTATAGTCTTCTATCCCCGGCATGTTGTGCTTTGTGACTGATATTTGTTGGTCTTAAAGGACCTTTTTGTCTGTGAAAATGCTGCTTCCTGTCCTCACTCTCCGGCGCTCTACTAGCAGAGCTGAGTAACAGCCACACCCCTCAGCACTACTAGCAGAGCTGAGTACAGCCACACCCCTCAGCACTACTAGCAGAGCTGAGTACAGCCACACCCCTCAGCACTACTAGCAGAGCTGAGTACAGCCACACCCCTCAGCACTACTAGCAGAGCTGAGTACAGCCACACCCCTCAGCACAAGTTTACCCAAACAGGCTTGTACAGGAGAGAAGGGGAGGGGCTTGTCTGGCCCATTCTGTTACCGATTACTGTGTGCACCAGGTCCAACTCTGCTGTCTTTTCACAAATTTTTCTACATTTTGAATAGAGCAAGGAAGGGCCAGCAATTCCGCCAGAACTATATTGCATTTACTTCTGTCAGGATCCCCATTGGGGAGATTTGCCCTCACTTCCTGTATGATCACCAGTACAATAAATTAAAGGAAACACACCCAGCAGAGACAGAAAACTTATCAGAGGTTCTGACCCCTAACCACTCTACACAAAACTAAAAAGGAAAACAATGGTTGCAGTTTAATATAGAAAAATGCAGCTTAGCAGACTCTAAAGGATGCATTTAAAGACAAAATTGAATACCAATGTGCCCAGTGAGGGTGAATGTAAAAAAAATTCTGTGTGAATGGGGCAGAATTTTTTTTTTTTTTATTAGGCTATTATTTCCTGTGGTTGAATGATTTTCCTTAATTTAAAGCAATTCCACATTTGGCCACTAGGTAGTACAAAGCATCGTAGGAAAATCCTATGATACTTTGTACCATCCAGTGGCCAAATGTGGTATTTTCTATTTTAAATTAATGAAAAACATTTGAATAGCACAGGAAATAGCACAATAATGTTTTTTGCACAGAACAAAATGTACATGTGATGCGACCTTTTAAAAAAAAAAAAAAGAAAATAACCACTTGGAGGTGTATTTTTTAAGTCGAACATATACAAAACCTGACATATTGCTAAAGTAAAAACTCCCGTCGTCCCAGTTACTTGAGTAATCCTTTTCTCCTCCCTATTTAGATGCCACACTCCGTGCCACCAGTACATATAGCATGATGATAACTACTCTACTGGGAGGAATTCTGCTTGCCCACTGGTGATTGTTTGCCTTGGAAATGGCCTTTGATGTCAGACAGGTAAGCATATATTGGTGTTGCAACCCTTAAAGACTCAGATCACCCACAAGTTAAAAACAGCTGTGGGTTTAGGCTCGTTGTTGGAAGTCCCCTTTGGCTGCCTCTACTACCTCTTCATGACTACAGAAGATCTTACAACGGAGTTGTTAGTTCTCCTCTTTTTCTGATGGTTACAAAGCTGATCAAGGATCCTACAGCATTTTCTATGATATGGAGATCCTATGGTGGGAATTCTAAGCCCTGGGGATGACTGAAACAGATGGGTGGAGCTGGAATAACTCAGATCTCCGGTTTTAGAGATTCCATAACCACTGCACGATTGATTTTCCATAACACATTCAATGTGAATGTTTTAAATCTTGGTAATTCTGTTTGATTTCCTAGTACCTTATTTTATTGAATTATTCAGCACCAATTCTATTGAATGGAGCACACATACCAATCACCTCAGTGTCCACCCTAGAGACAATTGCATTCTCATTGCATTCATCCATTACCAATACATATGGGTCTACTTACTAAACCCGGAGAGTGCAAAATCTGGTGCAGCTGTGCATAGTATCCAATCAGCTTCTAACTTCAGCTTGTTCTGTGAAGCTTTCACAAAAAAAATAAAAATAATAATACCTGGAAGCCGATTGGTTTCTATGCAGAGCTGCATGCGATTTTGGGCTCTCCAGTTTTAGTAAATCAACCCCACTTTCTAAAGAAAGGACCACTTTACGGTTGTTTAGACCTTAGAGAGGCTGGAATGTGGCCATTGGGATTAGAAAATGTCCTGGCATCAGTGGGAGGTATAGTGCCCCATGTTTAGTATTGGGGAGAAGTGCTCCATCATTTGTATCAGTAGAAGGCATATTGCCCCATTATCAGTATCAGTGGAAGGATTATTGCCACAATATAAGCATCAATGGGAGGAATTTTGCCCCATTATCAGTGGGAGGAATAGTGCCCCATTATTAGTATCAATGGGAGGAATAGTGCCCCATTGTTGGGGTCAATGGAAAGAATGGTGCCCCAGCATTGGTGTCATTGGAAGTAATAGTGCCCCAAAGTCTGGATAAAGGCAAGCAAAGGGCCGCATCTGGCCCCCGGTGCAACAGTTTGGAGACCACTGTCATAGACTGTTCATATTATTCTCCACCCTTGACAATCTTGCATTTTAGTTCCTTGTTAACAGTACACAGGCAATGCATATCAGTCTCCACCTTGAGGAGCTTGCGTTCTCATTTCCTTGTGATAGTAAAGAGACTATTCATATCAGTCTGCACCCCAGAGGAGATTGCATTTTTACTTCCTTGTAAAAGTGCACAAACCATTCATATCAATCTCCATCCCCGAGGATCTTTCATACTCATTTCCATGTGACAGTACATAGACCATTCACATCAGTCTCCACCCCCGAGGATCTTACAATTTCATTTTCCTGTGACAGTATGGAAACCATTTAAGTCATTCTGTGACACTCATACAGACACACAACTCTGAATAACCTACAGGTGTGTTTATGGGATGGCATTCAATGAATATAGACACATCCATACAATATCTTTGGTGAATACAAATTTTTCTTAATTTATAGGTTTCTGGAAAAATCTTTTGTGCACTGAATAACCCAGAGAAGAGAGCTCCTACCTGATAATGTTATCCTGATCGCCACTGCTTCCTTCCTGAGCCTCTATTAGCTACCAACTGCACATGCCTCTGTGTCCAACCCTTAAAGGATTCATTTACTTCCAGGCAGACCATTTACCTGCCCCTAATTTTCCTAATCTTCTCTCTTCTCTGCATTCTAGTGGAGAGATCTTTGCAACAACTCAGTCCACCTGCCTCTGTGTGAATGTGGGTCTCATGAACCTTTTGAGGCATGTTTTTTATTTTTCCTCATGTCCACCAGGAGAGAAACTGGTGAAAAAAAATACTAAGCCCTAGTACACACGGTCGGAGAATCTGTCGGAATGAGTCTTATCGGACCGCGTCGTCAGATAATCCGACTGTGTGTGGTATGCATCGGACTGATTCCGTCCGAATGTCCGTCCGATCCAAATTTCCAACATGTTGGAAAGATTTCCCGACCAACTGGGCCGGACGGACCTAATCCGATCATGTGTAGAGCATTTTGATCGGACCAAGTGCCACGCATGCTCAGATCAAATTCCTACATCAAAGCTATTGGCTACTAGCCTGAATGTAGTCCCATCGTAACGAAATTACGTCATCACGTTCTGAAAGATCGGATTTTTCGCCAACTTGACCCGACCGTGTGTATGCAACAGTTTCGGACACAATCCGTCGGAATAAATCCGACAGATTTGGTTGGCAAAATCTCCGACCGTGTGTACAGGGGCTAAGTCTTAGGGCCCATATGGTGGCACAGTGGTATAGTGGGTAGCACTCTCACCTAGCAGTAAAAAATTTGAATCCCAACCACGACACTACCTGCCTGGAGTTTGCATGTTCTCCCTGTGCCTGCGTGGGTTTCCTCCGAGTACTCCGGTTTCCTCCCACACTCCAAAGACATGCAGGTAGGTTAATTGGCTTCTGTCCAAAATTGGCCCTAGTATATGAATGAGGACCTTGGATTGTGGGCTCCTTGAGGGTAGGGACCAGGGGCGTAACTATAGGGGGTGCAGCAGTCGCGACCGCAACTGGGCCCTGTGATGCAGGGGGCCCATGCAGCCCCCTCTACATATGGCCGGCAGCAGCATACACAGATGATGAAAGGTCTTTCTGGGAGATATGCCGATCGCCCTTCCAGCAGACTGGATGGAGCCCAGGCCAACATGGATGAGTGAGCGGCCTACAGCTTGGTCATGGTGAGTGAGAGGACCCCATCCCCCACACACTATTACATACCCCCTCCATCTCCCGCTGGGGACAGGGACCCCTTCTCACGTGGGGACAGGGACCCCCACCTCCCCTGGGGACAGGGACCCCTTCTCACCTGGGGGCAGCAACTTCATCTGCCCTGGAGAAAAGGGCCTCATCTCTTCTGGGGATGGGGACCCCATCCTGCCTAGGAACAGTCCCCCAATGGGGCACCTAAAAATGTAAAGAAAATAAATATAAAAAAAACTACTGATACCAGTGGTGGAACTACCGGGCTCACAAAGGTCATACCTGTGACCACGCCCTGGAGTTCCACCGCTGGACTCGGAGGGAAGGGCCCTAGCTGGGGTTCAGGGGGGCCCTTCATGGTTTCTTGCATCGGGGCCCTGAAGGTTCAAGTTATGCCTCTGGTAGGGACCAATGTGAGTGTGCAATGTACAGGGGTAGACACTCACTCAGGTTGAACTGGATGGACTAGTGTCTTTATTCAACCTTACTAACTATGATACTATGATATGCACTTATCTGTTTGTGCCAGGTGTCAATTAAACTGATTCGAAATGCAAAAAAACACGTCGACTCACATTGCTGCACCTTGTAATGAGTTTGCATTGGCTTAAATAGAAAAGGCATCTGTCAATCAATCAGATGGGTGTGAATGGGCTGTTATAATTGTCACCAGAAGAGGAGGTGGAGAGGGGAACTCTTCCAATAAGGGTGCCTGTACTGGAGAAGATTGAGAGAGTGGAGATATCCTCCTTTGGAGAGATTATCTCATACTTTCTGTTGTGTCTCCAGAAAATGAGATCCTCCTTAAGGTCACAAGGGCTGTAATAAAGAACAGACAGGGGTTTAAAACCCTTACCTTGTTCTATCCACACCACAAAAAACTAAAATTATAAAGTTTTGGCATTAACTATACTTTAACCATGATACAATTATCACAGAGCAGAAAGAAGAGATCGCATGTCCAGGAAGGAACTAGAAAAAATAGAAGATTAGCGCATCTGGAGTATGTGAGAGGATATAGAACAGCAATGGATTCATCTTGTCTGCATTGGACTGATCCTTGAAGATGGTGACTGATGAACAAGAAAAATATGAAAATAAAATATTTTTTTTCCCTTGCTGTAATTATTTGTCTATAAGTAAATAAATAAAAAAAATTTTTTAAATCGGAACCAGAGTCGTCTTCTAATGGATGATGGTGCAGGAGAGAAAAGTTAAGAGTCACAATGTGACGATTTCTAATGTGCAACATTTCCCTCTTCTCCCGGAAACGGAGACAAATTCCAGTTACGTATTCAGTAAAATCTAAAATAAATAAATAAAATAAATATAAAAAAGGAAAAAAGCCCACTTTGTGCAGCATTTACATATGTTATATCCATTTTAGCAAACCATTTGGTAGCTTAGAAATTAATAAACATTCATGATTCAATTCCAATCAGCAGAAACTGTAATTTTCTAAAATAAAATTTGGCAAAAAGGAAATGTTGCTTCCTTTCAATATATCACTCTGGAGGGAGACTTTACCCAAGAATCTCATTATACCACCAACACTTGGTATAGAGACAAAGGGATAACAGAGATGCGGACAACAGAGATAGATGAAGGTGATAGAGACAAATGATAGAGACAGCAGATAGAGATGGAGATAAGGGCAATCGAGATGATAGAGACAGGAGAGAGAGACAGCAGATAGAGATGGAGATAAGGGCAATCGAGATGATAGAGACAGGAGAGAGAGACAGGAGAGAGAGACAGGAGAGAGAGACAGGAGAGAGAGACAGAGACAGAGAGGAGAGAGAGAGATAGACAGGAGAGAGAGAGAGAGCGAGAGAGACACAGAGCGAGAGAGAGAGAGCGAGAGAGAGAGAGCGAGAGAGCGAGAGAGCGAGAGAGCGAGAGAGCGAGAGAGAGCGAGAGAGCGAGAGAGCGAGAGAGCGAGAGAGCGAGAGCGAGAGCGAGAGAGAGAGCGAGAGAGACAGAGAGAGCGAGAGAGACAGAGAGAGAGAGAGAGAGAGAAACACACAGAGAGAAACAATAGCTATGTGGGACTTGTTTAGTTCCGAATTGAAATACAGATTCAATTTTTGTTATTCGAGATTCAGTTGCATCAGAATTTCCAAAGTCACAGTAGGCATGAATTTCAACGAATCCGAAATAAGTTATGTCAGGAATTATCCAAATTTGAATATGAATTTGAAAATTAATTTGAATTCAAAATGGAACTGTTCCAATAATGTTTGTAAATGGATAGAAAACTGGCTAAAAGACAGAATACAGAGAGTAGTGATAAATAATTCTTACTCTGAATGGTCTAAAGTCATCAGTGGTGTACCCCAAGGTTCAATGTTGGGATCTTTACTTTTTAATATCTTTTTTAAACAATATCAGATCTGGGATTAAAAGTACCATTTCAGTGTTTGCAGATGACACCAAGCTATGGAGTGGAATAACGTACTCAATGCAATGTTTAATTCGGTAACTAACGGACAAATGAGGTTTAATGTTGATATAAGTAAAGTCATGCACTTGGGGGGCTAAGAATACGCAAGCATCATACATTCTAGAGGGAGTACAACTGGGAGAATCCATAGTGGAGAAGGATCTGGGGGTTTCGGTAGATAAGCTCAATAATAACATGCAATGCCAAGCTGCGCTGTCCAAGGCAAGCAAAGTCCTTTCTTGTATTAGGAGAGGTATGTACTCCAGAGAGAGAGATATCCTTTTTCCCCTGTTTAAATCATTAGTAAGACCTCATCTGGAATATGCAGTTCAGTTTTGGGCTCCAGTTCTCAAAAAGGATATCAGGGAACTGGAGAAAGTGCAGAGAAGGGCAATCAAACTGATAAGAGGCATGGAGGAGCTCCACTATGAGGAAAGATTAGAGGAACTGAATTTATTCACTCTTGAGAAGGAGATTAAGGGGGGATATGATCACCATGTACAAATACATAAGTGGTCCATATAGTAAACTTGGTGTTGAGTTATTCACTTTAAGATCATTACAGAGGACAAGGGGGCACCACCCTATGTCTGGAGGAAAAGAGATTTCATCTCCAAATACGGAAAGGTTTGTTGACAGTAATGCCTTGTACACCTGGTCGGACAACAAAATCCATCGGATTTTTTCAGACGGATTTTGTCCTAAACTGGTGTTGCATACACACGGTCGGACAAAGTTGACGGAAAATCTGATCGTTTGGAAAGTGATGACATTCGATTGTTACGATGGGACTACGTAGAGGCTAGTAGCCAATAGCTTTGATCTGAGCATGTGTGGCACTTTGTCCGATCGGAATTCTTGATAGAGCCCACACATGATCGGATTTTCTGACAATATAATCCGATCGGACCTTTTCCGTTGGAATTTCCGACCATGTGTACAAGGCATGAAAGCTGTGAAAATGTGGAATAGACTCCCTCCAAACATGGTTCTGGCCAGCTCAGTAGATTGCTTTAAAAAAGCCTGGATTCTTTCCTAAATGTACATAATATAACTGGGTACTGATATCTATAGGTTAAGTTGATCTGGGGAATATCCGATTGCCTCTCAGGGGATCAGAAAGGAATCTTTCCCCTGCTCACTCTAGGATAGGGGTGTGTGTTAGGACTACATACCACCCCCCCGCTCAATGACAAGGGGAGGCGTTTTGCAGTCCATGGTGATAGCGGTGAACAATGCTTACAGATAACAGTTCAGAAGTGGAGAGCACAGGATGTTACCAGCTCACAAGATTTCTTGCTGGATAATCAGCTAATAATTTATTTTTTTTTGCACTTTTTTTTTTTTGGTCAGATATAATAACATGCTTTCAATGGTATAATTAGCAGACCAAAAAGGAGCAAAAAAGAAACATTTATTGTTGGCGTTTACATACACTTTAATAACCACTGGGCTTTTAAACTTTTCTTTCTGCTGTATAAAAGGATATCCAACTGTTTCCCTTACTTTCTGTTATGAAACCAGTGGGGGGGGGGGGGGGTTGTCACTGTCCGTGACCTACCATTCGCTCCAGGTTCGCCCGAATTATGCCAGTACCTTATTCTAAAAGGTCCTACACCAAGATGGCCACCAGAGATCTAGTGAGGTTGCAGCATCTCAATCACACAGCTGGTTCATCTGAGATGCTAAGGGAGCCCCTAGGTCAGGGGGTCTCAAACTGGCGGCCCTCCAAGTCCCATCGTGCCTCTGCCTCTGCGGGAGTTATGCTTGTAACTGTCAGCCTTGCAATGCCTCATGGGACGTGTAGTTTCTCAACAGCTGAAGGGCCGCCATTTTGAGACCCCTGTCCCAGGTAGACAATTTCTCAGACTTCTCCATCTGTAATAATGGCACAGTGCCACCTACAGGATGGAGGGGAAACCTGCACCTGCCTACAACTGGACCGGAAACGAGGAAAAAAATCTGCCATAGTGACACAGACAGAAATAACAATTGGACAGGGGTTCTAGTCTTCTCCTACTTTATTAAATGTAAAGCATTTTAGCTGTGGCTGTGTTGCCTTTGTAGCAACAATCCGTTAACTGTTCTTACACTTCTTCATTCTATCCAACACAGAGGACAAAAATAAAAGGGTTTTGGTTGGGCATACACCATTCTACATTCCCTCCAGCCTTCATAGAATGGAAAGATAACTGGGTTATAGGTGGTTGTTCTGGGTGGCAGAAGCTTCCCATGGTTTTTGAACACTATAAATAGTAAACACTTCCTTGTGCAGAAACAAATTCCCCCCATACCGGTTTCAGCCACGAGATTCCACTTTTGTGTACATTGACCAACTACACAATAAATATTTTTACATTCTTGGAAATAACTTTTTAAATCAAGAGATAACATGCTAAAAAAAAAAAAAAAACACAAGGTCATCTGGTGCCAAGGGTGAAGATGCCAAACTGTACCCCCCCCCCCCATGTCAGTTCCAATTATCTTCTGTAGCTGGGATCTATGAATCTATGATACTAGCTCTACAGTACCACTTCAGCATGTCAATTGCAATCTACAAACAAGAAAAAAAAAAAAAGTGGAGACCGGCCAGCACCCTCAGAGTGCCAGACTGCACCCCCTAAGTACAGACAATCAAGACCTGCCAGCACCTCCAGAGTCCTAGACTGCACCCCCCTAAATATGCCACTGGTGCAGACAATGGCCCTAGGGTTGCCACCTGTCCAAGATTCACCCGGACAGTTCGGGTTTGGAATCATGCGTCAGACTGCCTGAAACCTGGACACATCATATAGACTGGACTGTGGCTTCCCAGCAGGGTTGCTGGCTGCAGTTGTCTAAGCGGAGAGTGTCTGTTACACTCTTTCACACTGCCCAAAGCCAACAACCCCCCCCCCCCCCCCAAAACACACACACAGACAGGAGAGGAGAGAGGGCTCAATCTGCACATCTCCACCCCCCCCCCCCCCACCCCCACGTGTCTGCCAACACTCCAAACCCCAGCATTGTGCCTCAGAAAAGGAAAGTTGGGGCCACATATTTGAATCCAGCAGCCTCAGATACATCTGGATGAGAGGTGCTGACTGATGGGGGGGGGGGGGGGGGTGAGCTCATCATCCATCCCTGTCTGTGACTGAAGTCTCCTCCCTTCCTCCCTTCTCTCTCCTGCCTTTAAGTACACTGAGGCACATAAGGGTTCTCAGAGCACCCCTTACATCAGAGTTCCCCTTTAGACCAGAGGCAACAGTGTCCCCCCCCCTTACATCAGAATCTTCTCCCATCAGAGTTCTTAGTGTTCCCCCTTAAATCAGGGTTCCCAGAGCATCCCTTATGTTAGAGGCCAGAGGTCTCCCTTACATCAGAGTCTGCAGAGTCCCCCCTTACAGTGAAAAGGAACTCTGAGTTCACATATAAAAAGGGGAACTCTGTGGACACTGATGTAAACGGGGACTCTTGTTATTAACTTCATATGATTAGAAGTGTTATTTAATAGCAAAATATATGTATAGTTTATACTATAAAAAGAAATGGCGTGCACTGCTACAGTTTTCGGGTTTGACTTAAAGAAAAAGGTGGCAACCCTAACTGGACCTGACCACCAGAGGTACTGATAGAGTCATTGCTCTGGACAGTCTTACTGATAGTAACCATGCCCTTGCACTGTGTGTCCACCTGGCCCCCTGTAGTCTCCCACGCAGGTGTGTGTGACAATAGGGGAGCCCAACTGGGACACAGGATTGGTCAATCTTAGTATTAGGATCACCAGATATCATTTTAACGAAGGCTGCATATAGGCAGGTACAGTCTACTTTCACCACTGCAGGTGATGCTCTTCCCCAGCTGTACCACAGCTGGAGAGGAACACAGTTCCTATATGGTTTCCTGGTCACTGGGGAAGCACCCAACTGGATGCCGCTGCCCCATGTGCCTCCGGCAGTCATCTTGGGTCAGGCAGAGCCTATTTTAAGGCTTGGGGTCACAGGCTTGCATTTTGTGAGTAGGTAGAGTAGGGATAGGAACCTGGTCTGTTAGGGACAGTACTAGTGTTAGGGAAAGGTTCCTGACGAGGAGGGAAAGCGTAGGGTGGCATCTCTTCTGGAAACCTTCCCGACTGGGCACTAGACGGCCAGGCCACATTCTTTCCCCTCTCAAAAGATGCGGTCAGTCTGGCTGGAATCTGCTTCTCTCACGTGGCTGAAAACTGAGTGCACAGAGTTTGTTGTGAACTTTTATTGCATTTCTCACAAGTCTTTTATTGCACCCGCCTATGAATTATTGCCGCTGCAACACACCTACATGCAGATTGCAAAACATTGAAAATTCTCAAAGCAACATTATCGTCTCCCCTCCCCTTATCCTTCCCTGTCTTCAACATCTTCAGAAATTACAAGAAATACACCCAACACTTTTCTACCTGCAACATCACCCAGGAGTGATCAGTCTCTGAACCCCCGATCACCCGCCACTCCAACCTCCACCTACCAGGGACATGGGCTATGCCATCCTGACTGCTACCCTCCTACTTCTCATACAGTATGGTGAGTGATCTTCATCTACATACCCTACATAATCTATACATTATAACAACACTTCCCTATCAGTGACAATGTTCCTTTTAATCAGAAGGCGATTAGTAATGGAAGCCTCCATATTCCTCTACACTGTATACAAAGCCAACATTTTTCTATTTTATTTTATAGTTTTAAATGTTGTTTAGAAGAGGGTCAACCTACAATTCAAAGTGGGAAGGACTGTATCCAACATATATTATCCCCTGCTGAATTGATAAATGTCTCTTGTGACAGCCGTACCCATTGAGTTTTTGGTCGGCATGTTTCAAGTGGATGTTGGCCATTCTATGTGTGGCCAGATGTAAAAGAACTTGTGTCACTCAATTGAAAAGTTGACATTTGTTGAGCTGGATGGTGCCAACAGGGCCACCCAAGGCTTGAATTAATTTCATGCATGGCAGGCTGAAATCGCATTGATTTGACCACTTTTAGACACCTCCCCCATAATTGTATGGTTTCCCTTTGACCAAAAGGTGGTTATCGTAGGGTTGGTGGACAATGGCTCTGCTTTTTGCACCCTCTGTTAGCTCAGTCACAGGATATGCGGCTCATTTTGGAGGAAGGGACACTTTGGCATCTTCACCTTGGATGCCATTGAGCTTTGTCCAGGCAGCATCTGGGCCCATGTGATAACGATCATCTACGTATTGGCAGTTGGTGACCAATTATTGTCTCTCCAACAGGCAAAGAAGGGGCAGCAGTGACCATTAATAGTAACTCCAATGGCAATGTAAAAAACGGGAATGATATTAGCCTGGACATCTCATACACCACCCAGGGATTAAATCCAATAGTCTCCTGGGCTATAAACGGCACGTCAGTGGCCCAGTTGGACAATAATATTGCTACGGTGCTCCCGAGCTACACCCCCAGACTGTCCATCATCGGGAAGGGATCATTGCTTCTATCAAACTCTACAAAAAAGGACACAGGGAATTATACCGTCACCATCACTGCACTTGGGGATACGTCGGCCACACGGAATTTCAAAGTGACAGTCTATGGTAAGTGGTCTTTGGTATTACCGAGTTCAGAACTGTATTGGCCTTAGCAAGGCAAAGTTTAATTTTCTGTAGCAGAACTCCTCTTGTGATGCTCTGAACTCCAGTAAACTCAATTCTGAAGGTTCTGTGCTTTATTTTAAAGTAACTCCACTTTTGAGAGAGAGGGAAAAAAAAAAAAAAAAAAAAAAAAAAAAAAAAAAAAAACACTCCCCTCTGGGTGATCAAATACATTGCAGGAATTATAACAAACTTTGTTGCAGATTCTTACCTTTTGTTATTTGTTATTCTGCAGAAATAGCGGTTTGTTTCTCTGTGTACATGTGCGGGACAATCAGCTGCTGCACTTGCAGGGCTCTAACGAGGAAAGTGGCAGGGTATGCATCCCTTTAGATGCGATTTCCCTTTGAGAGTATCTCAGCAACAAATGACATTTGTATTGAAGACAAAACATTTTTAATCTCTTTATATCTCCAACCCTTTTGCAAGCCAAAATTCTCCCCAAAACAAAAATCCCCCTCTTCCCAGTACAAATCCCCCTCCTAGCACAAATCCTCTACTCCTCATTTTCCCTCTGAGCATAAATCCTCTCCACCCTTCAAATCCCCCTCTGCCAGCGTAACCCCCCCCCCCCAAAAAAAAAATCCCCCCCGATCATCACTACTAGCACCAATTCTCTCCCTAAATCCCCCATTCTAACAGAAATCCAGCCTCCTAGTAACTTCCCCCCCCTTTCAAATCACAACTTCTAGCACAACCCCTCAAATCCCCACTGCACCCAGGGCAACCGTCCTTCCTGCCCACCCCTTGTCCGGGCCCTGGCTGTAACTTCCATAATCCAAGTGCTAAGTTGGAGGGGTCCGTTTGGTGCAATCATATGATCAGTTCCAGAAGTGTAATAAGAAGCTTGGTCTATCAGGCATATATCAAGTTTATAACCAAAACAAATGGCTTGCTTCAGTAAATATAAAAGGCCAGAGCTGCAGATGCCTAAAACGGTAATATTTAGGAAAAAAAAAAGAAAGCCAACCACATGAGCAGCTGTAATGCCATGGTTGCAATAAATCAACTATTTTTTTTTTTTTAGCCTGCAATGGAAAGGATAATTCTTAATAACAGTAATTCACATCTAGTGCCCATGGGCGTACGCAAGTGTTCCCTCCTGCCAACCACTTATAAATTTACGGGCAGCCCATGAAGTTCAATCCATTTTTGAGCTGCCCGTGAAAAATATGGCTGCGGACGCATGTGCAGTTCCAAAGCCTTCCGGACTCGGTAAAGCTCGTACGCTTTCGGCTGAGCAGGTGCATGAGCAGTGAGTTAATGATGTAATGGTGCCGCCTGGCACCATTTTTGAATGGACAGCAGTTGGCACCCAGCTGCCTCGGAGTCAGCATCACATCAGCGGACATGCCTCACGACCCAGAGACTAGACCCTGGCTTGAGCCTGTGGGGGCTCCCACCACCACCATGCCACTGTAAGCATGGCCACATAGAGATTGGACCCCTGCACCATCCATGATGGAGAGTGCAGGGGTCCAGTCTCCAGGACTCAGTGCGACTGTGGCTCACAGTGGAGCACTCTCTCCAGTGACCATGGATCCATCCAGTCCTGTGACCCCCCCCCCCCCCCCCTGCGTGGGTGACCAGTGGCTTTGTCATTTTCATGTGCACCAATAAAAATGATTGTACCAGAAATCAGTATAAATGCATTGAAAAGCACGTCATTGTACATTCATGTGGGTTGATGTGCATAAATTGAACACCAAAGCGTATTAACATGTGTCAACGTGTGTTGACCTACTGTTTGGTGTATATTAGAACATGTGTTGACATGGGACATGTGTGACATTTTGAAAGGCAAGATACCTTGGGGGTGCCCAATTTAGGAAGGGCTCCCATCATCCCTTCTGGATTGGCAGAGAATGCCACGCCATTAGGATAGGGGGTCTGGATAATGGGCAGGGCACTGAATTTAGGTGCAGCCCTTTGGTGATGGTGAGGATCACACTTGATGTTCTCCATATTAAGAAAGTTGACCACCATTGTTCTAGAGGGTTTATCTAGAGTGCGTGTTTCATTTATCGGTGCTGTAAGTCCCACTGAGTTGGAGATGCAGCATCTCTAGTAGGCACAATGAAAATGGTGAAATGGAGTTTTTGTTAGTGGAATCCTTTACATCCTCAGGTTGAGGCCAGTCTCTAACACAGCCATAACCAACAAAGGCACCAGGCTCCCCAGATACTCTACAAGGACATATTTTCAAAACACAATGAGGAGGAAGTCTTTCAGTGAGTGACAGCATGAAAACCTAAACCCTACACAAACTAGCGCCCTTGTTTCTTGACAGCTGGGAGGTTCTAACATCTGGCTGTTGGTTTTAGGCCCAAGGAAGATGTTATTGTTTTAAATTTATATAATACATTATGTTTTATTTAACAGATCCAGTGGGGAATGTTACAGTGAAACAGTCGCTCCAGGTGGTGAGTGAGAACGCCTTTGCGTTAAATCTAAGCTGTAGCGCCTCTAGTGGTTACAATGAGGCAGTGATATGGATGAAGGATGGGCCGGTCTATAACTAATAACAGCATTTACAATCTATTGGATGGGAATCAGACTCTCCAGATAATTCAACCCAACAGGACGTTCAGTGGAATCTATGACTGCAACTTACACATTCTTAACAGCCTGATGTAATCCCCAACACCCTTTTGGGTTTAATTTCATTTCAAACCCATGTAAAAAATAGGATTTTTATTACAGCTTACCTGTAAAATCCTTTTCTTGGAGTATATCACGGGACACAAAGCACCATAGTATGAACTATGTGGGTATATAGGCACCTTCAGGTGATGGACACTGGTATACCCAATACAGGAAGTTCACTCCCTATATAACCCCCCCCCCCCCCCACCAGGAGTACCTCAGTTTTTCTGTGTCCCATGATGTACTCCAAGAAAATGATTTTACAGGTAAGCGGTTATAAAAATCCTATTTTCTTTATCGTACATCATGGGACACAGAGCACCATAGTAATCACTATGTGGGACATCCCATAGTAATGATATTTGAGGGGAGGGAGACAACCCCTAGGACACCCCCAGACTTGAGGACCTATACTGCTGCCTGCAGCACACTGCGCCCAAAGGCAATATCCTCATGCCTTCTTACATCCACCTGATAAAACTTGGTGAATGTATGTACTGAAGACCAAGTTGCGGCCTTATAGATCTCAGCCATGGAGGCCTGGTGATGCACTGCCCAAGATGCCCTAACCGCCCTGGTAGAGTGCGTTTGACTTGAAAAAGGTGGAATCTTACCCCTTAAATTATAAGTCTGAATTATAACTTGCCGAATCCACTTAGCGACAGTGAATTTCGACGCTGACTGTCCTTTCTTAGGACCCACTGGCAGTACAAATAAGACATCAGTCTTCCGGATCTGAGCAGTCGTCTTTAAATAGACTTTGACCGCTCTCACTACATCAAGACAATTTAGTGACTTTTCTTCCCTGTGACATGGTTTTGGAAAAAACGATGGCAGGACAATATCTTGGTTCAGGTGGAAACCGGAAACCACTTTTGGCAAAAAACCTGGACGAGGGCGCAACACCACTCTGTCCTCATGAATAATCGAGTATGGCTCTTTACAAGAGCGAGCAGCCAATTCTGAGACCCTTCTTGCTGAGGATATAGCAACCAAGAACACAAACTTCCTTGTCAGAAGGACTAATGCTGCGTACACACGATCGTAATTTCGGCCAGCATAAGACCGATGAGAGCTTTTCATTGTTAAATGTGTGTGTAGGCTCCATTGGACTTTAGATGTCCGAATTTCCGCCAGCAAACAATTGATAGCATGTTCTCAATTTTCTCAACGGAAAAACTTTCTAGAGGAAATTCCGATCGTGTGTATGCAATTCCGACATGCAAAAAACTCATGCATGCTCAGAGTCAACTACGAGACGGAAGCTATTGGCTACTGGCTATTGAACTTCTTTTCTAGTCCTGTCGTACGTGTTGTATGTCACCGCGTTCTTGAGGGTCGGAATTTGGTGTAACCGTGTGTATGCAAGACCGCTTGAGCGAAATCCCATCGGAAATCCATCGGGAAAACCACCAAAGCTTTTTCCGACCAAAATTCCGATCGTGTGTATGCTGCGTAAGGCCTGATTCACATCTATACATGTTGCTTTTGAGCATTTCAGCTTTCTGCATTTTTTTACCATGTTTTTAAGGCGATTTTGTGTGTTGTATGCTTTATTTCTGCAGCTTCTCAATTGAAATCGATTGAACCAAAATAAAAAAGCAGGAAAGCAATATTTTGCATTTAAAAAAAAGTCCCTGACCCTTTCCAAAAACTCAAAATGCATTGATGTGAACATGTTCCATAGGAACCCATGTTAAAAAAAAAAAAAAAAAAAAAAAAAAAAAAATCCTGCATTTCTGCAAAAAGCATGAAAAATACATTAGTGTGAATAGAGCCTAAAAGGGGGGCCAATGCTTGCATACAACTTTTCCTTTACCCTACCATAATGGCAACAGAGCCATCTAGTGGCAGGCAAGCCAAATACAACTGCCAAGTAGGTGTAAATCACTGTGGTACCTCAAGCTACAATAGCGATTGCTGCAGTCCAAAAGGTGCTGTGCCCAGCAGCTGGCCTGCATGATGAGCACAAAGGATCACTCCTTCGGTACAGGTGCCCTTTAGAGAACTCCTTGCATTCTTCCCAATGACTGCAGAGCATTCTCAGATTGGACAAGGTAGAGAGGAGGGGTGGTGACCTCATGATCTCTACTGTGTCTAATCAGAGAATACTTTGTATTCAATGAAAAAAAGGGGTTCTCGAAGTGGCAGCGGTGCCGAGTGAGCACCCCCCTCTGTGGTCAGTGTGCAGAAAACGCAGCCACACAGCACCCAGAAGCACCCGTGGCCATCACTGTAGTAGCTTGGGCTACTACAATGATTTACAACTTTCACAGAGGCCAATCAGACATTACATATGCATTCTTACATTGTTCCAAGCTGACCCCATATAAGCCCCATGTCAACTGTGGAGATCAACTTTAAAACTCCACATTACAGCTTGTTCTTGAACAGTCGGGGGAAGGTGTGATGGAACCGTCCAGCACCCAGCTTTGGTGCTTCCGTCAGTATACAGCTTCCCTCAGTCTGGGACCAGGAACCAGATATTATAGGCGCATATTCAACCAAGATATTAGACGAGACTAGCTCAGATGCAAAACTTGAATGCTTTATTGAAACGCAGACACGTAATTTATAGTACACAAGGTCAGTTGAGCCTGATCACATTATCGTATACAAAGGAACTTGTATACAGAAATAGAATTAACAAGAGCTAATTACCTAGTCATCTAAACCAGCCTAGGCCACTCAATGCCCACCCAATGTTGTGATTAATCAGGCAGACAGAAAGAATAGGTGTCTCAATTAATAATGGGAGAGACAGAAAATACATAACACCTTAAATCACCAGACAGACAATAGCAGGGGACCACCAGCTCGCTTACTGATTATATTGACTTTTGCTACGAGTCTCAAAGTCTGAAGCAGACATTGGTGGTTTGGGCCTAAAGACACCAAGTGTCTATGGGTCCTCTAGTTCCCAGAGTCTGTGTGTTTTGGGAAGACATGGAATTGAATCTAAAAGTAAAAGTAAAAGTGACTCTAAGGCCGCATACACACGGGCGGACTGTTCGCCCAACTTAGTTCGTCAGACAATCCGACAGACAGTCCGTTCAAAATTAGCATGAACGGACTTTACCACACACGATGAACGAACAGTCCGCTGAAAACGTGCGCGATGACGTGTACAGCGCGTACAACGGGACTAGAAAAACGACGTCCTATACACTGCAATGCAACCTTCGGCCGTGTAAACCCTTTCAGAGAATGCGCCAAACTTAGTCCATCCAACTTGCCTACACACGAGCGGACTGTCCGCTGAAACCAAGTTTGGACGGACAAAACCAAGTTTGAACGGACTGTCTTACGGAAATTCCGTAAGACTTTGTTCGTCAGACTGTCCGCTGAAACAGTCCGCTGAAGCCCACACACGAGCGGACTGTCCGCTGAAACACTGTTCAGCGGACTAAGTTGGGCGAACAGTCTGCCCGTGTGTACGCGGCCCAAGGCTCTCTCAGGCACACACTTCCCAAAGAGTAGAATTTCCTTATAAGTTAGGGTCTATAGTCAGTAGGCTAGAGACTAGCCTGCAGTCCCCTCCAAAAGCCTCTGTCCTGGGTGAATCTGTCACAGAACGCCTGTGTACCTATCGGGGAGATTGCTGCCCCCCCCCCCCCCCTTTCCGTAGGAGCAGAAAATCATGGAGAATCTCTCCAGTGAGGGCAAAACCCCTTTTTAGTAAAATTTTTATTAGCAATTTTTTTTAACAAAAATTGAGGAAGGGTTATCACCCCTGTCAGTTTACATCCCCAATCTGCCCAATTACTTGCCCTTCTCTCTTAGGGACAGGGATAAAAAAAAAAAAAGTAGGGTCTGACTGGGTCAGACCAGTAGGGTCTGCTGGATGGCAACCTGTTTTATTTCATAATACAAGATATGTTTGAATATGAAATCTGGATACACCGAGCCTCATCACTCTTGAGGGCCAACAGGAATATAACAGGTTGCCCAAAGGTTTGTATCATATAGAGTGCAAAAAAAAAGAAGCTACAATGAAACCATTCACATCTTAAAATTTAATTATAAATACATTTTCCCTCTTGTCTGACAGACCCGGTGGTGAATGTTACAGTGACACAATCACCCCAGAAGGTGATTGAGGGCACGGACTTTGTAAATTTAAGCTGTAGCGCCTCTAGTGGCTATACAGAAATGGTGACATGGATGAAGGATGGATAATCTGTGATCAGCAATGCCTACAGTCTGTTAGATGGGAATTGGACTCTTCAGATAACGCGACCCGATAGGACGTTCAATGGACTCTACAGCTGCAACGTATCCAACGCAGCCTACTGGGGTTCTGGGTCTCTAGATCTCACTGTCTCTTGTAAGTAATGATATAGTCTTCTATCCCCGGCATGTTGTGCTTTGTGACTGTTATTTGTTGGTTTTAAAAAGACCTTTTTTGTCTGTGAAAATGCTGCTTCCTGTCCTCACTCTCCGGCGCTCTACTAGCAGAGCTGAGTAACAGCCACACCCCTCAGCACTACTAGCAGAGCTGAGTACAGCCACACCCCTCAGCACTACTAGCAGAGCTGAGTACAGCCACACCCCTCAGCACTACTAGCAGAGCTGAGTACAGCCACACCCCTCAGCACTACTAGCAGAGCTGAGTACAGCCACACCCCTCAGCACAAGTTTACCCAAACAGGCTTGTACAGGAGAGAAGGGGAGGGGCTTGTCTGACCTATTCCGTTACCGATTACCGAGTGCACCGGGTCCAACTCTGATGGCTTTTCACAAATTTTTCAAAATTTTGAATAGAGCAAGGAAGGGCCAGCAATTCTTCCAGATCTATATTGCATTTACTTCTGTCAGGATCCCCATTGGGGAGATTTGCCCTCACTTCCTGTATGATCACCAGGACAGTAAATGAAGGGAAATACACCCAGCAGAGAGACAAAACACATCAGAGGTTCTAACCCCTAACCACTCTACACAAAACTAAAAAGGAAAAAAATCGTTGCAGTTTAATATAGAAAAATGCAGCTTGGTAGACTCTAAAGGATGCATTTAAAGACAAAATTGAATACCAATGCACCCAGTGATAGTGCATATACTTTTTTTCTGTGTGAATGGGGCAGAATTTTAAATTTTTTTATTATTAGGCTATTTCCTGTGGTTGAATGATTTTCCATAATTTATTGCAATACCACATTTGGTTACTAGATAGCACAAAGTATCATAGGAAATTCCCGTGATACTTTGTGCCATCAAGTGGCCAAATGTGGTATTTTTTGTTTTAAATATATTTGAATAGCGCTGGAAATAGCCCGATAACATTTTCTGCACAGAACAAATGTACATGTGATGGGACTTTTTTTTTTTCTTAAATACACCTCCAAATGTTTTTTTTTTTTTCCCAAGTCGAACGTCTACAAAACCCAACATATTTCTAAATGAAGCAAAAACTCAGTCATCCAAGTTACTTGAATAATCCTTTTCTCCTCCCGATTTAGATGCCACACTCCGTGCCACCAGCACATATAGCGTGATGATAATTACTCTACTGGGAGGCCCACTGATTGTTTGCCTTGGAAATAGCCTTTGATGTCAGACAGGTAAGCATATATTGGTGTTGCAACCCTTAAAGGCTGAGATCACCCACAAGTAAAAACAGCTTTGGGTTTAGGCTTGTTGTTGGGAGTCCCCTTTGTCTGCCTCTACTACCTCTTCATGACTACAAAAGCAAGATCTTGCAACTGAATTTTTTAGTTCTCTTTTTTCTGAGGGGGGTTACAAAGCTGATGAAGGGTGGTTGACCTGTCCTACCTCATTTTCTATGATATGGAGATCCTATGGTGGGAATTCTAAGCCCTGGTGATGGCTGAGACAGATGGGTGGTGCTGGAAGAATTCAGCTCTCCGGTTTTAGAGATTCCATAACCACTGCACGATTGATTTTTCTTAACATATTAACCACTTCAGCCCCGGACCATTTTGCTGGCCAAAGACCAGACCTTTTTTTGCGATTCCGCACTGCGTTGCTTTAACTGACAATTGCGCGGTCGTGCGATGTGGCTCCCAAACAATATTGACATCCTTTTTTTCCCACAAATAGATCTTTCTTTTGTTGGCATTTGATCACCTCTGCAGTTTTTATTTTTTGTGCTATAAACAAAAATAAAGTGACAATTTTGAATAAAACACATTATTTTTTACTTTTTGTTATAATAAATATCCCCCAAAAATATATATAAAAAAACATTTTTTCCCTCAGTTTAGGCTGATACGTATTCTTCTACATATTTTTGGTAAAAATAAAAATGCAATAAGCGATTGATTGGTTTGCGCAAAAGTTATAGCGTTTACAAAATAGGGGATAGTTTTATGGCATTTTTATTAATAATTTTTTTTTTACTAGTAATGGCGGCGATCAGCGATTTTTATTGTGACTGTGACATTATGGCGAACACACCGGACATTTTTGACACATTTTTGGGACCATTGTCATTTATACAGCAATCACTGCTATACAAATGCAGTGATTCCTGTGTAAAATGACACTGGCAGTGAAAGGGTTAACCAGTGGGTGGCAGTGTAGGGGTTAAGTGTTCCTAGGGGTGTGTTACTAACTGTTGGGGGCTGGGCTTTCATTTAGTGAACACTGATCTCTGCTCCAATCACATGGAGCAGATATCAGCGTCACTAGTTGCTAGGCAGAATGGGGAGATGCTGTTTACAACGGCATATCTCCGTTCAGCCGCCCTGTGAGAGGATCGCGGGTATGCCCGCGGCGATCGAGTCAGCGGGACCCGCGACCGGACTTACAGGGGTCCCAACCAGCACACGAGCGCGCCACCGGCGGTGCGCTCGCGATGGCAGGGCGGCATTAAAGATTGGACGTACCTGTATGCCAATATGCCTGCCCGTGCCATTCTGCCGACGTACATCGGCGTGCGCTGGTCGGGAACTGGTTAAAATGTGAATGTTTTAAATCTTGGTAATTTTGTTTGATTTCCTAGTACCTTATTTTATTGAATTATTCTGCACCAATTCTATTGAATGGAGCACACATACCAATCACCTCATTGTCCATATACCTAGAGAAGCTTGCAATCTCATATCCATTAACAATACATATGTGTCGATTTACTAAAACGGGAGAGTGCAAAATCTAGTGCAGCTGTGCATGGTATCCAATCAGCTTATAACTTCAGCTTGTTCAATTAAGCTTTGACAAAAAAAAAAATATTGGTTTCTATGCAGAGCTTCATGTGATTTTACACTCTCGAAGTTTTAGTAAATCAACCCCATAGACCAGGGGTCGCCAAACTTTCTAAAGAAAGAACCACTTTACTGTTGTTCAGACCTTAGGGAGGCCGGAATGTGGCCATTGGGAGTAGAAAATGTCCTGGCATCGGTGGGAGGTATAATGCCCCATGTTTAGTATTATGGGAGAAGTGTCCCATCATTTGTTTCAGTGGAAGGAATATTGCCCCATTATCAGTATCAGTGGAAGGATTATTGCCCCATTATCAGTATCAGTGGGAGAAATGGTCCCCCTTTATTAGCATCAATGGGAGGAATAGTGCCCCATTGTTGGTGTCATTGGAAGTAATAGTGCTCCAAAGTCCGGATAAAGCCAAGCAAAGGGCCACATCTTGCCCCCGGGGCAACAGTTGTGGGACCACTGCCATAAACTGTTTATATTATTCTCCTCCACCCTTGATGATCTCACATTTCCTTGTGACAGTACACAGGCCATTCGGATAATTCTCCACCCTAAGGAGCTTGTGTTCTCATTTCCTTGTGACAGTACATAGACCATTCATATCAGTCTGCACCCCAGAGGGACTTGCATTTTTATTTCCATGTAAAAGTACACAAACCATTCATATCAATCTCCATCCCTGAGGATCTTTCATACATCTTTTCTTGCGACAGTACATAGACCATTCACATCAGTCTCCACCCCCTAGGAGCCTGCAATTTCATTTTCCTATGACAGTATGGAAGCTATTTAGGTCAGTTTGGGGAGCATTAATTCTGTGACCATCATACAGACACACAATAACGCTGAATAACCTACAGGTGTGTTTATGGAATGCAATTAAAACAAAATATAGACACATCCAAACAATATCTTTGGTGAATAGAAATTTTTCTTAATTTATAGATTTCTAGAAAAATCTTTTGTGCACTGAATAAACCAGAGAAGAGGGTTCCTACCTGACAAAGCTATCCTGATTGCAACTGTTTCTTGATAAGAAAGTACCGGGTGTAAAGTTTGAATAACCCTTAGACATGCATTTTTAATGATATATACATATTACTGTTGTATTCAATAAAGTCAGATCTTATGAACAGACACTCAAGCCTGTTTCCCGTGTCTCATTTGGTCTCTCACGGATCCAAGGGTACCGGTGGTCTGCCTGCATAAACCAGGATGGTCATCAAGGTGTATAATTCCTTTCAAATGGGGGCTCGTCCCGGATAAAGCAATCATCCTTGGTAAGCAAACGTTTGACAAATTATTTTTCTTGCCTCGGCGCCGATAAAGCTTTAGTTCTTTAAAAAGTATATAGAAAGGAGGCAGGCCATGCCTTAAAAGGTCTTTGGGAGACCTGAGTCCTAGAGAGAGGATTCATTAATATTATTAGACAAAACAGAACTGTAACTCCTTTTGGGAAGGAGAGAAAGTTTATGAGCTAACCACCACCATGACCCAAAACCTCTGTTTGCTTTGTCTTTCTGTTCCATAGAAGTAGAAGATAATTTGTTGTGTGGAAGAAGCTGTAAGGTAAGACAGCCTCTGATTTACGGTAATATGGGTCAAGAACATGGTAAAGAGGCTCCGCCTCCCCCTAACCTCGGGGAAATTTGTAAGGATTATGTTGCTAGGGTTTGTGGTACTGCTTATGAATTTATAAATCCTTAGGTGTCAAATTTAGCAGGGTGGACTGAAACTATGCATAGTTTTAGTGTGCCGCCGTCTCTTGGCAGGTTTGCTGTTGTGCCACGTTCTTTCCATTTGGTTACGATAGATTTGATGGTGCTCCTAGGAATCAAAGATTTGGATTTTTTTTTATGACCCAACCTTGACTTGTACTTCTCAACAACATTGTCCCTTACTTGTTTGGAGAGTTCCTTGGTCTTCGTGGCAGTGTTTGGTTAGTGGTGCCTCTTGCTTAGGTGTTGCAGCCTCTGGGGCCTTTCAAAAAGGTGTGTATATGTAATGACAGATCATGTGAATCTTAGATTGCACACAGGTGGACAGCATTTCACTTCTGAAGGTAATTGGTTGCACCAGAGCTTTTCATGGGCTTCATAACAAAGGGGGTGAATACATACGCACATGCCAATTATCAGTTTTTTATTTCTGAAAAATAGTTTTATGTATATATTTTTCTAATTTTACTTCACCAACTTAGACTATTGTGTTCTGATCCATCACATATAATTGAGATAAAAAAAAACATTGAACTAAAGGCTGTAATGTAACAAAATTAGGTAAAAAGCCAAGGGGATGAATAATTTTGCAAGGCATTGTATGTGGGTATTTTAGCAAACCATTTGGTAGTTTAGAAATTAATAAACGTTCACGTTTCAATTCCAATTAGCAGAAACTGTAATTTTCTAAAATAAATTTGGCAAAAAGGAAATGTTGCTTCCATTCAATACCTCACGAGGGAGAGGGAGAGAGAGAGAGATCAAGGTTCAGTGTTGGGATCCTTACTTTTTATTATCTTTATAGACAATATTGGGTCTGGGATTAAAAGTACCATTTCAGTGTTTGCAGATGACACCAAGCTATGCAGTGGAATAACGTACTCAATGCAATGTTTAATTTGGCAACTAAGTGACAAATGAGGTTTAATGTTGATAAATGTAAAGTTATACACTTAGGGGCCAAGAATATGCATCATACATACTAGGGGGGAGTACAACTGGGGGGATCCATAGTGGAGAAGGATCTGGGGGTTTTGGTAGATCATAAGCTCAATAATAACATGCAATGCCAAGCTGCAGTTTCCAAAGCGAGAAAAGTCCTTTCCTGTATTAAGAGAGGTATGGACTCCAGAGAGAGAGATAGCATTTCCCCCCCCTGTTCAAATCATTAGTAAGACCTCACCTGGAATATGCAGTTCAGTTTTGGGCACCAGTTCACAAAAAGGATATTGGGGAACTGGAGAAAGTGCAGAGAAGGGCAACCAAACTGATAAGAGGCATGGAGCAACTCAGCTATGAGGAAAGATTAGAGGAACTGAATTTATTCACTCTTGAGAAGAGGAGATTAAGGGGGGATATGATCAACATGTATAAATACATGAGTGGTCCATATAGTGAACTTTTTGTTGAATTATTCACTTTAAGGTCATTACAGAGGACAAGAGGGCACCCTATGTCTGGAGCAAAAGAGATTTCATATCCAAATACGGAAAGGTTTCTTGACAGTAAGAGCTGTGAAAATGTGGAATAGACTCCCTCCAGAGGTGGTTCTGGCCAACTCAGTAGATTGCTTTAAAAAAAAGGCCTGGATTCTTTCCTAAATGTACATAATATAACTGGGTACCGAAATTTATAGGTAAAGTTGATCCAGGAAATATCTGATTGACTCTCAGGGGATCAGAAAATAATCCTTTCCCTGCTCATGCTAGGATAGGGGTGTGTGTTAGGACTACATACCACCCCCCCCCCCCTCTGCTCCATAACAAGGGGAGGTGTTTTGCATTCCACGTTGAACAATGCTTACAGATAACAGTTCAGAAGTGGAGAGCACAGGATGTTACCAGCTCACAAGATTTCTTGCTGGATAATCAGCTAATATTTTTTATTTTTTTTTGCACTTTTTTGGTCAGATATAATAAAATGCTTTCAATGGTATATTTAGCAGACCAAAAAAGGAGAAATAAGGGACATTTATTTTTGGAGTTTACACTTTAATAACCACTGGGCTTTTAAACTTTTCTTTTTACTGTATAAAAGGATATTTAAACCGAAAACTGTTTCCCTTTCTGTTATGAAACCAGTGGGGGAGGGTCACTGTCCGTGACTTACCACTCGCTCTAGGTTCACCCAAATTATACCAGTACCTTATTCTGAAAAGTCCTACCCCAAAATGGCCACCAGAGATCTAGTGAGGTTGCAGCATCTAAATCACACAGCTGGTTCCTCTGAGATGCTAAGGGAGCCCCTGGGTTAGGGGGGGGGGGGGGTCTCAAACTGGTGGCCCTCCAGCTGTTGCGAAACTACAAGTCCCATCATGCCTCTGTCTGCGGGAGTCATTCTTGTGGCTGTCAGCCTTGCAATGCCTCATGGGACATGTAGTTTTGCAACAGCGGGAGGGCTGCCAGTTTGAGACCCCTGCTCTCGGTAGACAATTTTCCAGACTTCTCCATCTCTAATAATGGCACAGTGCCACCTACAGAATGGAGGGGAAAACTGCACCTGCCTACAACTGGACACGAAATGAGGAAAAAATCTGCCATAGGGACACAGACAGAAATAACAATTGGACAGGGGTTCTAGCCTTCCCATACTCTATTAAATGTAAAGCATTTTTATTTCTGGTCGTGTTGCCTTTGTAGTAACAATCTAATAACTGTTCTTACACTTCTTCATTCTATCCAACTGTCATGGTTATGCAATAGAGTTGGTCTGCTTACCTGTTTCCATGTGTTCATCTCTAGAGACCAGCCGACCCTCACCTGACTGCTTTTGTAATCCATCCTCTGGCATGACTCCACCCTAGCTCCTATCAGAGAACTCTATATTAACCTGTGCACTGCAGGCCAAGGCTGCTGATCAACCATTGTGTATTCCTTTGTGTGTTTAGCTTCCTGTTACCTGCCGTGTGCTCTTCTGTTGTTCCGTTACTGACTTTGGCGTGTCTTTGACTATCCCTGTTTGCCTGTGATCCTGACCTTTTGGCGTGTCCCTGACTATTCCTGTCTGCTTGTGGCCCTGACCTTGGCTTTGTCCCTCACCATCCCAATACTCCTGTTGCCTACTGCGGGTGTGAGCTGGGGGACCCTGGGGGTCGCAACCTGGAGCCAGTTGCAGCCAAGTCCATCCTCACCACTTGAGGCTCTGGTAAACACCTGCTGGCTCTTAGACTCCGCGCCCCAGGGAATCTTACGCTCTAACCCTGGTGGGATCTGTCTCCCGTCCGCAGCAGTCAGCCGTAGGGTCCACAACCTTGCGGTGCACTCCTGATCCCTACGGTGTGCATCTGTCACCTCGCCTCAAGGTGACCTGACACCAACACAGAAAAAAAATAAAGGTTTTGGCTGGGCATAAACCATTCTACATTCCCTCCAGCCTTCATAGACCGGAAAGATAACTGGGTTATAGGGGGTTGTTCTGTGCCGCAGAGGTTCCCCATGGTTCTCCCCATATTGGTTTCAGCCACGCGTTTCCACTTGTGTGTACATTGGCTGTCTACAAAATAAATATTTTTGCATTCTTGGAAATAACTTTTTAAATCAAGAGATAACATGCTATAAAATTAACATTTCATTCTCCCCTTTCTGTCGGCCGGATGTCCATGCTTCAGTTTAACTACTATTAAAAGTAGACTTAACCCAAGCAAATTACATTTTGTTTGCTAAAGCATTCAGAATCAAACTGCAAATACAAAAATAATAATGCTCGTCAACCCCCCCACCCCCCTTCTTTTTTCAATTATTTGTTGCATGCCAGTGTAGCTGCTCTCTTTCATACTCTTTGCAGCCACATCCCGTCCGGCAATGGCTGTATGGCTTTCCTCAGGGCAGGTTTTTTGATGGTGGCAAGGGTGGACTGTAACTGTGTGATGTGTTTTTGAAAGACAAGGTCATCTGGTGCCAAGGGTGAAGATGCCAAACTGTACACCCCCCCCCCCCCCATGCCAGTTCCAATTATCTTCTGCAGCTGGGATCTATGATACTAGCTCTACAGTACCACTTCAGCATGTCCCTGCACCCCCTAAGTTCTGCTTCTTCTACGTGGCTGGAAACTGGCTGGGTAGCCTTTTCACCAAGTTTGTTGTGAACTTTTATTGCATTTCTTACAAGTCTTTTATAGCACCCGCCTATGTGAATTATTGCCACTGTACCACGCCTACAAAAACATTGAAAGTTCTCGAAATAACAGTAAGTTTATCGTTTCCTTTACCCTCCCCTTCAACGTCTTCAGCAATTACAGGAAATGCGCCTGATATTTTTTTACCTGCAAGATCACCCAAGAGCGATCCGTGTCTGAACTCCTGATCAGCTGCCACTCCAACCTCCAGCTACCAGGGACATGGGCTATGCCATCCTGACTGCTACCCTCCTACTTCTCATACAGTACGGTGAGTGATCTTCATCTACATACCCCAAATAATCTATATATTATAACACTTCCCAATCGGCGACAACGTTCTTTCTGGCTGACAGAGGTAGAGGTGACCAACACAGGATTATAATAAAGCTGTCTGGGACCCCAAAAATCTGGGAGCCCCAAAGAGTTCAGCATATGGTACATCACTTTCATCTGTGCAAGTCTTCAGACCTTTTAATCAGAAGGTGATTAGTAATGGAAGCCTCCATATTCCTCTACACTGTATGCAAAGCCAAAACTTTTCTATTTTATAGTTTTGAATGTGGTTTAGAAGAGAGTCAATCTACAATTCCGAATCGGCCAATAAGAGTTAAGGTGTTTAGTTAAGTTCCAAGGAAAAAAAAAAAGAAGGGGGGTGGGGGGGTGGAGGAGGAGGACTGCATCCAACATATATTATCCCCTGCTGAATTGGCGCTGAGCCAGACAAATGTCTCTTGTGACAGCCGTAATCAGTTTTTGAGTTTTTGGTCGGCATGTTTCAAGTGGATGTTGGCCATTCTATGTATGGCCAGATGTAAAAGAACTTGTGTGTGTCAATTGAAAAGTTGACATTTGTTGAGTTGGATGGTGCCAACAAGACCACCCAAGGCTTGAATTCAAATTTCATGCATGGCAGGCTGAAATCGCATTGATTTGACCACTTTTAGACACCTCCTCCATAATTGTATGGTTGCCCTTTGACCAAAAGGTGGTGATCGTAGGGTTGGTGCACAATGGATGTGCTTTTTGTACCCTCTATTAGCCCAGCCACAGGACATGCGGCTCATTTTGGAGGGAAGGCACACTTTGGCATCTTCACATTGGATGCCATTGAGCCTTGTCCAGGCAGTACCTGGGCCCATAAAGGTGTAAAAAAAAATACTGCGCTGTGAAAAGATGTGTTCTACCCAGCTGCCAACACTACTGAAGACTATACAGTAACATGCAAAAATTAAAACAAAAAAGGTGTGGCTCTTAAGTGGCAACAAACCACATGAACCAGTAAGGCACCAATTCAAGCAAAGAAAATTACATACACTTCAAAAAAAAGAAAGCACTTAAGCGCCACACTTTTTTGTTTTAAGTATCTGGGCCCATGTGATAACGATCATCTACGTATTGGCAGTTGGTGACCAATTATTGTCTCTCCAACAGGCAAAGAAGGGGCAGCAGTGACCATTAATAGTAACTCCAATGGCAATGTAAAAATCGGGAATGATATTAGCCTGGACATCTCATACACCACCAATGGATTAAATCCAATAGTCTCCTGGGCTATAAATGGCACGTTAGTGGCCCAGTTGGACAATAATATTGCTACGGTGCTCCCGAGCTACACCCCCAGACTGTCCATCATCGGGAAGGGATCATTGCTTCTATCAAACTCTACAAAAAAGGACACAGGGAATTACACCGTCACCATCACTGCACTTGGGGAAACGTCGGCCACACGGAATTTCGAAGTGACAGTCTATGGTAAGTTGTCTTTGGTATCACCTAGTTCAGAAATGTACTGGCCTTAGCAAGGCAACGTTTAATTTTCTGTAGCAGAACTCCTTTCATGATGCTCTGAACTCCAATAAACTCAATTCTGAAGGTTCTGTGCTTTATTTTAAAGTAACTCCACTTTGAGAAAAATCAAATCTCCCCTCTGGATGATCTAGTGCATTGCAAGAATTATAACAAACTTTGTTGCAGATTGTTACCTTTTGTTATTCTGAAGAAATAGCGGTTTGTTTCTCTGTGTCCATGTGCGTGAATGTGAGTGATCATATAATTATCAGCTGCTGCACTTGCAGGGCTCTGAGGAAAGTGGCAGGGTATGCATCCCTTTAGATGCGATTTCCCTTTGAGAGTAGCTCAATGACATTTGTATTGCAGATGTAGTGGCCATAACCCTTTGTAGGGTGGCCTTGACTTATTGGGCTTACCGGTTACCTCCGCTTGCCTTGTCCTTCCACGTCTAGGGGTTCCCAGGGTTGATACCCAACAACTTGGACGCTGACACCAATAAAAGTCCTTTTCAAAGGTTTCATTTTGCAGGGGTAACATCCAACAACACAGTCTCTTATAGGAACAGAGGGCAAGGGTGAAGAACTCAGGCACCTTGAACTGCAGGTCTCTAATATCACCCAGAGAGTAGCCACTCGCAACTGGGCACTTCAAGGCTGAACAGATCTCTAGCCAGAGATCATGGCAATCAGCATATTGATTCAGAACTTGTAAAATCTCTGAACGTGGACAAGTTGTGACTGAAAGTGAACAGGAACCTTTTTCCTCAGTACCTGGAACGTTCTCTGTCTCCTTGATAGTACTGGAAAAAGCGTGGATTCGTCAATGTCCTTCCCATCTCAGTAACCAGGCACTTCTCAGGATGCCAGCTTGTTGGCCCTCCTCCGAAGAGTCCTCCTCCGGTCACTTTCACGAGCTGTGGTGCCCCTCCAAGCCGAGAGCACACCCGGACACTTTGAATCCTCCCTCAGTTACTGCGCCTCGGACCAGCAGGTTCCGAGACTCGGGAACAGACGGACCCCCACCCCAGACCAGACGGGTCTATTGGGGGTAGCCGAAAGAAGCATGTTGCAGGATGTCGAACACCCCGTGACCGAGACCCCTCGCGGGGCTACTCCGGTCCTGGAAAAAAGAACAGACCGCTCGGGCCTCACAAACTCCTACTGAACATGTGACTTCAACCTCTTAAGTACCCATCCCCAGACTCCTCAGCGGGGCCCGGCACACCCGCTGATTGGTTCCGAGAAAGCCAATACCCAAAAACGTCCAACCAGACCTGGTTCTGGCTTGTCATGTGCACCTCCCTGTACATATGACCAAGCAGAACTCACACAGCCCAGCCAAACTGATGTCAAAGTTAACCTACATAATTAACCCTTAGAACCCCACTACTGTTCTGAGGCAAAAACTACATTTACACATGAATGACACTTTGTCCAAAATGTCATCCGCTACACAGAAGGATGCTCAAACCCAAACCTGACTGGTATCTTCCTTCAGACTTCTGGGAAAATCATGCAAGCAGGAAATTACATATCTGGGGGGTGTTCTGTATACCATTGTTGTGTAAGGAACACCTCCAGGTGCATTTTACAGAAAATTACAGTGCTGCAGATTAAAAAGGAAAGGTCATTTTTAATAACTTTCAATTACATTATGACTTGTGTAGCAATTGTACATGCTCTATTTTTTTTATTTTTATTTACCATATTTTTCCCATTATTTTCCCATGAATGTGGAGTTACCCTTTAAAGCAAAACTCACTTAAACTTCACTGCTTTTCAGCTTTGTACCTGCTCTTGTCTTAAAGATATTTAGACAGGGCATAACCAGTGCCGGGACTAGGTCATCTAGCGCCCAGGGAAAAGATTCTACCCCCCCTCCCAAATGTATGAGCATTATATGTTGGCAAAACTCTACTCCCCCCACAAAAAAAAAAAAACACCACATTTCACACTTTCCCTGTAAGCATTTCCCTGTGCAAGCCAAGATTCTCTCCAAAACAAAAATACCCCTCTTCCCAGTACAATACCCCCTCTTAGCACAAATTCTCTACCCCTCAAATTTCCCCTCTGAGCATAAATCCTCCCCCCCTCCAAATCCCTCTCTCCTAGCACAACCTCCCCACCTCCAAAAAACACTTCCCCTCCTAGCACAAATCCCCCCTCCAATCATCCCTACTAGCACCAATCCTCCCCCTAAATCCCCCATCCTAACAGAAATTCAGCCTCCTAGTTAAAATCCCCCCCCCTTTCAAATCACCACTTCTAGCACATCCCCACTGCACCAAGGGCAACCGTCCCTCCTGCCCACCCCTTGTCCAGGCCCTGGCTGTAACTTCCATAAGCCAAGTGCTAAGTTGGAGGGGTCCATTTGGTGCAATCATATAATCGGTTGCAGAACTGTAATAAGAAGCTTGGCCAATCAGGCATATATCAAGTTTATAACAAAAACAAGTGGCTTGCTTCAGTAAACATAAAAAGGCCAGAGCGGCAGATGCCTAAAATGGTAATATTTTGGCAAAAACAGCAAACCAACCACATGAGCAGCTCTAATACCATGGTTGCAATAAATCAACTTTTTACGTAGCTTGAAATGGAAAGAATCATTTTTAATAACAGTAATTCACACATAGTGCCCATGGGCATCCGCATGGAGGGGCAAGAGCAAAGAGCCCCCCCCCCCCTGTGGGGACTCCCATCATGGCACTATAAGCATGGCCACATGGAGACCGGACCCCTGCACCATCCATGATGGATGGTGCAGGGGTCTGGTCTCCAGGACTCAGTGTGGCTGTGCTCACAATGGAGTAGTGGGAGACTCTCTCCAGCAGCCATGGTTCCATCCATCCATCCAGTCCTGGAGAAGGGTCCCCTGCACCATCCATGGCTGCTGAAGGGGGACTCCCACCACCCCACTGTGAGCACAGCCACACTGTGTCCTGGAAAAGGGACCCCTGCACCATCCATGACTGCTATAGCTACAGTATGTGATGTCTTCAATCACCCCCTGTATCATGTCCGCAGCCATCAACCCCCTCCTCCTGGTCCTCCTGACCAGCCCCCAGGAAGGCTATGGCTGGGGTGTGGATCCACCCGACTTTAATGCCTCGGGGCTGGCTAGCCCAAGGCAAGGAAAATAAAGGAGGATTCTGAGGTGGTTGGGTGCCGTCTCCGGTTCGGGAGAGTACTTCAAGCATTCCAGGGGAGGACTCTTTAGAAGACCACCACGTATGGGTTGGTTTTCTTAACAAGAGCCTGGAAGGGCTGAAGTTACCGAAATAATCTGGTCTTGTGGATATCGCCAAGCAGGCTGAAAGATCCAGGTATCCTACAAGTGTTCTAAAGCTTAGTTTCCCTACGTCTTCTGCAACAACGTCCGTGACTTTGTTCCTGAGTAAGCACCTTGTTGGCTGCTAGGCCTTGTGAGAGAGGGACTGTCCAACCTGAGTGTTCATCCAGCCACGAATGGCTATTCTCTGGATGCAGTCTAAGTAAGCAAGTTCTTTAACGTTTTCTGGACTTTGACATTGAGAGTACCTGAACTACCCTTCCCATCCCAAGTTGAAAGACTGTCCAATGGTTTAAGTTTTTGCAAATAAAATCCATTAAAGTGGATCTATTGTCAGTCTCAAGTTACTGGGTCATCTACCACGGGACATCCCATAGACGTGTCACAAGGAGAACGGAAGGTAACTAAGCCCAAAAATAACCAGCAGCTCCTTCGGAGGTTAGTGCTACATCTAGAATAAATGTTTTAAACGTTGCTGCGCAATGAGGCTTTTTCTATCATTTTTATGAGGAACATCTGCCCCAAACATCGCTAGTACATAGAGCAGGGCTATGCAATTAGCGGACCTCCAGCTGTTGCAGAACTACAGGTCCCATGAGGCATAGCAAGACTCTGGCAGCCACAAGCATGACACCCAGAGGCAGAGGCATGATGGGACTTGTAGTTTTGCAACAGCTGGAGGTCCGCTAATTGCATAGCCCTGACATAGAGGAATGAGGCACTCCTTATTACGTCCATTCATATGAGGAAACAACTATCTTAAACCACATCAGCCCACAGAAAATCCACGCTGACTGCCCCACATGCGTGTTTGACCAAACTACAAATAGTTGGCCCATTTGGAGGGGTGAATTCATAGCTATGCGAGAGCACCGTCTTGTGAGGCCATATCAAGCACGGATTTGTATCTACGTAGTAGAGCACGGGCACTTTACTTGGGATTTGGAACTTTTATTGCTTCAAGGTTATTGATGTTTGAAACAAACTGCATAGGACTTTTTAGCGATTTTCTTCAAAGTCACATCGGTTTCAAATGTGATATTTAACATTTTTGGCACTTAGCGCGGTATATTTATTTTCTTTACTACCCTATCTGTAGTTGCCTGTCGGTGTCTGGGTCTTTCAGCGATATTGCTTCAATCGCTTAATGGAACCACTAATTTTCACTGATGTCTGTAGGGATAGGTTACCATCGTAGGCCATACCACTGCCACCTGCTTTAACGATTCTGTTCTATTTTGTTAGAATTCACGTATCCTACTTGAACACTGAAGGTCGGACATCTGCCCAGGGGCCACTGCTTGTTTTTAGATGTGCTGTATACATGCCATTTTTCTAAGTTACATTCAACTTTTTTTTTCCCAATAAAAACCATAGTAAAATAAACATAAACTTAAGAACATATATGGAATGCATGCAGGTTGGGTTCAAGTTCTGTGCCGACATCTTTTCCAAGAAATCATTGAGTTGGTTGCAAAAGAGTGAGAAGCCTGGCAGATTCTGCTCACATGTAGAGTTGTGAAAGTTTAAGTAGAAATTATATATATATATATATATATATATATATATATATATATATATATATATATATATATATATATATATATATATATATATATATATTTTTTTTTTTTTTTTTTTTTTTCTTTTTTTAAGTAATTATATAAAATCATTATAGACCATTTTTTAAAGGCTGGCTTCCCACCCGTGTGTTGTGGTAATGTGCAAGAAGACTTTTAAATGAATGGGCTGCCCTAAACTGGCAATTTGGATTCCACTGGGGATATCTAAATGCATAAAATTCGCTCTGAAATGGAACCTCATCTAAAATTTCTCAATCAACTGTAATTTTGAACAGAACTGTAGGAAGTCTTTAATGCTTATGGGGTGACAGCTTGTACAAAACACTGCTCAGTTAAAAGGAATGACCAAAAGTGCGGTCTTGTTTCCAAGGATAGCCTGAGGGGAAAGGAAAACCAATTCAGCGATTATTTTCACCTGACAAGAGGAAACTAAGTAATTGCTTAAGGTAGAATTTCTGCCATTTTTTATAGATTTTAGTGGGGAAGGGTTGGCACCTCCTTGATGTATATACTGCATTTACTTCTGTTGGATTAAATAACCCCCCCCCCCCCAAAAAAAAAATAAAAAAAAACAAAACAAAACAAAAATAAAAAAACCCCAGAACATTTCGATGCGCTTTTATATAGAAAACCTTAAAGAGGAAGTAAACCCTGATGGAGTTTACTTCCTCTTTCATTTCCTGCAAAGGTAAAGCATAATGGATTACTATGCATCGTCTTAGACAGGTATCCTCACCCCCCTCCCCCCGAAAAGGGGCCAACTGTGGCACCAGAGGGGGGGAGGGTTCAGATGAGCGGAAGTTCCACTTTAGGGTGGAACCCCTACTTTAAAGAGGAAGTAAACCCTGATGGGTTTACTTCCTCTTTCATTCCCTGCAAAGGTAAAGCATAATGGACTACTATGCATCGCATCGCATCGCATCGCATAGTAGTCCATTATGTGTCACTTACCTGACACAGGAGCCAGCAAAGTCACCGCTGTCCCCTGTAGTCCGGCGCATCCATCTTCTCGGTGGGGTCTCGCTGCTCCGCCCCTGTCATTCGGCGAAGCCGCCGTCATTCGGCGAAGCCGCCACTCGCGCGCATGTACACGGGAGCTGACACGTGCGGCATCTTCGTCGCTCAGTGCGCCTGCGCGCCGCTGTCTACGGCGCATGCGCCGTAGACAGCGGTACCCGTCTTTCGGCAAATATTTCCTAAACCGTATAGGTTTAGGAGATATTTCTTTGACCTACAGGTAAGCCTTAATCTAGGCTTACCTGTAGGTCAAAGTGTGTTGTAAGGGATTACAACCACTTTAAGCAGACTCTAGGGCAGTGATGGCGAACTTTGGCACCCCAGATGTTTTGGAACTACATTTCCCATGATGCTCAACTACACTGCAGAGTGCATGAGCATCATGGGAAATGTAGTTCCAAAACATCTGGGGTGCCAAGGTTCGCCATCACTGCTCTAGGGTAGGGTTGCCACCTGTCCAGGATTCACCCGGACAGTTCGGGTTTGGAATCATGCGTCTGGGTTTCAGACTGCCTGAAACCCAGACACATTATTTAGATTGACTATGGCTTCCCTGCAGCTTCCACCCCCCCCCCCCCCCCAAACACTCCTACCCCTCTGTGTCTGCCCACACTCCAATCCCCGGCGCTGTGCCTCAGAAATGGAAAGTTGGGGCTGGAAATTTGAAGGTGCTGACTGCCAAGGAGTGAGTGAGTGAATACACTAACGGCAAGTCAGGGTTCTCAGAGCACCCTTTACATCAGAGTTCCCCTTTACACCAGAGGCCACAGTGTTCCCCCTTACATCAGAATCTTCTCCTTACATCAGAGTTCTCAATATTCCACCTTAAATCAGGGTTCCCAGAGCACTCCTTATGACAGAGTCCCCAGAGTTATCCCTTACATCAGAGTCTGCAGAGTCCCCCTCCCCCCTTACAGTGAAAGGGAACTCTGCGGACTCTGATGTAAAGGGGAACTCTTGTGATTAACTTCAGATGATTAGAAATGTTATTTAATAGCAAAATATATGTATAGTTTATACTATTAAAAAAAAAATTGCTGCGTGGTGCTAAAGTGTTGGGGTTTGACTTAACCAGTTGCCGACCGCCGCACGCCGATGTACGTCGGTACAATGGCACGGGCAGGCATAAGGACATACATGTACGTCCCTTGCCTCCCGCGGGTCGGGGGCCCGATCGGGCCCCCGCCCGGTGCCTGCGGCGGTCGGTATTCGTTCGGGAGCGATCCCGGACGAGGGGACGGCCATTCATTCATGGCCACCCCCTCGCGATCGCTCCCGACGAATAGAAATCCCCGGTGACATCACTTCCTCTCCTGTAATGTAAACACAGGAGAGGAAGTGATGTATTCTCTCCTTCGTGTCGGTATTTTTCGTTCCGACACGGAGGAGAGCGGATCAGTAAGTTGCACCAACACTCACACACACAGTAGAACATGCCAGGCACACTCACACCCCCCCTTTACCCCCCGATCACCCCCCCAATTACCCCTGCCCCCCAGTCACAGTGACACCAATGTCATTTTTTTTTTTTTTTTTTGCATTGGTGTCATTTGTAACTGTAATAACTGTTAGGGCAGTTAGAGTTAGCCCCCTTTAGTTCTAATGTACCCCCCTAACCCCCCCAATAAAGGTTTAACCCCGTGATCACCCCCCGTCGCCAGTGTCACTAAGGCTGGGTTCACATTGCAGCGGTTTATGAGAACGAATGTGATTCGCACCGCACTGCAGTGCAAATCACATCCGATCTCTGTGCGATTCGAGTTCAGCCATTCGCCGCACCCGCCGCACCCGCCACACCCGCCGCACCCGCCGCAAATTCGCACGGGACCCTTTTTTTGGCCCGCAGCAGAATCGGATCGCATGGGTGTTCACACCATGCGATCCGAGTTTGCAGATCGCACTGCGATATGCGAACTGATCTGGGGGTGTCAGTAACATTTCACTGACACTCCCAGCAGTTCGCATAGGGCAGTGTGAACTGCCGCCGGGAGGCATGCGATGCGGGAACCCGCCGCGGATTTGCGGCGTTTCCGCATCGCTCCAGTGTGAACCCAGCCTAATAAGCGATAATTTTTCTGATCGCTGTATTAGTGTCACAGGTGACGCTAGTTAGGCAGGTAGGTATTTAGGTTCGCCGCAGCTTTTTATAGCGCCAGGGACCCCCATATACTACCGCATAAAGCCCCCTGATTGCCCCCTAGTTAACCCTTTCACCAGTGATCACCATATAACTGTTACAGGTGACGCTGGTTGGTTAGTTATTTTTTTATAGTTTCAGGGCACCCGCCATTTATTACCTAATAAAGGTTTAACCCCCTGATCACCCGGCGGGTGTCATTTGTGACTAATAACTGTTAGGGCAGTTAGGGTTAGCCCCCTTTAGTTCTAAGGTACCCCCCTAACCCCCCCAATAAAGGTTTAACCCCGTGATCACCCCCCGTCGCCAGTGTCACTAAGGCTGGGTTCACATTGCAGCGGTTTATGAGAACGGATGTGATTCGCACCGCACTGCAGTGCAAATCACATCCGATCTCTGTGCGATTCGAGTTCAGCCATTCGCCGCACCCGCCACACCCGCCGCAAATTCGCACGGGACCCTTTTTTTGGCCCGCAGCAGAATCGGATCGCATGGGTGTTCACACCATGCGATCCGAGTTTGCAGATCGCACTGCGATATGCGAACTGATCTGGGGGTGTCAGTAACATTTCACTGACACTCCCAGCAGTTCGCATAGGGCAGTGTGAACTGCCGCCGGGAGGCATGCGATGCGGGAACCCGCCGCGGATTCGTGGCGTTCCCGCATCGCTCCAGTGTGAACCCAGCCTAATAAGCGATCGTTTTTCTGATCGCTGTATTAGTGTCACAGGTGACGCTAGTTAGGCAGGTAGGTATTTAGGTTCGCTGCAGCTTTTTATAGCGCCAGGGACCCCCATATACTACCGCATAAAGCCCCCTAATTGCCCCCTAGTTAACCCTTTCACCAGTGATCACCATATAACTGTTACAGGTGACGCTGGTTGGTTAGTTATTTTTTTATAGTTTCAGGGCACCCGCCATTTATTACCTAGTCTCACTAGTGTACCCCTAAATTTAGGGGTGTCTACTTTCCAAAATGGGGTCATTTGGGGGGGGTTTGTGCCATCTTGGCATTTTATGGCCTTCAAAACTGTAACGCCCTTAGAAAGCCTGAAGGCGGTGCTTGGTTTTCGGGGCCCCGTACGCGGCTAGGCTCCCAAAAAGTCCCACATATGTGGTATCCCCGTACTCAGGAGAAGCAGCAGAATTTATTTTGGGGTGTCATTTCACATATGCCCATGGCATGCATGAGCAATATATCATTTAGTGACAACTTTGTTAAAAAAAAAATAAAAAAAAAAAAAGTTTGTAATTTTCCCGCAACTTGTGGCAAAATATAAAATATTCCATGAACTCAACATGCCTCTCAGCAAATAGCTTGGGGTGTCTACTTTCTAAAATGGGGTCATTTGTGGGGGTTTTGTGCCATCTTGGCATTTTATGGCCTTCAAAACTGTAATAGGTAGTGAGAAGTGAACTCAAAAATTTACGCCCTTAGAAAGCCTGAAGGCGGTGCTTGGTTTTCGGGGCCCCGTACGCGGCTAGGCTCCCAAAAAGTCCCACATATGTGGTATCCCCGTACTCAGGAGAAGCAGCAGAATTTATTTTGGGGTGTCATTTCACATACGCCCATAGCATGTGTGAGCAATATATCATTTAGTGACAACTTTGTGTAAAAAAAAAAAAAATTTTTTTTTTGTCATTATTCAATCGCTTGAGGCAAAAAAATAAAATATTCAATGGGCTCAACATGCCTCTTATCAATTTCCTTAGGGGGTCTACTTTCCAAAATGGGGTCATTTGGGGGGGTTTTGTACTGCCCTGCCATTTTAGCACCTCAAGAAATGAGATAGGCAGTCGTAAACTAAAAGCTGCGTAAATTCCAGAAAACGTACCTTAGTTTGTAGATGTGACAACTTTTGCGCAAACCAATAAATATACAATTATTGACTTTTTTTTTACCAAAGACATGTGGCTGAATACATTTTGGCCTAAATGTATGACTAAAATTGAGTTTATTGGATTTTTCTAATAACAAAAAGTAGAAAATATCATTTTTTTTCAAAATTTGCGGTCTTTTTACGTTTATATCGCAAAAAATAAAAATCGCAGAGGCAATCAAATACCATCAAAAGAAAGCTCTATTTGTGGGAAGAAAAGGACGCAAATTTTGTTTGGGTACAACATTGCATGACCGCGCAATTACCAGTTAAAGCAGCGCAGTGCCAAAGTGTAAAAAGACCTCTGGTCATTTACCAGCAAAATGGTCCGGTCTGAAAGTGGTTAAAGAAAAGGTGGCAAACCCTACTCTAGGGGGTTGATTTACTAAAACTGGAGTTCTCAGAATCTGGTAAAGCTGTGCATGGTAGCCAATCAGCTTGTTCAGTTAGGCATTGACAATAAAACCTGGAAGCTGATTGGTTCCTACGCAGAGCTGCACCAGAATTTGCACTCTGCAGTTTTAGTAAATCTCCTCCATGGTGTTTGTTTTATCAAACCTAAAATTTTGAAAACCGGACATGTTTCTGAATAAAGTAAAAGCTCATTTGTCCACTATTGAATTCTCTTCCTCTATTAGATGCCTCACCCAGGACCACCACCACCACCACATTTGGCCTGATGATAACTTCTCTACTTGGAGGAATTCTGCTTGCCCACTGATTGTCCATCCCGCATATTGTCTGATGGGAGACAGGTAAGCACAACTTTTCAAACAATGGTTTTCCAAACCCTTAAGGGCCGAGACCACTCAACTAAAATCAGCTTTGGGTTTAGGTCAAGGTCATGGTCAGTATATATTGGACAGGATTTTTTTTAAACAAGAAATATACAGCCGAATTAAAAAACAAAACAAAAAAAAGGCGAAAGAAAGTTTTTTCTTTTTTACTATTTTGGGACAGTTTTTCTTTGAGAATAAAAAAAAAAAAAAAAAAAAGCACAAAAACCCAATTTGTCCTGGAGAAAAAAAAAAAAAAAAAGCGGTATAATCCACATGGATACACAGAGTAGTTGTGATATGTACAGGTTTACTAACATTTGAAAGTTGTGCTTGGGCATTTGGGCGATATGCCATTAGTGGCGGCTCCCGTGCGCATGCGCGAGAGTGACGTCATCGCTGCTCCGGCGCTGTGAGTGGCCGGAGCAGCGATAGCCGGAAGATGATGGACGCTCGGTACTGCAGGGGACAGCGGTGACTTCGCTGGCTCCTGTGTCAGGTAAGTGACACATAATGGACTACTATGCGATGCGATGCGATGCAATGCATAGTAGTCCATTATGCTTTACCTTTGCAGGGAAACAAAGAAGAAATGAACCCATCAGGGTTTACTTCCTCTTTAACATACAGGTGTGTTTATGGGAGGGAATTAAAAGAAAAATGGAGACACGTCCATATGAGGTCTTTGGTGATTACATTTTTTTTTTTTTTTTTTTTATCTAACCATTTTTTTTTATTTATTTTTTTAGGTACCCTGAAAAATTATTTTGTGCACTCCCTAAGCCAGAGAAGAAGACCACTACCTCACAGTCCTGCCTTGATTTGCCACTGCTGCTTTCCTGAACCGTTATCCGCTACCAACTGCAACCGTACACATCCCCGTGTTCAACCCTTAAAGAACCATTTTACCTCCAGTCTGGTCATTCATCAGCACCTAATCCTTCCTAAATTCTATTGGCGAGATCTTTGCAATAGACTTATCAACTTCACCCACCTGCCTCTATCAAGATGTGGACATCATGGACCTTTGCCAGGCTTTTATTGCCATACGAGTCCCTCTTGAGAAATCCACTCGGTTGTTCCTGGTGACCACCGAGACAGAAATTCAGGAAAAATCCAAAGTTTCAGGACCTATATATACTTTTTTTTTCCTGCAAAGTGGAAATTAAAATGAATGGGAGTTTCCATTGATTTAAAATGGAAAAAGGTATTTGCCAAAAAAAAACAAAAAACAAAAAACAAAAAAAAAAAAACAGGGCACGTGTGATTGGGCCATTATGGACGCTCACTGGGACAGTAGGTGGGGAAAGGGGGAAAGGGAGAGAGAGAGAGAGAGAGAGGTTAGAGGTTTAGGTTTCCAGAAGTGCATTTGTAAGGTCAGGCACCGATGTTGGACAAGAAGGCCCGGGTCATAGTCTCTGCTCTAATTCATGCCAAAGGTGTTCTATCGGGTTGAGGTCAGGACTCTACAGGCCAGTCAAGTTCCTCCACCTCAAACTTGCTGATCTTTATGGACCTTGCTTTGTGCAGTCATGTTGGAACAGGAAGGGGCCATCCCCAAACTGTTCCCACAAAGTTGGGAGCATCAAATTGTCCAAAATGTCTTGGTATGCTGTTGCCTTAAGAGTTCCCTGCACTGGAACGAAGGAGCCAAGCCCAACCCCTGAAAAACAACCCCAGACCATAATCCCCCCTCCACCAAATGATTTGGACCAGTGCACAAAGCAAGGTCCATAAAGAAATGGATGAGGGATTTTGAGGTGGAGGAACTGACTTCAACCCAATAGACCGCCTTCAGGATGAATTAGAGTGGAGACTGCAAGCCAGGCCTTCTCATCAAGATCAGTGCCTGACCTCACTAATGCGCTTCTAGAAGAATGGTCATACATTTCCATAGACACACTCCTAAAACCAGAAGAGTCTAAGCTGTTATAGCTGCAAAGGGTGGGCCAACTCAATATTGAACCTTACGGACTAAGAACTGGGATGCCATTAAAGTTTATGTGCGTGGAAAGGCAGGTGTCCCAATACTTTTGGTAAATATATTTATATTTATATTTAGAAGGGATGCACGGATACCATTTTGAATTAAAATGAGAACTGATTTTTTTTTTTTTAACTCCTCGCCTATACCAATTACTGATACCTACCGTAACTATTTTGTTTACACTTCAGCTGTCAGCAATGGTACAAAGCATTGAAAAGTCATTTACAAATGAAATAATTTTTATTTATTTTTTATTTTGTGCTTTTTCAATGTAAAATGTGTAAATACACACACTATATATATATATATATATATATATATATATATATATATATATATATATATATATATATATATATATATATATATATATATATATATATATATATTTTTTTTTTTTTTTTTTTTTTTTCACTAACAAAGCAAAAAAAAAAAGTTTTAATTGTTTATCGTTTATAAAATTAACGTGAAATAAAAAAAAAGGAAAATAATAATTAACTGGAGGAGAATAGGGAGTTAATTAAGGCTGATTAGAGTAAATCAAGGGTTAATAAGGGGTTTACAAATGAAATAAATACATTTTTGTTTTTAATTTTGCGCTTTTTTCAATGTGTAAAGATGTGTTAATATATATATGTGCAAAAATATTCACTAACAATGCAAAAAAAAAAAAAAAAAAATAAGTTATTTATAAAATATGGACGTGAAAAAAAAAAAAAAACCCCACAGGAAAATAATAATTAAACGGAGGAGAATAGGGAGTTAATTAAGGCTGATTAGAGTAAATTAAGGGTTTATAAGGGGTTAAACAGAGGAACATTTGTTTATCCCCACTAACAGCTCAAAGAACCGACCCTGAAAGTATCAGTTTCAGGTCAGTTTTTTTTGATTAGGTATGCTTTAACCGCTAAAAAGTGAGACTGCACGTCAGGGGTAAGAACCTGAAAAAAAAAAAAAAAAAAATATGGCAGAAGATTATGACTCCTGAGGTCTGTTAGACCAGGGGGTGGGCAACCTCGGCCCTCCAGCTGTTCTGAAACTACAAGTACCATGAGACCTTGCAAGACCCTGACAATCAGAGGCATGATGGGATTTGTAGTCTCACCACAACTGGTGTCCCCGAGGTTGCCTTCCCATGTGTTGGAGAATATAAAGCAGTGAATCTTATTCGCATTCACTTATAAAAGAAATATATTTTTTTTAGTAGGACTGACCTTTGAAGATGGTGATCGATGGACAAGAAAACATGAAGTCGGTTATTTTTCCCCCCTTGCTGTAATTTATGCCTATAAATAAATGAATATTTTACTCTTTGTACAGGAAAACGGGTGTCATCTTGTGATTAATAACGGGTCATTGTGGGGGGAAGAAGTAGATGATAGAGGAGTTACAATGAGACGATTGTTCATATGTGTGACCTCCCCCGCTACTCTAAAGGATGCCGATCTCCAGTTATGTATTCATGAACAAAAAAGGAAAAATCCACTTTGCAATAATGGATATACCATCTATAATATACAATCCATTTGGTGGCCTAAGAATACTTCAATACCAATACTCAATATATATATAATATATATATAATATATATATTGAATATATTCAATACTTCAATACCGGGCACTTACACCCCCTTCCTGCCCAGGCCAATTATCAGCTTCCAGCGCCGTTTAGACGACAATTGCACAGTTGTGCTACGCTGTACCCAAACAATCATTTTGTTCCCACAAATAGAGCTTTTTTTTTTTTTTTTGCAAAAAATAAAAATCCCAAAGACAGAAAAAAAAAAAAATAAAAAAAAAAAATGTTTTCTTGTTTTGGTTTCCGCTATCAAATTTTGTAAATAAGTAAGTTTTCTCCTTCACTGATGAGAATTGATAAGGTGGCACCAATGATGGGCAATGATGGGTGGCACTGATATGCAGCACTGATGGTCATCGATAGGCGGCACTGATAAGGCGGCACCAATGATGGGCACTGATGGTCATTGATAGGCGGCACTGATAAGGCGGCACCAATGCTGGGCACTGATATGCAGCACTGATGGGCATTGAAAGGCTGCACTGATGGGTACTTATGGGCAGCACCGATAGGCGACACTGATAGATGGCATTGATAGGCATCACTGATGGCACGGGCACTGGCAGGCATTGAGGAATGGGCACTAATTGGCATTTCCCTGGTGGTCTAGGGTGGCATACCTGGTGCATAGCTCCCAACTGTCCCTGATTTGGAGCAATGTCCCTCTGTCCCTCTTTCCTCCTCATTCGTCCCTCATTTTGGTCTGATCTATATAGTTGTATATAAAATGCACTTTTTATCTTTCAAAAAGTGATTTCCAGCGCTAAACCTTTCATCCGATTTCTAAATTGCTGCTTTTGTACATTTTAAAAGCCAATATAAAAGGAATAGAAGAGGTAAAAAAAGCCCTTGTGGATTTAATTCACACTTTTTTTTTGGTTAATTCTCCTATAAGGGGGTGTGGCAGGGGGCGTGTCCTATGTCTACATATGTTTGTTATTGGTGTCCCTCATTCCCATCTCAAAATGTTGGGGGGTGTGCTGGTGGTCCAGTGTGGTGGCAATCTCTGGTGGTCCTGGCGGCATCCTGGCGGTCCTGGGTGGGCATCCGAGGGGGGGCGTTTTGATTAACAATCAGCGCACACAGCCGATTGGCTCTCCTCTACTCATGTCTGTCAGACCTGAGTGAGGAAAAGCCGATCACGATGTAAACAGGAAGAGATGTTGATCATCTGTGATTGGACACGGCTGATCACGTGGTAAAGAGCCTCTGTCAGAGGCCCTTTACCGAGATGGGTGTAGCGGTGTGTCAAACTGACACATCACACCACCGATCGCCGTGATGCACGCCCCCTCCCCCCCGTGGGCGTGTGAGAGCGATCGTTCTGTAGGGCCGTCATAGGACATCCACCCAGAAGGAGAGCCGCGCCGCCCAGCCGCCATTTGACTGCCGGGAAGTGGTTAAACCCAAAAGCAAACATTTATTATATCCCAGCTTACCAATTCTTAAGCCTCCTACGCACGATCAGATTGTTGGCAGGGGATTGTCTGATGACAGACTGTTGTCCTAAAATCTGACCATTAGTACGCTCCTTTTGACAAATGTTGGATGACAGGCTGGTAAATTTTAGGCGGACAGCAGTTGGACATCAGATTTTCGGGTGGTCAGTACACAAGTCCATCACGCAAAAGTTCTAAGTACAAACACGCACGCTCGGAATCAGTGCTCACCAAAACACGAAATTAGCAGAAGGGGCCCAAAGGGTGGCGCTCAAGAGCTGAAATTCCTCGTAGTACCTCACTACCTTCATGTTTGTTGCACGACAATTTGTGTTTTCCGTTAGTCTGCAAGACAAGATCCCGGCACACGCCCTTAAGACAAAAATCAGACGCTCGGATGGCCAACAATCGTACCGTGTGTACGAGGCTTTAGATGCGATGACTGCATTTTCTTTTGCTATGCGTTTTACTGGCGATCCAGTCAGTAGGTTTTTCAACAGAACAAGCCATCCTGAAGATGTAGCAGTTAGAGGGCTGAGGCAAACCATTTAGCATTGACAGGGGTGACCACAATGATCAGCTTTTATTGATGGAGAACCTTTATCCCAAAAAAGGAACAAAAATGGTTTGCTGTAACTGAAATATTAGCTTTAGTTGGACTTGAATTTGTCAGGGTATCTAAATCCGCTAGTACATCTAACACGCCAATCCCCCCCCCCCCCCCAAACTGAGAATGCCGCTGTCCAAAAAAAAAGCATGTGCATGCGCAGTACACAACGGACACTATCCGACGGGGGACATTATTTGACATGACACTGGTGCCGCCATCCTAACTAAGGGAAACACCCATGTGGCTTCACTGCCCATTTCCTACTGCGCATGCGTGAGTCGTGCTGCGCTTTGCGAATGGCCCCGTTGTTTCCTGGGGGACACACATGTCCCAGAAGACAACGGGGCCAATTGCCGAGGAGGAGGAGGAGGAATTGAAGAAACAGCGCCGCAGAATATGAAGAGGCAGATTAGGAAGACTGCCTAGCAACAGGGGTTTCTAGTAAGTAAAATTATTATTATTTTTTTTTTTTCAAATTTTAATATATTTTTTGTAGAATTTTAATGTCATTTTTTTTATGTTAGGGTGGACCTCCGCTTTAACAATAATGACATTTCAGCTATGAGGATAGATTAGAGGAACTGAATGTATTCTCTCTTCAGAAAAGGATATTAAGAGGAGATATGATCAACATATATAAATACATAAGTAAGGGGCGGAGCTAGAACCTTCAGGGCCCTGGTGCAAGAAACCATGAAGGGCCCCCCTGACCTCTGGTTCTGGGGGCCTCCCCTCCGAGCCCTGGGCCCTTCCCACTGATCTCTTTACGCCTGTCATGGGGCCCTTTATTATAGTACCGCAGTGGGATTTAATCACAAAAGTCTCCCCTTTCATCACTGTTCAATCTAAATCCGCAGAGCTACTTTAGAGCTCCTTACATCAGAGTCCACAGAGCCTTTCCTGTACATCAGAGTCCACAGAGCTCCCCTGTACATCAGAGTCCACAGAGCCCCCCTTACATCAGAGACTGCAGAGCCCCTCTCACATCAGTCTGCAGTGGCCCCCCTTACAGAGTCTGCACAGCCCTCCCTGTACATCAGAGTCCGCAGAGCCCACCTTACTACTGAGTCCGCAGAGACCCCCTTACATAAAAGTCCACAGAGCCCCTCGCCCCTTACATTAGAGTCCGTAGAATTTCATTGAAAGTGGGAGCTCTTGTGCTGTTCCTTTTTTTCTTTCTAGCAGAGGTTTACAGAGAACAGGCGACTCAACTTCTCCTCTCAATCGGTTTTATCTAAAAGTAAACAGCAGCTACAACAATACAGTATTCTTCTGCAAAAATTCACCCTCAACAAGGCGCATAAATGTACAAAACACCAATGCATTTACATGGGGTTTTGTGTGGTTTATTTGACTGCGTCCAGGACCGATCTACTGCAGCAATCTGCACATAACTGCAGGTAATTGCCTTGTACTATTTCACCTGCGGATAGCATCAGCGTCCACAGAGTTCCCCCTTTACATCAGAGTCTGCAGAGTTCCCCCTTTACATCAGAGTCCACAGAGCAGAGTTCCCCCTTTACATCAGATTCCACAGAGTTCCCTCTTTACATCAGATCACACAGAGTTCCCCCTGTACATCTGAACATGCAGAGTTCCCCCTTTACGTCTGAACATGCAGAGTTCCCTTTCACTGTAAGGGGGGACTCTGATGTAAGGGAGAACTCTGGGGACTCAAACATAAGGGATGCTCTGGTGTACAAAGAGGACTCTGATCTAAGGGGGGGGGGGGGGGCGGTTCTGATGTAAGGGGTGCTCTGAGAACCACGATTTACCTTAGTGTACTCACTAAGAGGCAGGAGAGAGAAGGGGGGGAGACTTAGTCCAGTCTGAATAATGTCTCCGGGTCTCAGACAGTCTGAAAACCAGACACATGATTCCAAACCCAAACTGTCCGGAGGAATCCCGAACAGGTGGCAACCCTAGACATGCAAGGAAAAAATAAAAAAACAGCATTTTAGCTTGCACGTGATTGGATGATAAAATCAGCAGAGCTTCCCCTCATTTCAGATCTACAGCGACTGCACTTCCAAGTGCACTTACCTTTCATAAATAACCCCCGTAGTTTACAATTTATATGCAATCATTTTACACCATTGTTTAGATGTTGGTTTACACCCACAATATGGTTCATAGAGCTGCATTTTTTTTATTGTTATGTTTTTTGTTTTTAAAACAGGACTTTTTAGATTAGTTAATAAATATTTAATATTTTATTATAATATTTCCTTTGGTTTGATTTACACTTTACTAAACAACCCCTACAGCCCCCTACAGTCTTCATAGGCCAGAAATAATAAAAGACAGGGGAATGTCTGTTGCCTATAGCAACGGTAACCTATGTCACAATGACGCTTCCTGGCACAGAGTGAATTTCCATCCCCGCCTTTAGCAAAGGTTTCGGCCACGTGATTTCACTTCCATCAAGGCTCTGCGTACTTCTAAATGATGTACATTCTCGCTATTCTTGTTTGGCCTTTATGTCACACGCCCTGCACACTGTATCTGCATTCCTCGAATAGCTTCCCTTTTACTTCTGCTTTAAAAACATGACATTTTATTTGCTCTTCCTTTCCCATCACTCGGTCCTGCGCCTCACTTCGTCTTCAATAAAGCAAATCCATGTCACATGGACAACATTTTGTTTCCTAAAGCATTGCAATTTAGATAACAACTGCAATTGGGGGTGGGGGGATAAACACACACACACACACACACACACACGACTACTACTAGTTTTCCCCATATATTGTTGCTCTCAGTGCTGCAAATCTGCTGCAGCCTCTTTGCAACCATTTCCCATGTAGATGTGCCCCAGTGATAGCTTTTCTCATGGCCGCTTTCCTGATGGTAAGAACAGCGGTCGGCCCATGCCTGCGTAATGCATGTTGACACCGTAAACTTGTAGCCTCCGTTGGAAGTTCCTGGGGCAGGGTGACAACGCAGGAGCGCCATGTTGGCACCTCTTAAGGCTCGGTTTTCACCTTGACAGACCCCCCCCCCCCCCCCTTGTGTTTTTTGCACATCTAGGCCATTCATTTCAATAGGCTGCCCCCTACACATGACAATTGCAGAAAAGAATTGCAAGCAGTTTTTTTTTTCCTTCTTTTAAAATTTGCACCACAAATGAAACAAGTGACACTTTTGTTAACATGATGATGGAAAATGGAGGGAGGAGGATGGAGGGAAGAGAATGGAGGGAAGAGAATGGAGGGAAGAGAATGGAGGGAAGAGAATGGAGGGAAGAGAATGGAGAGGGAGCGAAGAGGAGAATGGAGAGAGAGCGCGAGGATGAGAATGGAGAGAGAGCGCGAGGATGAGAATGGAGAGAGAGCGCGAGGAGGAGAATGGAGAGAGAGCGCGAGGAGGAGAATGGAGAGAGAGCGCGAGGAGGAGAATGGAGAGAGAGGAGAATGGAGAGAGAGGAGAATGGAGAGAGAGGAAAATGGAGAGAGAGGAAAATGGAGAGAGAGGAAAATGGAGAGAGAGGAAAATGGAGAGAGAGAGCGCGAGGAGGAGAATGGAGAGAGAGAGAGGAAAATGGAGAGAGAGAGAGAGAGAGAGAGAGGAAAATGGAGAGAGAGAGAGAGAGAGAGAGAGGAAAATGGAGAGAGAGAGAGAGAGAGAGAGAGAGAGAGAGAGAAAAATGGAGAGAGAGAGAGAGAGAGAGAGAGAGAGAGAGAAAAATGGAGAGAGAGAGAGAGAGAGAGAGAGAGAGAGAGAGGAAAATGGAGAGAGAGAGAGAGAGAGAGAGAGAGAGAGAGAGGAAAATGGAGAGAGAGAGAGAGAGAGAGAGAGAGAGAGAGAGAGAGAGAGAGAGAGAGAGAGAGAGAGAGAAAATGAGAGAGAGAGAGAGAGAGAGAGAGAGAGAGAGGAAAATGGAGAGAGAGCGAGGAGGAGAACGGAGAGAGCAGAATGGAGAATGGAGGAAAGAGAATGGAGGAAAGAGCGCAAGGAGGAGAATGGAGGAAAGAGCGCAAGGAGGAGAATGGAGGAAAGAGCGCAAGGAGGAGAACGGAGAGAGCAGAATGGAGAATGGAGGAAAGAGGATGGAGAATGGAAGAAAGAGCGCGAGGAGGAGAATGGAGAGAGAGAGCGAGGAGGAGAATGGAGGAAAGAGGAAAGAGGATGGAGAATGGAGGAAAGAGGATGGAGAATGGAGGAAAGAGCGCGAGGAGGAGAATGGAGAGAGAGCGCAAGGAGGAGAATGGAGGAAAGAGGAAAGAGGATGGAGAATGGAGGAAAGAGGATGGAGAATGGAGGAAAGAGGATGGAGAATGGAGGAAAGAGGATGGAGGAAAGAGGATGGAGAATGGAGGAAAGATGGAGAATGGAGGAAAGAGGATGGAGAATGGAGGAAAGAGGATGGAGAATGGAGGAAAGAGGATGGAGAATGGAGGAAAGAGGATGGAGAATGGAGGAAAGAGGATGGAGAATGGAGAGAGAGCGCGAGGAGGAGAATGGAGAGAGAGCGCGAGGAGGAGAATGGAGAGAGAGCGCGAGGAGGAGAATGGAGAGAGAGCGCAAGGAGGAGAATGGAGGGAAGAGGATGGAGGACGGAGGATGAAGAATGGAGGCAGGAGGGAAGAGGATGGAGGGAGAATAGAGGGAGCAGGAGGGAGAATAGAGGGAGCAGGAGGGAGAGAGCAGGATGGAGAATGGAGGGAGCAGGATGGAGAATGGAGGGAGCAGGATGGAGAATGGAGGGAGCAGGATGGAGAATGGACGGAAGACTGCCCTACGCATCTAATCCAGTATTCCAACTGTCACAGGGTAGTTGGGCAGTTCAAAGGATGCACCCTTTTGTATTCTTTGCTGCACATCTCCTCCAGCCTCTTTGCAGCCACTTCTTGTTTACATGTAATGGCGTCATTATTGACCGCACCATTTGTGCGTGGCACAAGTGTCTAATGGTGACACGGGTGGACTGTGTGTGTATGCACAAACAGACAACACAGTAGCATGATTGAGAGACAGAGCGGTGTTCTCCCAAACAAGGACCTTCATGGTGGGATCGTCACTTTTTTTTTTTTAAATTAAAAAAACAAACATTCTAAAGTAACATTTGAAAGGAAATTAATGTGTTAAAGTTTATAGGACGTTAGGGATTGGGGATACTTTTTAAAGAAATATATTTTTTTATTATTTTTAGTTGTGGAACAAAAACACCAAAGTAACCATAAAAGTTAGATACTTTAATTCCTGAACTGCTGCATGGCCGAGCGCTCTTTTCCAGCTGACGGATTCCCTTTAAGGCTCTATAGAAACTCGTCCCTCTCCACGGAGAGCACGAGAGAGAGTCTGTACGTCATGCACCTGTTATATTATCTCCTCCCCTCCCCTTCCCCTCCTCCGCTCTTCCCAGCAACCACAGGAAATACACCTGTTACTGTTACCTGCAAGATCACCAGCCGGTGACATGTCCCGGAGCCCCTGATCACCACCCACCCTGACCTCGACCAACTACCCGGGACATGGGCTATGCCATCCTGACTGCCACGCTTCTCCTCCTGGTACAGTACGGTGAGTTCTCTAGAACTAATCTGATATATAAAATAACAGAACTTCCCCAACCAGTGATAATGTTGCTTCTGAGTACTGAAAGGGGGCCCCAACATGGGACTGGGATAAAGCTGCCAGGGCCCTCGAATCTTGGGGGCGCGACTCCCATAAAAGTTTGGCATATCGTGAAGCTGGCCATTCGCCAGTAGAATTGTTTGTTTGAAAATATTACTTTTTTTTTTTTTTTTAAATGTTCTAATACTTAAAGTGGACCTTCATCCTCTCTAGATACTTTCACGTTCTATTGAAAAAAAAATAATATGTAAAAAGGTGCAAAACAGGACATACAAGAACTTTTTTGAAACTTTTTGAAATTGTCAAGAAGAAGATGTTGTTAGACAGCTTTAACATAGGGGCCAGGAATGTAAACATCCCGCAGCATAAACATTAATGAACACAACTTGTAGCCTGCAAGTTAGTTTGTTTAGGTATCAATGAGCCATGTAAAATTTGTCACAGACCGTAAAATAAGCAGATCAAGATATCAAGTCTGAATAAACAACATGATTTGCAACAGGGAATAAGAAAGAGGGAAAGATAAAAGGAAGGATGTCCACAGTAGGAAGGTGGGAGAGAGATATGGGGTAAGGGGAGCGAGCGTCAAGAATGCCCAAAACCAGTACCCCAATTCTGGACCACTATTATGAGTTCTAGATCTCCCTGGACAGTGACGGATGGGCGTGTTGTATCCACGGGGTCCACATCTAGGAGAATTTTTTTTTTTGTGCATCTAGCAGGATGCTGGTCAGCTTGTCATTGATATAGAACCCATTGATCCACTGACGAACTCTCTCAAAAAAGGTAACAAAAGGTTTCTTCCAGGCTTTGGCAATAGTCTATTTTGCCGCTAACAAAATGTAGGTCATCAATATGAATTGGGAGTTTAGTAAAATCAGGGTAGTTTAAGATGTAATAAGACATACCAAAGATCTTTTGGGAAAGGACGGTCGAACAAAGAACGAATGAGCTTCAAACCCTTCATCCAAAACTGTACGAGCATGGGACGTGTCCACCAGGTATGTAAAACGTTGCCCGACATTGGGCAGCCACGACAAGCCCAGACCAGTATGATGGGACCAGGTACCATCTGGTAACTGTTTTGAACGCAGACTCAATAGTATTCACATTAATAGAGCAGGAGGCTATTGTAGCCCAGATTCAACCAACCTGCTCTCTCTCTCTCTCTAGTGCACTAGGGGGTCTATCTGCCACTTTGGAACAAACATATTACAGCGCACACATGCAAAACTAACATTTACCTCCCGCAAAGCTTTTTAAAAACACCTAGACATTTTCAAAAAAATATGGGGATTTGGTCACACCATATGGCTATACGGTGCTTAAGCCCACTTACTGCGACAACATACTCCATGATTAGTGGGTCCTACACTATCCATAGACTAGGAGATCCTGCTTCTCTGAACCATGGGAGCCATACTCCTCTATATGGGAGAACGTGAGGTCTCCACCATGATACAGGTGGTCACTAATGGATGAAATATCTCCCACTTTGGAAACGGAAGCATGAGAACATGCTTACGTTTCCAAACGTATGGTGGTTATGGTGGTTGGAAGAAGTCAATTGAGTAGAGAATGGAAATCACTTTATGGGAGAGAGGTGAATAGTGGCATATATATTCAAATAATAATAGCCGACTCGTAAGGTCTTTGTTGATGAACATGGTGGAGAGCCAAATTTATTTGCAAGAATCAAAATAATTTGGAAAATGGGGCATGATATTTTCCCCTAATTTCTGTCAAAGTAGAAATGGTATGGGCCATTGAGAAAAGAAAGGGCGCAAAGAAACCTACGGAGGTGCCACCAATGGAAGACTCCGGGGGACTCCAGTGCAGAAGTAAAACATTGGGTTACCAAGAAGAGGTGAGAGAGGCAAGTGTGGCGAGAGCAATTTGCTAAAGTATTTGGTGGAATCCCAAATAGGAAAGGTATGTCTCACGAGAGGGCTCATAAGAAGGTCGAGCTATAGGTGGGAGCCAGGGCGAGTGAGCAAACAACAACTGATCGAGCAGCAGAAAGCCCACAGGGGAGCTGGTCAGGAAGCATATAGGGAGATGAAAGGGGCAACTTGTGCAGCTGCAAATTATGCATTGAAATTAGGGACCCCAAGACCACCCTGTCTTTTATGTGTAAACATTGCGTGGTCGGGAGACCCCCCCCTTTTTTTGGACCATATGAAACAAGATACATGGTTCTGAAAAGATTTCAACGCATACGATGGGATGGGGACAGCGTGGAATAAGTATAGCCATTTTGGCGGTATTGCCCTCTGTAGCTACTTCAAAAAGGAAGTTTACTCTACCACCCCCCAACAAAAATTCTAAATAATAAATAAATTATATTATATTATATTATAATATTTCTCAACTCCAGTCCTCAAGGCACACCAACAGGTCATGTTTTGGTTTCGCTGCCTTGGTAATTTCCACAGCCGTTGCATCTGAGGGAAATCCTGAAAAAATGACCTGTTGGTGTGCCTTGAGGACTGGAGTTGAGAAACACTGATATATATATATTTGTTCTGATCTTATTAAAAATGAAAGACAATAGAATCCCGAGTTGTCCTGAAGAAAAAAAGTGCAAAATCACTGCAAAACGCATTACTAGCATGTAAAACATGTGTGGAACGGGGCATCGATCGCGGGGATTATTGATGTAAACGAGCCCTTACACAAATAGCCATTTGCCGTTTATGCCACTCTGTTGTGCTAATATAAGCCATGACTGAAGAAGCCAACCTAATGGCGGGCAGTCCGAGCAGACAGGGAAGCTGTGTGGGAAAATAACGCTCCCCCACTTTTACTAACCTTGTTTTAAATATCTTCTGTGAAAAAAAAAAAAAGTTTTATTGGATCTGGTGAAGTTTTATTGACCCTCAAATGGTCATTAAAACGTTTCTCTTGCAAAGCAGGTTTGTGAAAATCACGTCCTTTAGAATAGCTCATGAGTGTACGGTATATCGGGCATGACCAGCGGTCATTGAATCCTGAGTGTTGGTTACCAATTTTTTTACACCGTTTTTAAACCCAACTCGCCCGTTCATTTCAGTAGGTTGCCCTGCATATGACAATCAATTTCAGACATTTTATTTAAAAATGACTTTGCATTAGAATGCATGGCAATAAGATACCATGTGTTGGGATGCGATTAAAGGGAACGTGTATTTAAGATCATTAATAATAAATCAGCAGCACGGCGTGCCTGCCAGAACTTGGCGTGTTTTTGTGTGCAATATCACACATGTTCCGGTGTCATAGAAGTGTGAATGGGGTCTGCATCCCTAGAATAAAACCCATTTTGATTACAGTCACATTTGATTTAGCATGCTGAATATGCAACTTTACCTACAAAGTTGATCCAGGGAAAAATCCGATTGCCTCTCTGGGATCGGGAAGGAATTTTTTTCCCCTGCTGTAGCAAATTGGATCATGCTTTTCTGGGATATTTTTTTTTTTTTTTTTTTTTCGCCTTTCTCTGGATCCACTGTGGGTATAGGATTATGTATATGGGATTGTATGATATTTTATTTTATATTTTTTTAAATGGTTGACCTAGATGGAGTTGTGTCTTTTTTTAACCTGACTACCTATATGTATTTATATGAATATAAAACAAAAGCTAGCTATACATGTATAGGATTTCTCGCACAGTCGGAGATTCAGCAGATTCCTTCATACACATTAATGACATGAATAGACAACTCTCCCCCTGTTGGCTTCTGTATTCGGACAGCCAGTACCCAGGGCTGTTAAAAAACCTGAACAGCATCTTCATCCAATTGGATGTATGCACTGTCTGGCCAACAAGTTTTCAATAGGCTGCTTTGACAAAAGTCAATTGAAAAAAAAATAGCTTTTTGTTGTGCCGAGTTGTGCCAACTGGGTCCTCCCCATGGCTTGAATTAAGTTGGTGTATGGCAGACTTAAATCACATTGGTTTACCACTTTATGACCCCCCCCATCTGGTATGGTTGTCCTTTGACCAAAAAGGTGGCTACCCTAGGGTTGGTAGGCAGCGATTTGTTTTTGTACCCTGTGTTGGCCCAGCTACTGGATATGCAGCTCAGTTTTGGGAAGGCACACTTTGGCATCTTCACCTCGGGTGCCATTGAGCCTTGTCCAGGCAGTATCTGGGCTCATGTGATAACCAACATCCATGTATTGGCAGTTGATGTCCAAACATTGTCTTCCAACAGGCAGAGAAGGGGCAGCACAGACCATCACCAGCAACTCCAGCGGCAATGCGCTAACTGGGAACGATATTAGACTGGTCATCTCATACACCACCCAAGGTTCAAATCCAACAGTCTACTGGTTTATAAACGGCACAACAGTGGCCCAATGGACTGCTGGTGTTGTTGAAGTGGCTCAAACCTACAAAGGCAAGCTGAACATCATTGGAAATGGATCGCTGCTAATTTCAAAGTCTGCAAAAACCGACAACGGAAATTACACCGTCACCGTCACTGTGCTTGGGTACAAGCCGATCTCACAGTCTTTCCAAGTGACAGTCTATGGTAAGTGGTCATGGCATTACTGTACCTGCTTCAGAATTTCACTGGCCAGCAGCCAATCACGACACATCTTGCAATGCGCCTAACTCCAGTGAACTCAATTTACAATGATGTCATTTGCTACATAGAAACATAGAATAGTGACAGCAGAAAAGCAGTCCATCGAGTCTGAGAATATTATAATTGAGATATATATATATATATATATATATATATATATATATATATATATATATATATATATATATATATATATATATATATATAAAATCATCAAGCTCACCCACAGAAGTGGACGCATATGAAAACAGTGTTCAACCCACACATGTGAGGTATCACTGCGATCGTTGGATATAGATATATACACACAGTATATCACAAAAGTGAGTACACCCCTGATATTTTTGCAAATATTTTATTATACCTTTTCATGTGACAACACTGAAGAAATGACACTTTGCTACAATGTAAAGTAGTACAGAGAGTGAACAGCTTATATAAGACCCCTTTCAAACTAGGGCCGCGGCCGCATTAGTGCTTTTCAGCCGCTAGCTAGCTAACGTTTCTTACCCCCTCCCCCAAGAAGGGGTTAAAAGCACCTGTGTTGCGACGCTTCCAAAGTGCATTCCAGGTGCTTCCGTGTATTCCAATCAGTAGGGGCTGTATATTCTTCTCCCAAACCACCCCACAGATGCTGCTTGTAGGACTTTTCTTAACGTTCTGTAAGCACACTGCCCCAGTGTGAAAGCACTCGGACTTTCACACTCGGGAGGTATGGGAGGTAGTTTTCAGGTGTTTTACAAGCGCCATTTCTAGTGCCAAAAGCCTGAAAGGGCTCTTAGGCCGCGTACACACGCGGGGACTGTTCGCTGAAACTTTGTTCGTCAAACAGTTGCCGCAACAGTCCGCTCAAAATTTGCATGAGCGGACTTGCCCACACACGAGCGGACTGTTTCAGCGAACTGTTTGCCAAACAGTTCGCTCAACTTTTGAAATGAACGGACTCGCCCACGTAAGGCGGAGGCAAGTCCGCCCATTTCGAGCGCGTGTACAGGTAGGCGGGGCCCGCGAAGGAGACGTCGCGGGCACCGCCGCCTGGAATGGACTTAAAGGGACACCCAACGCCTAAAAAAAATCGGCGTGGGGGTTCCCCCAAAGTCCACAACAGACCCTTGTCCGAGCACGCTACCCGGCCGGCCAGGAAAGGGGGGGGCGAGCGAGCGCGCCCCCCCTCCTGAGCCGTACCAGGCCGCGTGCCCTCAACATGGGGGGTGCCTTGGGGAAGGGGGGGCCGCGCGGCCCCCCCACCCCAAAGCACCTTGTCCCCATGTTGATGAGGACTAGGGCCTCTTCCCGACAACCCTGGCCGTTGGTTGTCGGGGTCTGCGGGCGGGGGGCTTATCGGAATCCGGGAGCCCCCTTTAAGAAGGGGGCCCCCGGATACCGGCCCCCCACCCTATGTGAATGAGTATGGGGTACAATGTACCCCTACCCATTCACCTGTAAAATAAAAGTACCCAAAAAAAAAACACAACACACGAGAAAAAATATTTTATTGCACAGCTCCGGGGGTCTTCCGTCTTCGGGGGTCTTCTCGCCGGACTCCTCCGCTATCTTCGTGTAGCTCTTTTGCTAGCGGAGGAGTCCGGCTTTCTTCCTCCCCGCCGCCGGCCTCTTCTCCCGACTTCGGGGGTCTTGTCCCCCTCTTCGGTTCTTCTGCCGGGCCACCGCGCCTTCTTGTAGCTCTTTTGCAGGCGGTGGCCCGGTCTTCTGTCGCCGCCGCCTTCCGTTCTTCTGCCGGGTCACCGCGCCTTCTTATAGCTCTTTTGCAGGCGGTGGCCCGGTCTTCTGTCGCCGCTGTCGCCGCCTTCCGTTCTTCTTCTTCTTCTTGTTGTTCTTCTTCTCCAGGAGATGTTGACACGACGCTCTCTCCGGCCGGAATGCCAGAGCCGCCCTGCGCTGCCACTTATATAGTGACAATGGGGCGGTGTCACATGGTATATGTCACATGGGTTGGTCACATGGGTTGATGTCACATGGTGACCCCGCCCCCTTACGATGTCATAGTCCCCATGTGACATCAACCCATGTGACCAACCCATGTGACATATACCATGTGACACCGCCTACCTTCACACGCGCTCGAAATGAGCAGACTTTCCTCCGAGCGGGAACAGTTTGCTCATTTCGAAAGTAGCCTACACACGGGCGGACTGTTCGCTCAAACAAAGTTTCAGCGGACAGTTTTTCGGAATTTCCGAAAGACTTTGTCCGTCAAACTGTCCGCTGAAACTGTCCGCTGAAAGCCCACACACGAGCGGACTGTCCGCTGAAACACTGTTCAGCGGACAAAGTTGGGCGAACAGTCCGCCCGTGTGTACGCGGCCTTACAGTGTAAATTTGCTGAACCCTCAAAATAACTAAACACACAGCCATTAACGTCTAAACTGCTGGCAACAAAAGTGAGTACACCCCTAAGTGAAAATGTCCAAATTGGGTCCAATTAGCCATTTTCCCTCTCCAGTGTCATGTGACTCGTTAGTGTTACAAGGTCTCAGGTGTGAATGGGGAGCAGGTGTGTTAAAATTTGGTGTCATCGCTCTCACTCTCTCATACTGGTCACTGGAAATTCAACATGGCATAAAACTCTGAGGATCTGAAAAAACAAACAAACACACATTTGTTGCTATACATAAAGATGGCCTAGGCTATAAGAAGATTGCCAAGACCCTGAAACTGAGCTGCAGTACGGTGGCCAAGACCATACAGCAGTTTAACAACAGGACAGGTTCCACTCAGAACAGGCCTCCTCATGGTTGACCAAAGAAGTTGAGTGCACGTGCTCAGCGTCATATCCAGAGGTTGTCTTTGGGAAATAGATGTATGAGTGCTGCCACCATTGCTGCAAAGGTTGGAAGGGTGTGGGGGAGGGGGGGGGGGGGGGGGTCAGCCTGTCAGTGCTCAGACCATACGCCGCACACTGCATCAAATTGGTCCACATGGCTGTCATTCCAGAAGGAAGCCTCTTCTAAAGATGATGCACAAGAAAGCCCAGAAACAGTTTGCAGAAGACAAGCAGACTACGGACATGGATTACTGGAACCATGTCCTGTGGTCTGATGAGACCAAGATCAACTTATTTGGTTCAGATGGTGACAAGCATGTGTGGGGGCAACCAGGTGAGGAGGACAAAGACAAGTGTACTGTGACATACTGAAGCATAGCATGATCCCCTCCCTTCAGAGACTGGGCCGCAGGGCAGTATTCCAACATGATAACGACCCCAAACACACCTCCAAGACGACCACTGCCTTGATAAAGAAGCTGAGGGTAAATGCGATGGACTGGCCAAGCATGTCTCCAGACCTAAACCCTATCGAGCATCTGTGGGGCATCCTCAAACTAAAGATGGAGGAGCGCAAGGTCTCCAACATGTGATGTCATCATAGAGGAGGGGAAGAGGACTCCGGTGGCAACCTGTGAAGCTCTGGTGACCTCCATGGTGACCTCAATAATGGTGGCCACACAAAACATTCACATTTTGTGCCCAATTTGGACATTTTCACTTAGGGGTGTACTCACTTTTGTTGCCAGCGGTTTAGACATTAATGGCTGTGTGTTGAGTTATTTTGAGGGGACAGCAAATTTACACTGTTATACAAGCTGTACACTCACTACTTTACATTGTAGACAAGTGTCATTTCTTCAGTGTTGTCACATGAAAAGATAGAAGAAAATATTAACAAAAGCGTGAGATCAGCTAGAGTGTAAAAACTGCGGACAACCAGTATGGCCACTGAAAAAGGACAAATCCTCATTTATTTAGGTCTGAAACACACATTTGCACTTTAGTCCATGCATTATCACATTCTGTTTCCATCCACTTAAGAAACATTGCAACTCAAAACTCAAACAAACAATTTCCAGTGTCCAACCAAAATGTAAACCGCTTACATATGAAAATAAATAAAGAAAAAGGGGAAGGACAGAGCTGGCTCAATGTAGACTTCTGGAAAAATAAAACAAAAGGCCACAATAAGGCCACAACGGAAGAACTTTTTTTTCTTTTTTGCCTTTCGGTAATGGCGTCATTCACACAAATTATATATATATATATATATATATATATATATATATATATTCTTTATTTTACATTTATTAGCTCCCAACTGTCCCTGATTTGGAGCAATGCCCCTCTTTCCTCTCATTTGCCCCTCATTTTGGTCTGATCCATATAGTTGTCTATAAAATACACTTTTTATCTTTCAAAAAGTGTTTCTCTGTGCTAAACCTTTCATCCAAATTCTAAATTGCTGCATTTGCACATTTTAAGAGCCAATATAAAAAGGAATAGTAGTGGTAAAAAAAAGTCCTTGTGGATTCAATTAACCTTTTTTTTGGGTTAATTCTCCTTTAAGGGGGAGTGTCAGGGGGGCGTGTCCTATGCCTACATACATTTGCTGGTAGGCTTCTCTCATTTACATCTCAAAATGTTGGGAGGTATAATATTATATATATATATATATCTCTCTGTCATAAAGCAGGTAAAAACCCCAAGGCTGGATTCGCAACTCTCTTATGACTTCTGGCTTTTTATATGTGGCGAGACATGTATGTATCATTTGTTTTGCATTGTATCTTCATGTGCTGCTATAATAGACACTAACAGAATCTGATGCATCTATAAATGGCGAATTTTGTTTTTTTGGCCAACGCACGTCCCACAGATGTGAACTGGCACAGTTTAAATATCTGGTGCCCAATCTGCAGCCCAGGGGCTGCATGCGGCCCTTGGCAATTTTTGTGTGGCCCTCAGGGCCCCTGCATCTGCTACTCTGTGTCTGCTACTCAGTCTATGGTCCCTGAAGCATGTGCCAATCTCCAACTCCTATACCATGTTTACAGTCTCTGTCCATCCCTTGTAATCTGCCCTTAGTCTCTGTCCGTCCCTTGCAGTATGCCTTTAGTCTCTGTCCGTCCCTTGCCGTATGCCATTAGTCTCTGTCCTTCCCTTGCAATATGCCCTTAGTCTCTGTCCGTCCCTTGCAGTATGCCCTTAGTCTCTGTCCGTCTCTTGCAGTATGCCCTTAGTCTCTGTCCGTCCCTTGCAGTATGCCCTTAGTCTCTGTCCGTCCCTTGCAGTATGCCCTTAGTCTCTGTCCGTCCCTTGCAGTATGCCCTTAGTCTCTGTCCGTCCCTTGCAGTATGCCCTTAGTCTCTGTCCGTCTCTTGCAGTATGCCCTTAGTCTCTGTCCGTCCCTTGCAGTATGCCCTTAGTCTCTGTCCGTCTCTTGCAGTATGCCCTTAGTCTCTGTCCGTCCCTTGCAGTATGCCCTTAGTCTCTGTCCGTCCCTTGCAGTATGCCCTTAGTCTCTGTCCGTCCCTTGCAGTATGCCCTTAGTCTCTGTCCGTCCCTTGCAGTATGCCCTTAGTCTCTGTCCGTCCCTTGCAGTATGCCCTTAGTCTCTGTCCGTCTCTTGCAGTATGCCCTTAGTCTCTGTCCGTCCCTTGCAGTATGCCCTTAGTCTCTGTCCGTCTCTTGCAGTATGCCCTTAGTCTCTGTCCGTCCCTTGCAGTATGCCCTTAGTCTCTGTCCGTCCCTTGCAGTATGCCCTTAGTCTCTGTCCGTCTCTTGCAGTATGCCCTTAGTCTCTGTCCGTCCCTTGCAGTATGCCCTTAGTCTCTGTCCGTCCCTTGCAGTATGCCCTTAGTCTCTGTCCGTCCCTTGCAATATGCCCTTAGTCTCTGTCCGTCCCTTGCAGTATGCCCTTAGTCTCTGGCCGTCCCTTGCAGTATGCCCTTAGTCTCTGTCCAGCTCTGGTAGTATGCCCTTAGTCTCTGTCCATCCCTTTTAATATGCAGTTAGTCTCTGTCCAGCTCTTGTAGTACGCACATAACCTTGGAGGCTGGGTTCACACTGGAGAACACAGCGGGTCACAGCAGGAGTTAAAAATAATGTTCTTTAGCAAGGAACATACATTCCACATTAATAACTATGCTACCAATATTAGTGTGTGCTGTAAATTGCCTCCAGCATTGCTCCCGTTTCTTCTTGCTGGAGGCTGCCATTTTTCTGAAGCCCAGAGCCCCTGAACAGCAGTAAATCATAAAGCGGAACTAAACCCATCAATTTAACTGTTTCAAAAAAAGATTACATTCCTGGACTGCCGGGATTGTCAAGTGTCACATTTGCTTGTTGCCTCAGCCAAACCATCAAATGGCTGGTGTCATAACTGATCACATATACAGCACCATAGCAGTTGCAGATCAAACAGAAGCAGCTTCCTTGGCTGTAAAGGTTAGGAGGGTTTAATCCTGTTTTAAGGCCGTCAGCAGATCAGCCTCTACAAACTCGGCAGTGCCTAAAATATAAAAAGGCAACTGAGCATGTGCAGAGCTGGTTGAGACAGTGTGTTTTTGGATTTTAGACAGTATAGGCCAGTGATGGTGAACCTTGGCACCCCAGATGTTTTAGAACTACATTTCCCATGATGCTCATGCACTCTGCAATGTAGTTGAGCATCATGGGAAATGTAGTTCCAAAACATCTGGGGTGCCAAGGTTCGCCATCACTGGTATAGGCACTATTTTTAATGTTTTACTTATATATACACCTGCAAAAGGGGCCAGCCTGAGGTCATCTAGAAGGACTTCATTTTTCTGACTTCCACTTTAAAATGGACCCCTAACTGCGTTTTATTAGCAGCCCCCAGTAAAAGGACTATAAAGTTTGAAGGCCAATTTACAACCCTGCATTGTGTGAAAGCATGGCAATGCATTTTACATACATTTATATTTTGAATAGCACCCCAACACACCAAGGCAAAGACCATGCACAGCAAATGCACCTTTCCAAAAAGGTTTGGATATGTAAAAATTTCCCGTAGTTTTGGTGTATCAGAAGCCCATTGGGCTGCTTAATGCAATGCATTTTAATGCGTGATGTAAAGGGACTCTTAAAAGTTACACACATATGCATGTCATTTCTGCTTTATTATTCTTTTCTAGACCCGGTGGTGAATGTCAGTGTGACCCAGTCACCTCAGGTGGTCAGTGGGAACACAGCGGTCAACTTGTCCTGCAAAGCATCGGGTGACGTAGAGCTTGTCTCTTGGACGAAGAACGGACAGATCGTGGGTAACAGCGACCCCTACAGTCTACTAGACGGGAACTATACCCTACAGATAAAAAACCCAGATTCCACTTGTAGTGGAAACTACACCTGCAACGCGTCCAATCCGGTCATCTGGAGCGATGCATCATGGGGACTTACCATTCCATGTGAGTGTGCACGGTACATATTGGCTATAGTATATTATGGAGCTGTGGTACATGTATTGCAACAGCTTACACAGATCCCCAGCAGATATACTTCTGTGCAGCTCAACCCGCAGCACAGGTTCCTACAGAAATGAGGGATCAGCAGGAATACAATCAGTGGGGAATTACAATGATTAGACATAACATCATGACCACTGGCAGGTAAAGTGAATAATAAGTGATTATCTTGAGACAATGCCATCTGAAAGTGTGTAGGCTATATTAAGTGAACATGGTGTCCCTGATGTTGTCTTGGAAGCAGGAAAAATACATAAAAAAAATAAAATAATAATAATGGCAAGTGTAAGGATATGAGCAACTTAGAGCAAGGGCCAAATTGTAATGGCTAGACTGCTGGGTCAGAGCAACTCCAAAACTACTACTCTTGTGGGATGTTCCCGGTGTGTACTTGTAGCGGCCACAACCCTTGCTGGGCGGCCTTGACTTTTTGGGCTTACCAGTTACCTTCTCTTGGCCTGCTCTTCCACGCCCAGGGTTGATACCCAACGGCTTGAACACTGACACAGATGAAGTCCTTTAACAAAAGGTTTTATTTTGCAGTAGTAACATCCAATAACACAGTCTCTTGTGGGAACGGAGGGCACGGGTGAAGAACTCAGGCACTTTGAACTGCAGGCCTAGCAAAGTCTCTACTTCCACCCAGAGAGTAGCCACTCGCAGCTGGGTACTTCAAGGCTGAACAGATCTCTAGCCAGAGTTAATGGCAGTCAGCACGATGACTTAAAACGTTAAGCAATCCTATGAACGTGTACAAGTTGTAACTAAAGGTGAACAGGAACCTTTTCCTCAGTACCTGGAAGGTTTACCGTCTCCTCGATGGTACTGGAAAAGCATGAATTTGTCAATGTCCTTCCCAACTCAGTAACCAGGTACTTCCCATGAACCAGAACAGACCACACGGGTCTCACAAACTCCTCTCTTGAACACGTGACCCACACCTCTTAAGTACCCCTTCCCAGACTCCTCAGCAGGCCCCGGCACTCCCACTGATTGGTTCCGAGAAGGCTGATACCTAAACATCCAACCAGGCCTGGTTCTGGCCTGTCATGTGCACCTCACCGTTCACATGACCAGGCAGAACTTCCAAACACAGCCTGGCCAGACTGATGTTAAGGCCAACCTATGTAATTAACCCTCAGAACCCCTATTGTTCTGAGGCAAAAACTAAATTTACATGCGTATGACATTTTGTCCAAAATGTCATCTGCTACATACTGGTCAGGACCTACCAAACGTGGTCCAAGGAAGGAAAACTGGTGACCAGGTCATGAGCGGCCAAGACTCACAGATGTACCTGGGGGCTGAAGAATGGCTTGCATAGTCCCGATTCAATAGAAGAGCTACTGTAGATCAAATTGCTGAAAAAAAAATAACGCTGATTTGGATAGAAAGGTGTCAGAACACAAAGTTTGTTGTGTATGGGGTTGTGTAGCCACAGACTGGTCAGGATGTCCATGCTCAACCACGTCCACAGCTGAAAAAAAGCCTACCATGGGCACATGGGCATCATAACTGGACCACGGTGGAGTTTGATATTTTGGCTTGAATTGAATCCACCATTTGTAGGATGTGCTGGAAACACAAGTCCAATCCATGGAGGCCCCACTTCACAACTTACAGAGCTTAAAGGCCACTTTCACACTGGGACGCTTTACAGGTGCTATAACGCTAAAAGTAGCACCCGCAAAGTGTCTGTAAAGAGTCTCTCCTGTCACTCCAGTGTGAAAGCCCAAGTGCTTTCACACTGGAGTGGTGCGCTTGTGGGACATTAAAAAAAGTCCTGCAAAGCAGCATCTTTAAGGCGCTTTAGGAGCGCTCCTAAAGTGCCCCTGCCCATTGAAAACAATGGGCAGCCCTGCTGAAGTGCCTGCAAAGCGCCTCAAAAGCTAATAACCCTTTTTTGGTCACTAGCGGGGGTTAAAAGCTAGCGATAGCTGCCGAAAAAGTGCTGCTAAAACAATGGTAAACGCCGCTAGGAATAGCGGCACTTTACCGTTGAGTCCCCCAATGCCCCTGTGTGAAAATGCCCTAAAGGATCTCCTACTTATGGCTTGGTGCCAAATACCACAGCCTACCTTCAGAGGTCTAGTGGAGTCAATGCCTCAATGTTTTTTTTGTCAGTCATAATGCTATGGCAGATTGGTGTATATCGAACTTCTCCATAAAGAAACGAAAGGGGCGCTTTGTGTCTGCTTCAGAAAAGTGGAGCTTTTTTTTAAAAGGGAATTATTTAACCTGAGGGTAGTGTAATATGGGAGTGCAAGGACAATTCACTGCTAGCTTATCCCTTCTACAGCTACAATCTGTAATTTAATATTCTTATCCATGGATTCCTGTTCTGAGAATTTGTTAATCCATGCTCCACCTGTTAGCCAACATCACACCTGTGCCCTCTCCCTGTTCTGAGACTTCGTTGCCAATGGCAGCCGCAGGTCCCGGGTAATAAATTGGGAGCCAATCAGCATGGGTCCTGGTCATTAGACAAAAGTTCTCCATCTTGCAGATAGCATTGTGCCTCTCCCTCCTCTTCTCTTTGACCTAGCTATTTACAGAGATAGAGGTACAATTTTGGAAGTGCAATGTTAAAAAAAAAAAAAAATTATATTATATATAAATAAAAAAGGTAGGCAGATATAATCATAGGGTTATTTTGAAGTCAACTAATACATAATACATAACAATGCTACCAAATAGGATTTGGACATCTAGATTTCCAACTACTACTGGTCATAAAAAGGGTAAGCTAATGCAGGCCAGCAGGGATTGTGGTTTCCATTAAAATCACAGTATGGAAAAGTCTTATATCGATAATTGCCCTTTAAAAGGTCACATATTTATAGTCTTACAGTCTTATAAAAATTGGATATCTAATTTTATTCTCCGTTTTTTTTCACAGACACTCTTAGTGGGGGAGCCATAGCTGGGATTGTGATTGGCTCCATAGCAGGAGCTATACTGCTCATCCTTCTCATTGTGCTTCTGGTGTTTTGTATACGGAAGAGAAAAAATGGTAAGAATGATTTAGCTCAATTCACAAAGCACCAAACCAGAATAAAATCTAACTTAATTTTCAAAAAAGGAAGAAAAAAAAAAAAAAAAAAAAAAAAAACAACACACACCTGTCTGTGTCCCATTAGGGCAATTTCCCTTCACTTCCTGTGCCAGAAAGTAAGGCGAGATAGTGAGTCTGGAGAAAATGGGAGGGGTAGTACTGAAACACTGTACCACCCCAGTTTTCCCCAAAATTCGCAAGTCGGTAACATGAAATGGACAGAATTAGATCCCATGTCTGTGCCAGGTGACATCTGACATAACACAGGCCACCCAACAACAAATATAGGAGGTGTTATAAACCACCACTAGCCAAATTCCAAAAAAGGCTCAAGAGGCCTGGTTATTAACAGTCTAGAGAACAATACACATCTGGAAGTTTGGGTTTTGATCAAAAACTGAGCTTCCTTACAAACTTTAAACAGATTTCATAACTCCTGCTGTAATGGAGTTACCTTTATAAAATTTGGTTACACTAATGCAGGGTTTCGTGGAACCCTAAGGTTCCTCCGGAGGTTGCTGGAGGTTCCTTGAGTAATGAGAATTTCTGCCTCTCAGATAAGTTCCCACTGACACCATTGACTTTTTTTTAGCTATCGAAGGGGGTAATTCTTCTCAGCGACCACAAGTGTAAGGCCGCGTACACACGAGCGGACTGTTCGCCCAACCCTGTCCGCTGAACAGTGTTTGGGCGGACAGTCCGCTCGTGTGTGGGCTTTCAGCGGACAGTTTCAGCGGACAGTTGGACGGACAAAGTCTTTCGGAAATTCCGAAAAACTGTCCGCTGAAACTGTGTTTGAGCGAACAGTCCGCCCGTGTGTGGGCCTGTCCGCTGTACTTTCGAAATGAGCGGACTGTTCCCGCTCGGAAAGTCCGCCCATTTCGAGCGCGTGTACAGGTAGGCGGGGCCCGCGAAGGAGACGTCGCGGGCTCCGCCGCCTGGAATGGGCTTGGGGGCCGGTATCCGGGGGCCCCCCTTCTTAAAGGGGGCTCCCGGATTCCGATAAGCCCCCCGCCCGCAGACCCCGACAACCAACGGCCAGGGTTGTCGGGAAGAGGCCCTTGTCCTCATCAACATGGGGACAAGGTGCTTTGGGGTGGGGGGGCCGCGCGGCCCCCCCTTCCCCAAGGCACCCCCCCCATGTTGAGGGCACGCGGCCTGGTACGGCTCAGGAGGGGGGGCGCGCTCGCTCGCCCCCCTTTCCTGGCCGGCCGGGTAGCGTGCTCGGACAAGGGTCTGGTGTGGACTTTGGGGGAACCCCCACGCCGATTTTTTTCGGCGTTGGGGTTCCCCTTTAAGCCCATTCCAGGCGGCGGAGCCCGCGACGTCTCCTTCGCGGGCCCCGCCTACCTGTACACGCGCTCGAAATGGGCGGATTTGCCTCCTCCTTACGTGGGCGAGTCCGTTCATTTCAAAAGTTGAGCGAACTGTTTGGCAAACAGTTCGCTGAAACAGTCCGCTCGTGTGTGGGCAAGTCCGCTCATGCAAATTTTGAGCGGACTGTTTGACAAACTGTTTGCCGAACAAGGTTGGGCGAACAGTCCGCGCGTGTGTACGCGGCCTCAGGGGCATGCTTACCTCTGATCATCATACTAATATATCATGAGTTGTAGACTTAGTCATTTTTAGCAGAGGTTACTAGAGACTGGAAAGTTATTTCAAGGGTTTCTCTGTGTTGAAAAGGTTGAGAAAGGCTACACTAATGTATAAGAAGATACCAAACATGCATTATTTCCAAAGATCCAGAAGGTAAATAAGACACATTAGACCTCCTAAGTGAAATATGCATCAAATCTGGTATCTAACAAATCATAATATTCTGTTAAATAATATGCTGGTTCTGAGATTATGAAACCTTGTTAGATGTAAAATATATTTAAGATTTTTGGCATGAAGGATGTGTCTGCTAAGCATAATAAAATACTCATCAAGACACCTCCGCCACACTCCTTTGATTGTGTAGAGTTCGTTCTGTGACATACTGTCAAGGGTCAATGTAAAGCTGCGACAATTGGCAGCTAGAGCTCTAATCTTACCATAAAAATGAATAAAAAATACGAAGAGCCATTTATGAGGGCCAGTGAGTGACTCTGCCATATCAGACTGAACTTACTCTTCAAGTAGTCCAAATCTGCACAAAACCAAAGACCAGGTGGACTTTGCACTTTTAAAACCTTATGCTGGTTTTTGTATCTTTTCTGTAAATATTTCCTGCACTGTTTATCAGTGCTTTTCATTAAAGCAATATTTAAAAGTCATTAAGCTGAGCCTCTAAATGCTCCAGCTAGAAATGAAAGAACTTTTCCTAAAGCCCCATACACACTATCAGATTGTCTGCTGATTTTTTCCTTCAGATTTACCAAACTAATATGATGAGGTCAAACGTTAGGAGTTTCAATTTGTATGCAATCAGGCAGGCCCTTGCATTACATACTTTTGGTAAATCTGAAGACAAAAATCTGTAGAAAATCTGATAGTGTGTATGGGGCTTTGGTCAGGAACAGATGTGACCAGAAATGTGCGGACTGCCACAGAGAATACCAGGCACTAGTAAAGTGTAAAATTATATAATTTATTTAAAAATAAGCGAATAACAAATGCAAACACACTCCAATATACCAAAACTGTGTAAATCAAACCAGAGAAACAAATAGTGAAACACAACAACTGCCCAAACCAAGTATATATGGAAAGCAGGGAATGCAAAGCGTAGTCGTAACAGAGCCAGGGTCATACAAAGGGAGATCAAGCAAAGGGAGCAAGACCTGACAAGGAGAGGGTAACAGGAGAGAGAGAGAGAGAGAGCAGGCAGGAAGGGTCGGGATCAGGGTCCAGGAATGCAGATCTGGAGCACATGGAGACAAAACACTAAGGCAACGGGAGAAGGACAGACAGGGCTTAAATATACTGCAATGAGCAATAAGTGATGGCTGATCACATGAAAGGATATGAGTTTCTGGCTGCTAAGAGACACCTGCTGGTGGACACAGGAACTGCAGTCTATAGATCTGGGAGCCACAGTGCCGCCAGCAGGTGAGCCCTTTCCTGACAGCCTTTGCAGAGAGCTACTGTAGTGTACACTATTACATTTCTGTCTGCGTGTGGCAGAGAGAGTGATACAGACATTACAACAGCAGATGCTGTGAGCAGTATAGGAAACCAGTGGGGGAGCTTCCGGGTTTTATTGTCCAGACTTAAATTGAACAAGCTGAAGTTAGAAGCTGACTGGTTACCATGCACAACTGCACTAGACTCTGCGTGCTCCAGTTTTAGTAAATCTCCCTATGTGTCTCTGTTAAAAACACATATTGGCAGCTACAGTCAGGGGCGGACGGACAACTCATGGGGCCCCCGGCAATAGGAGATTATGGGGCCCCCAGGAAATCAGATTATGAGGCCACACAGTATACACACACACATGTACACACATTATACACAGACATGTTTCTATTGGCTGAGAAGGTACTGGAGAGGTGGGGCAGCTATAATCTCAGGATTTTTAGACCAAAAGGAAGTCGGTAAGGGACATTTCAGAGACAGATGTAAAAAAAACAACAAAAAAAAAAAAAAAACACAGATTTTTACATACTGTCCCTGATTTTACTGAGGCTGGCAACCCTGATGGGGCCCCCCTAGTGGCCTGGGGCCCTTGGACAGTGCCCAAGTGGCCAAATGGTCAGTCCGCCCCTGGCTACAGTGTTTTTAGAAGGTTAACTGCTCCTGTAAACCTGCTCCAGTGACAAACACCCTCTATTGGCTGATGCTTTGATTGTTCTCCCACAAGCAAAATAAATTCTGCATGCGGCAAAGGGTGTAATCCTAGTAAGAGGAAATTTCTCCTCTCCAAAATTTGGGTTATCTCCTCCTAGACAGTTCTTACCGACACAGCTGTCCCCCTTGGAAGATTTTTCCTAAACTCCTGTTACAATTGTAACATTTTGAATTGGATTTCTCATTACTTTGGGCTTCCAGAGACCACTGGGACAGATGGGAAGCATGAATCTTCCCAGCAGAGACACAGACCGTAATAAAAACAGATGACAGATGCTTTAGCACTTTCTTACTAAAAACAAAAAGCTGGGGCTTTTCATACATTAATTGAACAATATAGATAAATTATAAGCTAGAAACCACAATCCAATGATGTATTATGTTTGCCAGCATTAGGAAAAGAGAAGAAGACTGCAAAGCCACAACATAAAGATGTTCTGCGCACAGTAAGCATTATGAATCTTATTCTTTGTCCTTCTTCCATCTCACTGTCCACCTTCTTCATGTCTTGTAGGCTTTAGTTAATAAATTAAGCATTAGATATCCTATCCCCATCCTCTGCTTTGTGTTTTCTTCTATTCTATTGTCCACCTCCTTGAAGGCGTTGGTAAATGTATCAGGCAGCCTATACTCATTTCATCGCTGTGTTCTCATATTTTGTCTTTCTGCTCTTCTGTTTCTGGTCTATAAGGCCTTAGTAAATATATTAAGCACCCTATACCCAATCTATACCTTGTGTTCCCCATCTTGTGTCCTACCGTCAGAGGCGGACTGACAACTCACGGGGTCCCCGGGCAATTGGAGATTATGGGACCACACAGTATACACAAACACACACACTGTATACAATCACACAGTATACACAGACATGTTTCTATTGGCTGAGAAGGTACTGGAGAGGTAGGTCGGCTATAATCTCTGAATTTTTAGACCAAAAGAATGTCGGTAATGGACATTTCAGAGACAGATGAAAAAAAAAACAAACACAGATTTTTTATATACTGTCCCTGGTGTTACTGAGGCTGGCAACCATGATGGGGCCCCCTAGTGGCCTGGGGCCCTCGGACAGTGCCCAAGTGCCTGAATGATCAGTCCGCCCCTGCCTACTGTCCATCACCTTCAGGTCATGCCGGTTTCAGTAAATACATTAAGCTTTAGATGTTCTATCCTCTCTGTTTCATGTTCCTTTCTTCTGTCTGTCTCCTTTCATGCCTTCAAGCTGGGTTCACACTGCCGTACTGAGGTTTGGCTGAATTCGGACCTGAAAGGACCAGAAGACGCACAGGACTCTTGTGCAATTTGCACCGGAGCCGCTTCGGAGATGTGTGAACCGGCTCCATAGAGAGCCGGACACAATCTCCTGACATGCAAATTGGATGCAGGGAAATCCAAATCCAATTCGCAATAGTGTGCACCCAGCCTAAAGGTAGAAAATAGAAAATACATTGGACATGGGTACCCAATATCCATTCCATCCCTTTGTTTTCCCATCTTATGTCCTACTGTCCAACTCCTTCATCCCTTGAAGGTTTTAGTAAATACAATAGGCACCAATACCCATTCCATCCCTTACTGTTCCACTTCCAATATTTGTTCTCCTGCCCATGTCCTTCAAGTCTTGAAAGTTTGGGGGGTATATATTTAGGTGCCCGATACCCATCATATTCCTTTGTGCTCCTAGCCTTTGTCCATCTCCTTTCAGGTCTTAAAGGTTTCAGTAAATATATTAGGTAAGCTATACCCATTCCTTTCCTTTGTGTTACTTTCTTCTGTTCATGTCTTGTAGGTTTCTGGAAATACACTATCACCAGATGACCCTGCATATTTCACCATGAACAACATCATGTATCGCAACTCATCCATCTCAATGGGCTCCTATATCATGGTAAGTTCAAGAGAGGACCTCCGATATTTCACTTTTTTATTTTTTTTTAAGAAAAGGTCAGAGCCTAGAGAGCAATACAGTGGCATAACTTGAGGCTGGGTTCACACTAAAGCATGGAGCGCCTCACAGCAGGGGGTCCGGTGGGTCCCTGTTTCAAGTCCGATTTCAGTTCGAATATTTGGCTGAATTCGGACCAAAAGAAGAACTGGATTCCTGTGCAATTCGCACTGGAGCCACTAAGGAGATTTGTGAACCAGCTCCATAGAGAGCCGGTCACAATCTTCCGATATGAGAATTGGATGCAGGGAAACCCGTATCCAATTTGCAATAGTGTGAACCCAGCCTAAAGCTTTATGGTCTCCTGTGCAAGAAACCATGAAAGGGACCCTCGACCAGGGCCCTTCTCACTGATTCTGAGGTCCTTTACTCTGGTTGCTCCGCATGTTCTACAGCAGGCCTCTTTCCTGCCATCTTGGGGGCCCCGCACAGTGGCGAAACTCCAGGTCCTGGTCGCAAGTGAAACCTTTGCAACTCTGGTAGTTTCGCTACTGGCGTCAGTGTTTTTTAAATTATTTATTACCATTTTATTTAATTAAATTTATTTTAAAAAATTTTTGTTATTTGTTTACAATTTTTTTTTTGGGAGCCTTTTTGGGGGTTTTAGTGAAATATTATGGGGGGCTAAACAGACCTCTGAGGTTTCACCCTTGAGACAGAGAAAGGCGATTGAGAACATAGCCCTCAATCTCCATCTCTGTCTTTTCCTGTTCTGTAGACCATGGGACAGGACGGATGACTTATGACTCATAACCAGATGGCCTGTTGACACGTGTTAACTCACAATAATGTATCTTAAAGGGTCATTGACTTGTATAACCATATATTTTATACCAATACATCATTTACTAACCACTCCCCTCTTTCTATTGGTAGGTTGTACCATATAAAAGCTGTAACACACCTAATAAAAAAAGGCAGACATTTTACAAAAGCACAACCTCTCGTTTCATGGTGTCTCCAGATATCTGAGGGCCCTGTTGGTGTACCTAATAGATGGGTGGTCATCCAGAATACCTACTATTTCCTTTCATGAAGCATAGTAAAAACCGTTTACTACCCTTCTGACATGAATGGACAAAGTCAGTGATCGGTACCAATCACTGACTTTCCATTTAGAAAAGGAAGGAGCTGGTAAATGACATATTAACGGCCCCTTCTCTGCTCTCCAGACACATCCCTGCAGCAGCCAGCGAGAGAAAGGGGGGGGGAAGCCGGCAGTGCTGTGGGGGAAGGGGGAGGGGGCAAAGGACAGCAGGAGACAAGTGACCTGGATAGGAGGGGTGGCACGGGACATAAAATAACCAATCCCATCCATTTCCTCTTGCAGCCACTTAATGTCTGTGGTAGGGAGTGGAGGATAAGCAGGCTTTCAGTGGCTGCAGCAGAAAAATGGAGGGCATTGGTTCCTCTATGTCCCCCCCCCCCCAGCATCCCTCCTATTCGGGCATACATGGAAGCTGCATAGGCCCCCTGGAGCATGGGGCTAGGTTGCCATTTTGACCCCTGTAGTTACAGACCAGCACCAATACTTTATAATCTAAAGTACATTATACATTCCTCCAAATGATTGCATTTAGTTATTTTCAGTAAAGGTATATTGTTAATACTATAGCATACAAATACATTTTAGACAATTGTGCTTCTTTAACCTTTTGGCAACCGTTTGAGAATTGACACTCTTCTGTTCCAGTATGGCGGTTCTCCTGTGCACAAATCCAGCCCCATAATTAGACATAGTTTGGTGTGGAGGGACTCAAGTGGCCTGCACAGAGCCCTGACCTCAACCCAATTGGAATGTAGATTTTGAGCCTGGTCATCTCATCTATCATCAGTACCTGACCTAGAAATTACTGCCTTTATTGAATGGGCCCAAATTCCAAACAAACTCACTTCAAAATCTTGTGGAAGCCATCCCAAAGCCCTTGTACACACGGTCGGAGAATCTGTCGGAATGTGTCCTATCGGACCGTGTTGTTGGATAATCCGACTGTGTGTGGTATGCATTGGACTGATTCCGTCGGAATATCCGTCGGACCCAATTTTCCAACTTGTTGGAAATATTTTCCGACCAACTGGTTCGATCGGACATACTCCGATCATGTGTAGAGAATTTTGATGTGCCACGCATACTCAGATCAAATTCCTACATCAAAGCTATTGGCTACTAGTCTGAACGTAGTCCCATCATAATGAAATTACGTCATCACGTTCTTAAAGATCGGATTTTTCGACAACTTAGTCCGACCGTGTGTATGCAACAGTTTCGGACAAGATCCGATGGATTTGGTTGTCGAAATCTCCGACCGTGTGTACAGGGGCTAAAGAGGAGGACATTATAGCTCTAAAAAGGAGGGTGGAGACTCCTATTAAAGCCCATGGTTTTGGAATGGGATGTCCAGCAAGCTCATACAGATGATATGATGGTTGAGTATCCACAAACTTGTAGACATATAATGTATATAATTGTTTTTTTCTTTTTTAAAAACACACACACCGGTAAGATTTATACTAAGAATAATTAAAAAGAACTGCATCATTTGATGAACTATAACTCTTACAATAATTTTGCAGAATTCTTACGACAACATGTCTGAACACAAAAGTCCTTCACCCAACCCTCCAAGTCCAACAAAAGTAAAGCATGCTACACAAGTGTAACTGTCTCACTGTACATAGACGAAACAGTCAAGGGCTCGGTGCCAAATATTACTCAAGGAACGAAGAGCCAAAGCCACCATCCATGAGAATGAGGCACGTGAAGCTAACAGTTAAACAGAAATATTCAAGTTTCTAAATGAAGCAGTAAAATTAGAGGGATTTCAGGGAGCATTTTGCTGACTGCAACATCCAGTATTGTGGTTAGATTAGAGCACTTGGATGTACATGTCCACAACCACTATGAACCCTTCTATTGGGTCACATCTATCCAATTCAAATGCCACTTGATACCGATTGGGTATAGTTTGAAATCAGCAACCCCTTGGTATGAGTCTCCGTTCTTAAACCTGGACTCCAAGGAACGTGACAAAAACCACCCCAGCACTGAGGCTCCACTCTGGGAGTTCTGCCGAATAGCCCCAACAAGGCATCTGCACTCCACCAAAACAGGATACCATATTTGCCATCTCTAAAGCCTTTTTTGGCAAGTAGGGAATATTTAGAATTACGGTCAGTTTTATTATTTTAGTTTTTTTATCACGCTGGAGCGATTTCCATCCTGAGACACAATAGAAGGAAACGGGATCTCTCTCCAAAAATCCTCTTCCAGTTCCACCTGTATAAGTTTGGCTATGCCATCCCTTTCTGTTGCGACGACCATGGTCATCAGGACGATTAGAGAAGATAAATCTACCCACTTATGAAAAATGACAGGGGTTCTAACATTTCTGTATTCAAAATAAAATACGTTTTGGCTATATACAATATGAGAGGTTCAATGAGAGGGCAAAACATTTTGAAAACAGTCTTAAAATGAATAGAATGGTCAACCCCATAGATGGTAAAAATCAAACTCCATGAACCACCATCATGAATCTTCAGAATTGGATACATTTCCTAAAACACAACTTTAAGAAATGGTTACAAAACCGCGTTTGTACATTGGATAGAAGTTATTCAATAAGGATCGTCTTGTCCGAACAGAAGAAAACAAGCCGGAGAACAAGTAGTCCATCTTGTTTTTATTTGTCCTAAGGCCATACTTTGGTTTCACACCAAGAACTTCAGGATTTCTAACATACCTTAACCTTTGACGAGTCTCTGAACTGTGAAGGCCCTCCAAGGCATGCGATAAGAGAGTCACCTTGGTGGACTCTACAAGTTGGGAACAAGACACCGGACAGCTATGAAACGTGGAATATAGGAGTTAACCTTCAAAAGAAGAAGATCTTTTTAAACTTTTGAGCAAATTTTTTTTAACAAAAGCGTGTAATTTCTGCCAAATAAGACTTTTGCTTGAAGGAGATGTCCATGTCTCAACAACCCTCTTTCTCAGATAACCAAGACCCCCTCATGGGAGCCATGCCAACCCCACCTCCCTCCTCATACAGCCATTCTGACTTGCTGCTTCACCCTCTATGGAATATCTCCCTTGCTGTCCCAAACACTGCCCAATCTCACTCGCTAGTGAGTGACCAGTGAGGGAGCGACTTTAGAGAAACCAAGCAAGCAGTCCCTTAGCGAGCCAATGGCTGGCAGTTGTCACCAGGGACAGGATCACTTGTGTGACTTGGCCCTCGGTAAATGGGCTGCAGTCTCAGATTGGTCAGTAAGGAGGCGCTGCAACAGAATCTATAGATTTCACTTCCAAAGAACAATATACTACAGGTGGTTAGGCCAAAATGGTCTGAGTGGGTTTATTTTCATGGATGTCTCCTTTTAGGACATTTATTGTTACTCACCTCATACACACTGTAACAAAGAATGTATAGCAGATGTAATTATGTAAAGACAATATATCTCTAATATATATTATGTATAAATATATTTTTACAATGCAATTATCTTGTGATGTGTTTGTAAACTTTGCATTTTATACTTTAATGTATCTGACTGTACACAGATGAAATACACTTTAGTATGACATCTATTGAAATGGACAGGTACCAGACCTCCATGGATCCCAGACAGCTATTACTGTCCCACTATTCCACTTAAAGCTCAACTCCAGACGTTAAGTTTTGATTAGAGTGGATTTTCATTCCTGTCTCAGTATGGGGACACAGCGGCTGCATCAACAAAGCGCTCACCCCAATTTGACAGGAGTGTGGGTGAGCGCCCCGAATGCAGACAGTGTGTTCAGGGGTCGCCGACTCATACCGGCATACCCGTCTGTACGGTTACCGCTTCCTTATCCACTTACATGGACTGCCTGAATGCAGCACCTGGTGGCTCAAGACTCATCAAAAGTGGTTCATTCATGGTCTATGCGCCCCACTCTCCATGTAAATGAGGCTTTATTGGACAGCAAGACAATGTACTGGACCTCCACTGCAGCAACAATCTTGGTCAGGGAATGTTATGCCCTGTACACACGGTCGGACATTCCGACCACAAAATCCGTCTGATTTTTTCCCCCGACGGATTTTGGCTGAAACTTCTGTTGTATACACACGGTCGGACAAATTTGTTGGAAAATCCGATTGTTCGGAACAAGCCGACGTTCGTTGCGTACGACGGGACTACGTAGAGGCTAGTAACCAATAGCTTTGGTCTCATAATTTAATCTGAGCATCCGGGCATTTTGTCCGTTGGAATTCTCTACAAACAATCAGAAAAAGTCAGATCGGATTTTGGCGGCAAATTTTAGATCCAGCTCTCATACTTTTTCCGAAGGAAAAAGTCAGATGGAAAATCCGATCGGGTGTGGGCTCTATCGGACTAAGTCCAATAGAGCCCACACCCGATCCTATTTTTCATCTGACTTTTTCCATCGGAAAAAGTTTGAGAGCTGGATCTAAAATTTGCCGCCAAAATCCGATCTGACTTTTTCTGATCGTTTGTAGAGAATTCCAAGGGACAAAATGCCCCGGATGCTCAGATTAAAATTATGAGACCAAAGCTATTGGTTACTAGCCTCTACGTAGTCCCGTCGTACGCAACGAACGTCAGCTTGTTCCGAACAATCGGATTTTCCAACAACATAAACCGATCGGACCTTTCCGTTGGAAAAGGTCCATTAGAGTTTCCTTAAGACCAGGGGAAACCTTTCCATAGTCATTTTTTATTTAACGAGACCGGTAAACGATGGGTTTTCCTCTCATTTTGGAGCGATATCTTCTCATGTCCTTCTGTGTCTCGTGCAGGGAGTGAGGAATTTCCCAAATAGCAACGAAATTCCAACAGAAGGTCTCAATCTTTGGACATGGAGGAACCCTTCAAATAACCTTCCAGTCTCAGGGAATCCCTGCTCATAAATAAAATATCTCCAGCTCACAGTACATTAGCGTGATGTTCACTTGGAAGAACGCGACTTACATTTATGGTCACCAAGAAGAATCCCCCCTTACAGGTAGCTAAAATAAATAGGTTTTAGTGGTTACTTATATGGGAGGCAGAAACTGCTCAAGGAACCTTTGGAGGAACCCTCGTTGAGAAAAGCTGTATCAGAAAAAAAGTTCAGGATTACTACTTGAAAGGCTTGTTTACATTAGGCTGATCTGATTTCTGGGGAGAGTCCCCGATTTCAGGAGGCCATCCCCAGATAAAAAGTGTCCCCAGATTTGTCCCCCATTTCAAAAATGGAGTTCCTGGCCTTGGCGATCACATGACTAAAGCTGATCATGGGCTTGCTGAACCAGAAGAATTTCGATCCACGTATGGGCAGGCTGGCTTTACACAGGTTGTTCTAACAATTGACTTGTGTACAACCAGCCTGTCAGGTTTATCCTGAACGATTAGTACCGCCTGCTATAGCCAGCAACACTGATAATTGTATTCAAATGTGAAAAGGGTTGAAATTGAACTGCTAAGAGGTCCAGATAAAAATGGATTCCATTAAAGGTCAGGGGTACAATTCAAAAAGTAACAAATGCGTTTTGGGGGTCCAGGTGTCCTCTTCATCAGGGCTCCACTGGCAACAAAGTGAACTAAACCTACAATGGTATTTTTTCTGGTGTAAATTCAAAGCACAGGCCTAATCAGCAGCTTGTTTGGCAGCTCTCTTCACTGTCAGAATACAGTACCACAGCGGGATAGATTCCCCATCCATCTTGAATATGTGGATGGAGAAATTAACCCAACAGGTTGAATGAAAAAAAATAAAAATTTAACAAATAAGGTACGGCCAACTTAGCTCCATTACTGAAAGCTAGATCCACCATCCCAACCATGACACTACCTGCCTGGAGTTTGCATGTTCTCCCTGTGCCTGTGTGGGTTTCCTCCGGGAGCTCCGGTTTCCTCCCATACTCCAAAGACATGCAGGTAGGTTAATTGGCTTCTGTCCAAAATTGGCCCTAGTATATGAATGGGGACCTTGGATTGTGGGCTCCTTGAGGGTAGGGACCGATGTGAGTGTGCAATGTACAGGGATAGGGACAATTGTAGACAATCAGGTTGAACTGGATGGACGGTGTCTTTATTCAACCTAATTATGTAATTACACTATGTGATCCATCATAGTCAACGTCCTCATGAGTTTCCAAGGGTGCAGCATTTTTCCTCCCAATGACAGCAGCATTTTTTCCTCCAATGCAATGCCATTTTTACCTTTCATTGACACCACCGACACAGGGAAATATTTTTTCTCACACTGATGCCGGAGCATTTCTTCCTTTGCTGCTGTTAGCCCCATATTTTGCTCCGCTATTAACCACTTCAATACCGGGCACTTATACACCTTCCTGCCCTGACCAATTTTCAGCACTGTCACACTTTTAATGACAATAGCACGGTCATGCTACACTGTACCCCAACTAAAATTTTTATCATTTTGTTCCCACAAATGGAGCTTTCTATTGGTGGTATTTGTTTACCTCTGGGATTTTTATTTTCTGCTAAAAAAAAAAAAAAAAAAAAAAAAAAAAAAAAGATTTTGAAAAACATTTTTTGTTTCTGTTACAAAACTTTGTAAAAAAGTAATTTTTCTCCTTCACTGATGGGGCTGCACTGACGGGCACTAATAAGGCGGCACTGATAAGGTGGCACCGATGGTCACTGATATACGGCACTGATGGTGCACATAGGTGGCATGAATGGGCACTGATAAGCAGCACGGATTTGCACTAATGGATGGTACTGATGGATGCTAATCAGTGCCAAATAATGCCTGCCATCAGTGATGCCCATTGCGGGCACTGACTGGCATCCCTGGTGGTCTAGGGTGGCAAACCTGGTGGTGACATCCCTGGTGGTCCAGTGTGGGTGTGTGATAATCAATCAGCACAAACCCCCCTTGTCAGAGGAGCAGCCGATTGGTTCTCCTCTACTCGCGTCTGACAGACGCGAGTGAGGAAAAGCTGATCAATGGCTTTTCCTGTTTACATCATAATCAGCAGTGATTGGACACGGCTGATCACGTGGTAAATACAATTACACAGAGCGGGCAGCTCAGTAGGGGGATCTCCCAGTGCCCAGCGTGGCCGTAGTGTCATTCCCGCCTCCTCCTGGACCCGGCAGCACCTACGATGGATGTCAAACATTCCGCGGTGTCGGCATTGGACGGAGAGTGACGTCTGTCAAAGGAGCCGGGTCGCAGGGGCGGGGACTTTTTGTACGTCACTCGGCTGTGCTGGTGGGAGAGCGTTCCCTGTTGCCGCGGCTCGGGGCTAATAATGCATGTAGGGATTTTGAAACCTGGGGCTTTTTGGGGGGCACGCTCGGGGCTCCAGCCCCCATCAGCCCCCCCCCTCCTGACGGCACTGGGTGGGCTGTTCCTGATGTCCCCACGTTAAGAGCCAGTCTATGCACGTGATGATGTCAGGAAAAATCCACCGCACAAGACCGCGTTAAGCGGGAGCCACCGGGACCAGTCTTGTGCTGTGACATTTGGAGGATTAGGCGAGTATATCTCCTTCTCCAATCCCCTAGACAAAAACACCCGTGCAATGCTGGCACAGCCCCACTGCACGGAAATTCTTTTTTTTTGCCCGCAGGTGGGCTTTAAAGGGCGAAGGTCTGCTTTAAAGACATAGTTTGCCCCATTATTATCTCAGAGATTAGACACAATACTCAAATATGTGGCACAATCAATAACTTACTCCAAAAAAAATAAAAATATAAAAAAGGAGGTCTTATATACTCCTAACTTCCAATATGGTAGTATTTGTTTATGAATTATGAAATGTCACAACAATAATGCCATAGAGTAAAAAAGCATTGCAACAACTTGAATTTGTTGCACGCATCGATACTAACAAATTAAGGTTGAGCTCCGGCGCATTCGCATGCGCCACGTGCAGAGCCCGCCAGGAAGTCGGCGTAGCACTAATCACAGGCAGTGGGACATTGCCCGATCTCTGCAGCCGCGCATCGGGGCAATGTCTCACTGCCTGTGAATAGCGCAGCGCCGACTTCCTGGCGGGCTCTGCACGTGGCGTATGTGAACACGCCGGAGCTCATCCCTACTAACAATGAAAGCTTTCATGAATATGGTGCAAGGCTTCCGAACACACACACACACACACACACACACACACACACACACACACACACACACCAAAAATAAGGCTGCATTCACACCGGCGGCAGAGGTGCGGTAAAAACCCGGTGTTTGATCTGTGTTTTCACTGCCCAAGTCCACATTTACATGGCACACAGATTGGCGAGTTTAAATTGCTTTGCAGTGCGGCAATTTTAACTCAGCATCTCACCGTTGACAGGTGTCAAACACACCCGTTGAAGTCAATGGGACCATACCATACAACTGTGCGCCAAACAAGACTATGGCGGCTGCGGGTGTTAATGTAAAATCCTTGTTGGGAAGAGTAGAGAGACTAGGGCAGGGATATGCAATTAGCACACCTCCAGCTGTTACAGAACTACAGATCCCATGAGGCATAGCAAGACTGACAGCCACAAGCATGACACCCAGAGGCAGTAGCGGTGCGTCCATAAGGGCGCATGGGCGCCGCCCCCTCTATCACCAACAGATAGATTAGTGCAATGCATGAATCTATCTATGGCCGACGCTGCCACCCCCTATTCAGGTGCACCTTTTTGGGCACCGGAATTACAGCGGCGGTGGGGGGCGTTTTTGAAGCACCCGATTAGAGCCATAGGCAAAACACTTCTAAAACAGTGGCTTTTTCCTGGCGTCAGTATTGGCATTGCCATTCCTCACCCCGAACGCTCTGTGTGCATGAGGCCCAAAAGCATGGCCAAAATCAAACATGTTATGGACACATTATAAACCTACAGGCTTATTGTGACATCAAACATCACTATGATGTCATCACAACGCCAGTGGAATACTGCGCTTTAAAAAAAAAAATAATAATAATTTAAATAATCCCCAGAATAGGAGAAAACCAGACCCCACCATTCAAATATCTCCCAAAAATGAAACAAATACTGAACAGCTGATGCAAACGTTCATTAGGATTGTTCCATTGGGCTAATGTGTGTTATGTCAAGGCAGCGCCATGCATTTTCTGCCAATGTGCAGCAACCCATATTTGTGTGTGCAGCATTTTTTTACAGCACGATTTACAGACATATAAGTACCTGTAATAAATTCTAAATACATAAACACCCCATATTTTAAATGGCACCCCCAATGCAACAAGGTGGTGTATAGGGATGAGCTCCGGCGCGTTCGCATGCTCAACGTGCAGAACCTGCCAGGAAGTCGGCGCTGCGCTAATCACAGGCAGTGAGGCATTGCCCGATCTCTGCAGACGCGCATCGGGGCAATGTCTCACTGCCTGTGATTAGCGCAGCGCTGCGCCGCCTTCCTGGCGGGCTCTGCACGTGGAGCATGCGAACACGCCTGAGCTTATCCTTAGTGGTGCAATGAAAATGCAGAGACGCTCCACGTCAACACAAATGCAACGCCTGCGAGTGTCTGGATACTATTTGAAAATGAAGTGCAACCGCATTTGCTGCCCTGCGTTTCGGCATTACCATGCATTGAAAGAACATGCAGTCACGTTTGCGTTTTTACTATGCATTGCAACACAAGTGTGAAGGAGCCCCCAAAACTTTGCAGCCTGCATCAGAGTCATCACATCTGATCTTTCAGCATTTACAATATGTATATTACTCACATTTGCACGCAACGCGGCACTTTTATCTCTTATGAATGGCGCTCCAGCAGAGCGAAGTGACGTGTACGCCGGACATCAGGAAAGAATAAATACAGATTTGCATGTCGGATGATTTCTGGTTTCATATCACAGATCTAGGCTCACCTGCTGGAAGAGGCCCAGTAATAACGCACACACCTGTGTACACGGCTCACACACTTTGCTGCAGCCTCTGCCAATTTAACTCCAAAACTGCCAACAGCTTAAAGGCAACTTTTTTATTTTTTTATTTTGTGCCCCTTTGTGTCCCTTGGTGGTTTAACCCTTTCCTGACCAGAGGTCGAATTTAAAAAAAAATAAAAATAAAGCCCAAATGCACTTCCAGTTTAAATCCACTAAATATATTCGAGAAGCATCAAAACAAAATCAGTTTGAAATCTTAGAACTGGTTTTAATCAAGAAAACATCCACAGAGTAGAAAAGCCTGTCCCCTGCCAACATCCTGCAGAGAAGGACCCTTGGCTCTCCTGGTGTGGAAGCAGTTGTCTCTCCGCTGCGGTCTGACACGCCCCATGCTGGTTCCGAGCTAGAGCTCTCCAATCAGACGCAAGCGTGAGCTGTGCTTATTTCAGAACTATAGCATACCTCCCAACATTTTGGAGATGGGAATGAGGGACGCCTACTAGCAAATGTATGCAGGCATAGGCCACGCACCTTGTCACACCCCCTTAAAGGAGAAGTAACCAAAAAAAAGGTTAATTAAATCAACAAATGCTTTTTTTTTTTACCATTACTATTCCTTTATACTGCCTTTCAAAAGTCAGTATATTAGAATTCGAATGAAAGGTTCGGGAAACACTTTTTAAAAGATAAAAAGTGCATTTTATATACAACTACTATATAGATCAGACCAAAATGAGGGACAAATGAGGAGGAAAGAGGGACAGAGGGACTTTGTTCCAAATCAGGGACAGTCCCTCGAAATCAGGGACAGTTGGGAGCTATGACTATAGGTCTTAAGGCCCATACACACGATCGGACTTTTGGACAACAACGGTCTGACAGACCTGCTTTATCATACAATCTGACCGTCTGTATGCTCCATCGGACAGTTGTTGTTGCTTTTTCAACGGACAAATGTTCGCTGTGCATGCGCTCAAACTTTTCAACAACAAATGTCCGATAGAGGATAATCCGAGCATGTGTACACAAGTCCATTGGACTAAAGTCCAAAGTACAAACACGCATGCTCAGAACCAATGCTAAACATCAGCCAACAATAGCAGAAGTTGCCCAAAGGGTGGCGGTAAAGAGCTGAAAAACCACGTGATTTGGTGAAAGTTGGATGAAAATGTTCTGCTGTGTGTATGCAGAACAAGGTCACGGCCAATGCCCATTCAGACAAAAAACCACGGAAAAGTCTGATGGAAGTCCGATCGTGTGTATGAGGCTTTAGTCTGCATTCACACCTGAGTATTTTCAGCTCATAAAATGCTCCTAAAAAACGCCCTGAAAAACACCCAACAAGCAAAATCCCATTCATTTTAAAGGCACCTGTTCAAACCTGAGCGTTTTGTCACCTTAAGCAAAACGCCAGAAAAACGCCCTAAGCTCAAAAGGCTGCATTCACACTTGAGCGTTTCAAAGTTGCTCGTTTTTACCACGATTTTACTGCGATGTTGCCGCATTTTACCCAAGTTTTTACTGTGTTTTTGCCACAATTTTGTTCAGGTCACCAATGTGAAAGGCAGAAAAACGCCTGTAATCTGCGCAAAAGAAGCTCATGTTCTTTTTTGAGCTTAGGGCGTTTTTCAGGCATTTTGCTTCAAGTGACAAAACGCTCAGATGTGAATAGATGCCATTGAAATGAATGGGATTTTGCTTGGGGGGCTTTTTTTTTCGGGCGTTTTACGAGCGTTTTATGAGCTGAAAACGTTCAGGTACGAATGCAGCCAAAAAGAACATGAGCTTCTTTAGGGGCAGATTACAGGTGCTTTTCTGCCTTTTACATTGGTGACTTGAACAAAACTGCAGCAAAAACATGGCAAAATCGCAGTAAAAAATGCAGCAAAATTGCACGACTTTGAAACGCTCAGGTGTGAATGCAGCCTTAAGCTGGCCACACACTATATGAAAAATGGTCTGAAATTTGGTCATTTAGACAGTTCGTTCATTTTTCGGTCAGGTAATGGGCACAAAATCGATAATCGTTGTGACATTTTTGGGCCGAAAAAACGAAGGACAAATTTGGAAATTTTCTGGCAAACGAACGATAAATCGAAAGGTTAATGTGTTTCCCCTCCGAACTGTCTGCACTAAGTAGATGTAAAAAACAAAACAAAAAAAATGCGTTAATTGATGTCCACTGAACTATTTATGGGTCATTACATCATCACACTATCGTTTGCGCTCACAGCAAACTGTTCGTTTTCTGAAAATGGGTGTTTTTTTTTGTATAGTGTACAGTATGGCCAAGCATTAGGCTCTATTCACATCTATGCATGTTGCTTTTGAACGTTCCTGCAGTGCTTTTTTTTGCGGTGCTTGTCGCGTTTTTACCGTGATTTTCCTGCGATTTGCGTTTTCTTTTACACTGTTTATAAGATATTTTTTAATAAAAGACTTGTCAAAAACTGTCTACTGTATTTTTTCACACTACACTACTTTTTTTTTTTTACACTGTATATAGCTGGTTGCTAAGGAGGGGGCCTGGAAAGCTGCCTGCCACTTCCTTAAAGAGGAGGGGCCACCTTAAAAAAATAAATATTAAAAGTCAGCAGCTACAAATACTGCAGCTGCTGACGTTTAATAAATGGACACTTACCTGCCCCAGGGTCCAGCGATGTCGGCAGCAGATGAGATGACGGGCAATCGCTCTTCTCTCGGCTGACCCCGCCGCCATCTTCTGTCAGGGAATCGGGAAGTGAGGTGTTGCGGCTTCACTGCCCGGTTCCCTACTGCGCGAGCTGTGCTGCATGTCTTCACTGGTCCCCGTTGTGTCCTGGGAACTGTGTGCATCTGCGGCTAGCTATTCCCGGAAGTGGGTGCCGATACTTGGATTATACAGGTATCTGCACCCCCCTCCCCCCTGAAAGGTGCCAACTGTGGCACCGGAGGGGGGGGGGGGGTTCCGATGAGCGGAACTTCTACTTTAGAGTGGAGGTCCGCTTTAACAACCGATGAGTCATCAGCTGTCAGCAGGCTTTCCCGCTGAATGTAAAAAAAAAAAAAAAAAAAGAATTGGCAGATTAAATAAAAAAATAGCGCGGGGTCCCGGACTGCCCGCATTTTGCAGGTCTGTCCCGGGCAACTTCATTCCAGAACAATACATAGTCCCAGAATGAAACTGACACAGCCACCCCTCCCCCCAACCCCCATACCCGGGCCAATATGATGCCCCCAAAAAAGACCTCCACATCGCTGCTTTACTCACTGACAGCCACAATCCCTGCCCCCCCCCCCCCCCCCCTGCTTGTGATTGGAGAAATCATAAATCCCGCTTCCTGTGTCCAATCACTGCAGGGCAGCGTAGAGCCAAGCGTTGGAACAAGGTAAAACGGGTCTCGGCCCGGCCAGGACAAGTACTATCAGTAAGGTTGCCACCTTTTTTTCAAGTCAAACCCGAACAGTTTTGCGGCGCACAGCAATTTTTTTTTATAGTATAAACTATACATATATTTTGCTACTAAATAATATTTCTAATCATATGAACTTAATAACAAGAGTTCCCCCTTTACATCAGAGTTCACAGAGTTCCTCCTTTACATCTGAACTCGCAGAGTTCTCTTTCACTGTAAGGGGGGACTCTGATGTAGGGAGAACTCTGGGGACTCTGACATAAGGGATGCTCTGGGAACCCTGATTTATGGGGGAACACTGAGAACTCTGATGTACGGAGAGGACTCTGCTGTAAGGGGAAACACTGTGGCCTCTGCTGTAAAGGGTAACTCTGATGTAAGGGATACTCTGAGAACCCTGATTTGCCTTACTGTACTCACTCAGAGGCAGGAGGGGGAAGGGGGAGACTTCAGTCAGAAATAGGGATGGATGGTGAGCTCACTCACCCCTTGGCAGTCAGCACCTCTCATTCAGATGGATCTGAGGCTTCAAATTTCCAGCCCTCACTTTCCTTTTCTGAGGCACAGCGCCAGGGATTGGAGTGTGGGCAGACACAGAGGGGTAGGGATGAGGGGAAGAGGTGCAGATCAGGCCCTCTCTCCTCTCCCACCTGTATGTGTTTGGGGGGGGGGGGGTATGGTTTGTTAGTGCTGGCTTTGGGCAGTGTGAAAGAGAGTGTAACAGACACTCTCAGCTGCAACAACTGCAGCCAGCAACCCTGCTGGGAAGCCATAGTCCAGTCTAAATAATGTGTCCGGGTTTCAGACAGTCCGAAACCTGGACACATGATTTCAAACCCAAACTGTCCGGGTGAATCCTGGACAGGTGGCAACCCTAACTGTCAGTGAATGAAGTGGCGATGCGGAGGCCTTCTCTAGGGGCATGATCAATGCTTCTGGGTAGAGCGCCCCCCGCCGCCCCGGCTGTTCTGTGATTTGTTATAGCACAAGCTGATTTTTGGCAAGGGGGGGTCCCTGAATAGCAGTTTGGAAATGTGGTCACCCTAGTTTCCGTGCGTTGCGGGCGCCACTTTGCCACACAAGTGTGTTGCCTTTGTACATTGGGCTGCCATTCAAAATGAATGGCACAATGGTACAGTAATGCGTGTAACGTGCGTCATATGTACAAGCGTGTGTCTGCATGTAACCGCAAAGCAATCGTGTAAATGGGCCAACATAGCTTCTGTCTGGTTTATCAGGCAACGGCCCAAACCAATAATGAGAATCCATCGTCTTGTCGTACGATCACAGAGACCCCTCTTTGATTTATTTTTTGATTGTTTTTTTTTTACTCTTCATCGGAGAAAGCGACATGAATGATTCAGAGGCTCTCCGCCATAAAAGAGCGTCAAAACAAATGTCGTTCCCAGCGAGATGTGTTATCTGTGCGCCACCACCTTTATCTTCCTCCCCTTCATCTTTCCCTTTGTTGCCATTTCCACCGACAGCACAAAGAATGGAAATCCGCGGTCATTCCATATCCCCCCCTCCCCCCCCCCCCACCCCGGTCTCCTCTCAATAATCAGATAGAAAGACAAAGGTGATTATTGCCTCCCGTCATGAAAGCGCGTTCCGCCGCTCATACATATAGACAGCCGGCGGGAGCCGCAGGGGGCCTGCAGAAGGATGGCGGCCGACCGAAGAAAGCAAGATATTGTTTTCTAAATGAATTGGAGACGCCGAGTGTAATCAATGAACACTTCGGCTTTCATTCTTTGTAGCGAGAGATGAAACCCGGCCAAAATCCTTCTTTATTTATTATTTTTTGGGGTTTTGGGCAGAGCAGAGAACACTCGGATCTGGTGATCGGTGAATCAATCGCCTCCAAATCCAAACTGGCCGCCAATTGGGCTTCATGAACCGATTGGCTCATCATTAGTTTGATGCTCCCGTCACACACCCGCCATGCCTGCTGACTTGTGTTGCGTTCTGGCCAGGGCTGGGACAAAGTGTGGGCAGAGGGGGGCGGCTGCCCTGGGCACTGCAGTATCATGTGAGGTGGGGGCATCACAAGGAGATGGGGGGGGGGGCGGCTGCCCTGGGCACTGCAGTATCATGTGAGGTGGGGGCATCACAAGGAGATGGGGGGGGGGGGGGGGCTGCCCTGGGCAATGCGGTATCATGTGAGGTGGGGGCATCACAAGGAGATGGGGGGGGGGGGGTGGAAGTGGGGGAGAGGATTTGTGCTTGGAGGGTTATGCCACGTACACACAACTGGACTTTCCGATCGTGTGTGGGCTTCATCAGACTTTTTTTTTTCAAAAATTCTGACGGACCTAGAAATAGAACATGTTTTAAATCTTTCCGACAGAATCAATTCCTATCAGGAAAACCGCTCGTCTGTATGCTATTCCGATGGACCAAAAGCGATGCAAGGGCAGCTATTGGCTATTGAACTTCCTTTTCTAGTCCCGTCGTACGTCATCGCGTTATAAACAAACGGAGTTTGGTGTGATCGTGTGTAGGCAATTCCGTCATATAATCCGATCGGACCTTTTCCATCGGAATTTCCGACCGTGTGTACAGGGCATTAGAAGCCTCCAAACTCCAGAACTCAATCCAGGAGTTATCAAACCTGAATAAAATTGCAAAACAGGGACCCAGGGTTAGAGGCGTTGTGCCTCCCAAGACTCTTTGAAGCCTCCAAACTCTAGGAGCTTATCTGAGCGTTACCAAACATGGAGAAAACAGCAAAACAGCGACACAGGGTTAAAGGCTTCAACCCTCCCAAGAATCTTTGAAGCCTCCAAACTCCAGAACCCATTCCAGGAGTTACCAAACCTGAAGAAAACTACAAAACAGGGACCCGGGGTTAAAGGCGTTGTGCCTCGCAAGACTCTTTCAGCGGAACTCAGTCGGGACGACTGTCAGAGTTTATTCTGCCAGAAAGTCCGGTTGTGTGTATGCGGCATTAGAGAATTTGTGCTAGAAAGGGTGATTATTTTTTGCGGGGGGGGGGGATGTGCTCTGGCAGTGAGGATTTTAGTGGGGGGGGGGCAAATTTGTATTGGGAGAAGGGGAGATTTATGCTTAGGGGGTAAGCATGCAGATTGGTGTGCATTTTTTTTTGTTGGGGGGGGGGGGGTGTGCTTGGAGGATTTTTTCTGGCAGTGGGAATTTTAGTGGGGGGAGGCAGATTTGTACTGGGAGGAGGGGGGATTTATGCTTAAGGGGTAAGCATGCAGATTGGTGTGCTTTTTATTTTTATTGGGGGGGAATTTATTCTGGTAGTGAGAATTTCAGCGGGGGGTGCAGATTTGTACTGGGAGGAGGGGGATTTATGCTTAGGGGGTAAGCTTGCAGATTGGTGTGCTTTTTTGGGGGGGGGGGTGTGCTTGGAGGATTTTTTCTGGCAGTGAGCATTTTAGCAGCGGGGAGGGGGGAGATTTGTATTGGGAGGAGGGGGGAATTTAAGCTTAGGGGGTAAGCATGCAGATTGGTGTGTTTTTTTTGTGGGGGGATTTTTTCTGGCACTGAGAATTTCAGCGGGGGGGGGGATTTGTACTGGGAGGAGGGGGGGTTTATGCTTAGGGGGTAAGCATGCAGATCGGTGTGCATTTTTTTGGATGGGGGATTTTTGCTGACTTATAATGGTCATGCATCTTGGGGTGGGGGGTGAAGTTTGGAATGATTGCCCCGGGCTCTAGCTTACCTTGCAATCCTTTTAATTTTAAATGTTGTGCAAAATATTTGTATTGTGCATGTGGCGCCATTCATTGTCAGGCTTCATTCAAACTTGGGCAGATTTGCTGCGATTCTGCCTGCGATTTCAAAAAAGCCCAGGTGTGAATGACAAATCGCACACGCACCTTTTTTTGGGCATAGAGCCAAATAAATTGCTGTATTTGTAAATTCCAAAGGCCAATATAAAGGAATAGTAGCTTATTTACAGCACCTTTTGGCACTTTTATTACGCGTTTTGCCACACGCAGAAACGTGTGTCTTCAGGCTGTGTTTTGGGGGTACCATTAAGGCTGAACTCACACCTGGGTGTTTTGAATCGCCGGCGGATTTGTTTGCAATTTCAAAACGCACCAGGGGCGAATGATTTGAATGGCACCTAAAAACGTGCGGTTCTGCTGCGATTCTGCAGCGATAAATCGCGGGCAAACCGCATCGCGTCAAGCGATAATAATCGATCGTGATAATGGGCGGGGTGCGAAGTGGTTACTAAAAAGTTATGTGGATGCAACTTTTATTAGAAAAAAAAAAAACACAAGGATCGCTGAGTAGGGATAATCCTACAGGACTGGTTTATATGTGTGTTAGTGTGGACTTGCCTCTCTATAGCACTCCTGCCTTGCAGCACTGAGGTCCTTGGTTCAAATCCCAACCAAGACACTATCCGCGCTTGCGCTGGTTTCCTCCGGGCACTCCGGTTTCCTCCCACATCCAAAAAAGACATGCTGGTGGTGGGCTAATTGGCCCCTGGATGTGCATGTATGTGTGATGTGATAAGGACTTTAGACTGTAAGCTCCTGGGGGCAGGGACTGATGTAAATGTACAGTATGCAAAACTTGTCGGCGTTATATAAATATCTGCGCACCTCCCAACTTTTTTGAGACGGGAATGAGGGACACCTATCAGCAAATGTATGCAGGCATAGGACACACCCCCTTGCCACGCCCCCTTAAAGGAGAATTGTGCAAAAAAAAAAAAACAACAAGATTGGTTAAACCCACAAGGGCTTTTTTTTTACCACTACTATTCCTTTATATTGGCTTTTGGAATTTACAAAAGCAGCAATTTAGAAATAAAATGAAAGGTTTAGCACTGGGAAACACTTTTGATAGATAAAAAGTGAATTTTATATACAACTCTATAGATCAGACCAAAATGGGGGACAAATGAGGAGGAAAGAGGGACAGAGGGACATTGCTCCAAATCAGGGACAGTTGGGAGCGATGTAATAAACGATAGCTTAGAGATTCAATCGCTCCAAGCCCTGCTGCACTGGTCAGCGGGTCCCCAGCCTGGAACAAGCATGCGGTCAGTGAAGTGTCATGGGCCCCAGATATGCACAGTCTTGCTTGGAATCAGCATGACAGCGATTAGTTAAAGAAGCATAGGGACCGTCTTCGTAATCCCACCGTGACACGTCCCCTTCCAGCATTTTTCGGTAGCCAACCGTGCAGCCAGAGTTTGCGGATGTAGCTTAAAGGCAGCCAAATATGTCGAACAAAATATTCAAACGATTGCACGCAGTTCTTTCTGCACTGTCAGCTGTCACCGAGGCGAGGCGAGGAGCGGTTGCTGAACTAATTTGGGCTGCCTAACGAGAACTGCGACTGGCGGCTGCCTCCCATAGAAAGCAAGGGGGCTGTCGCCACCTAGAGGTCACAGTAAGTACAGTTCCAAAAGACTTTGGGCAGAAAATTCATATTCTGTGGCTATGTTACAGGGGACCTTTAAATTCTGGATATATTATTATTATTATTATTATTATTATAATACAGAATTTATATAGCACCAACAGTTTACAATATAAAGGGAGACGATACCGTTATCATATAATAAAGTAAAATACAAGAGGATTAAAAGGGCCCTGCTCCTAAGAGCTTACAATCGAATGCATCACTCCCAACTGTCCCTGATTTAGAACAATGTCCCGCTGTCCCTCTTTCCTCCTCATTTGCCCCTCATTTTGGTCTGATCCATATAGTTGTATATGAAATGCATTATTTATCTAACAAAAAGTTTTTCCCAGTGCTAAACCTGTAATGAGCCCCACCGCAATGCTGCAGCACCAGGATGGAGAGGAGGGGAAAGGGCTAATTAATATGTCATTTACTGACCCCTTCCTTTTCTAAATAAACACAGTGATCAGGCTCACTTTAATCATAGTTACATAGTAGGTGAGGTTGAAAGAAGACACAAGTCCATCAAGTCCAACCTATGTGTGTGATTATATGTCAGAATTACATTGTATATCCCTGTATGTTGTGGTCGTTCAGGTGCTTATCTAATAGTTTCTTGAAACTATCGATGCCCCCCGCTGAGACCACCGCCTATGGAAGGGAATTCCACATCCTTGCTGCTCTTACAGTAAAGAACCCTCTATATCAGGCATGTCCAAAGTCCGGCCCGTGGGCCAATCGCGGCCCGCGGCCCGGTTTTGAACGGCCCGCGGTCCGGTTTTGAACGACCCGCCTGGTGTGCTGCGGGATCAGGGCTGTCAGATGAGCCGATCCCCTGCACTGTGTGAAGCTCCGTCGGCTTCAAAAGTGAAAGTAAAGTGCAGGGAACTGTGATGTGCTCTCTGCTTCCCCCTACAGTGCAGTACCCGGCTGAATGAGGAAGCTGGAAAGGTACTGTACTGCAAGTTAGATTTGTTTTAAAAAGGCTTTATTTATGTGTGTGTTTGTGTGTGTGCGCATGTGTGTCTGTATGTATGTGTGTGCATGCGTGTCTGTATGTATGTGTGTGCATGCGTGTCTGTATGTATGTGTGCATGTGTGTCTGTATGTATGTGTGCATGTGTGTCTGTATATATATATGTGTGCATGTCTGTATGTGTGTGCATGTGTGTATGTATGTGTGTGCATGTGTGTCTGTATGTATGTATGTATGTGTGTCTGTATATGTATGTGTGTCTGTATGTGTGTGTGTGCATGTCTGTCTGTATGTATGTGTGTGTCTGTATGTATGTATGTATGTGTGTCTGTATGTATGTGTGTCTGTGCATGTGTGTATGTATGTATGTGTGTGCATGTGTGTCTGTCTGTGTGTGTGTCTGTGCATGTATGATTGTATGTGTGTGTGTCCATGTATGTATGCGTGTGTGTGTATGTATGTATGTATGTATGTATGTACATGTATGCATGTGTCTGTATGTATATGTATGCATGTATGTGTGTGCATGTGTATGCATGTGTCTGTATGTGTGTGTGTGTGTGTGTGCATGTCTGTATGTATGTAAGTATATTGTATGTGTGTATGTCTGTGTGTATGTATATGCATGTGTCTGTATGTGTGTATGTCTGTGTGTATGTGTATGCATGTGTCTGTATGTGTGTGTATGTGTCTGTGTGTTACAGACCCCCCCCCCCCATTCTTGTACCATCAGAACTGCTTTTGTGGGGCTTGTGTGTGTGATAGCAGCCAGGACTGCTGCTCCTCTGAAAAGCAATCCATACACAGATCGCTTTTCAGAGGCATTTGAAAGGTGGTAAAGAGGCATTATGTTGCCTCATCTCCACCTGTTTTAAGCCCGTAAATGTAGCATCACTATACCGCAACTGTGCAGTCCACACAGTTGCGGCGTAGTTGCAGTGCAGGCCCATTCACCCTGGGCATACCGCCAGCTGCAGCCACAGCATGTGTACACCCCCAGCTGCTCCCTCTGCAGCTAAAGGGGGAGAATTTGGGGGTGGTAAAAACAGCTTAACCATGTAGTTTTACTGCCCCTCCAATAAGCCCTTGGTTCACATCTGCATGGCTGCATGCTGTGTGTAGGGCAGCCCATGCATTTCACTGGGCTTCCCTACCCACAAAAATGCAGGGAAAGAAGTCCCCACGTTTCCAATGTGTGCGGTACTATTAAGAATTAACGGTACCCCTAAAGAGCAGAGCCTTCATCTGTGTGTCAGGAACGAGCACGGCAAAGGCAAGAGAATTCTTGTTGGGCAGTATATGAGTGCTCGAACGACTGAATTTTAATGGTTCGAAGAATGTCAGGCAAAATGGTCGGCCCTCACACATGTTCACTTCATCGGATCTGGCCCTCTTTGAAAAAAGTTTGGACACCCCTACTCTATATAGTTTAAGGTTAAACCTCTTTTCTTCTTTAATTTTAATGAGTGCCCACGAGTCTTGTTAAACTCCCTTTTGAGAAAAAGTTTTATCGCTATTGTTGGGTCACCAGTACGGTATTTGTATATTGAAATCATATCCCCTCTCAAACATCTCTTCTCCAGAGAGAATAAGTTCAGAGCTCACAACCTTTCCTCATAACTAATATCCTCCAGACCCTTTATTAGCTTTGCCCTTCTTTGTACTCGCTCCATTTCCAGTACATCCTTCCTGAGGACTGGTGCCCAGAACCGGACAGCATACTCCAGGTGCGGCCGGACCAGAGTCTTGTAGAGGGGAGAATTATAATTTTATCTCTGGAGTTGATCCCCTTTTTAATGCCAATATTCTGTTTGCTTTGTTACTGTAGCAGCAGCTTGGCATTGCATGCCATTGCTGAGCCTATTATCTACTAGGACCCCCCAGGTCCTTTTCTATCCTAGATTCCCCCAGAGGTTCTCAGTGTATAGATTGCATCATATTTTTGCCACCAAATGCATTCTTTTACATTTTTCTACATTGAACCTCATTTGCCATGTAGTTGCCACCCCATTTATTTGTTCAGATCTTCTTGCAAGGTTTCCACATCCTGCGGAGAAGTTTTTGCCCTGCTTAGCTGAGTATCGTCCGCAAATACAGAGATTGAACTGTTTCCCCCATCCCCATCCTCCAGGTCGTTTATAAACAAATTAAATAGGATTGATCTCAGCAAAGAACCCTGAGGGACCCCACTACCTACCCCTGAACATTCCGAGTACTCCCCATTTATCACCACCCTCTGAACTCGCCCTTGTTGCCAGTTTTCAATCCATGTACTCACCCTATGGTCCATGCCAACGGACCTTATTTTGTACAGTAAAGGTTTATAGGGAACTGTGTCAAATGCTTTTGCAAAATCCAGATACACCACATCTACGGGCCTTCCTTTATCTAGATGGCAACTCACCTCCTCATTGAAGGTTAGTAGATTGGTTTGGCAAGAACGATTCTTCATGAATCCATGCTGATTACTGCTAATGATACCGTTCTCATTACTAAATTATTGTATATAGTCACTTATCATCCCCTCCAAGAGTTTACATACTATTGATGTTAGGCTAACTGGTCTGTAATTCCCAGGGATGTATTTTGGACACTTTAAAAAAATAAAAAAAAAATAAAAGATAAAATATATATATATATATATATATATATATATATATATATATATATATATATATATATATATCATAACTGCGTTTACTATGCTTCAATTTGTGAACAGGAAGCCTCTCAGCACAGAGCACTTCCCATTCATTCACTGTCCCATGTGGCTGAGGCTGCAGAGGAAGGCGTGTGTGTTTGAGCTTTGGGGTGCACACCCTAATACAATAAACTGCGCACACCTATGGATCCAGATGCGGGTACAGCCTACTAGACTCCGCCTGTAATTAAAATATCACTTTTGGGTGGTTTGACCCTTTAACACGTGCAATCACTGAAAGTCTTCTGTCCATCGAAGCCGGGATCCAAGAGGGCACCATGTCTCACTTACCCCAGACACAGGGGTCCGATGGACTACACCCAGGGGCGGACTGACCATTGGGCCACTCGGGCACTGCCCGAGGGCCCCATGCCACTAGGGGGCCCCGTCAGGGTTGCCAGCCTCAGTAAAACCAGGGACAGTATGCAAAAATCAGTGTTTTATTTTACATCTGTCTCTGAAATGTCCCTTACCGACATCCTTTTGGTCTAAAAATCCTTAGATTATAGCTGCCCCACCTCTACAGTACCTACCTGTCTAATTGCCTGGGGGCCCCATGAGTTGTCAGTCCACCCCTGACTACACCAGCAGTGAGGTGGAGAGTTATCAGCAGCAGCAACTCTAATAACCCTCCTCCTTGGTGTCTACAGCAACATCGCCCTCTGTGCCTGCTGTGGGTGACAATACGGCAGTTAATTCAACTCAGGCCCTCACCAGGAATATCTTTGAAATTAGATCTGGTGTAATTTATGCATTTACGTGTCTTTTTTTTTCTTCATAAATTACATGGGAAAGTTTTACATTTTGGGTATAGTTCCACTATACAGCTGAACTCCAACCTTCCCTTCAGTCTTGCACAGTTGTACCGGCTCCTCTGCTGTACTGAAATGGCTTACTATGGTTTCACTGCACACTGTGAGCTTCTCACAATGTTCATTACAAGCTGCAGCAAGTCAGATGGAACCCGCCTCACATCCTGGCTGGAGGACATCCATCATTATCTAATGGAAAAAAAACACAATAATTGTTGCGCTAAATCAGTGGTCATTAACCCTGTCCTCGGGGTCCACTAACAGGCCAGGTTTGTAAGATAACTGAAATACATGACAGGTGATATCATTTTCTGATCAGTGATTGCCGTATTCTAGTCTGCATCTCCCCCCAAGGTAATACATAAAACCTGGCCTGTTAGTGGGCCCTGAGGACAGGGATGATGACCACTGCGCTGAGGCCCCTTTCACACTGAGGCGCTTTGCAGGCGCTAAAGTGCTAAAAATAGCGCCTGCAAAGCACCCTGAAAGAGCCGCTCAGTGCACTCCAAAGCCTGAGGGCTTTCACACTGGAGCGCTGCGCTTGCAGGACGGTCAAAAAAAGTCCTGCAAGCCGCATCTTTGGAGCGCTGTAGAAGCGGTGTAAAGCGACCCTTCCCATTGAAAACAATGGGGCAGCGCTTCAAACCCGCCTGCAAAGCCCCGCTGCAGTGGCGCTTTGCAGGCGGTTTTAACCCTTTTTCGGCCGCTAGCAGAGATTAAAACTGCCCCGCTAGCGGGCAATCAGCGCCGCTAAAACGACGGTAAAGCGCGATAAATATAGTGCTGCTTTACCGCCAGCGTGCTGGGCGCCCCAGTGTGAAAGTAGCCTAAAGCCGCGTACACACGAGAGGACTTATGTCCGACAGACTTCCGAAGGAGTTCCGTCGGAGTTCTGCTGGAATTCCGACGGAGTTCTGACAGACTTTTCGGCTGAGCGGACTTGGCCACACACGATCACACTAAACTCCGACGGATTCGAACGTGATGACGTACGACTCGGCTCGAATAAGGAAGTTCATAGCCAGTAGCCAATAGCTGCCCTAGCGTCGGTTTTAGTCCGTCAGACTAGCACACACACGAGCGGATTTTTCGAAGGGGACCGGGTCCGGCGGAGTTCCTTCGGAAAAATTTGAAGCATGTTCCATATTCTAAAGTCCTTCGGACTTTGGCGAGTCAAAAGTCCGTTGCAGCCCACACACGATCGAATAGTCTGACGGACTCAGTCCTTCAGACTTTGGATGTTGAAAAGTCCGCTCGTGTGTACGCGGCATAAGGTTTTCCAGCAGGCAAAGCTGTGTCACGGGGGTGATGAGGGAATGATTATGATGTCAGGATCCTGAACATATACATAGCTCCCAACTGTCCCTGATTTGGAGGGACTGTCCCTGATTTGGAGCAATGTCCCTCTGTCCCTCATTTTGGTCTGATCTATAGAGTTGTATAGAAAATGCACTTTTTATCTATCAAAAAGTGTTTCCCAGTGTTAAACCTTTCATCTGATTTCTAAATTGCTGCTTTTGTACATTTTAAAAGCCAATATAAAGGAATAGTAGTGGTAAAAAAAAAGCCCTTCTGGATTTAATTAACCTTTTTAATTAAGTGTATAAAAAATGCACTTTTTATCTTTTAAAAAGTGTTTCCCAGTGCTAAACCTTTTATCCAAATTCTAATATACTGACTTTTGAAAGGCAGTATAAAGGAATAGTAGTGGTAAAAAAAAGCACTTGTTGATTTAATTAAAGTGGTTGTAAACCCTTACAAACCACTTTGACCTACAGGTAAGCCTAGATTAAGGCTTACCTGTAGGTCCAAGAAATATCTCCTAAACCTATACGGTTTAGGAGATATTTACCTGAAGACAGGCACCGCTGAAGACAGCATCGCGCAGGCGCACTTGCGCATGCGCGGGAGTGACGTCATCACTGCTCCGGCGAATCACAGCGCCGGAGCAGCGAGACCCACCAAGAAGATGGATACTTGGAACTACAGGGGACAGCGGTGACTTCGCTGGCTCCTGTGTCAGGTAAGTGACACATAATGGGCTACTATGTGATGCATAGTAGTCCATTATGCTTTACCTTTGCAGGGAATGAAAGAGGAAGTAAACCCATCAGGGTTTACTTCCTCTTTAAAGCGGGGCTCCACCCTAAAGTGGAACTTTCGCTCATCTGAACCCTCCCCCCCCTCTGGTGCCACAGTTGGCACCTTTCAGGGGGGAGGGGGGTGAGCATACCTGTCTAAGACAGGTATTTGCACCCACTTCCAGGCATAGACTCCCACAGGAGTCTATGCTGTTTCCTGTCCCACCATTCCTATTGCGCTGCGCGACTCGCGCATGCGCAGTAGGGAACCGGAAAGTGAAGCCGCGATGCTTCACTTCCTAATTTCCTCACCTAGAATGGCGGTGGCAGCAGCCGAGATCCGAGCGATCAATCGCTCTCGGCTGCCGACATCGCTGGATCCTGGGACAGGTGAGTGTCCATTTATTAAAAGTCAGCAGCTGCAGTATTTATAGCTGCTGGCTTTTAAAGCGGAGGTCCACCCTAAAGTGGACCTTCCGCTCATTGGAATCCTCCCCCCCTCCGGCGCCACAATTGCCACCTTTCAGTGGGGAGGGGGGTGCAGGTACCTGTACAGTACAGGTATCTGCACCCACTTCCGGGATAGCTCTCTGCGGAAAGGGGCGTAGATTACGCCCCTTTCTGAAAGTCCCCCGCTGCCTACTGGGAAACACACAGATCCCAGAGGCAGCGGGGTCCATCCTTATTGCGCAGTGCGACTCGCGCATGCGCAGTAGGGAACCGGGAAATGAAGCTGAAAGGCTCCACTTCCTGATTCCCATACCCAAGATGGCGGCGGCAGCACCCGAGAGACGAGCGCGCTGGGCGGGTAAGTGTCCTTATTTTAAAAGTCAGCAGCTGCAGTATTTGTAGCTGCTGGCTTTAAAAAAAAAAAAAATGGCGGAACTCCCGGCGGACTCCCGCTTTAATATTTTTTTTTGGAGGTGGAATCCCTCTCTTTTTTTTTGGTTAATTCTCCTATTGGGGGTGTGGCAGGGGGCGTGTCCTATGCCTACATATGATTGTTAGTAGGTGTCCCTCCTTCCCATCTCAAAATGTTGGGAGATATGCATATAGTCCAAGTTCTGACCAATGAGCAGCAGAAAGTCAATATATGAATAAAATAATGTTAGGATTTACTCTTGGTAGGGGTAATGGGTTTTTAAAGGATCACTAATGCTGCGTACACGCGACCGGACTTTTCGATGGACTAGGTCCAACGGAATGAATCCGTCAGATATTACGATCATGTATGGGCTCCAGTGGACTTTTTTTCCCCAAAAGTCAGACGGACCTAGAAATAAAACATGTTTCAAATCTTTCCAACGGACTCGAGGCTGGTTGAAAAATCCGCTCGTCTGTATGCTAGTGTGACGGACGAAAACCAACCCTAGGGCAGCTATTGGCTACTTGCTATGAACTTCCTTATTCTAGTCCGGTGGCACGTCATCACCTTTGAATCCGTCGGACTTTGGTGTGATTGTGTGTGGCCAAGTCCGTTGATTCGGAAAGTCCATCGGAACTCCGCCAAAAGTCCATCGGGAAGACCATCGGACCTAGTCCGTCGAAAAAGTCCGGTCGTGTGTACGAGGCATTACCCTTTCCTCCTCCGCCCCCCGCCCTGCCCCTTGTATTTATTGGATTTCTGTACTTTCCATGTTTGAGGTTTACAACCACTTTAACCACTTCAACTCTGGAAGATTTGGCTGCTGAATGACCGGGCCATTTTTTGCGATTTGCCACTGCGTCGCTTTAAATGACAATTGTCGTATGACGTTGCACCCAAACAAAATTGACGTCCTTTTTTTTCCCACAAATAGAGCTTTATTTTGATGGTATTTGATCATCTCTGGGGTTTTTTATATTTTTTGCGCTATAAACAATAAAAAAAGCCACAATTTAGAAAAAATTACAATATTTTATACATTTTGCTATAAAAAATATCACCATTTTTTTTTCAAAATAATTTTTTTCTCTCCGTTTTGGCCTATATGTATTCTTCTACATATTTTTGGTTAAAAAAAAAATCGCAAAAAGCGTATATTGATTGGTTTGCGCAAAAGTTATAGCGTCTACAAAATAGGGGATAGATTTATAGAATTTTTTTTTTTTTTACTAGTAATGAAGGCAATCTGCAATTTTTATCGGGACTGCGACATTACGGCGGACACATCAGACACTTTTGACACATTTTTGGGACCATTGGCATTTATACAGTGATTAGTGCTATAAAAACGCACTGATTACTGTAAAAATGTCACTGGCAGGAAAGGGGTCAACACCAGGGGGCGATCAAGGGGCTAACTGTGTTCCATGTGTGGGTTTCTAACTGTAGGGGGAGGGGACTGACCTAGAGGAGATGACAGATCGTGATTCCCAGCTATTAGGAACTCACAGAACAGATCAGGGATTTATGTGTTTACACACACACATCCCCGTTCTGCCTCCCGTGCCTGCGATCGCGCCTCCCGTGCCGACGACCAGGAGCATAGGCACCCCCGACGTTTAGCTACGACAGTTCGCGGGATGGTGCCGACCTGCCGCAGTATAATGAAGATGGCTGGTCGGCAAGTGGTTAAAGCTTTGAAAATCAGGGGCGTAGATAGGGTGGGGGTCCAAACCTTTCCTCTTTCACCAGTGTCCTGCCACTGTTTTGCCATACCTAAAATTTGCTGCAGCACACATAGTGCTCTGGGTACCCAAGGTTCACCACCCCGCCTCCCCCCCCCCGGGAAAAAATCTAATTGTGGCCTGTTGAAAATAAATAGTTAAAGCTACGTAACATAAAAACAAGGCCGTTGCCCACAGTAGCACGCCAAGGTTATCATCTACTCCGCTCCGAAGGAAATTGTATTGGTTGCTCCCCCTCCAAATTTCATAAATTAGGATGAAGCATTTCTCTGATGTGCTCAGATGAAGCCTCTATTGAAGTCAGGAGTGTTTTCCGCGCTGGTGTAAATAACCCAGTTCTGTCTCCGAGTCGCTTTATTAAGCATTGAAGACGAGCTGTAAATATAAAGTGGATTGTAGGATGTTAACTGTTCATTTGGCAGCAATCTGTTAATTCCTAATAAATTGAGCCGGAGGCCGGGGGTGGGGGGGGGGGGGGTGGGGGTGGGCGATGCGGCATATGTGGCGGCTTAATGGGCAAACGAGAAAATGCGAAAGGATAAATCATTAGCGATCGTCTTGTCCCTTAATAACGCACAGCGTGCTGCCTGAACAATCGCTAATGCCGCAGATCCGCTTAAAGGGGAATTCCAGGGTATAACGAGGTTATCAATAGTGAGGAGCGGATGGATGAGTTCTTCCAAATCTGCGGAGAGCCTCTGTGTGCCATAGATTGCGATTGCTCGGCGGGCTGATAAGGGGTCCAAAGGATGGCCTCATGTGTAATATTTATGGGAGACCCCCGCTTCATCCTGCAGACGTGTCCCCATTAGGGGTGAGTGGAGCAATCCTGCAGGATTTCGCAATGAAATATCCTTGACCATAAATTTGCCGGAATTAGCCGCAAATTTTGCTTTCTTCAGCCTCGTACACAGGATCGGATTTTCCGACGGGAATTGTGTGTTCACAGACTGTTGGCCTAAAATCCGACCGTTTTGCACGCTCCATCAGACAATTGTTGTCGGATTTTCTGTGGACAAACGTTGGATGGCAGACTTATACATTTTCAGTGGACAGCGGTCTGTTGTCCGATTTTCCGATTGTGTGTACACAAGTCCGTCAGACAAAAGTACAAAGTACAAACGCGCATGCTCGGAATCAATTCTCACCAAACACAACATTAGCAGAAGGTGCCCAAAGGGTGAGCTGAAAAAAGCTGAAAAGCCACATAGTACGTCACTACATTCGTGTTTGTTGTCCGACAATTGTGTGCCGTTAGCAGGGCTCAAGATTTCAATTCCTGAGCTACTAGCCAGGCCTCAAGGGTTACTAGCCATCAGTTTCCCCACCCAACCCCTACCCTACACCGCCCCTAAAAAAATGCCCTCATAAATTATCTCATGAAATTATCCTTAAATGTTTTATGCAAAATTAAGCAACTTTATCCATGCTCATCAATGCAGCCTTGCCCATGTCCACCAATGCAGCCTCACCCGTGTCCACCAATGCAGCCTCATCCGTGTCCACCAATGCAGTCTCACCCGTGTCCACCAATGCAGCCTCACCCGTGTCCTATAATGCAGCCTCACCCGTGTCCACAAATGCAGTCTCACCCGTGTCCACCAATGCAGCCTCACCCGTGTCCACCAATGCAGCCTCATCCGTGTCCACCAATGCAGCCTCACCGTGTCCACCAATGCAGCCTCACCCGTGTCCACCAATGCAGTCTCACCCGTGTCCACCAATGCAGCCTCACCCATGTCCACAAATGCAGCCTCACCCGTGTCCACCAATGCAGCCTCACCCATGTCCACCAATGCAGCCTCACCCGTGTCCACCAATGCAGTCTCACCCATGTCCACCAATGCAGACTCACGGTGTCCACCAATGCAGCCTCACCGTGTCCACCAATGCAGCCTCACCCGTGTCCACTAATGCAGCCTGCCCGTGTTCATTGTGCTGCCTACCTGTGTCCATCATGCAGGGGAGCAGAGGAGAAGAAGAGCATTGTTGGCCAGATGATAAGAGCGCCAAGGGACATTACTGGAACAGCTTTGATTTCAATTGCTGTGTGTTCCCACCACTCGGCGTTCTGCACAGCCCTGCCCCCCAGCTGGGGAACTTTGTTACACATCACTCATTCTGGGTTGGATGGGTGATCTGTCTATCAAATTCCCAGAGGCCAGGCGGAGGGGCTGTGTGTGACATTGAGTGTGGAGAACACTCGACTAGTGATGTCTCTCGCGCTCTGATCATCCAGCCGACTCTCTCCTCTCTCTTTCCCTCTGCGAGCAATGGGAAAAGGACTCCAATACAACCTGCTGCTTGGCAGTGCTCGCCCCCCCTCGCTCCCAGGCAGCCCTTCCTCGCCAGCCGTATGCAAGACAAGTTCACGGCCAATGCCCTTTGGACAAATGTCTGACGCTTTGTCTGCGGAAAATCCAATCGTGTGTATAAGTCTTTAGGGCCGGTTCACACAGGGGGCGATGCAAGGCGACACGACTTGCCTCGCCGCGACCTGCCGCGACCTCATAGACTTCTGTATAGAAGTCAATGCAAGTCGCCCCGAGGTCGCCCAAAAGTAGTACAGGAACCTTTTTTCTGAGTCGGAGCGACTCGAGTCGCTCCTCTCAGAACGGTTCCATTGTACAGAACGGGGGCGACTTGTCAGGTCGCGGCACGGCAAGTCGTGTCGCCTCGTGTCACCCCTGTGTGAACCGGCCCTTAGGGAAAATGTGATTGAAAAAGTATACAGAGATTGAAAAATCATGTGATCACCGTCATAGCTATAGAAATCACATGGCTTTGTTTATAAACAAAGTCAACCATGGCTTTCATTAGTATGCTGATGAGGGGGAAGGGTGGAACAAGGAAAGGCATAAAATAACCAGGTTAAATTTCAGCTCATAGCGATAACTGAACTTTAAATCCCTTTCACACTTGTGCGACTTGTCCTGCTACTTGGGACTGCAAAGTCGCATGACAAGTCGTACCCCATGATTTCCAATGAGTACCGTTCATATCTGTGTGACTTCAAGTCGCAGCAACTTCAAAGTAGTCCCTGCACCACATTGGTCTGACTTTGATGCGACTTGAGTTCCATAGACCTCAAGATTACACAGCACTGCTTCAAGTTTCAGCAAAGTCACCCCCCCCCCCCCCTCCCCGTTCGGTTGTCTTCAATTCAGATACTCACCTGTCCAGCGTATCCAGTGTTGCCTATGCCACCATCTTTTTAACTGAAGTCACTGTGAGCCTGGCTATTACTTCGGGCCCCCGATGACGTGCTCTAGGCTTTAGGCTTTGTGCATCAGGTCTACCCACCAGCCACCAGTCCCTGCCGACCATGTGACATTCTGATCCCAGGAAGCAGTTGGAGCAGGTATATGTCAATATCACCAAGGCGGGAATGGTACCAGGTGGTGGGGCCACAAAAAAAATGATAGAGTGGAGGATGGAGGGGGGTTTGCAGAGAGGAAAATTCCCCTTTGGTCTGCTTTAACTTGCCTGCAGTCTCTTGTAGTCACCTTTATAGCATCTCCCAGACTGGAAGCAGGAGAGACAGTACTTGAGGGCCAGTCAGGTGCCCTGTATTCACATATGCTGACAATGAACATTCTAATAGGAGGAGAGAGCAGTGACATAACCTCATAAGTCTCTTGCTGCTCTTTCCTTGTTCATACGCAGGTTGGGGGCGGGGAGGTGACCAGGCTGTTCTGTTAAACTGCAGCAGTAAAAAGTCAGGTCACCATGCTAGCTGTACTGGCTGGCAGAGCTATGTATATCCCAGTACTGGATGGCCACAAATATAAATCCTCTGGGAGGTGGACCCCTGTACGACAGTGGTGGTAAGGTGTGTGGGCATTAAGGCCCAGCTGTTGCATGTATGCATAGCTGTCCTGTTTTGGGGAGCCCTCCGTTGGCTCCCTAAAAACTGTGACCGAGATGTCACTGACAGCTTATGGTCAATTACTAACACTTGGAAGCTGGTAGGCGGGGCTCCCAAAATCATCACACATATACGCTGCTGTCTTGTTCTGGGGAGCCCTCTGTTGGATCCCCGAGAACTGTGACCGATCTGTCACCAACAGCGTATGGTCAATTACTGACTAATGGAAGCCACCAGGCGGGACTTCCAACATTGCCACATAGACATTTCTGTCTTGTTCTGATAAGCCCTCCATTGGTGCCATCAGGCCTGTGACCGAGCTGTGGCACAGTCAGCTCATGGTCAATTACTGATGACCAGAAGCTGGTAGGCGGGGCTCCCAGTAGCATCACGTATATGTTGCTGTCTAGTTCTGGCCCTGCATTGGTCCCTAGATTGGTCCCTAGATCTGTGACCGAGCTGTCACCAACAACTCATGGTCAATTACTGACAATTGGACGTTGGTAGGTGGGGCTCCCAAAATCATCTCATATAGGTTGCTATCTAGTTCTGGGGAGCCCTCCATTGGCGCCCCCAGACCTGTGACTGAGCTGTCACCAACAGCTTATGGTCAATTACTGATGATCGGGACCTGGTAGGTGGGGTTCCCAATAGCTCCACATGTAAGTTGCAATCTTGTTTTAGAGAGCTTTCAATTGGTGGTGCCAGGACTGTGACCTACCTGTCGCAGACAGCTCACCAGGGCCGGGACAAGGGGTGGGCAGGAGGGGAGGCTGCCCTTGGCATTGTGGTATAATGTGAGGTGGGAGGGCACCATGATTAGATTGGGGGGGGGGCATTTGTGTTGTAAGGGGGAATTCAGCAGGGGATAAGAATTGTTCTAGGAGGGGAAATTTGGTGTGTGTGCTAGAAGTGGTGATTTAGGGGGATCTGTGCTGGGAGGGGGGGGGGGGTGGAGGAGGAGAACTTGTGCTAGGAGGGGAGACTGGAGGGTTTTGTGCTACAAGAGGTGATATGGTTGGTGGGGGGGGGGGGGGTTGTGCTAGGGAAGGAATTTTTTTTTGGGGGGGGGGATTTGTGCTACCCTGTTTCCCTGAAAATAAGACCTATTGTAATTGTCGGTGATGGCTGCAATATAAGCCCTACCCCCCAAATAAGCGCTAGTCCTTGTAGGTCTTATTTGCAGGGTAGGGCTTATTTTCGGGGAAACAGGGTAGGATTTATATTGCAGCCAACACCGGCAATCACGCTAGGTCTTATTTTCGGGGAAACAGGGTAGTTAAAAGAAGTGATGATTGATGGGGTATTTGTGCTTGGAGGGAATTTTTTTTAGGGGGGGATTTATGCTGGGGGGGGGGGCAATTGAGGAAGGGGGGGAAATTGTGCTGGGAAAAGGGAATTTGTAGTGGGGTAGAGGATATGTACTTTTTGGGTAGAAGATTTCTGCCCTGGGCTCTAGAGGACCTTGTCCCAGCCCTGCAGCTCACCATCAGTTACTAATAATCAGAAGCTGGTAGATGGGGATCCCAAAGTGTCATGTATCTCTTACTATCCTGTTCTGGGAAGCCCTCCATCGGCTTCCCAAGAACTGTGACTGAGATGTCACTGACAGCTCATAGTCAATTACTGACTATACAGGGGAGCCAACTTGCGGCGGCTGGTCTGGATGCGGTTAAGGAAAAAATGTGTGAACCCAGGGTATCAGAGGACTCACAGGACCAGGACAACCAGAGGGATACTGATTTATCTTGCAGCCCTCAAGAGGGCAGCGCTAAATATACATTGCTGTCTAGTTCTGGGGAGCCCTCCATAGGCACCCCTAAACCTGCGACCAATGGAGTCAGCGCTGTGAAGCCAATCACAACGCGGCAAGCTCGGGAGCCCCGCCTACTGGCTTTGGGTGTAGCAGCCCATTTAATGAGCCAAGTCTAGCCACTGTAAAGGGGTCAAACAGGTTCCTTATATATTTCATCTGTGTATTTATTTGTGGTTCAATAGAACCTTTATAGAAAAATCGCTTTTGTTTTCTTAAACATTTTTAAAGACACAAAACTGCTACAATATAGATTCCTGTGTGAATAAAAACATTCCCCAAACTCCTCTAAAAATCGCAACTCAGCACTCATGAGCACTTCATCTTAAATAGCGCCATTTCGAAGGCAAAATGATAGCAAAAACGTCAGTTTTAATACGCTGATATAAATTTAAGGCTCAGCGCCTGGAGGAGTTGCGGCATGCGGCGTAATTAAAGCATTTTTTCCCGATTTTTAAATGAATTTGTGCCAACTTATCACCGAGCTGATTTGAGGATCATTATTAAACATTTTCTTCTGCGTTATGGCTGAAATATGACGATTCCAAAGAGTGTTTACTCCAGATTTTCTGCTGCGTCGGTGGCTGTGTCAGCTGGCGGTCTGCCAAAGTGCGCTGTAATGAATAGACATCAGAAATAGCTTCACATAAGGAGACTATAACATCCCGTACTTGTTTTTCGGTTTCCGTTCAAGAAGAACCGCAGCCAAAACTTTCTGGTATTTTTTTAGTGATGGATTCAGTAGGGAAAGTTTGGGATCTCTGTTGGGGGGTTTTCCTACTGTCTAGTTCATGATTCGGGAGATATCCCATTATTTCCTGTCTTGGTGACACAACAGGAAGTAAGAAAAGGTGACATAGACAACAAACAAAACCATATACCAGTTTTTACCAGTATTCACTCTATAAAAAAAAAATAATCTTCTGCTTTCTTTAAAGCTGAACTCCAGGCAGATATTAATACAGCTCCGGAAAAATCGAATTCCGAGTACACACGACCGAACTTTCCATCAGAATAGGTCCGACGGAATCATTCCGTCAGATATTCTAATCCGATTGTTTTTCTTTTAAAAAATTCAGAACGTTTCAAATCTGTCTCAATTCACGGACTCAATTCCTTTCGGGAAAACCGTTCATCTGTATGCTGGTCCGACGGACCAAATACGATACAAGGGTAGCTATTGGCTGCTGGCTATTAAACTTCCTTTTCTAGTCCCATCATACGTCATCACGTTCAAAATGAACAGACTTTAGTCCGTTTGTGTGTGGGCAAGTCCGTTCTTTCGGAAGTCCTTCGTAACTCCGTCGGGAAGACCGTTGGACCTTTTCTGCTGGAAAGTCCATTCGCATGTACACGGCATCAGAGTACAAAATGTGAAAAACACACACAAAAAAGTGCACTTAAGTGTGTGTCTCTAGCCTACTTCCAAAAGAAGTAGGACTCTACCCTGACCTCCCCCGGGGTGCAAGGTTCCTGACAGGGGCAAGGCTCAACTTGAAAAGACCTGGTGGACCCCACTCCTCATGGTCAGCCAAAGCCCACCAACAAGTACTAGGTGAGGAGCTCCTCTGAAGAGAGACCCCCAAGTTCAGGGGAGGAAGGAACCTGATGGCTACACATTCTCCCCCTAGACTACAAGGTAGGCAGGAGGAACCACACCCTCCATCCAAGTGAAAAAAACACAGACAAAAGTGAAAAGTGACAAAACATGACAGGGAAATAAATTAATTAAATAGTGCTGATGCAGGTGCATTGGCTAGGCCTCATGGCCTGGTAGCAAAAACTTCCCTGGTCTTAGCCAAAAGGGTTAGCCCAAAGAGGCACATGGTAGAAAAAAGATTAGGAGATGAGGCCGTGTGCCCCTTCTTACAGTGGATTTCCCATGCCCAAGTGATACTAAGAGCACCGCTGACACTGTAGGCTCTCCACCTTTCCAGCCCATACCCAGACCAGGTAGCACACTCAAATCAGGATGCTCCGCTCCGGGCCCCTCAGAACCCTCCATGCCAAGGGAGTACTCCAACCCCACACTTTACGTGGTGCATGCTCAATTGCTTTCAACTGGGAAGGCTCCTCAGGACCCCCATCATACAGGCTACTGCACACACTGGCCGAATGTCAGCCGGTTTCCGTTAAACTGGTCGGTACTGGCCAATATTCCACCCATGTGTACCAGCCTTTAGAGGAATATTGAGATCTGCAGGGGACCCATAGGACTTAAGGGAACGAGAACTCGTGAATGGTCTTCAATGGCATGAGCACTCAAAAAGTGGGTATTTACCATCTTCTTTTACAGGTTACAGGGTTTTGATTTATTCTTTTTTTGATTATATTCTTTTTTTGAGAGGTTCTTACCTTTCCTTTTTCAGGTCCAAAACTTGAAATTTAAGCTTTGTGATCATTGTGGAAGCTCCAGGATGTAGACATGGTCCCACCGAATGCTATACGAGGAGTATTCAAAAAGTTCATGGAAAAATTGAATCAAAAGCACAACATTTTAAGAAAAACCTTTATTTTTCGACATAAGCTCCATCCACATCAAGACACTTCTGCAAGCGATGATACCAGCCATTTATACCATACTGGAAGAATTGAGGGCCCTAAGAATTTAATTGGTGGGATCGAAATGGGTATCTTTTGAAATATTTTTCAAGTTAGGATATAAAAAGTCAGAAGGTGTTAAATCAGGACTGTACGTTGGATGTCTAATGATTTCCCACTGAAATTCTGGCAACGTTGGCCTTGATTGATAAGAGGAATGGGCAGGGCATTCCCGCAATGATGACGGCGCTTTTTGGCTACACGTTTAGCTAATCTTCTCAAAACACTTGCATAATATGGAGATGCTAACCATTTGACCTCCAGAAGGTTTTACCCCCTTCATGACCAGTTCATCTTTTGCTATTTAATTCTGTGCTACTTTAACTGCCATTTGCTCAGTCATGCAATACCCAAATTATACATATATCACTTTTTTCACACATTATTTTATTTTTTATTATATAAACGAAAAGAGACTGAAAATTTTGAAAAAAACAAGTTTTTCGTATTTTTTTTTTTTTTTTAAACTTTCCGTCGTAAAATGAAATGCAACAAATGCATGTGTGCTGATATACCTTACAGACTGGCTGGCTTTTCTCCCTCATCTCAGCTCTGAATGGTAAGTGAGATCAGGAAGAAAGAAGCAGCCAGCTTTGTTCACTGTATTTACAAACATAGTGATCCCTGTGCTGTGGTTGGCCACAGCCATCAGCAGGTTCACAGCCAAAGTCATTGGCTGTGAGCCTGCTGACAAACTCACGCGGTGCCCAACCACAGCACACGCGACATGTTGCACGGGCGGGAGCCTGTATACCCGGAAGTTACCCTGCGATGCACCTGGGAAGTAATATTAAAATGCTTGCTTAGTTTTCTCAATAAAATGATTTTCCACAAACTTTTTGAATGCCCCTTGCACTTCAATCAGAAAGAAGCAGCTACACCTTATTTCCCAAACCTAATTTTTCTTGAGTGAAACAAGTATAGAAATGTGTGTACAAAGTAATGCAGTATGGTTCAAAAAAGATACACTCATCAATTTTAATAAAAAAAAAAAAAATACCATGAGAACTATTAAAGCCAAATTCCATATATATATATATATATATATATATATATATATATATATATATATATATATATTTTTTTTTTCTGTAGTTATATCGGTCCAGCTTGGTCCAAAGTATAAGTATATATATTCCATATCCGGTTGATTTCTGTGGAAGCAGAGAATCACTGTAGTAGCCACTGCTGCTACAGTGATCCTCGCTGTCTTCCAGGTTCCATGTCTAGCGGCTACCCTGCTCTTGAGCTCATGAGAACGTGGTTGCTCACTTGGCATGAGCACCATTCAGAGAACGCCTTCTATTTTTTCCAATGATTTGGCAAGGTGGCGAGGTGGGGCGGTGACATCACTATCTCCACCTCATCCAATCAGAGAATGTCTTGTATTCATTGAGGAAAATACAAGGCGTTCTCTAAATTGTGCCCCCGGGACCTGGAAAACAGCAAGGATCACTCTAGTAGCAGCAACTCTGTTTTCACAGGGATCAGCCGAGTGTGAAATATGCATACTGTACATTGGTCCACTCCATGATGCACCAATGTAACAATGCAAAAAGAAAACCATAACACCATACCTTAAAACAGTTGAAACCCCAAGACTTACACCAAGTGAAGTACTGTATGTTTTCTATGTTTGATGATAGACCTGTCATCTTCAGAGGGCTGAGTTTCCCTGGATGCGTTCATCTCAAAAAAAGACTGAGAACATCTTGTGGCTAAGAAAAAGATCTGCATGGGACGGAGTTGGTAGGGTGTTAGTATTGCAGCCAGAGCCAAAACCTGATTGTGTTTCGTTGTATTTATAAAATATTTGGCCAGAGACAGGCTTTAAATCATACACTGTACACACACACAAACATTCACACAATTTCATGGTTAAGAAATAATTTCATTTGCCTCTTTAGAGGGAGTATAAACTAATTAGAGAGAAGGCTATTTGTCATATTAATATAATAGTAATGTAATCTCAGAATGTGCTACAGAAATATATGGGAATAATTTACGATGTTGGGGAATTCGCCATCACCGCATATTTACAACTTTAATTTCAATTTTGTGTTTCAAGTTGTGGCTCTTCGCTGTTTTCGGCGCTCAGGAGAAAAAAAGTGTTTTCAGAAATAAAGAATATTGCACCCTTATACACATGAGTATTCTGCTGCCACTTTTGATATGTTAGAGTTCTCTTTGGTGCTTGTTAAATAGAGGAAAAATAGGAGTTATCAGTTAGGCTCACTAATTAAAAACATTTAGAGTGAACATTGAAGTTGGGAAGCAATAGTAAAGTGCCACCTTGGAAAAATATCCAAAATATGTTAGGTCTTCTGGACTGGGATAATATAAATACAGTATGCACTCTAAAATCATGTACTGTATATAGTCAATCAATATGTATCTAAAATTCAGATTTCATGGGTTATCTCCTAGACATGTGCACACTGAAATATTTTGTTTCGGAATTTCGTTTTCATCCGAAAAATGTATTTATTTAGTTACCCCCGAAATTCGTTTTTATTTATTTTGTTTAGTTAAAAAATGCATTCGTTCGAAAATCCGAAATAATTAAGGTCGAATCTGTCATTGAAGGCTTATGGTGTCTGTCGAATGTTCTAAGAAGACTCGACAGAGCAGCTAAACTGTACAACGTACATTTCTGGTCGAATGTTCCGCCTACAAGCTATAGTAGAATTCTAATGTTGTATGACACTAGTAATAATTATATTTATTAATTATTATTACTAGCCAACCAACATTAGAATTCTTCTATAACCTATAGGCGGAGATTTGACCATAAATGTCCGCTCACGGCGACTGCTTTGTCGAATCTTCATGTCGAATCTTTTCTTTCTATGTCGAATAATTTTGGACTAATAGAGTTAGGTGAGGCACATTCGACCTTTTTTGCTATTGTCTCTATAATGTTGAATCTTTTCTCTCTATGTCGAATCTTTTCTCTCTATGTGGAATAATCTTGAACTAATAGAGCTAAGGTTAGACACATTCGACCACAGGTTCGATGGACAGAGATCGCCATTGTCAGCATCATGTCGAATCTCCTATCTATATTGAACTGTTGTCGCCACGAAAACGAAAATAAAGCATTTGTTTATGTCGGATTTTTCGGTTTTTGGATTCTACCCGAAATTTGGACAAAAATGCATTCGGATGAAAACGAATGCACATGTCTAATATCTCCTAGCTTTAAAACTAGTTTGGCTTACAGGGCTAAAGTGATACCCAAGTACACCGTATGGCCTAAAATTTGTGGACACCTGACCATGACACCTCTATGAGTTTGCCGCACATCCTATTTCAAATTGGCATTATTACAGAGTTGTCTCTCCTTTGCGCTCCATTCTTCTGAGAAGGCTTTCCTAAAGAATTGTGTCTGTCTTTGGGATTTTGTCCCCATTCGGTCAAAACATAATTTGTCAGGTCAGGTACTGACACTGGATAAGAAGACCTGGCTCGTAATCAACATTCAAATTCATGACAAACATAATTAGAAGGGTTAAGGTCGGGGCTCTGTGTAGGACACTGAGGTTCCTCCACACCAAGCCATGACTTGCTGGGTCTTCCACAAGGTTGGAAGTGCACAATTATTTAAAATGTCTTTGTATGCAGTTGCCTAAACAGTTTAGAAATATCTGAACTGAATCATTTGGTGGGGTGTCCACATGCTTTTGGCCAATATAATAGGTCAGGTGTCCACACACATTTAGCCATATATTATAGGTTACACCGTACCATCCATTGGTTGATATTTTGATGTACTGTATTATATGCAATGTGCTGCCAGCTGTGTTGGTGTATACTTACACACGTGGCTTTGCCCAGAAGTCCTTCCTCCATTTGTGTAAGGCGTATTGTTAATGCATAGGTAGATAATTCATGGGTAGGGCATACGTGCCCTCTTGGTCATTTTACCACCCCACTGATTGGGACTACAAATTCTTTTAACCGTACAGTTCCACATATCTAGATAATGTGATGTGTTTTTTACATGTGGTGAGATGTTGATTTATGATTATGTGGGCAGCACAGTGGCTAAGTGGTGAGCACTTCCCCCTATTAGCACTAGGGTCATCGGTTCAAATTCCAACCATGGCACCACCTGCCTGGATTTTGCATGTTCTCACTGTGCCTGCTTGAGTTTCCTTCCACACTCCAAAGACATGCTGGCAGGTTAATTGGCTGTTGCTTAAAATTGGCCCTAGTATGTGTATGTATGAATGTGAGTTAGGGACCTTAGATTGTAAGCTCCTTGAGGACAGGGACTGATGTGAATGTATAATATATATGTAAAGCACTGCATAAACTGACGGTGTTATATAAGTACCTGTAATAAAATAAATCATATATTTTCCCTTAAGACTTGACTAGGGACAACAAAATGGCTAGTAGTAGTCTTCCATCTCCACACTACGCTTCAGTCTATGGTTCTTCTCTACCAACCCAAACCTACCATCTTGTACTCCAGCATTTTGCAGGCTGACCAAGACCAATAGCCACATGCTGATTAAAGTAGATTCAAATGCAGTTCCTAAGATTTAATGTAAGCGTGGGGTGTATTTCAGGTAGTTCCATTTATTTTATTTACATATTCATTGTATTTGTGTTTTTCTTTCCATTTTTTGTGGGTTTAGTTGTTGTTTGTGTACTATCAATTACATTTATTTTACCTTTTTTGTCTTCTTTCTGATGAGGCCAATGAGGGTCCAGTAAAATTCACTTAATTCATCTTCCTGTGACGGGGTGACAACACTGCTGCAATGCTTCTGAATTGAGTGCAGCATTGTCGCCATTGTGTAGGTTGCAACTGTTTTCACAATAGGGGGATGAGTATATGTTGTAAGGGGTATGGTTGTTAGCATTGTCGCTGCTTATTAAAGTTGGTAGCTTGTCAATCAGCAGCTGACCACACCTAGCTCCACCCACTGCATTCTAGATAGACAGCACTGATTCTGCTGCTCAAACCCTTCTACTGGGACTGGCAGTATCTGGGAAGGGGTGAAACACAATTGAAGGAAAATTCGGCTCACTCAGGATAGGTAAAGGATTTTTTTTTTTTTTTAACTATATGGGGCTTATGCATCATAGATTTGGGACCTGTTTGGACAGTCACACAACAGTATTTAGATGTGCTTTATTTTTTGCCTTCTCATTGACTCCAATTAATTTTGCTAAAATGGTAAAAGGTTGCCAAAATCGCCAGATTTTCACCAAACATTGCCAAGTGTCATGTGGTCTCTCAACTGCCACTTAGTCTTAATGGACTTGGAACCCAAAGAAATTTCGGCCAAGCGACTTCCTATGAATAGTAAGACCAAAACAGTCTGCAAGACAAAATATCACCAAAATACCAAAGTAGAGTTTGTCTCTGTTATATTATAACACTTTATACATTTGTTGCCAATATTCACAAGTATTTTTTTTTTTTATCTTTTTGCAAAAAGAAAACAAAAATACCCCCAACAAATCAAGAAAAAAAATGCCTTGGATTTCCAGTGATGAGCAATAAAGTGCCCCAACATAAAGGCAACTCCCGCCCCCTCCCTTCTCCCCAGCATGTAGGTATGGAGAATGTGAAATCCCAGAATGCACTGCTTTGATGCACAGCTTGGAAGCTCTCGTTGGGACCGTTTCATTTTATTTCGGCCGCACATGTATCGGTTATGGATAAATGGATGGACGAAGAGACGCCAAGACAAAGACACACTTGGGGCAAGTTTAGTTTTTTTTTGGATAACACCAGTAAGATCTCCCCAGGTGGTGGCTATTTTTTTTTTTTTTTTGGAGAAGCTTAGAAGACAGTTATGGAGGCATCCTGGGAATTATAGACCCAAATTTAAAAACAAAAAAAAAAACGAAAATTGGGCAACAGAAGCTTGTTAAACTAACCTAAGCCCCTTTCAAACTCGGCACCAGTGCAAATCACAAACATTAACAGCCCGCAAGGATTGAGTCCATTCTCGTATCAGCATAATGCAATGAGTAGTAAGTGCGGGCCTGGGGGCTTGCAATCAGTGATAGGACCATGCAGACAGACAGCTAACATTCAGACAATACTCAAGGCCCTTGGCTCCCCTTCTTTTTTGTCTGTGAAAGGGGATTAGGGTCTGTAGAATACCCACAAGAATGTCACAGACACATTTGATGAATGACAGGCATATGAAACTAGAAGGGACTGTGCGCTGTCCCTTAGTTTTCCTAATGTTTTATCATATTTTATTTTCTACTTGCATACTTGCCCTGCTGTCCCTGAAATGGTGGTACAACATCTCTTAAACAACCCATCATCACCCATCTTTCCAATCCATAGCTGTGGTTCTCCATATCCATGACTATTTGCCAAACTTGTACGTTTTCTTCCACCACCACACTCTTGAGGTGTCCAAAAAACTATTTTGAGGGCCAGGAGATGGTGATACAAATGGGCATCCAATTTGTTGTAGAATGAATACCAAGATCACATATTGATTTATAAAGAAGACCTTATTAAGATGGACATCTACTGTACTTTTTTTTTTCCCCACATCCATTCCATATTTTGCTCTGTTGTAGTTAGCATTATTTGACGTTCATCACTTTTGCAGAAATATGGTATAAAATCCACTCATACTCATTTATTGGTGTTGTCGTCGTTTGGTGAGAGGGTAAGGGACTGGAGGTAATGTACACAGTAACGGCGAATTAGACACAAGGTCAGGCAGGGGAGATGACTTTAGACGTCTGGGCTTTTTTTTTTTTTTTTTCGAGAAAAATCCCTTCAAGAATGATAATGAGGTACGTAGAGCAACTACACTGAAACTTTTTGCCCTTCCAGAGCTGAAGTGGCTTGCAAGTTGCTTCAGCGTTGCAAGGGGGGGTAAAATAGCAAATTATTAATGTCTCCTAAAACACTAATGAGGTTCATTTTGATTTGCAGTCACTCTCTTCCCTCTCCGCCCTCTAAAATTCTTCCATGTGTTTTGTAAGAGCACCTGGGTTCTAAGACGTCTCCAAAGGTGAGCCCACCCAAAAAAGTTCCGTAGTCACTGAACGTCACTGATTACATCCACCCAAAAGTGTCCTTTCGTTCATTAGAAGGCGTAGAAAGTCAATGACACGGTTTTCAAAAATGCATAATTTGTTCCCTCACAGTGTCGGATTCCTTCTAAAAAAATTATTTTTATGTTTTTGTTGATTTTTTTAAATTTTTTGTCGATGTTCTTGTGTAATTGTATTTTTTTATTTTTTTTTCTTATTTCTTCCACTGCCCGTCTTGAAGATTAATTCTGGATATTCCTTCTTACATTAGATTGTACGTAAGAGGGAGACTAATGTGAGAGACAAGACACAGAGAAGAAGAGGAGATACAGAATACGTCACACCGTTGTTGGGAGAAAAGCCAGGTTCTGTAAGAGAGAAGAAAAAAAAAGAAAAATATGAGAAAGTGGAAAAAAGGAACACATTAGAGATAACACACCGCACCAGATTTCAGAAAGTAAGAAGTTGAATTCCAGTTCACTTAACACATTCGTTTGCCTGCAGGCTTTCTCGGCCTTGAAAGATGTACAGAATCAAAAAGAACCCAATTTGTATGATGTTTACAGTATATTTTAAGTGACTTGCCTCCAATTTTTTTTCTATTTCTGATTTTCTCCGCTGTAAATGAAGGTTGTCTTTTCTCTTTGGTCTGTACAAAAACATTAATCTGGATTTCCAGTTTTGGCTAGCAATGCTGCATGCGAAGACTAGACAATGTTACTCAGGATTGTCAGAAAAAATTAGAACACAGATGACTACAGATCAGTGAGTCTTCAAAGTGGACCTGAGTTCAAAAAGTAAAGATTTGCTATCTTATAGAAAAAAAACATCTAGAAATGTCAATTGTGCCTGAGCAGTACCCTTAAATATTTATTTTCTATCAGTTGCTGGAGAATGTGTTTAACACTGAGACAGATTCATACAAGTATTTTTTGCCTTGATGTAGTGTTCTCGTTAGGACCTTTGAAATGGGTTGTCTCGTCATTTTGATTAAAAAAAGTACTCCTTTTTTTTGTATTTCTTGTGTCCCCTAGGGACCCCTTTGTCTCCATGAGCTGCCAACCAGACCCCTTGTACACACCAAGAGCTCCTCAAACCCAAGGTGGACTTTAATATTGGTGTGTCATGGATTTAAAACCTTGTCTCTACCTGCAACTTCCAGTCCATCTAAGCCCTTGTACACACGGTCGGAGATTCCATCGGAATGTGTCCTATCGGACCGTTTTGTTGGATATTCTGACTGTGTGTGGTCGGCATCGGACTGTTTCCGTCGGAATATCCGTCGGACCAAATTTTCCAACTTGCTGGAAATATTTTCCGACAAACTGCTCCGATCGGACATACTCCGATCATGTGTAGCCTACTCCGACGGACAAAGTGCCACGCATGCTCAGATCAAATTCCAAGACCAAAGCTATTGGCTACTAGCCTGAACGTAGTCCCGTTGTAAGGAAATAACGCCATCACGTTATGTACAATCGGATTTTCCGACAACTTTGTCCGACCGTGTGTATGCAACAGTTTCGGACAAAATCCGTCGGACAAAATCCGTTGGCCAAATTCCAATGGATTTGGTTGTCAGAATGTCTGACTGTGTGTACAACACACCTAACAAAGACATGTGAAGGTCCTCTCGGTAAGCTACTTAGGCCTTGTACTGCATGGTGAGATGTGCTGCTGGATGCCCCAGCATTTTACTAACATGCTACATTTGCATTTTGCTCAGGGCTCCTCAGGGGTGGTGACTAATCTTCATCTATATGGTTAGTTCTAGTACTTTAAGCTGATGTCAGAAGTTGATCAAAACTCTGCATTTTTGCATACAAGAGGGTGCTCGAAGCTGCTCCAATATTTATCTATAGAGTCTCTTCTAGTACTTCTAGTTCTAGTACTTCTTTAAGTTGACCCATTCTTATTTGTAAAGAATAACTTGTTAAAGATACCCTTTTGGTTTAGCTTAATCGCAAGGAAACTAAAGTTCTATGCTCTGCCATGGTGTAAAAAGATATTATGACCAAGGAATCTCATCCTGGAAGGCTGAGGGGCCCCAGGGAAAATGACTTTTCAATTTCCTACTTTGGTTGGTAAAACATTGGTTGGGACCTTGAGCCTGGAGATTTTGTAGAGATCTGGGAGGGATGAAATCTCCAATCCTGGGTTTGTGTTTTTAGAACAACCAGCACACTAATTGGGCAGGTGTGTTCTGGGCTTTTAGGAGAAACCATGGTTCTGGGCTCAACCCCAGCAGATAGAGGTTTTTGCCCAGGAGTCATGAGGTGGGGCCAGAGCAGCAAGGGGCTGCTAAGGGTATGTTCCAAGTGTTGGTGAGATGATGGTCTGTAAAAGACAAAACAAGGGCCTGGAGAGTATAGCCGTGTACACACGGGTGGACTGTCTGGCCAACTAAGTCCGTCAGACAATCCAACAGACAGTCCGTCCTACTTTTGAATGAACGGACTTGACCACACACGATGAACAGACAGTCCGTTGAAAGCTTGCGCGATGACCTGTACAGCACGTACGACGGGACTAGAAATACGACGTCCAATACACTGCAATGCAACCTTCGGCCGTGTAAATCCTTTCTGAGCATGCGCCATACTTAGTCCGTCCAACTTGCCTACTCACGAGCGGACTGTCCGCTGAAACCAAAGTTGGACGGACAATATTACGGAAATTCCGAAAGACTTAGCCCGCCAGACTATCTGCTGAAAAAGTCCGCTGAAGTCCACACACGAGCGGACTGTCCGCTGAAATGTGTTTCAGCGGACTAAGTTGGACAGACAGTCCGCCCGTGTGTACGCGGCCTATGAGTTGCAGTAATGTATGTGTAGGTCAGGAGGCTAATGACCCGTTGTTTTGCAAACCCCTGCAAGGGAAACGCATCAATTTTGAACTTTTTAAATAAAATTGCGCAAGAAAAGATGTTAAAAAAGAAGAAAGTGAGTGGCGATGTCCTTAAAAGCTCTATCACTTGAAGCTAGTTCTCAGTATTTACAGCATCTCCCAAAAGAGAGTGCATCCCTCACATTTTTGTTAATATTTTATTATAACTTTTCATGTGACAACACTGAAGAAATGACACTTGTCTACAATGTAAAATAACTCAACACACAGCCATTAATGTCTAAACCACTGGCAACAAAATATTGACACTTTGGGCCCAATTTGGACATTTTCTCTTAGGGGTGTACTCACTTTTATTGTCAGCGGTTTAGACATTAATGGCTGTGTGTTGAGTTATTTTGAGGGGACAGCAAATTTACATTGTTATACAAGCTGTACACTCACTACTTTACATTGTAGACAAGTGTCATTTCTTCAGTGTTGTCACATGAAAAGTTATAATAAAATATTTACATAGATGTGAGGGGTGTACTTACTTTTGTGAGATGAGATACTGTATATATATATATATATATATATATATATATATATATATATATGTTAAATATTTGTTTAGCAAGTAAACATCTTGCTGACTGCGTGTGTGGTGGCAAGAAAGGAGGGCTTTAGTGCCCATCGGCTGCACATACAGTACCTTGAAAATTTATTCATACCCCTTGACATTTTTCACACTTTGTCACGCTACAACCAAAAACGTTAATGTATTTTATTGGGATTTTATGTGATAGACCAACACAAAGTGGCTCATAATTGTGAAGTTGAAGGAAAATGCTAAAAGGTTTTCAACATTTTTTACAAATAAATATGTGAAAAGTGTGGCGTGCCTTGGTATTCAGCCCCCTTTACGCTGATACCCCTAATTAAAATCTAGTGGAACCAATTGCCTTCAGAAGTCATCTAATTAGAAAATAGAGTCCACCAGTGTGTAATTTCATCTCAGTATAAATACTGTTGTTCTGTGAAGAGCATTCATCAGAGAAGCAGCCAAGAGGTCCATGGTAACTCTGGAGGAGCTGCAGAGATCCACAGCTCAGGTGGGAGAATCTGTCCACAGGACAACTATTAGTCGTGCACTTCACTAATCTGGTCTTTATGGAAGAGTGGCAAGAAGAAAGACATTGTTGAAAGAAAGTCATAAGAAGTCCTGTTTGCAGTTTGCAAGAAGCCATGTGGGGGACACAGCAAACATGTGGAAGAAGGTGCTCTGGTCAGATGAAACCAAAATATTACTTTTTAGCCTAAAAGCAAAACGCTATGTGTGGCGGAAACACTGCACTTCACCCTGAACACACCATCCCCACTGTGAAACATGGTGGTGGCAGCATCATGTTGGGGGGATGCTTTTCTTCAGCAGGGACAGGGAAGCTGGTCAGATTTAATGGGAAGATGGTTGGAGCCAAATACAGGGCAATCTTAGAAGAAAACGCGTACACACAACCAGACTTTCCGGCAGAATAGGTCAGACGGAATCATTCTGTCGGATAATTCGATCGCGTGTGGGATCATCCAATTTTCTTAAAAAAATTACTAGAACCACCTTTCCCTGTAATTACAGCTGTAAGCCTTTTTGGGGATGTCTCTACCAGTTTTGCACATCTAGAGAGGGACATTTTTGATAATTCTTCTTTGCAAAATAGCTCAAGCTCTGTCAGATTGGACCTAGTAATGGAACATGTTTCAAATCTGTCCGATGGACTCAATTCCTATTGGGAAAACCGTTCTTCTGCATGCTGGTCAGACGGACCAAATACGATGCAAGGGCAGCTATTGGCTACTGGCTATTGAACTTCCTTTTCTAGTCCTGTCGTACGTCATCGCGTTCGAAACAAACAAACTTTCGAACTGACTTTATTGTGGCCAAGTCCGTTCGTTCGGAAGTCTGTTGTAACTCCGTCAAAAGTCCGTCGGGAAGACCGGCTGAACTTTTCTGCCGGAAAGTCCAGTCATGTGTAGGCAGCATCAGAGTCTAAAAAAGACTTGAGACTGGGGCTGAGGTTTACCTTCCAGCAGGACAACGACCCTAAACATACAGCCAGAGGTACAATGGAATGGTTTAGAACAGGGATCTGCAATTAGCGGACCTCCAACTGTTGCAAAACCACAAGTCCCATCATGCCTCTGGGTGTCATGCTTGTGGCTGTCATTCTTGCTATGCCTCATAGAACTTGTAGTTCTGCAACAGCTGGAGGTTCGCTAATTGCATATCCCTGCAGTAAAGCCTTGGATTACGAGCATAATTCGAAACATGCTTGTAATCCAAAGCACTTGTATATCAAAGCAAATTTCCCCATAAGAAATAATGGAAACTCAAATGATTCGTTCCACAACCATTTATTCATATATCCTTCAGTTTATAGTCTGGGTGTCATGCTTGTGGCTGTCATTCTTGCTATGCCTCATGGGACTTGTAGTTTTGCAACAGCTAGAGGTCCGCTAATTGCATATCCCTGGTTTAAAACTAGATCAAAGCATATTCATGTGTAAGAATGGCCCAATCAAAGTCCAGACCTAAATCCAATTGAGAATCTGTGGTAAGACTTGAAAATTGCTGTTCACAGACGCTCTCCATCCAATCTGACAGAGCTTGAGCTATTTTGCAAAGAAGAATGATAAAAAAAATATCACTCTCTAGATGTGCAAAGCCGGTAGGGACTTCCCCAAAATGACTTGCAGCTGTAATTACAGGGAAAGGTGGTTCTACAAAGTATTGACTCTGGGGGGCGCCATACAAATGCCACCTACATTTTTCACATATTTATTTGTAAAAAAAAAAATGAAAACCATTTATCATTTTCATTTTCCACTTCACGTTGGTCTATCACATAAAATCCCAATAAAATACATTTACATTTTTGGTTGTAACATGACAAAATGTGGAAAATTTCAAGGGGTGTGAATACTTTTTCAAGGCACTGTATTGGTCTCTGTAAGCAACTGGATGTATTGATAGGAGCGTAGAACTCTTCCTAACATTCATAGGCAATTATTTCAAATTTTGCACAATACCAAAAGGATATGTTTTTCAAAATGTTTATACTTTACATACAAAAACCACTCTACATTCCCTTTTAATACCACAATTGTGCAATTAATTATGTTTTAACTAGCGACAGCAGCCATAATATCTCACAAAACTTAACCAGATGTAAAATATATATTGTACCACAATCAATGTTAGCTCCATTACCACTCTGCATATGAAAAACAATTAAGAGTTATAATCTTACATTTCCATCTGTTTTTATTCCCTGCTCCGATATGCTCTTCGCAGTTAATAGACCATTTATCTACGCACAAAACTGGCTTTCATTTAAAAGAATCTGCTGACCGCTTCTTGCTATGTGTCGGCGAGGCAAATATTTGATAGTAATTATCTGAATATTTAAAGGTTGCCAAATCGGTTCACTTTCAAGCCGATGATTAGGCTGAGGCCATATAATATTTTTTTTTTTATGTCGCTCATGGCACCACAAGTTCAGAGAAATTCCATTAAAACGTTGCATGATAGTCTCCCACAAAAAGCTCATTATTCTGTTGTCAGGACTTCTGAATTCTATGTATTTATGTGAAAATTAATCTTTTCCATTGTCGCTGATAAAAAAAAAAAATTGAGTTTAATATTTGAAGTGTGTGTCAAGCCTAAAACTTTTCCATTTTTGGATAGAGCAGGGAAGGATTGTTGCTTCTATATAGGGCTCCATTATAAATTTTTATCCTCACTTCCTGTCCTGCTGACAACCGTTTCGCTAGACAGGAAGTACGGGACTATATGTAAAAGAGGCACAGAAAAAAGCATTAGAGTCTCCTACTCTACTACAGAAATGCATTTATTTCTGTTTCTGTTTGCAGAGTTCTCCTCACTTCCTGTCTGGTCAGCAGGACAGGAAATGAGGAAAATCTCTCTAATGGGGCCCCGGCATGGCAGCAAAACTTGAATGCCCTGTACACACGGTCGGAAATTCCGATGGAAAAAGTCAGTTTGGATTATGTTGTCGGAAAATCCGATCGTGTGTGGGCTCTATTGGACTTTTAGCTGGATCTAAAATTTTCCAACAACAAAATCCAATCTGATTTTTTCCAATCGTGTGTACAGAATTCTGTCGGACAACATGCCACGCATGCTCAGAATAAATTACGAGACGAAAGCTATTGGCTACTGGCCTCTTTATAGTCCCGTCGTACGTGATGTATGTCACCGCGTTCTGAACGATCAGATTTTCCAACAACTTTGTCCGACCGTGTGTATGCAACACAAGTTTCAGCCAAAATCCGTCTGAAAAAATCAGACGCATTTTGTGGTCGGAATGTCAGACCGTGTGTACCGGGCATAACAGGGGTTCTAATCCTTCTCCGCTTATCCAAAGGTAAGCAAAAAAGTTTTGGCTGAACATACACTTTAAAGGCATTGTAAACCCTCGTGTTTTTTCACCTTAATGCATCGTGTGCATTAAGGTGAAAAAACTTCTGAGAACAGACCGGGCCCCTAGCCCCCTCGTTTTACTCACCTGAGCCCCTTAATTCCCACGGCGAAGATGCGCTCCCCCCCCTCTGTCCGGGGTTCTCAGCTATTGATTGGATAGATTTATAGCAGTGCAGCCATTGGCTCCCGCTGCTGTCAATCAAATCCAATGACGTGGGCGCCGGGGGGGGGGGCAGGGCCGAGTCCTACATTCTGCGCCTATGGACGCAAATGCTGGGCTCGGGAGCACGCCCGCAAGGTAACATTTAGCCATGTAGCCATTTTCAATAAGGGGCCAAATGGCCTTTGGGATAAATTGGAACACCAGTTGTGAGCGAGGTATTTTCATCCAACAGCAGAACCTTGACCTCAACCGTACTGAACACCATTGAGATGAATTGGAATGCCAGTCGTGAGCCAAGTCTTCTCATCCAAGATCAGAACCTTGACCTCAACCCTACTGAACACTTTTGGGATGAATTTGAATGCCAGGCAAGAGGCAGGTCTTCTCATCCAACATCAAAACCTTGACCTCAACCCTACTGAACAATTTTTGGATGAATTGGAATGGAATCGTGAGCCAGGTGTTCTCATTCAACATCAAAACCTTGACCTTAACCCTACTGAACACTTTTGGGATCAATTGGAATGACAATCATGAGCCAGGGGTTCTCATTCAACATCAGAACCTTCTACTCAACCCTACTGAACACTTTTGGGATGAATTGGAATGCCAATTGTGAGCCAGGTGTTCTCATTCAACATCCGAACCTTGACCTCAACCCTACTGAACACCTTTAAGATGGCCAGCCAAGTTTTCTTGTCCAACATCAGTACATGACCTCGCAGATACTCTTTTGGTTGAATAAAAACCCATTACCAAGCCTAGAGGCGATTCAGTTCGCATTGTGCGCTATACAAGTATTTCATTCATTCATTCATTACCACAGACTCATTACAAAATCTTGTGGAAGTATGGAGGATGGTATAGCCACAAAATAAGCGCAACTCCATATTAATATCCATGGTTTTAGAATGGGATGTCCAACAAGCTCAGATAGATGTGATGGTCAAGGGTTCACAAACATTTGTCCATTTAATATACATAGCATGGGGCTCCTAGCTCTGGTATTCTTTCTAATTTCCATCTCAAAGGCAATACACCCGGTGAACTAGAAATAAAGTGCATTCACAGCAATTGTATTTAAATCATCCAATTGTACAATGGTAAAGAAGTTACAATATATATTCATTCATTTTATCCAAATGAGTTCTAGGCCCTCTAGACTTCAAGACCACAGAACAGTCAGCTACAGCAATAATTACGCAAATTCAGGATACAAATATGGAAGACTTGTTCTTATAGGTAAAGGGCAGTTCTCCTCCTTCTTCCCATACAATCCTAATGGCCGTTGAGGCATCCCAAAATTCAAAGAGAAGAAATGGTGCTGCTACCCATACACCATACCGATGAAAGAGCTCCTGGGTGCTCACTGAGTGCATATAAATAGAAAGATGATCCGCACACCAATAGTTGCTCTTAAAAACTCTTCACCTTTAGTCAAGAACCACAGTACACAACCACAGATAAGATCAGTTGACGCGTTTCAGCCCTATGAGGCCTTACCAGAGTGATGGGTCAACAGAAATATTTGGGGGCAGTAGGAAATAGGCAAACTTTGACACTACCCAGAAGTGTACATTCATCTCAGGAAAGAAATCTGCTGCAGACCTGTGCTAGCACTTTTAAGCATTTTATACCTTCTCACAGGTACTTTAAGAAATAAAAAGTTACAGCTTACATATTTATGGAGAAAACAGCAAGAAGCAAATTGCTTGATAAAAATAGAATTATTTGTCAGCGGTTTCTCAGGTTGGCCTCTAAAATTCCGTCAATGGTGACTGCATTTGCTTGGCAGTCTAACAAAGTGCTAAACAAGCATCACAATCCTTTAGAATATCCAGTACGGGGACAGATAAAGGACCCTTTCAGGGAAATCGGAACAAAAACAACAGCAGCGCTTTAAAGAGGATTGTGGGAATCTGATTAGAGCTGTGAAGCGTGCACTCGGGCTGATAGTCGTTCCCCAGAAAGTCTCCAGTTAGATGTGGAAAACTAGCTTGTTTTCTTCCCTGCAAGGTAATTAAGGAAGCAATTATTAAAGTTTTGCAGTCTTGGGACTTAACCTCAAAGGAAACCTCGGGCCGTTGGCTTGCCTGGAAAGATAGATATCGATGACATTTTTTTTTTTTTATTGAGACAAAAAAAATTTAGAAAAACAAAGACAAAGAGCAGACAAAGACCTTAAAAAACCTTCTGTGGCGGCAGATGAGATACCTTGCTTCTCTGTGTCTGTGACAATAATTTTAAGCAATAATAAAAAAAAGAAAAACAGAAATGACAATCCACAACAAGCCTGGAGGCTGAAGTGAAGAGGACTAAGATTGCGGCAGAGGCATCTGCGGCAGACATACTGTTGGAGACTTCACTGCTTGTTACAAAGATGTCAGATGCGCACTTTGTACACCCTGGGAGCCGCGCGGCGCGGCCTGCTCCACAGCAGATACAGCTCGGATTTTTTTTTTTTTGCTATTGTTGCATGATAATCTGAGGAGGCAAAAGGGTGCTCAGGAGTAAATTGGATAAAGTTAATTTGAAAGTGCTGGAAAGTTGGGTCATCCTTGAGTTTCGAAGGAGGGGAGGCGGAATGCGCGCTAGATAAAAACGTGAAGGAGAGGGCGCTTTCTAGACTACGCCGACAAGTCAGCAGATGGCTGGGTTTACAAAGATAGGCGCACCGGGGCACCGTGTCAAACACATTTCTCCGTTTTAAGCTAAGATATCCGAACAGACGGAAAAATTATGTTTCACGGCTGGTGTGTCTCAGTGCTATTGTTTCATGAAACACCTTCTGATGTGTTCAACTAAAAAACTAAAAATTTATTAATCTTTTTTTCAAATAAAAATAAGAATTCATGTGAATATTTCACATTTACAGCTTGTTGCCAGAAGGTGGAAAGGCCTAGACAAAAGACAATGCGAACAATTGAATGGATGTATGGTCTCCCCTGTAAATGGTGCCAGGCTAGAATGTGGAGAGACCTAGACAATATTTCAAGTTTTCTGGAGACTCTTAACAACTGTTGTACTAAATCAAACATGAACACCAGGAGAGAACAGATTACAGAGACAGCTGAAGAATTCAGAGGAACACACCTTGGAAAATTGAATAAATGTATGGCCTCCCCATAAATGGTGTGTAGAAAGAAATCTCCCTACAGCTGCACTTCGAAATAATGCCATTAGTCGTGAGTGTATGGTAACCTCAGCCTGAGCTCCAACCAGGCCAAGCCCTCATTGAGTTTCTCTCTGCCGCTCAGAGCTTAATCATGGGGATCATGATCCCCATAATTAAGCTCCAAGGGGGAGGAGCAAAATGTGTTGGAGGTGGGGCCTTGTTGGAGCCCAGGCTGAGTTTGCCATACACTCACGACTAATGGGATTGTTTTGATGTGCAGCTACAGGGAGATCTCTTTCTATACACAGTGGTGGTTGGAGCCCGGACGAGCTCCCTCCCAAGCTGGCATTTGCAGCAGTGGCCTGAGGACTTGCACTCCTTCCAAAAGCTTGAGCAGCTCACATACGAGTTCTTTGGGCTCCCCATAAATGGTGCCAGTCAAGAATGTGGAAATGCCTAGGCCAGAGCTCAAATGTCCTGGAGGTCCTTAACAAATGTTGTACTAAATCATACCTGAATATCAGGAGAGAACAGATTACAGAGACTGCGGAATGACTCAGAGGAGCGAAACATTGGAAAATGTAATGGATGTATCATGTATGGCCCCCTTAAATGGTGCCAGGCCAGAATGTGGAAAGGTCTAGGCAGGATCACATGCATTCCGAAGTCTTAGTTTTTGTACTAAAAGAGATATGAATACCAGGAAGGAACAGATTACAGAGACTGCAGAATGACTGGGCAGACACATTCTGGGAAATCTAAGTATGTGTGCCACCCCAATAAATGGTGCCAGGCCAGAAGGTGGAGAGGCCCATGAAAGAGCACAAACTTTCTGAAGACTCATAAGAACTGTTGTACAAAAACAGACATGAGTATAAGGAGAGAACAGCTTGCAGAAACAGCTGAATGATTCAGTGGCGGAACACACCATGGAAAAAGGGATGAATTAGTGGCCTCCTCATAAATGGTGGCAGTCCATAAGATGAAGAGGTCTAGGCAAGAGCAGAGAGAAAGAGAAAGTTTTCTGAAGGCTCTTAACAGCTGCTGTACTAAAGACATGAGTAGCAGGAAAGAACAGATTACAGAGATTGCTGAATGACTCAAAGGAATGGCACACCCTGGGAAACAGGATGGACGTAAAGCCCCCTCATAAATGGTGCCAGGCAACGAATAGGAAAGGAGTCTGCAAAATGTATTTAAAGAGAAATTCAAACCCCTCTTACCCTCATTGAACAAGCTCACATAGCCAGCAAATCCAACGTTCTCCTGCTGCAGTCCACCACTCCACTGCAGAACACCCAGTTCTGTGCCACCATCTTCCTTTCCTGCATCATTCAGAGCCAGCCGTCTCTTCTGGGTACTTGCAGCTGGCCCCCTGATCAGCTCTTGCAGATTGCCCAGAAGCCTCATGTTATGCAATGCAATCATAGGAAGCTGTGCAAATATGTTAAATGATGGATGTGTTGATTGGGTAAGGGAGGAAAGTAGAAGAGGAGAGTGGAGGTTTTCTTTAAGCAATCAGTGGAAAGATGTACCTTTAGCATGAATATCCTGATTAGAAGCGGGGGAGCTCTTCCCCACATATGAAAGGGCCTAGACACCCTTATGCCCAGTACACACAATTGTACTTTACAACAACAAAACCGTGGAATTTTGTTCGAAGGTTGTTGGCTCCAATTTGTCTTGCGCACAAACGGTCACACAAATGTTGGGCAACAATTACAAACGTGGGAACATGGTGACGTACAAGACGTATGACAAGCCGAGAAAAAGGAAGTTCAAGAGCCAGTGCAGATCCTTCTGTTTGATTCAGAGCCTGCGTGAACTTTTTACTTGTGTACACATGATCGGAAATTCCGACAACAAAGTTTTGTTGGTGGAAAATTTGAGAACCTGCTAGGCAACATTTGTTGGCGGAAAGTCCGACAACAAATGTTCGATGGAGCATACACAGGGTCGGACTTTCAGCCAACAAGCTCACATCCAACATTTGTTGTTGGAAAATCCGTGTACGGGGCATTACTGTTTTTCTAAGCTCGAAGGTGGAGTTTGATATATACAGAGGCATATCTGGCCCACTACTGCCTCTGATCACGGATTAGCCTGGTGAAGTCATGCCAAAACTAAAAGCAATGCGCTTGTTATATGTGCAGTGTGTTGCGGTGCCATTCACTGTGAATGGCAGCCCAATGCATTGTACAGTAGAGCCCAACACACAATGCAGGCCACACACCACAAATTACCATCTATAGTTAATGGGCTGCCTGCAACGCACATGAAAATGTACCATAACATGCAATGACGCATGTATATTAATGCACCGCAGTGGAGGGCTTAAGTGTGAATGGGCTTTCAGTGTTTTGCCCATTGCAGTGCAGTATATGTGAGCAATCGCCCCTGTGTGCGAGTCTAGCTACAGCAAAAGCTCCTTTGCTCAGACCCCTATCCAAAATGCCCTTACGCCGTCACAGAGTCATAACTGCTCATTTATTTTTAATATGTGTGAGTCAGAGGTCGCTGGTGCTGTCATAATAAGAGATTACAGAATATGAACAGAGAGTCGGTAAAAAGATGACACGCTGTCCCTGAGATGCGGTACAAAGAGACAATACAATATCTGCAACAGCACTTAAGCTAAATTAGCTTTCTAAGGTCAGCCTAGGTAGTGTTTATTGGAAAAGCAGCAAAAAAAGGTTCAAGATGGTTTATATGAGATAAGTGTCTTATGAAAGCTCTGCTATTCTTGTCTGCCAGCCTTCCAAGAACTACCATCAGCCAGAAAATGTCTAAATTGAGAAAGACAGCACTACCATACAGAATAGGCCATTTGGGGGAGGTCGGCGACACGCTGATTGCATTACTCTGCCTGGCTGCTTTATTTTCATAGAGTGCACATTTTGTGTTGTTTTCACAAAGGGTTTACTTAAAATGATTTTCTTAAATGCCTTTCACATTTTTTACTCTATGCTCTTGCATATTTTTTATATTTTGTTAAATAATGAAGTTTGCAGATTTGCCACTACAGGGAGCCAAGGGAATTACTTTCTCTCCTTTAAATTAAATTGAGCCTTTCTTTTGCCTTCATTCAGCTCCCCTCTTTCCAGAAGTTCACACTCACCTTTCTTTGCACCCGCACTACTCTTTTTGGTCGCTGGGCTCAAGGAAAGAAAGCCCAAGTAGACTATAAACCAACATGGCCGAACTTATACTTCCTATGGTTCCTTTCCTGGCACCATTTACCGGCACAGAGATCTGCCAAAATCAGCTGGACTAGGAAAAGATGTTTTAATATGTTTGGGTACCATTATTAAAATTGGTTTGATTGAGCAAAAATTCTCTAAGATGTATGGGTACCATTATCAGCGGGATTGGGCAAAGATCTTCTAGAATGTTTGAGTGTCATTACAAAATCAACCAAAATTGATTAGATTGGGCACAAATTTTCTAATATGTATAGGTACCATTATTGAGATTGACCAAAATCATCTGGATTGGGAAAAGATCTTTATAATCTCTATGGGTATCATTATCAAAATGGTCTAGATTGGGCAAATATAGGTACCATTATCAAGATTTTCCAAAATCAGCTGGATTGGCTAAAGATCTAGCATGCTTGGTAGCCATTACCAAAATCTGCCAAAATTGACTAGATTGGGCAAGGATTTTCTAATATGTATTACCATTATCAAAATTGGGAAAGGATCTTTATCATTTGTATGGGTATCATTACCAAAATTGGCTAGATTGGGCAAATATTCTTAAATAGATATGGGTACCATTATCAAGATTTGCCAAAAACAGCTGGAGTGGGCAAAGAACGAATATGTTGGGGTGCCATTACCAAAATCAGCCAAAACTGACTATATCAAGCTAAGATTCTCTAATATGTATGCATACCATTATCAAGATATGCCAAAATTGGCCAAAAATGGCTAGACTTGGCAAATATTCTTTAATATATATATGGGCACCATTATAAAGATCTGCCCAAATCAGCTGTATTGGGCAAAGTTCTTTTAATATGTATGGGTACCATTAGCAAAATTTGTCAAAATTGGCTAGATTTGGGCAAACATATGTATGGTTAACATTATAAAGTTCTGCCAAAATCAGCTGGAATGGGCAAAGGTTTTATGTTTGGGTACCATTAACAAAATTGGCCAAAACTGGCTAGATTGGGCAAAGATACTTTAATGTATGGGTACCATTATCAAGATCTGCCCAAATCAGCTAGATTGAGCAAAGATCTAATATGTATGGGTAGTGATGGACGAACGTTTCGCCCGGCGGTCGTTTCGCGGCGAATTTCCGACTTTCGCCGTCCGCGGGTTCGAACGCCTTTTTCCGTCGTTCGCCCCGGCGGACTTACGTGTTTAATGTATACAAGAACTTTAACCTTTCGTGACACGTTTATCATGTGTTACAGGACAACCAATTGAGACATGACAGCTCATGGACACTTGGACATTCCCCCTAACCTATAAATACACCCGATCCGGTGGCCATTTTACATTCTTTCTTCTGTCACTGTAGGGAAAGGATCCTGTGTGGAGTAGGGACAGAGAAAACGCTAGCTATTTGGTACACAAAAGTTCTTTTCAGGACTGGTATAGGTGTTAGGTCAGCAGCCTGAGTTTCTTTTGTCAGTTTAGATAAAGGGACAGAGCGCTGTATGCTGCTATTTTAGGGACAGCTCAGCCAGATTAGTCTTTCTTCATCATCATCATCATCATCATCATTAGCTGTTACTATCAGGTCCACAAAAGAGCTATTCCAGCTAATCGTTCCAGCCTACTCTTTTTTGCCAATTTGTATAGGGACAGGCAGGAAGCAGTGTGTCAGGCAGTGAGGATAATTTTAAAGACTTGCTGTTACTATTAGTTCCACAAAGGTTCTTTTCAGGACTGGTATCAGTGGTACGGTAATAGGCTTGTACACGTATAATATTCTTTCTTCCAAATATAGAAAGAATATTATACTTGACTGCTGCCCTTCTGCTGCAGTCTGCTAATCATTCACAACTCACTTGTTCCACAAAGCTCTTTATCAGGACTGGTAACTTGGTCTGTCTAGGGTGCTACGGTACATAGGCTTGGGTGCGGTACAGTCTGCTGTTCTGTAAGGACCGCTATCGGTCCACAATACATAGGGTTGCCGTGCACTACTGCTGACCGCTGCCCTATACTGCAGCAGTCCTTCAGCGGTATAGGGACTGACGCACAGTCTGCTAAACACTAATACACAACCTGCTTGGTCCACAAAAGTTCTTATAAGGACTGGTAACTTGGTATAGGGTGCTACGGTACATAGGCCTGAGTGCGTTACAGTCTGCTGTTCTGTAAGGACCGCTATCGGTCCACAATACATAGGGTTGACGTGCACTACTGCTGACCGCTGCCCTATACTGCAGCAGTCCTTCAGCGGTATAGGGACTGACGCACAGTCTGCTAAACACTAACACACAACCTGCTTGGTCCACAAAAGTTTTTATAAGGACTGGTAACTTGGTATAGGGTGCTACGGTACATAGGCCTGAGTGCAGTACAGTCTGCTGTTCTGTAAGGACTGCTATCGGTCCACAATACATAGGGTTGCCGTGCACTACTGCTGACCGCTGCCCTATACTGCAGCAGTCCTTCAGCGGTATAGGGACTGACGCACAGTCTGCTAAACACTAATACACAACCTGCTTGGTCCACAAAAGTTCTTATAAGGACTGGTAACTTGGTATAGGGTGCTACGGTACATAGGCCTGAGTGCGTTACAGTCTGCTGTTCTGTAAGGACCGCTATCGGTCCACAATACATAGGGTTGACGTGCACTACTGCTGACCGCTGCCCTATACTGCAGCAGTCCTTCAGCGGTATAGGGACTGACGCACAGTCTGCTAAACACTAATACACAACCTGCTTGGTCCACAAAAGTTCTTATAAGGACTGGTAACTTGGTATAGGGTGCTACGGTACATAGGCCTGAGTGCGTTACAGTCTGCTGTTCTGTAAGGACCGCTATCGGTCCACAATACATAGGGTTGACGTGCACTACTGCTGACCGCTGCCCTATACTGCAGCAGTCCTTCAGCGGTATAGGGACTGACGCACAGTCTGCTAAACACTAACACACAACCTGCTTGGTCCACAAAAGTTTTTATAAGGACTGGTAACTTGGTATAGGGTGCTACGGTACATAGGCCTGAGTGCAGTACAGTCTGCTGTTCTGTAAGGACTGCTATCGGTCCACAATACATAGGGTTGACGTGCACTACTGCTGACCGCTGCCCTATACTGCAGCAGTCCTTCAGCGGTATAGGGACTGACGCACAGTCTGCTAAACACTAACACACAACCTGCTTGGTCCACAAAAGTTTTTATAAGGACTGGTAACTTGGTATAGGGTGCTACGGTACATAGGCCTGAGTGCAGTACAGTCTGCTGTTCTGTAAGGACCGCTATCGGTCCACAATACATAGGGTTGCCGTGCACTACTGCTGACCGCTGCCCTATACTGCAGCAGTCCTTCAGCGGTATAGGGACTGACGCACAGTCTGCTAAACACTAACACACAACCTGCTTGGTCCACAAAAGTTTTTATAAGGACTGGTAACTTGGTATAGGGTGCTACGGTACATAGGCCTGAGTGCAGTACAGTCTGCTGTTCTGTAAGGACCGCTATCGGTCCACAATACATAGGGTTGACGTGCACTACTGCTGACCGCTGCCCTATACTGCAGCAGTCCTTCAGCGGTATAGGGACTAAGAGTTTTGTCACAGGGTGATTTAAAAAATGACAGGCAGAGGAAGAGGCAGGCCCTTCCGCAGGGGTGGTAGGGGTAGGGCAGGAGCAACAGCCTTGAGCCAAAGTGGGAAGTTGCAGAAGGTGCGTTCAATTACTTTAAAGGACGCACCAGACTTGGTTGAGTGGCTCACTCAGCCTTATTCTTCTGCACCCTCCTCATCCTCTCGATCTGCACCCTCTTCTTCACTCTCTGCTATGTGCACCCCCAAAGACACTACCACCAACAACACCACCACCACCACATACCTTCCGCTTGAGTGCAAATGGGGGCCTTCATGCTCCAGTGTTTTAATAGGGACCCCCGTATAAAAAGCATGAGGGTCAAGGACCAGTACTGGGTGGCAACGTACTTAGATCCCCGGTACAAACACAAAATGGCGGAAATGTTACCGCCGTCGCAGAGGGCTGTCAGAATGCAGCACTTCCAGGCCTTGCTTCGAGAAATGCTGCATTCTGCTTTTGCGTGCGCTGGCAGAGGAGCAATTCCCACTCCCAGAGAAGGATTTGCGGGTACCAATCCAACAGCGCCTGCAAGAAGAGGCCGGTTTGAAGATGTGTTGGTGACTTCGGATATGAGGTCATTCTTTCAGCCGACCCATCGACAGGTGTCATCCGGATCCAGCATCAGGGAACGCCTAGACCGTCAGGTGTCCGACTACATTGGGTTAACGGCCGATGTGGACGCTCTGAGGAGTGATGAACCCCTAGACTACTGGGTGGGCAGGCTTGACCTCTGGCCAGAGCTTGCCCAATTTGCAATCGAACTGTTGGCTTGCCCCTCATCCAGTGTCCTGTCCGAAAGGACGTTCAGCGCAGCAGGGGGGATTGTGACCGATAAGCGTACTCGCCTAGCTCACGACAGTGTTAACTACCTCACATTTCTAAAAATGAATGAGGCATGGATCTCGGAGGAATTCAACACATGTGATCAGTAGACCATGTATATGTCTATAAACAATTTTTGGAATCAAGCACACAGACCTTCTTAATTCATTTGGCTCACTTCCCTGACCCAAAAAAGCACACCGTACTATATGCCCCTACCCTCCTCTTTGAAGAGGTTGAGCGGTGTCATATTTCTACTGGGGCTGCTTATTATGAGGGGTTCCCACCATCCCTGTGCTGTGCTGACTTCCTCCTGGGGGTTCTTATTATGAGGGGCTCCCACCATCCCTGTGCTGTGCTGACTTCCTCCTGGGGGTTCTTATTATGAGGGGATCACACCATCCCTGTGCTGTGCTGACTTCCTCCTGGGGCTGCTTACGGTGCTGCTGTCAGCGCTGTATGTCACGGAGCTGCTGTCAGCGCTGTATGTCACGGAGCTGCTGTCAGCGCTGTATGTCACGGAGCTGCTGTCAGCGCTGTATGTCACGGAGCTGCTGTCAGCGCTGTATGTCACGGAGCTGCTGTCAGCGCTGTATGTCACGGAGCTGCTGTCAGCGCTGTATGTCACGGAGCTGCTGTCAGCGCTGTATGTCACGGAGCTGCTGTCAGCGCTGTATGTCACGGTGCTGCTGTCAGCGCTGTATGTCACGGAGCTGCTGTCAGCGCTGTATGTCACGGAGCTGCTGTCAGTGCTGTATGTCACGGAGCTGCTGTCAGCGCTGTATGTCACGGAGCTGCTGTCAGCGCTGTATGTCACGGAGCTGCTGTCAGCGCTGTATGTCACGGAGCTGCTGTCAGTGCTGTATGTCACGGAGCTGCTGTCAGCGCTGTATGTCACGGAGCTGCTGTCAGCGCTGTATGTCACGGAGCTGCTGTCAGCGCTGTATGTCACGGTGCTGCTGTCAGCGCTGTATGTCACGGAGCTGCTGTCAGCGCTGTATGTCACGGAGCTGCTGTCAGCGCTGTATGTCACGGAGCTGCTGTCAGCGCTGTATGTCACGGAGCTGCTGTCAGCGCTGTATGTCACGGAGCTGCTGTCAGCGCTGTATGTCACGGTGCTGATGTCAGTGCTCTGTATTACGGTGCTGCTGTCAGTGCTCTGTATCTCCTGCACCCTCTTGTTTGCCTACCCTGGTCCCTGACCTTCCCTCTCCTCCATTGCCTTCATTAGCTCCATAGTCCTGAATTGTCAGAACAATTTCCCAAATAAAAAAAAAATGCTTGTAGTTATCGATCCCAAATTCACCTCATACATGTATTATGCTATTGTCCAGGTGGTGGGACTACGTGCTACCCCCTAATAATTACCCCGTGGCCGCAAATTCGACCTAAAGGTTTGCGAAATTCGCCTCCCATTGAAGTCAATGGAGCCCGCGGCGAACGGTCGTTTTCGCGAACGTTTGTGTCCGTTCGCGTTTCGCGTTCGCGAAACGTCCCGTCGGAAGTTCGTCCATCACTATGTATGGGTACCATTAACAAAATTGCCTAGATTTAGGCAAAAATTCTCTAATATGTATGGGTGCCATTATAAAGATTTGCCAAAAACAGCTGGACTGGGCAAAGATCTAATATGTTGGGGTGCCATTACCAAAATCAGCCAAATTGCCTATATCAAGCTAAGATTCTCTAATATGTATGCATATCATTATCAAGATTTGCCAAAATTGGCCAAAAATGGCTAGACTTGGCAAATATTCTTTAATATATATGGGCACCATTATAAAGATCTGCCCAAATCAGCTGTATTGGGCAAAGTTCTTTTAATATGTATGGGTACCATTAACAAAATTTGCCAAAATTGGCTAGATTTTGGCAAACATATGTATGGTTAACAATTATAAAGATCTGCCAAAATCAGCTGGAATGGGCAAAGGTTTTATGTTTGGGTACCATTAACAAAATTGGCCAAAACTGGCTAGATTGGGCAAAGATACTTTAATGTATGGGTACCATTATCAAGATCTGCCCAAATCAGCTAGATTGAGCAAAGATCTAATATGTATGGGTACCATTAACAAAATTGCCTAGATTTAGGCAAAAATTCTCTAATATGTATGGGTGCCATTATAAAGATTTGCCAAAAACAGCTGGACTGGGCAAAGATCTAATATGTTGGGGTGTCATTACCAAAATCAGCCAAATTGCCTATATCAAGCTAAGATTCTCTAATATGTATGCATATCATTATCAAGATTTGCCAAAATTGGCCAAAAATGGCTAGACTTGGCAAATATTCTTTAATATATATGGGCACCATTATAAAGATCTGCCCAAATCAGCTGGATTGGGCAAAGTTATTTTAATATGTATGGGTACCATTAACAAAATTTGCCAAAATTGGCTAGATTTTGGCAAACATATGTATGGTTAACAATTATAAAGATCTGTCAAAATCAGCTGGAATGGGCAAAGGTTTTATGTTTGGGTACCATTAACAAAATTGGCCAAAACTGGCTAGATTGGGCAAAGATACTTTAATGTATGGGTACCATTATCAAGATCTGCCCAAATCAGCTAGATTGAGCAAAGATCTAATATGTATGGGTACCATTAACAAAATTGCCTAGATTTAGGCAAAAATTCTTTAATATGTATGGGTGCCATTATAAAGATTTGCCAAAAACAGCTGGACTGGGCAAAGATCTAATATGTTGGGGTGCCATTACCAAAATCAGCCAAATTGCCTATATCAAGCTAAGATTCTCTAATATGTATGCATATCATTATCAAGATTTGCCAAAATTGGCCAAAAATGGCTAGACTTGGCAAATATTCTTTAATATATATGGGCACCATTATAAAGATCTGCCCAAATCAGCTGGATTGGGCAAAGTTCTTTTAATATGTATGGGTACCATTAACAAAATTTGCCAAAATTGGCTAGATTTTGGCAAACATATGTATGGTTAACAATTATAAAGATCTGCCAAAATCAGCTGGAATGGGCAAAGGTTTTATGTTTGGGTACCATTAACAAAATTGGCCAAAACTGGCTAGATTGGGCAAAGATACTTTAATGTATGGGTACCATTATCAAGATCTGCCCAAATCAGCTGGATTGAGCAAAGATCTTCTAATATGTATGGGTACCATTAACATAATTGCCTAGATTTAGGCAAAAGTTCTCTAATATGTATGGGTGCCATTATAAATATCTGTCAAAATCAGCTGGCTTGGACAAAGATCTTCAATTATGTATGGGTACCATTACCAATATTGGCCAAAAATGGCTAGATTTGGCAAAGATTCTGTAGCATGTTAGGGTACCATTATAAAGATCCGCCAAAATCATCTGAATTGGGCAAAGTTCTTCTAATACGTATGGGTACCATTAACAAAATTGGCTAGATTTGGCCAAACATATGTATGGGTACCATTATAAAGATTTGCCAAAATCAGCTGGATTGGGCAAAGATCTTATAATATGTATGGGTACCATTAACAAAATTGGTCAAAATTGGCTAGATTGGGCAAAGATACTCTAATGTATGGGTACCATTATCAGGATCTGTCCAAATCAACTGGATTAGGCAAAGATCTTCTAATATGTATGGGTACCATTAACAAAATTGCCTAGATTTAGATTCTCTAATATGTATGGGTGCCATTACAAAGATCTGTAAAAATCAGCTGGCTTGGGCAAAGATCTTCAATTAAGTATGGGTACCATTACCAAAATTGGCCAAAAATGGCTAGATGTGGCAAAGATTTTTTCATCTGTACGGGCACCATTATAAAGATCTTCCTAGATCAGCTGGATTGGCAACGTCCTTCTAATACTGTATGTATGGGTATCATTACCAAAATTGGCTAGATTTGGGCAAACATATATATGGGTACCATTATAAAAATCTGCCCAAAACAGCTGGATTGGCAAAAGATCTTTTAATATGTATGGGTACCATTACCAAAATTGGCTAGATTGGGCTAAGGTTCTCTAATATGTATGGGTACCTTTACCAATTCTCAACCCTCTAAGTCAAGCTCTACCCTCTACGCCATAGGCACAATCAGCCAGTTGGAATGATTACCGCTTTCTCTCTGTTGATAAGTGTAATTAGGTAAACACAAACCAAAAATAAAGCAAATCAAGGGGGAACAGAAGGAGCAGGATGATCTGAGAGCAATTATCTACTGAACGCCTTATCGCTTTCCCGAGAACAAATATTGTCTAGAAGCCATCTTTGTGGGGACTAAGCGAAGGAGATTAATAAAGATAAAGTGGCATTTTAATAAGAAATGCAAAGTGGTTATTGTGTACAAAGTTGCTGAGATGGCGCAGAACTTGTTTTCATTAGCGGGCTGAAGCAAGTAATGTGTTTTTAAGATTTAAAGGAAATGCGCGGTTCTTAGGAAACAATTCATAAAATAAACCTATCATACCGCGTTCGTGTATTTATTAAATATACTTGGGAGCAGCCATGTTTGCTCATTACATATGCAGATGTTGCTTCCTGCTTAGTAGTGCTGTGAAGCAAAGTGTTTGTGTTTTATTGTTCTGCTCTCAGTGGGAAACACTGATTGAAAACAATGCAGCAAAGATTTAATTTTACATGTAGCCACTAAGGCAGGCCATAGATTACGTGATTTTCTTTCCTGCAATGGGTTGCAGGAAAGAAAATCACTTGATTCCCCCATCAACACAGTCAGTGTTGATGGGGGAATGCCTCTCGCGGAGCTATTGTGTCCTACTGGCGGGGGTGTATAGAGCCATGCCTGCTAGGAGAGCACAATGATTACTACTAGCGGCTATAGCCACTGGCAATAATCGCAAGCTAATAACATGCTGACATGATGGTTGATCGATGAATCGACTTGAGTACTGTACAATCAGTCTGCCCATAGATGGATCAAATCTCAGGTGGTTCCTGCTGAATAGAGATGGGCCAAACACCCCCCCTGTTTGGTTCGCATCAGAACTCCCGAAACGGGGGAAAAGTTCAGACCTTGATGACCAATTATGGCTCTCCTCACTGCCGGCGCTGTGATTGGCCAAGCATGCGGGGTCACAGTGCATGCTTGGCCAATCATGAGCCAGCAATGCACTGCAATGGCATTTGTGCCACACGAATTTGGTGCGAACAGTCCACAAAGTTCTGAATTTGCCAAACAAACGGCCAATGTTCGAGTCGAACCCTGAGCTCATCCCTACTGCCCAGATCCAAACACCCCCCCCCCCCCCTTCAGAAAAGATCGGAAACCTTTTTTGCATTTTTGGACCTAATCATGGCAGGTCTGAGGTAATTTGTTGTAAATGGACTCATGGTGCATTTACATTTGGCCACCCATGTAATGTTCTCTTCACGGATCTCTTGCTGATCAGACTGTGTGGTGCCCATGCACCTTAGTCAGCACTAAGTGTTCTGGTGCATACATATTTCCCCCCCTCCACCATGAGTCCGCTATTCGGATCCTACTGACAGATGCAAAGCTCATGTGTCCGATTTATCATTTTTATGCCAGTCCTTGCTATGTCAACACAGCTAAAACACCAAGCTGTAGTCTTAGATTGTATTGGACAAGTATAGATGTTTCCATTGATAGCCATTGATTTATGCTAATGTTTTTTTGCATGAGAAATGACGGGTGTCGTTTTTTAATGTTTTGCGTTCGTGGTAATCCATCCAGCGATGACGTTTTGTAGTGATATAATAGATGAGGACACCGTCTGGGTCTGGGGGGAGGATATAGACTGAATTTATTAGTTAATTTCGTAGAGTAATTCCTCTTTCACGGGCTGCAGAGAAATCCATACATTGTGATGACCATGTAATAGGACAGTGAAGCACTTAGGCCGCGTGTTACAGCTCTGGGGTCAAGTCAGTAATGGTGTAACAAGAAGAAATCGAGGGAATGGCCCTAAAAACACAGAAATCATAGTGATAGCTTTACCTCGAAGCACGCAATTAGAGCTCTTGCCTTCTGTTAACTAGTATAGCGCCCACCTTATATCATTGTCCGTGTGCCCTGCGGCTGCATGAGCTGGTGATGATGAGGTCTGTAATAACGTGGCCGTGGCCATTTTATTGAGGTCAGCAGCTCAGCCTTTTACAGCATCTATGATCGCATTTTTTGCTGCGTTAGCCAGGGCTGTGTGTATCTTAATAGCACATGTTGGTCTCTGCCTAGGATGGCAGGGTTAGAGTAAGCAGCGCTGAGCCCATATTCTACAGATGGTGTTATAGGGGCCCTGACAGTTTTACACAGTAGCAGGGGCTGTTTATTTAACTCACTTGTGCCTGTTTACCAGGCTTATCCTAAATACTTTGTTGGAAAAAAAAATAACTTTATAAAGTTCAATAGCTCATGCTCAATTGTGTCAATGGAGTGATCACCCCCTCCATCTCAACTTGCTCTTTACTTTATAAAGCTTCATAGAGACTTTTAGGTTCTTTGTAGCACTTATCAGATGGCATGAACTTCCATGGTAAATGGCAGTCCCTTGCCCCCATTGGCAAACAAATCGTTAATCCCCCCCCCCCCCCAAAAAAAAAAACTTACCTGGGCCCTTGCCTTTGATGGTTCTGGGAAGCCCAGATGATATCACTCTCCTGGCAGAGCTAGGAGTTCAAAATCCCATGAGAATGCACTACATCCCTTTGCAAAACTCCATTCTTATGGGATTTCAAGCTCCCAGCTCTGCCGGGAGGCATGGTGATGTCGCCTGTGCCTCCTGGAAGTGCCAGAAGTCAGGGCCAAGGTAAGCCATTTTTTTGAAGGGGAGAACTGTGTTGTGACAGACCCAGCTGGAATAGAGGCTTTTGGAGGGGACTATGGGCAAGCCTTCCACCCACTGATTATGGCCCATGAAGGAGACCGGGGATTTTGGCCTTTTCTCCCAGCCAGAGTTGAGTCCTAAAACCCTTTGACTGTATGGGAATATACATCGAGATTATGCCGCCATTAAGCCCCATAACAGTGGTACATCTGCGATAACATTGTGCCCACTAGGATGCCCAGAAACAGTTCCACAGCCCTGGATACATAAAATGCATTACACTGCCCCCTCTTGTTTCTAAATGTTCCACCCCAGATCCAGCTCAGGTCTAGGTTACCAAGTGGCACATCTTCCACACAAAGAGTATACAAAGTTAATAATATAGTTGGTATAGTTGGTAATAGAGTGGGCAAAATGGGCAAATGCTTCATTATGCAGCTCTCGAAGACCAGCCGGGGTAAGATAAGAAATATGGCCAAGAAGAGTTCCATATCCCCATCTGGTGAAGGTGTGTCTGCACGATCTATCCAACACAATGTTTCTGTAGACATAGCCCTAATCTGGGGATTTTATGGTTGCATAATCCTAGTATATACTCCCAGACAGTCAAAGAGTTTCAAGACCTGGCTCTCCTCTGACTGGGAGAAGCAGACAAATCCCCGTTCTCCTCCATGGGCCATAATCAGTGGGTAGAAGGCTAGCCCATGGTCCCCTCCAAAACCCTTTGTCCCAGTTGGGTCTGTCACAGGTTTCTGTACAAATAGGTTTTTAAAGCTATTTCTGTTGGAAAGAGCTGGCAAAAAGCAGACCCTTTTGTTTGCAATGAAAGGTTTGCTTTTACCGAAAACCTTCGTTTTAGTAAGTATGAGATTTGGAATTAAATACTTAAATTTTTTGGGGGGTTTACAAACACTTTACAGATATAAAATAATAAAAAAGACCCTCAATCAATATAATCTCTCCTAAAATAAGAAAGGCTGTGGCATGGAGAACCAACCCCTGGCTTGTTCTCAGGGCTGGACTGGGACAGAAATTGGGCCCTGGAATTCATCCAGACTGGCCCACTTACATTTTGAGTGTCCCATCAGCACCTCCTTACATCAGAGTGTCCCATCACCAGCCCCCTTACAACAGAGTGTCCCATCACCAGCCCCCTTACAACAGAGTGTCCCATCACCAGCCCCCTTACAACAGAGTGTCCCGTCACCAGCCCCCTTACGACAGAGTGTCCCATCACCAGCCCCCTTACAACAGAGTGTCCCATCACCAGCCCCCTTACAACAGAGTGTCCCATCACCAGCCCCCTTACAACAGAGTGTCCCATCACCAGCCCCCTTACAACAGAGTGTCCCATTACCTGCCCCCTTACATCAGTGTCCCATCAGCACCCCCTTACATCAGAGTGTCCCATCAGCACCCCCTTACATCAGAGTGTCCCATCAGCACCCCTTACATCAGAGTGCCCCATCAGCACCACCTTACATCAGAGTGCCCCATCAGCACCCCCTTACATCAGAGTGTCCCATCAGCAGCCCCCTTACATCAGAGTGTCCTATCAGCAGCCCCCTTACATCAGAGTGTCCCATCAGCAGCCCCCTTACATCAGAGTGGCCAACTGAGCCATTGGCCCACTGGGAAACTCCCGGTAGTCCCGATGGCCAGTACATGCCTGCTTGTTCTGGTGCCTGACACCAAGATTCCCAAATCCACCCATCTAATATAACGGTTATAATAACTAAAGGTCTATGGTGAACTCACCAATGTCTAACTACAAAAGCACTTGTGAATGAGCCAACCCTTTAAAATGCTTTAAACATGTTTTTTCTTGTTGTTGGTGTTGTTCGGCATCGTTCTTGAGCTGCTTGGGAATTGCCAGTCCACGGGATCAGACTAATCAATGAAAACATATGGATGCAAATTCTCTCATAAGAATTGTGCAATCTGGCCAGTATTTGTCAAATGCTACAGTTTCATTTCATATGTTATGATTTTTTCATCAGCTACATCATGTCCCATTATTAATTGATGCTTTGTAAGAGCCGCACCGAGTATTGGTGCCCGTGGGGCATTTCAACAAGCAAACATTTAAAGGAGCCCTTTACTTTTATTATTTTACTCCTTTTTTCAACCAGGTTTCCATGGAATCCTAGAAAGAAGTACAGAACATCCGGGAAAGTATTCACAGCGCTTCACTTTTTCCATGTTTTGTTAGGTTACAGCGTTATTCCAAAAATGGATTAAATTCATTATTTTCCTCAAAATTCTAAAAACGATACCCCATAATGACAACGTGAAAGAAGTTTGTTTGAAATATTTGCAAATTTATTAAAAAGAAAAAAAGAAAATCTCACATGTACATGAAGGGGATAGAAAAAAAGTCTACACACCCCGTTAAAATGTCAGGTTTCTGCGATGTAAAAAAAAATTAGACAAAGATATTAGTCATTTCAGAACTTTTTCCATCTTTGATGTGACCTATAAACTGTACATTTCAGTTGAACAACAAACTGAAATCTTTTAGGTGGAGGGAAGTAAAACTAGAAAACAAAAATGGTTGCATAAGTATGTACACCTTTAAACTAATACTTTGTTGAGGCACCTTTTGATTTTATTACAGCACTCAGTCTTTTGGGGTATAAGTCTATCACCATGGAGCATCTTGACTTGGCAATATTTGCCCATTCTTTTTTGCAAAAAACACTCCGAATCTATCAGATTGCGAGGGCATCTCCTGTGTACAACCGTCTTCAGATCACCCCACAGATTTTCAATCTGATTCGGGTCTGGGTTCTGGCTGGGTCATTCCAAAACTTTAATCTTCTTCTGGTGAAGTCATTCCTTTGTTGATTTGGATGTATGTTTTGGGTCGTTGACATGCTGAAAGATGAAGTTCCTCTTCAGGTTTAGCTTTCTAGCAGAAGCCTAAAGGTTTTGTGCCAATATTGACTGGTATTTGGAACTGTTCATAATTCCCTCTCCCTTGACTAAAGCTGCTATTCCAGCTGAAGAAAAACAGCCCCAAAGCTTGATGCTGCCACCACCATGCTTCACGGTGGATATGATGTTCTTTTGGTGATGTGGCAGTGGACGGTGTCAGTAGGCCAGTGAATGGTGTCAGTAGTTTTAATTATTATGTATTTATTTTTCTACCATTTAATTTGTTTTTCCTTTTTTTTTCTCAAAATGCTTTTTAGGTAGAGGGGGTTGGGGTGGTGGACAGTATCAGTAGGGTGAGGGTGGGGGGGTTGTCAGTAGTTTTTCATTTTTTTATTTTATGTTTGTTTTACAATTTTATTTTGTAATATTTATTGCAAATTTTTTTTTTTAAATCAGCTCTCTTGGTGGGCTTTGGGGAGATATCAGGGGTCTAAACAGACCCCTGACATCTCCCCTTTGAGGCAGAGAAAGGGGCTGAGGACACAGATTCCCCAGTCCCTTTTTCTGTTGACTCAGCATTGATGATGAATGGACAGGAGATAGAAGCTCCTGTTCATTCATAAACTGATGCAGAGTTTACTCTGTTCAGTTATCAGAGGGCACAGGAGCGATCGCTCACTGTGTTCAATTGAGAAAAGGAAGGGGCCAGTAAATTACATATTTACCGGCCTCTTCCTCCGCTCTCCATCCTGACAGATCCCCCAGAAGCCTGCGAGAGGAGAGAAAGGAAGCTGGCTGCGGGGCATGGGGGGTGCGGAGGAGGAGGACAGGGGACCAGAGGAGCGACCAGAGAAGAACAGTGGACCAGAGGAGCGGCCAGAGCACACGGGGGGCAGAGGAGGAGGACAGGGGACTGGAGGAGCGGCCAGAGCACATGGGGACGGAGGAGGAGTACACAGGGAACAGCCAGGGATTATCGAGGCGGCGGGAGGAACAGTTGTGGGCACGGTCTCTCTGCATGGCTTTTTAGCTCACAGCCGTGGGAGGGAGAGGGGGAAGAGAAGCGGATGTAAACTAAAAAGCGATGCAGAGGGATCGATGCTCACAGCTGTTCCTCCCGCCACACCGATTATCCCTGACGGTGAAACAGGAGACCATCCATGTGTACGGTGTGGGTTACAGTGGGCCCCCCCTCCCCTTGGGGGCCCGTGTGTAGTGAACACTCTGCACACATGGATGATACGCCACTGAGTGCATTTAAGAGCACTAACCAAGCCACAAAGTCCAAGGAATTGTCTGTAGACCCCCAAGACAGGATTGTATTGAGGCACAGATCTGGGGAAGGGTACAGAAACATTTATGCAGCATTGAAGATCCCAATGAGCACAGTGGCCTCCATTATCCATAAATGGAAGGAGTTTGAAACCACCAGGACTCTTCCTAGAGCAGGCCACCGGCCAAACTGAGCGATCGGGGGGAGAAGGGCTTTAGTCAGGGAGGTGACCAAGAACCCAATGGTTACTCTGCCAGCGTTTCTCTGTGGAGAGAGGAGAACCTTCCAGAAGAACAACCATCTCTGCAGCACTCCACCAATCAGGCCTGTATGGTAGAGTGGCCAGATGGAAGCCACTCCTCAGTAAAGGGAACAAGACAGCCCACCTGGTGATTTTTCAAAAGGCACCTGAAGGACTCTCAGGCCACAAGGAACTCATTTTTCTGGTCTGATGAAACAAAGATTAAACTCTTTGGCTTGAATGGCAAGCATCATGTCTGGAGGAAACCAGGCACTACTCATCCCCTGGCAAATACCATCCCTACAGTGAAGCATGGTGGTGGCAGCATCATGCTATGGGGATGTTTTTCAGCGGCAGGAACTGGGAGATTAGTCAGGATCGAGGGAAAGATGAATGCACTGTACAGAGATATCCTTGATGAAAACCTGCTCCAGAGCGCTCTGCACCTTGGACTGGGGTGAAGGTTCATCTTCAAACACGACAACGATCATAAGCACAAAGCCAAGATAACAAAGGACTGGCTATGGGTTAACTCTGTGAATGTCCTTGAGTGGCCCAGCCAGAGCCCAGACTTGAACCTGATTGAACATCTCTGGAGAGATCTGAAAATGGCTGTGCACCGAAGCTCCCCATCCAACCTGATGGTGTTGAGAGGTCCTGCAAAGAAGAATGGGGGAATCTGCCAAAAATAGGTGTGCCAAGCTTGTAGCGTCATACTCAAAAATACTTGAGGCTGTAATTGGGGCTAAAGGAGCTTCATCAAAGTATTGAGAAAAGGCTGTGAATACTTATGTACATTTTTAATAAATGTGCAAAGATTTAACAAAAAAACTCCTTTCAGTTGTCATTATGGGGTATTGTTTGTAAAATTTTGAAGAAAATAATGAATTTAATCAATTTTGGAATAAGGCTGTAACATAACAAAATGTAGAAGAAGTGAAGCACTGTGAATACTTTCCAGATGCACTGTATATCACCAGCACACCAAGAATGGGTCCAAAGATTTATTCAGTGATCACATCATGGTTACAATTGTGAGGTTGTGGAGCCACACAGGACCCTTTCATCAGGCATGTGACCCTAGGGTTCCTCAGTAACTCTTCTAATTTAGTTAGCTCCTCTGTAAACAGTGGAGCAGAGGTTAATTACTTAGGGCTGTTCATTTTCTCCCAGGCTGCTGTTCTGCTACTCCCTTGTCTTCTAGAGACTTATACAACCATAGTGGGAGGGAGAGCAGAACAGGCAATCTGAATATTTATGAAATTCCAGCCAATCCCTGGGAAGGTGCGCTCAGAAGGTGGAGGGATAGCCCATACATGATATGAGGCCTGGCAGCCAGTGCAGAGATCCTGAGTCCAGTCCTTCAGGAGGAGACCCCTGTTTAGAAAGCTCTGCCACTGGGGCAGAGAGACACAGAGAGGAAACCAGTGAAGCTTTGAAGACATTGAGGTCCCAACTAGGCTTAGCTGGGGGGCCTACCGAAAAGAGCTGTGTCCAGACACTGAGCACAGCCAGAAGGGAGTTGGAAGCTGACCAATTCTCGGAGCAGTGCAGCCAGGAGTTGTGCAAGACAGCTAGGAGTGTGCAATACATGCAAGAAGTTTTGTCCAGTACAGCCAGGAGTTGTGCAAGGCAGCCAAGAGCATACAGTGTAGCCAGAGGTTGTGCAATATGGCCTTTATTTCTTACACAGCAGCCAGAAGCCTAGAAGTCCTCAAGCTGTGTTGCTGTTCAGTTCTGGGGTATCCCATGCTCCCCATCCCTATCCAAGTTGCTGTTCCAATAAAATCCCCAAAAGAAACCCTACCTAGACTGATATTTGAGTCAAAAGAAAAATGCTAAAAATGCTGTGTGCCTGGCTGTGTATGCTGTAAATAGGGAAAATAGGCCTAAACTACCAGGGGCTCCTGCGTGGGTAGCACTACATATATATGGGACTTTTAATAGAACTTTATGAACAGAGATGTTGTCCATGGATAATGTACTGTGTGCTCCCCTTGTGGTCCCCTGCAGCCCTTTTCATATATGACAGACATCCCAACCTGCAAAAATTAATTTCAGGGAGGTGGCGCTGATGATGATCAAATGAAATGGAATCAGTATACAGAGCTTTACTTCTTCTGAGAGATATTAAAGGAACACTCCAACCCCATGACCATCTTCATCCCGAAATTCCATCTCCATTATCATCCTCATTCTATTTCACGCTGTATCCAAGATTTCCTCATCCCTGAATTCTTAATAAATATCAGTCCTCATTCCTCTCCACAGTGTAACCTCATCCTCCTCAACCCCAACACCCCCTCCATAATCATCATCCTTGTCCCTCTCCATAGTCATCCTCATTCTTCTCCACATTGTATCCTCATTATCCACTCCAATCTCCATAGTCATCCTTATTGATCTTCCTCATTCCTCTTATAATCGTCCCCATCATCCTCATCCCTCTCCAGAGTGATCCTCATCCCTCTCCACAATTGTAACTTCATCATTCTCATCTTTCTCCATAACCATCTTCACCCCCAACTTCATCCCTCCCTGCTTTGTAACCCATCATCCTCATCATCGTATTCTCTATGTGCTCTTTCCTCTATATTAAGGATATGCAATTAGTGGACCTCCAGCTGTTGCAGAACTACAAGTCCCATGAGGCATAGCAAGACTCTGACAGCCATAAACATGACACCCAGAGGCAGAGGTATGATGGGACTTGTAGTTTTGCAACAGCTGGAGGGTCGCTAATTGCATATCCCTGCTCTATATACTCACCGTCTATCACCACATGATCCATCTTCATCCTCATGCCTCAAGCAGCCTCTATCCTTCCCTCTCTCCATGATCATCCATCACCCATCATCCTCATCCCCACCATCCATTTCACCATCTTATTCATCCCTGTAGCCAGGGGCGGACTGACAACTCATGGGTCCCCCGGGCAATAGGAGATTAGGGGGCCCCCAGGCAATCAGAGATTATGGGGCCACACAGTATACACAAACACACACACACACAGTATACAATCACACAGTATACACAGACATGTTTCTATTGGCTGAGAAGGTACTGGAGAGGTGGGGTAGCTATAATCTCTGGATTTTTAGACCAAAAGGATGTCGGTAAGGGACATTTCAGAGGAAGATGTAAAAAAACACACATTTTTACATACTGTCCCTCCCTGGTTTTACTGAGGCTGGCAACCCTGATGGGGCCCCCTAGTGGCATAGGGCCCTCGGGCAGTGCCCGAGTGGCCCAATGGTCAGTCCACCCCTGCCTGTAGCTCCCCTCACGGGGGACTCGCGGGTGTGTGCGGGAACCGCAGCAAAAATGCGGGAGGCTCCCGAACCTGGGATGTCTGCTATGATGGTCATGGACTTATGGTGATGCAAGTAACACACAACGCTCCAACCAACGAAACACCTTCTGGCTCAGACCCACCACTTTATTTATTACATCACACCACAGAGAAATCATCTTACTATATTATCTCTTAGTTCATAAAATCCAAGACATGGATGAAAGTCATGGTGGGAAAGGCTTGATGAGCAAAATTCTATGCCAGCCTTTCTCAAAAAGGGGTTCCTCTAGAGATGGCCAGGAGTCCCTTGAGTGGTGAGCAATTTCTGCCTCTCAGATAAGTTCTCCTGACTCCAATAATCTTTTTATTTAACGGTAGGGGGGGGGGGGCGTAGGTGTGTGCAGCCTATTGCATTAGGGTGATTATTAGCCCTTGTACACACGGTCGGAGATTCTGACAACCGAATCCGTCAGAGTAATTCCGACGGATTAATTCCGGAAGAGGTCCGGAAGTGATGTTGTATACACACGGTCGGACTAACGTGATGATGTTATTTCGTTACGACGGGACTACGTTCAGGCTAGTAGCCAATAGCTTTGGTCTAGGAATTTGATCTGAGCATGCATGGCACTTTGTCCGTCGGAGTAGGCTACACATGTTCGGAGTATGTCCGATAGGAGCATTTTGTCGGAAAACTTTACCAGCAAGTTGGAAAAATTGGTCCGTCGGATATTCCGAAGGAAACAGTCCGATGCAGACCACACACAGTCGGAATATCCGACAAAAGGCTCCAATAGGAAACATTCAGACGGAATCTCCGACTGTGTGTACAAGGGCCTACACCTACTACACTATGGATACCCACCTGTGTTTCTTTGAGTGACTGGGAGCCAAGGAAAGGAGATGGAGGGTCTCTTAAAGAGATACATTAAATACCACCGAGGGAATTGTTACCAGCATTGGAGGAATATTATACCTATCCATACCTCTAAGGCGCCAAATCACATTTGACCTAATAATGCATGTTTTTAGGTCCATTACTTAAGGTGGGCGCATTGTAGTGAAGGTGGAGGACTCTTGCATGATGGAGGGGACACATCGTATTATTTATGCCGGCAGTGGGGACATTTCACTTTGGGACTTGTTCTTATTAGGTTTACAAGACACAGGCGTATATGGATTTCTGTTATGGACAATTATGGTGATTTAATATGATTGCAGAATGCTATACAGTAAAATCCTTGAAGGGTAACTTGGTTTGAGAGCGTTGTTGCAAGACAAGCAACATTTTTAAATAAATTTTGACTTGATATACAAGCAATGTCTCGATATACAAATAGCGTCATGTCACAACTGAGTACACAAGAGAAGAGAGGCTCCTCTTAACAACTAGAGCCGCAGAAGATTTTACCCTCTTCCTGACCAGAGAACTTTTTGCGATTCGGCACTGCGTCGCTTTAACTGACAATTGCGCGGTCGTGTGGCGTTGCACCCAAACAAAATTGACGTCCTTTTTTCCCCGCAAATAGAGCTTTCTTTTGGTGGTATTTGATCACCTCTGCGTTTTTTATTTTTTGCACTATAAACAAAAAATAGAGCGACAATTTTGAAAAAAAAAAAAAAAAAACTCAATATTTTTTACTTTTTGCTATAATAAATACCCCCCAAAAAAATATAAAAAAACATATTTTTTCCTCAGTTAAGGCCGATATGTAATTTTCTTCTACATATTTTCAGTAAAAAAAAAAAATCACAATAGGCGTATACTGATTGGTTTGCGCAAAAGTTATAGCGTCTACAAAATAGGGGATAGTTTTATGGCTTTTTTATTATTCATTTTTTTTTTTTACTAGTAATGGCGGCGATCAGCGATTTTTATCCAGACTGCGACATTATGGCAGGCACGTCGGAGAATTTTGACACATTTCTGGGACCATTGGCATTTTGACAGCGATCAGTGCTATAAAATTGCATTGATTACTGTGAAAATGTTACTGGCAGTGAAGGGGTTAACACTAGGGGGCGACCAAGCGGTTAATTGTGTCCCCTAGTGTGCGTTCTAACTGAAGGGGGGGAGGGGACTGTGTAGGGGAGATGACAGATCGCTGTTCATACTCTGTATGAACAGCAATCTGTCTCTTCTCCCCTCAGAGAACCGGAAACTGTGTGTTTACACACACAGATCCTGGTTCTCGGTGTGCCCTGAGCAATCACGGGCCACTGGTGATCGCAACCGCCGGGCACTCGCATCGGCTCTGTGGGCAAGCAGGGGGTGCGAACCCCCTAGTGGCAGTCTATGGTAACGACGTACCATGACGGCGATTCGCACAGCCGAGCCATGTTGCCGCAGTATAACTGCGGCGGCTGGTCAGCATGCGGTTAATGTAACAATATGGTTACATAATGAACAACATTTAGCAACATATTACTACACTTAGAGCCCATTCACACAGGGGCAACACGACTTGTAGGCGACTTGAGTCAGGCAACTTGGACACGACTTGAGTTAAGATCACAGCGCGACTTGGGACGACTTCAAAACGACTTGTGATGACTTCAAGCGCGACTTGGGACGACTTACAAGTCGCCCCAGGCCAGGCGACTTTTGCCGTGGCCAAGCAGAGAATGAGCTCAAGGGGGAACTCCACGGCAAATTTCTGAAAAAAATTTGGCGTGGGTTCCCCCTCCGAGAGCATACCAGGCCCTTAGGTCTGGTATGGATTCCAAGGGGAACCCCCTACGCCGAAAAAACGGCGTGGGGATCCCCCCCAGATCCACACCAGACCCTTATCCGAGCACACTACCCGGCCGGCCAGGAAAGGGGGTGGGGACGAGCGGGCGGCCCCCCCCTCCTGAGCCGTACCAGGCCGCGTGCCCTCAACATGGGGGGGTGCCTTGGGGGAGGGGGGGCGTGCGGCCCCCCCACCACAAAGCACCTTGTCCCCATGTCGATGAGGACAAGGGCCTCTTCCCGACAACCCTGGCCGTTGGTTGTCGGGGTCTGCGGGCGGGGGGCTTATCGGAATCCGGGAGCCCCCTTTAATAAGGGGGCCCCCGGATACCGGCCCCCCACCCTATGTGAATGAGTATGGGGTACAATGTACCCCTACCCATTCACCTGTGAAAAAAAGTACAAAAAAAAACACAACACAGGGAAAAAATATTTTATTGCACAGCTCCGGGGGTCTTCTGTCTTCGGGGGTCTTCTCGCCGGACTCCTCCGCTATCTTCTTGTAGCTCTTTTGCTAGCGGAGGAGTCCGGCTTTCTTCCTCCCCGCCGCCGGCCTCTTCTCCCGACTTCGGGGGTCTTGTCCCCCTCTTCGGTTCTTCTGTCTTCTGTCGCCGCCGCCGCCGCCGCCGCCGCCTTCCGTTCTTCTTCTTCTCCAGGAGATGTTGACACGACGCTCTCTCCGGCCACAATGCCAGGGACGCGCTCCGCTGCCACTTATATAGGGACAATGGGGTGGTGTCACATGGGTTGATGTCACATGGGTTGGTCACATGGGTTGATGTCACATGGTGACCCCGCCCCCTTACCATGTGACATCAACCCATGTGACCAACCCATGTGACATCAACCCATGTGACACCGCCCCATTGTCCCTATATAAGTGGCAGCGGAGCGCGTCCCTGGCATTGTGGCCGGAGAGAGCGTCGTGTCAACATCTCCTGGAGAAGAAGAAGAAGAACGGAAGACGACGGCGACAGAAGACCGGGCCACCGCCTGCAAAAGAGCTATAAGAAGGCGCGGTGGCCCGGCAGAAGAACCGAAGAGGGGGACAAGACCCCCGAAGTCGGGAGAAGAGGCCGGCGGCGGGGAGGAAGAAAGCCGGACTCCTCCGCTAGCAAAAGAGCTACAAGAAGATAGCGGAGGAGTCCGGCGAGAAGACCCCCGAAGACGGAAGACCCCCGGAGCTGTGCAATAAAATATTTTTTCCCTGTGTTGTGTTTTTTTTTGTACTTTTTTTCACAGGTGAATGGGTAGGGGTACATTGTACCCCATACTCATTCACATAGGGTGGGGGGCCGGTATCCGGGGGCCCCCTTATTAAAGGGGGCTCCCGGATTCCGATAAGCCCCCCGCCCGCAGACCCCGACAACCAACGGCCAGGGTTGTCGGGAAGAGGCCCTTGTCCTCATCGACATGGGGACAAGGTGCTTTGGGGTGGGGGGGCCGCACGCCCCCCCTCCCCCAAGGCACCCCCCCATGTTGAGGGCACGCGGCCTGGTACGGCTCAGGAGGGGGGGGGGCGCCCGCTCGTCCCCACCCCCTTTCCTGGCCGGCCGGGTAGCGTGCTCGGATAAGGGTCTGGTGTGGATCTGGGGGGGACCCCCATGCCGTTTTTTCGGCATAGGGGGTTCCCCTTGGAATCCATACCAGACCTAAGGGCCTGGTATGCTCTCGGAGGGGGAACCCACGCCAAATTTTTTTCAGAAATTTGCCGTGGAGTTCCCTCTTGAGAGCTGATAATTCTGTCAGAGTCGCCTCCGTATAGACGGAGATCCGACTTGGAGGCGATCTCCATTGAAATCAATGGGTACCGGTCGCCTACAAGTCGGATAGAAGTAGTACAGGAACCTTTTCTGAAGTCGGAGCGACTTCAGTAGTGTGCATTAAAACGGCTCTCATTCACTTACATTGCTTTTTAAATGTTGTCCGACCTGAGGCGACCTGAGGCGACCTGAGGCGACCTGAGGCGACTAGGGGCGACCTGAAATCGGATCAGGAGTTGCCCCTGTGTGAATGGACTCTTAGAGGCGCCTCTCTTCTCTTTTATACTCTGGAGCTCCTGCTGGATTTTGCTTCTAATCCCTTTGTGGAGGCTTCTATTTGTGGATGGACATTTTAAGGTTACACAACTCACATTACTATAATCTTTTTATATGGACTATAAACTGAAGGATATATGAATAAATGGTTGTGGAACGAATCATTTGAGTTTCCATTATTTCTTATGGGGAAATTTGCTTTTTGGATTACAAGCATGTTTCAAATTATGCTCGTAATCCAAGGTTTTACTGTATATAATTTTTGGTGATATTCTTTTTTTTTTTTTTCTTGCATGTCCCCCTCAGATCTACATTGACTGCCATTCCAAGTGCACTTATAAGTAAACTTGTAGTGCACGGTGGATTTGCCTTTAGTAAATAAACCGCCAAAGTACTTATAATAATAAATCATAGTCCATCTGACAAGTACTATAGTATGCAATACAGCGATAAATGCAGCATGTGTCTTCCCATTGAATGAAAAACCGTATAGTGACATAGATATAGCACACATAGGTGTGCCCAGCCTATTGCATTAGGGTGTGCACCCCAAAGCTCAAACACATATCTGTGTATATATATATATATATTGTGTGTATATATATATATATATATATATATATATATATATATATATATATATATATTTATTTATTCATATATATATTGTGTGTGTGTGTGTATATATATATATGCAGTACCGCATGTGGCCAGAGGTGGGGGGTGGGGCCCCTGGATACACACGGAAACAGCCCAGAGCCATTTGGATGCACTCAGAGAGGCTCGGAAACACTCGGGAATGGAGTATTTCCAAGTGTATCCGAACAGGTCTGAGTGTCACTGGCGCCCCCGCACCTCTGGCCAAATGTGGTACTGCACACCGCAGAGGCTCGAATCCTGCTCACAAACCGAGTCAGAATTAAAAAAAAAATAATAGCTTGTGTCAGTAGGGCAGAGATTAATGTTAGTTTATTTTTATTAGTTTTCTATCATTACTTTTTTACCATTTTTTATTTTTTTACAATTTTCTTTTGCAATCATTTATAATTTTTTTATTTTTGCAATCTTTTACTAGCCCCATGGGGGGTCTTTAGGTGAAACATCGGGGGTCTAAATCGACCCCTGATGCCTCACTTTTGAGACAGAGTTTCCCCTGTCTCTTTTTCTGCAGCCAAGCAGCAGGGGAAATCTGTGCAGTACAAGGTGATAAGGGTGTGCCCAGGCACACCTGGCACACCCTGTGTGCATGCCTATGATAGCATAAAAGCCTACCTAAGTCACGTGTGCAGGCAAGCATTCGATGATGATGATCCTGCCAGAGCTGAATTAACCACTTGCCTATTGGGCACTTTCACCCCCTTCCCGCCCAGGCCAATTTTAAGCTTTCAGCGCTGTGACACTTTGAATGACAATTGCGCGGTCATGCCACACTGTACCCAAATTACATTTGTATACATTTTTTGAGACAAGCTTTCTTTTGGCAGTATTTAAAGTAGAAGTCCAGCCTAACACTAAAATCCCTGCATCTACAGACATCCACGATTCAGTGGCGGCTCATGGTGTTTTGTTTGGGGGGTGACAAACGACCACCCCCCACGGCACCCCAAAGCCCCCCCCAACTCGCTGTCTGCTGGTCGGTCCACTTACCCCATCTAGGTGGCGGACATCAGGGCATCGGCAGACATCAGGCTGCGGTAGGTACCAGGTAGCGGCTCCTGTGTCTTCTCCTCCCTCCTCCTCGCTTCCGCCCTGCGTCTCCTCCCCTCCTCCTAGGCATCCAATAGGATCGCCTGTCCTTTCAGCCAACCGGGTAATGCGTATCAGACCCGCTTCCCAATTGACCAGGGAAGAGGACTAGTGTTGCAACAGCGAATTTTCATTCTGTGTTGTAACACCTGGCTGGGCTCGTAGCCCAATGCTACGAGCCCACCCTATTTTTAAGCCTATTAGAGCCATCAAATATCTCTGAAAATACATCCGAACGTGGATCGCTTTACAGAGGCAGTTTAGATGCAGGTCTAAACGTAGCCTATAGCTGAACATCCAGGCAGATTTAAATGATACAAATGAAGGCAGCTCAGTAATCATTAATACATCATTCAATTTATCTATGTAAGCATCTGAATTTGACCTGCTATCAGCCTCTTACAGGACAGCAGAGCTCAAACTGGAAGAGAGAGAAGAGCCACTGCAGTGCAAGGAGCATGCTGATAGGAGGGGAGAGAAAAGGGACAGAGAGTTTATCAGTGTCCTTCTTGTCCATTAATTGTCCAATCAAAGGCTATGGACTAGGTCCAGGACAACCTGGGCTCAGAGGAAGTGGGTTGAATGATGCTGAATTTGTTCTGTTTTTTAGCCTATTGTAAATAACATACAGCAGAGCTCCAACTAGAAGGGGGAGAAGCAGCACCACGAGCCAGCTGCAGTGCAAACAGCATACTGATAGGCATGAAGAGCAAAGGGACAGAGAGATGAGTTTATCAGAGTCCTGCTTAGCCATTAACTGTCCAATCACAGGCTATGGAGAGGTCAATGCCAACGTGGGCTCAGAGGAAGTGGGCTGAATGATGCTGAATTTGTTCTGTTTTTATCCTTTTGTAATTCATGTACAGCGGAGCCAACTGGAAGAGGGAGAAACGGCACCAAGAGCCAGCTGCAGGGCAAGGAGCGTGCTGATAGCATAGCTCCCAACTGACCCTAATTTGGAGGGACTGTCCCTGATTTGGAGGGACTGTCCCTGATTTGGGGCAATGTCCCTCTGTCCCTGTAAAAAAAAGTCCTTGTGGATTTCAATAACCTTTTTTGTTTGGTTAATTCTCCTTCTCCTTTAAGAGGGTGTGACAAGGGGTGTGTCCTATGCCTACATGAGTTTGTTAGTAGGCGTCCCGCATTCCCATCTCAAAATGTTGGGAGGTGTGTGATAGAAGGTGGGAGCAAAGGGACAGGTAGATGAGCTCATCAACCTGCTGCCCCTCCTTTCACTGTCCAGTCAGAGACGGGGGGTGAAGAGATGGGGTTACCACTTCTCCAGGCAGGTCTGCTGAAACAAAAAGCAAAAAAGGTTTTTCCTCCAGGAAATAGAGACTGGGGGTGACCTGTAAGTGAAAGTGAAACTGCAGCAGAGAACGTTCAAGCCCCCTCCCCTTCCAGGAAAGGCTGCGCTGTGCGGCGGAGCTTTATAAATCTCAGGACTGGATGGACAGGGATATACATGCTCTGGCAGCTCCCGCGTATATGTATTTCGGTGTCTGTCTGGAGTTGGGCCTTAAGGTTGCACCAGCGGAAAGCCGACAGTATGTGCGGAGCACTGAGTTTGCACACGACCCGAGCCCGGCTGCAATTACCATGGACAGCACGATCCTGCTTGGCAATAAATAGCATTCAGACGGGGGGAGTCTGACATCCCGCGGGCACGGGCCCAGGCTCCGCGGCGTACGCTATTAGCAGCCGTAATGAATGGCAAAGGAGATTCTATTACTGCCACCGATTCTTCTCACTGAGTAATCACAGCGAGGGGAATTTTTCACATTTTAAGGGGTGAGCAAATATAAATGAAAAAAAGACGGCTCATAAATGACGGATTGAATGCAGAACGGAACGAGACACGCGTCAGTCGGGTAGGAGAGAGACGCCTGGGGGGGGGGCTCCGCTATCTCTGACTCTGTTGTCACTTGATGAGACATTGAGATCACTCACATGGAAAAGGTCCCATTTCTACAGAGAAGAGCCGAAACTTTGCCCGGAGTGCCGAGAGCACTGGAACTTTTTATATGAGTTTTATATTGCTGTCAGTGTCCCCAGTGGGGGAGATTTCCCTTCATTTCCTGCATGGGTGTCACCACCCGCATGGGAGGGGGAACAGAAAGACACACACATAAATAAATACATTTAAATATCATTCTTTAAACTCCTTTTTTTTTTTTTTTTTTTAGTGTGGGATGGTATAAAAACGAATGATTATAACAAATGAATAGAAGAAAAAGTTTACATATAAAAAGGGAAAAGGAGAAAAGGATGTTAAGCACTTCATCCCTGGGAGGATTTGCCCCCTTAATGACTAGGTCAATTTTTTTACATTTTTATTTTTTACCATTTTTTTTTATATATTTTTTGTTTATTTTTTCCTTTTTTTTTTTATACATTTAAATTTTTTTATTACATTTTTTTTTCCTTTTTTTAGTTATTTATTTAACATTTTTTTTTACTTTTTATTTTACTTTTTTTTTTTTTTTTTTTACACAAGCAAAGCAGCTTCATTATTATCCAATTAACCACTTTCAGACCGGACCAATTTGCTGGTCAAAGACCAGACCACTTTTTGCGATTCGGCACTGCGTCGCTTTAACTGACAATTGCGCGGTCGTGCGACGTGGCTCCCAAACAAAATTGACGTCCTTTTTTTTCCCACAAATAGAGCTTTCTTTTGGTGGTATTTGATCACCTCTGCGGTTTTTATTTTTTGCGCTATAAACAAAAATAGAGCGACAATTTTGAAAAAAACTCATTATTTTTTACTTTTTGTTATAATAAATATCCCCCAAAAATATATAAAAAAACATTTTTTCCCTCAGTTTAGGCCGATACGTATTCTTCCACATATTTTTGGTAAAAAAATCGCAATAAGCGATTATTGATTGGTTTGCGCAAAAGTTATAGCTTTTACAAAATAGGGGATAGTTTTATAGCATTTTTATTAATAATTTTTTATTATTTTTTTTACTAGTAATGGCGGCGATCTGCGATTTTTATTGTGACTGCGACATTGTGGGGGACCCATCGGACATTTTTGACACATTTTTGGGACCAAAATCACTGCTATATAAATGCAGTGATTCCTGTATAAATGACACTGGCAGTGAAGGGGTTAACCAGTGGGTGGCAGTGTAGGGGTTAAGTGTTCCTAGGGGTGTGTTACTAACTGTGGGGGGGGGGCTGGGCTTTCATTTAGTGAACACTGATCTCTGCTCCAATCACATGAAGCAGAGATCAGTGTCACTAGTTGCTAGGCAGAATGGAGAAATGCTGTTTACAACGGCATTTCTTCATTTGGCAGCTCCGTGAGACGATCGAGGGTATGCCCGCGGCGATCGAGTCCGCGAGTCCCGTGACCGGACTCATGGGGGTCCCGACTGCGGCGTGCTCCCGATGGCAGGGCGGCAAATTTAAAGCGACGTACATGTACGCCCATTTGCCTGCCTGTGCCATTCTGTCGACGTACATCGTCGTGCGCTGGTCGGCAAGTGGTTAAAGAAGAAGAGAATTGTGCGCTGCATTTGGAGATTTCATAATTTGCCGCGTCACAAATGTTAACTCTCCATTACGATCGCTAGTTTACAAGACCGACCGCTTTTGCTTCTGAGCATGCGTGTCTGTTACTTTGGACTTTTGTCCAATGGACTTGTGTACACACGATCGGAAAATCCATCAATAGACATTTGTCCGTGGAAAATTTTAAAGCCTGCCATCCAACATTTGTCTGCGGAAAATTATTATTATATTATACAGGTTTTATACAGCGCCAACATTTTGTGCAGCGCTTTGAATGAGTGAATGAATCATTTGTATAGCGCACAAAGCGAACTGAATCGCATCAAGGCTTTACAACATGAGGGCAGACATTACAGTTATACTACAATTTGGTAGAAGAGGAATCAGAGGGCCCCGCTCATTGGAGCTTACAATCTAAAAAGGAAGGTCAATTGATACAAAAGGTAATAGCTGTGGGGGGGGGGGGGGGATGAGCTGATGGAAGAAGTAAAACAGTGTTAATTAGAAGCAGGATAGGCTTCTTTGAAGAGAAGAGTTTTCAGGGATCGTCTAAAGTTGGATAGATTAGGGGACAGTCGGACAGATTGGGGTAGGGAGTTCCACAGGATGGGAGAAGCTCTGGCGAAATCCTGGAGGCGGATATGGGAGGTGGTGATAAGGGAGCTAGAGAGCAGGAGGTCTTGGGATGACTGAAGAGAGCAGCTTGGTTGGTATTGTGGGACTAGGTTAGTGATGTAGCTGGGGGCAGAGTTATGGATGGCTTTGTAAATTATTGTTAGGACTTTGAATTTTATTCGTTGGGTGAGTGGAAGCCAGTGCAGGGACTGGCAGCGAGGGGTGGAGGACACTGAATGGTTGGTAAGGTGGTCCGACAACAATTGTCTGATGGGGCGTACACACGGTCGGATTTTCCACCAACCAGCCTGTCATCACGCATTTCCCGTCAGAAAAAAAAAATGTGTATGAGAGACATTGTGGACATTTTGCCTTTAGCAAAACTGCATGCTTCCCTGGAAAGTGTCAGCTGTTCTTTATTTACTGCATTATTTATTACTATTTATGTATTTATTTTTTTATTATTGTATTTTATATTGTTTTTATTATGTTTTATTTTTTATGTATCTTTAATATGTATTATTGTATATCATTATTATTATGTTGATGATTATTATTATATATTTTTATTATGTATTATTATATATTTTTATTATTTATTATTGTATTTATTACTATCATTAATATTATTTTATGTATTATTATTTATGTATTTATTATTGTATTTTCTATTGTTATTTTTTTATTATGTTTTATTTTTATGTATCTTTAATATGTATTATTGTATATCATTATTATTATGATGATGATTATTATTATATATTTTTATTATGTATTATTATATATTTTTATTATTTATTATTGTATTTATTACTATCATTAATATTATTTTATGTATTATTATTTATGTATTTATTATTATATTTTCTATTGTTATTTTTTTATTATGTTTTATTTTTATGTCTCTTTTAATATGTATTATTGTATATCATTATTATTACGATGATGATTATTAGATATTTAAATTATGTAAATATATATATTTTTTATTTATTATTGTATGTATTACTATCGTTAATATTATTTTATGTATTATTATTTATGTATTTTTTTTATTGTATTTTATATTGTTTTATTTTTATGTATCATTAATATGCATTATTGTATATCATTATTATTATGATGATTATTATATATTTTTTATTATGTATTATTATTTATTTTTATTATTTATTATTGTATTTATTACTATCATTAATATTATTTTATGTATTATTATTTATGTATTGATTTTTTATTATTGTATTTTATATTGTTACTTTTTTTATTATGTTTTATTTTTATGTATCTTTAATATGTATTATTGTATATCATTATTATTATGATGATGATTATTATATTTTTATTATGTATTATTATTTATTTGTATTATTTATTATTGTATTTATTACTATCATTATATTTATGTATTATTATTTATGTATTTATTTTTTATTATTGTATTTTCTATTGTTTTTTTTATTATGTTTTTTTATGCATCTTTAATATGAATTATTGTATATCATTTTTATTATTATGATGATGATGATTATATATTTTTATTATGTATTATTATTTATTTGTATTATTGTATTTATTACTATTATTAAAATTATTTTATGTATTATTATTTATGTATTTATTTTTGTATTATTGTATTTTCTATTTGTTTTATTGTGGTTTTTTATGTATCTTTAATATGTATTATTGTATATCATTATTATTATGATGATGATTATTATATATTTTTATTATGTATTATTATTTATTTTTATTATGTATTATTATTTATTTTTATTATTGCATTTATTACTATCATTTTTATTTTATGTATTATTTTTTATTTTTATTATTGTGTTTTATTATTATTATTATTAATAATAATAATAATAATAATAATAATAATAATAATAATAATAATAATAATAATAATAATAATTTTAATGATGATTTTTTATTTATTTATTATTTTTTAATTACTTTATTAATGTTTTTAATAAAACAATAGCACCTCAATGAATCCAGTTCAACTTGCTTTGGCAAGACGTTAAGGCCGCCCCCCCCCCCCTTCACATTCCATGAGTCAGAATTTCACAACTCCTATCGACTGCCGAGCTGGGAATCGCGTCATTGTCTTTCACGCAACGCTGGGCCGCGCTCAGCTTGCATTACCGTCTTTTGTTCCCTAAAACCGATGTAACAAATCGCGAGCATGAAAAATAAATAAAATCAGAATCTAAGGGGAACTTCTTTATTTTTTTATTTTTTTTACTGTTTGCCGGAGAAGGAGAAGAGACACACATGGCGGCGGGGTGGCGGCGGGAGGGGAGAGAGAAGTCGGATATGTAGGAATGTGCGGCGGGGGATTTACTGGAGCAGAATATAGGAACAGTCCGTGATATTAAACAGACGCGGTCTGCCTAGACTCCACAAACTGGCAACCGTAATTACGATGGTGATAACAATTCGAGATCGCGGCGCTGCGATTATTAATATATTATCCACAAGTGACACACATATGTTATCGGAGTGTATCGGAGCTCTGGAGAGGATCGTATTAAAGATGGATACAAAGTATACATAAAAAAATAAATAAAAATAAAACCAATTAGTGCAGGGATGTATTCGCGGAAAGAACACAACATTTAATATTAAACACGGCTAGTATAAGTAAGAGGATTTGTAGATATATTAGCTTCCTGTCGTGCTTTGCACAGCAGGACTCAGACTTACTGGGACCATTATAAACTGAATTCAAAACACACATTAAAAAGCAAACCAATAAAATCAGGGAATAAAATAATTTAACCACTTCCTTACTGGGCACCTAAACCCCCCCCCCCCCCCACCCCAATTCCTGCCCAGACCAATTTTAAGCTTTCAGCGCTGTGACTCTTTGAACGACAATTGCGCAGTCATACAACGTTGTACCCAAATGAAAATGTTATTTTTTCCCCCCACAAATAGGGGAAAAAAATACCTGTTTGCAAAATTTATTAAGAAAATATAAAACGGTTTTGTATTTTTATTTTTATTTTTTTAATTTTCGGCCTTTTTAAAAAAAAATTAACAAAAAAACCCCCCAAAAAACAGGGGTTTTATTTGGTATTTAAACACCTCTGGGTTTTTTATTTTTTGTTAAAAAAATTAAAAAAGGCCAAAAAAAAATAAAAAATACAAAACTGTTTTATATTTTGTTAATAAATTTTGCAAACAGGTCATTTTTCTCCTTCATTAATGTAAGCTGATGAGGCTGCACTTATGGCCACTGATAGGCTGCACTGATGGGCACTGATAAGGCAGCACTGATGGGCACTAATAGGTGGCACTGGTGGGCACTGATGAGGTGGCACTGGTGCGCACTGATAGGTGGCATTGGTGGGCACTGAGAGGTGGCACTGATGGGTGGCACTGATGGCCAGCACTTCGGGACTGATGTCCCCTGCACTGAAGCCAGTGATCGGCTTTTTTTTCCCCTCATGCTGTCAGAGTGAGGAGAAAGAAAAACGATTATCGATCTTCTGTTTACATCACGTGATCAGCTGTCATTGGCTGACAGCTGATCACGTGGTAAGGGGTCAGGATCGACCACTTACTCCAATCTGTGGTCACCCGAGTCTCATTGACTCGGTGATCACAGCACATGCCGTGCGCGCCCTGTAGGGGGCTTGCGGGGAGCGCACAAAAGGGAAGGACATCTATTGGTTTTCCAGACGGAATTCCGCTCAAGCTGTCTTGCCTACACGCGGTCACACCAAATTCCGACCATCAAGAAGGCGGTGATGTACAACACGTACGACGGGACTAGAAAAAGGAAGTTCAATAGCCAGTAGCCAATAGCTTTCATCTCGTAGTTGAATCTGAGCATGCGTGAGTTTTTGCGTGTCGGAATTGCATACACACGATCGGAATTTCCGATAGAAAGTTTTTCCATCCGGAAAATTGAGAACATGCTACCAAATTTTTGCTGGCAGGAATTTGGCCAGCTAAATTCCGATGGAGCGTACACACGGTAGCATTTTCCGATGAAAAGCTTTCATCGGTCTTTTGCTGCCCGAAATTCCGCTTGTGTGTACGCGGCATAAGACTGAGAGAACAGACTGATCACATGACTGCTGATTGCACAGCTCTCAGTCTTCTCAAAGTGGAGAGCAGTGACTGTCAGTCACCGCTCTCTGCCCTGCTCCTCCATCGCTCGCTGGAGCACTACCAGGCTGGAGAGCTGGCTTTGGCTCTCAGCTGCCCGTAGCTGGGTGGATCCCGACATTATGGTCAAGATCCTTCCAGAGCCTGGAGTGGCTCTCTGTATTTTGAACCTTGGGGTACCCCGCAAATAACACTGTACCTTGAGAAGCACCACTAAAAACCATTTACAAATGTGATTCCACATGCCTTCACTTGAGTGTTCTGCAAAAAGTCCCGACCTCAACCCCACTGAACACCTTTGGAATGGCTTGGAACGCTGATTGCGAGCCAGGTTTTCTCCACCAACATCTGTACCCAACCTCATAAATGTTCTGAATGAATGGGTAAAAATTCCCATAGACACACTCTAAGTTTGATGGAAAACCTTCCCAGAAGAGTGGAGGCTGTTTTAGCCTCAAAAGCGGGAGCAGCTCTACCTAAATTTATATGGTATTGGAATGAGACATCCAACAAGCTTCAAGAGGTGTGATGGTTATCTGTGCAGAAACTGCTGACCATATACTGTATTACAGTACTGCAACTTTAAATAATAGTACACTTACCCTTTACTTCAGGGATCTCCAAACTTTTCAGTGTGAGGGACACATTGTATATTTTACAAATCGTATTTTACATCCATATTCGCCAGAAAAATGCCCCATTACATTCATGTGTGCCCAGCAGGGTCCCACCTTACATCCTTGTGTACCCAGCAGCGTCCCCCCTTACATCAATGTGTGCCTAACAGAGTTCCCCCTTACATCCATATGTGCCTAACAGAGTCCCCCCCTTACATCCATGTGTGCCTAACAGAGTCCCCCTTACATCCATGTGTGCTTACCAGAGTTCCCCCTTACATCCATATGTACCCAGCAGAGTCCCCCCTTACATCCATGTGTGCCCAGCAGAGTCCCCCCTTACATCCATGTGTGCCCAGCAGAGTCCCCCCTTACATACATGTGTGCCAGTAGTGTTCTTCCTTACATCCATGTGTGCCCAGCAGGGTCCCTTTTCAATCCATGTGTGCCAGTAGAGTCCTTCCTTACATCCATGTGTGCCCAACAGAGTCTCCCCTTACATCCACATGTACCCAGCAGAGTCCTGCCTTACACCCATGTGTGCCAGTAGAGTCCTTCCTTACACCCAGCTGTGCTCAGCAGAGTACTCCCTACATCCATATATGCCAGCAATGTTCCCCTTACATTGATCAGCAGAGTCTTCCCTTACATCCACTTGTGCCCATCAGAGTCCCCCCTTTCATTCATTTGTGCCTAGCAGAGTCCCCCCTTACATCCATTTGTGCCCAGCATAGTTCCTCCTTGCATCCATTTCTGCCAAGTGCGGCAAGTCTGGGCAGAGGACATCCAGTGTGCCCAATAGGGTCCACCCTACATCTATATATGCCCGCAATGTCCCCCTTATATTTATGTGTGCCCAGCAGTGGCCCCCTTTAAATTTGTGTCTGCAAGCATGATTTCCCTCCATACAACCATGTGTGCCCAGCAGAGTCCCTCCCTACATCCATGTGTGCCCAGCAGAGTCCCTCCTTACATCTATGTGTGCCCAGCAGAGTCCCTTCTAACATTTATGTGTGCCCAGCAGAGTCCCTCCTAATGTCTATGTGTGCCCAGCAGAGTCCCTCCTAACATCTATGTATGACCAGCAGAGTCCCTCCTTACATCTATGTGTGCCCAGCAGAGTCCCTCCTAACATCTATGTGTGCCCAGCAGAGCCCCCCCTAACATCTATGTGTGCCCAGCAGAGTTTCTCCTTACATCTACGTGTGTCCAGCAGAGTCCCTCATTACATCTATGTGTCCACAGCAGAATCCCTCCTAACATCTATGTGTGCCCAGCAGAGTCCCTCCCTACAGCTATGTGTGCCCAGCAGAGTCCCTCCCTACATCTATGTGTGCCCAGCAAAGTCCCTCCCAGATCTACGTGTGGCCAGCTGAGTCCCTCCTTACATCTATGTGTGGCCAGCAGAGTCCCTCCCTACATCTATGTGTGCCCAGCAAAGTCCCTCCCAGATCTACGTGTACCCAGCAGAGTCCCTCCCCATATCTATGTGTGGCCAGCAGAGTCCCTCCTTACATCTATGTGTGCCCAGCAAAGTCCCTCCTTACATCTATGTGTGCCCATAAGAGTTCCTCCGTAGAACTATGTGTGCCCAGCAGACTCCCTCCCCACATCTATGTGTGCCCAGCAGAGTCCCTGACAGGTTATCAGGACACCACAGAATCTCGAGGATGGCCCCGCCCCCTCCAGCACAAAGAAGGTGATTGGAAGCCTCAGCTGTGAATGTTTCCCTATGAGACTGTGTACAGGGGGAGTGACTCCTTTTCCTCCACGCAGGTCTCAGATTACACTCAGCTCCCTGCTCTATGCTGTGCAGTGAGTGATTTCAGATCTCCGCCCCTTGCCTGGTAGAGCTGAGAAATAGCCTTTGATCTCTGTGTTTTAGAAGGCTGCAGATAAACAGGTACAACTTATGTAGAAGCATTTGTTATATCTCTGTGTATCACTTCACTGGGTAAATGGAAGGGTTTATAACCACTTTCATTAAAATATTATACATACTTTATACTGGCCGAGGGTGAGTAGCTGAACAAACAAAATAAAAGAAACAATTCTGTTACTTACTGAGTAGCCGGACGCTGCTATTATATGTCCCCAGCTTGTTGGACACCAGGCAGGTGTAATTCCCATAATGCCTTGAGGTGACATTTGAGAAGAGAAGCACGGACCAGGTCCTCTCGGTCTGGATCTTCAGCCCTTCCATCCCCACGGTCAGTCTGCTCGCCACGGTGGTTGGGAAAACAGCAGAGAAGAAGAAAATGTCATTTCGGTAGCAGGCGGCGCGGCAATCTTTGTTATTTATTGCGAGAATAAAAATGTTGTACTCTATCTGTCAAGGGAGACAAATAGGGGGGGAAATAAAGTTCTGCGAAAACTTATTAAAGTTTTCCGCCGAGCTGTGCCGGTCACGGTGGGAACGGGCAATGATTGCTCCCGGAATCTGTCATATTAAAGGCCAAGCCAACGCAAAGCAGATATTTCAGATTTGGGGAGAAGGTTGATGGGTTGATTCTCTTGCTGGTTTTTCTTATTCCTCTGAGATTTCAGCTAAATTATCTCCTGGCCGGAGCTTGGAGGCACTGCTCACAGCCATTGCAAAGCCAAAGGAGTCTCACTCCTCTGCTGCATTCTACATCTAACATAAATTTAGAATCCTCAGTAAGGCTAGGGCAAAAGGGGGGGGGGGGGGCATGAGGGGTGGCTGCCACTGGCTCAGTAAAAACACGTGAGGCAGGGGGGGTGTGCATAGTGGTGGGAACTTGCTACAGTAGTGATAGCAGCAGATAGGAGGCGCTAAGAGGGGGATGGGAGAGGGAATTTCTGTTAAGAGGGTGATTTTGGTGAGGAGGGGTGAGGATTTGTGGTTAGAATGGTAATTGGAAGGGGGGGGTTGCGTTAGGAGGAGGATTTGAGGTAGATGCCTTATGCCAGGAGAGGGGATGGGGGGGGGGGGGAATTTGTGCTAGGAGGTGGCATGTGCAGGGAGAGGATTTGTGCCAGGAAGGAGCATTGGGGGGGATTTGTGCTAGGAGGGGGATTGAGTGGGATTTGTGCCAGGAGGAGGGTTGGGGGGAGAGTTTTTATGCCTTAAGGGGGGTGGGGGGGATTTGAACTAGGAGGGGGGATTTGGGGGAGAGGATTTGTGCCAGAATTGTAGATTGGGGGATTTGTGCTAAGAGAGGGCATTTGAGGGGGGAAGATTTGTGCAAGGAGGGGGGATTGGGGGGAATGTTAGGAGGGGGGGAGAATTTGTGCCAGAAGGGGGGGTGGGGGGATTTGTGCTAGGAGGGGGATTTCAGGAAGAGGATTTGTGCCAGGAGGTGGCTTGGGGGGAGAGTATTTATGCCAGAAGGGGGATCTGGGGGATTTGTGTTAGGAGGGGGATTTGCGGGAGTGAATTTGTTCCAGGAGGAGGAATAGGGGGGATTTGTGATAGGAGGGGGCATGTGCGGGGAGAAGATTTGTTGCTGGATGGGGGATTGGGGGGATTTGTGCTAGGAGGAGGATTTAGGGGAGTAGATTTGTGCCAGGAGGGGGGATTGGGGGGAGAGGATTTGTGCCAGGAGGGGGGATTGAGGGGGAGAGGATTTGTGCCAGGATGGGGGATTGGGGGGATTTGTGCCAAGAGGGGGATTTGGGGGAGAGGATTTGTGCTAGAAAGGGGGAGTGGGGGTGGGATATGTACTAGGAGGTGGATTGAAGGGGTATTTTCCTTCACTTCCTGTCCCAGAGACATAGCAGGAAGTCTCTACAACATAAAAAAAAGCATCACGAAGCATCAAAAACAACTAAAAAAAACATGTGGTAGGTTCTTTGAATCGTGTTAAAGTCGAAAGAAAGTGTAAGTGGGCCCTAAGCGTTTGGATTGCTTTTCAGAGAACATTTGTCAGGTGGTGAGGAGGTCTTGTATTGTCTCTTCACCGCCTGCTTTAACCCTTTGAAGCGCACATTAGAGCGCCACAACCGGTCACCTGAATAAGTTGCATTCGGCGGGTGATACTGGATGCCGAAAGTGACAGGGGGTATGATTCCCGCTGCAGCCGTGCCATGTGTACACCCCTGCCTCTGCAGCTAAAGGGAGGTAGCTAAAGGGTGGTAAAAGTGTGGGTCTACCGTGGGTTTTTACCACCCCCTGCAACCTCATGTGGGAACGAGCCTTCAGAGAAACCCTTTCATAATATGAAGTCTGTTTTTATCCCATACATTGACTTTCATCGGAGCACATTTACCAACCAAAATGTGTCAAACGTGACTTCTGATTGGCTGCCACAGGTAATTGAAGCTCACACAATGCTTGTTCCCTTACTGGATGAGATCAGTGGAAGTGTCCTCTATGTGCGAAGCCGAGTACTCACCGCTTGTCGTCCTTCAGCCACTCAAACTCTGCAGGGGGCTCCGCCATAGCCTGACAGCGCAGGATCGCTGGTTTGCCGACCGGTGAATGGGCGTTCTTCACATCGGTGATGAATGGAGGATCTGGGGAAACAAGTGTGAAGAGGAAGTGAGTGTAGCGAAAAAACATTTTATTCCCGCTCACAAAATTATAGTAGAACCATGGCCTCCCACTTCATTTTGCCCCCCCCCCCAGTCACAAAATTATCGTAGAACCATGGCCTCCCACTTCATTTTGCCCCCCCCCCAGTCACAAAATTATAGTAGAACCATGGCCTCCCACTTCATTTTATGCTCCCCGCTCACAAAATTATCGTAGAACCATGGCCTCCCACTTCATTTTGCCCCCCCCCCCAGTCACAAAATTATCGTAGAACCATGGCCTCCCACTCCATTTTATGCCCCATTCACAAAATTATAGTAGAACCATGGCCTCCCACTTCATTTTATGCCCCCCGCTCACAAAATTATAGTAGAACCATGGCCTCCCACTTCATTTTATGCCCCCCGCTCACAAAATTATAGTAGAACCATGGCCTCCCACTTCATTTTGGCCCCCCCCCCCCCAGTCACAAAATTATAGTAGAACCATGGCCTCCCACTCCATTTTATGCCCCATTCACAAAATTATAGTAGAACCATGGCCTCCCACTTCATTTTGGCCCCCCCCCCCAGTCACAAAATTATAGTAGAACCATGGCCTCCCACTCCATTTTATGCCCCATTCACAAAATTATAGTAGAACCATGGCCTTTCACTTTATTTTGTGCCCCTCACTCACAAAATTATAGTAGAACCACGGCCTCCCACTCCATCTTTATTCTTTTATTACCCCCTGCTCACAAAATTATAGCAGAACTATAGCCATCGACTTCATTTTATGCCCCCCGCTCACAAAATTATTGTAGAACCATGGCCTCCCACTTCATTTTGTGCCCCCCCCTCACAAAATTATAGTAGAACTATGGCCTTCCACTCCCTCTTTATAACCCCCTGCCCACAAAATTATAGCAGAACTATAGCCACCCACTCCATTTTATGCCCCCCGCTCACAAAATTATCATAGAACCATGGCCTCCCACTTCATTTTATGCCCCCCGTTCCCAAAATTATAGTCCAACCATGGCCTCCCACTCCATCTTTATTCCCCCCCGCTCACAAAATGATAGTAGAACCATGGCCACCCACTTCATTTTATGCCCCCCCCCCACTCACAAAATTATTTTTAGAACCATGGCCTCCCACTCCATCTTTATTCCCCCCTGCCTACAAAATTATAGCAGAACTTTAGCCACCCACTCCATTTTATGCCCCCCGCCCACAAAATTATAGTAGAACCATGGCCTCCCACTCCATTTTATGCCCCCCGCCCACAAAATTATAGTAGAACCATGGCCTCCCACTTCATTTTATGCCGCCCCCCCCACTCACAAAATTATTTTTAGAACCATGGCCTCCCACTCCATCTTTATTCCCCCCCGCTCACAAAATTATAGTAGAACCATGGCCACCCACTCCATTTTATGCCCCCCGCCCACAAAATTATAGTAGAACCATGGCCTCCCACTTCATTTTATGCCCCCCACTCTCAAAATGATAGTAGAACCATGGCCTCCCACTTCATTTTATGTGCCCCCCCCCTCACAAAATTGTAGTAGAACAATGGCCTCCCACTTCATTTTATGCCCCCCGCTCACAAAATTATTGTAGAACCATGGCGTCCCACTTCATTTTATGCCCCCCCCCCCGCTCACGAAATTATAGTAGAACCATGGCCACCCACTTCATTTTGTGCCCCCCCCCTCACAAAATTATAGTAGAACTATGGCCTCCCCCTCCATCTTTATTCCCCCCTGCTCACAAAATTATAGCAGAACTATAGCCACCCACTCCATTTTATGCCCCCCGCTCACAAAATTATAGTAGAACCATGGCCTCCCACTTCATTTTATGCCCCCCGCTCACAAAATTATAGCAGAACTATAGCCACCCACTCCATTTTATGCCCCCCACTCACAAAATTATAGTAGAACCATGGACTCCCACTTCATTTTATGCCCCCCGCTCACAAAATTATTGTAGAACCATGGCCTCCCACTTCATTTTATGCCCCCCCCCTCACAAAATTATTGTAGAACCATGGCCTCCCACTTTATTCTATGCCCCCTGCTCACAAAATTATAGTAGAACCATGGCCTCCCATTTCATTTTATGCCCCCCGCTCACAAAATTATAGTAGAACTATGGCCTCCCACTTCATTTTATTCCCCCCTGCTCACAAAATTATAGCAGAACTATAGCCACCCACTCCATTTTATGCCCCCCGCTCACAAAATTATAGTAGAACCATGGCCAACCACTAAAAAAAAATATGCTGAAGCAGTTAATTCAATTGGCACGTACAGCTTTTTCTTAGTCCCCCCTGCAAAGTCTTACAAATACTCATTGATCCTGCCAGAAAATGTTACCTATTGCTGCTTCCTTTGGTGGTGTGGCAACAATGCTGCACTGTTCAGAGCTGAGTTTTTGCTCCCAAGTAGTACTGCTTGTACTAAGTGGGAGGAGAAGATTTTACAGGGGGTGTGGCTATGAGGATTGTCGAAAAAAAAAAAAAACAGTAGCTTGTCAATTTGCACCTGGCCACGCCTAGCCCCGCCCACTACTTTTTGAATTGACAGAACCGCCTCTGTTGCTAAAACCCTCCCTTTGTGTGAGCTGCAGTGTCTGGGAGGGGGGAGCGCGTGAGACAAGGGTTGCCCCCTCATCCCTTTAAAACCAAACACATATGAATTACACCGTTTCTGAGGCTAATTTAATGCGGTCAAGGCACTAAGTGGGTGTATTTACCACCTTTAGCCACAGAACTTGTGTAATTAATATGTGTTAAATTTTAAAGGGATGAGGTGGCAACCCTACGTGAGACATAAATGTGTGCAGCGGATGTCCTGCTGCACACGAGGTGGAAAGGCAGGGCGGTGACAGCACTAAGCAGTAGGACAATCGCTTGAAACAGGATCCTAAAGCTAGTAGCTAGCACTGTAGTAGCAATACCAGTGACCCACATGTGTGGAGCATGGACTTTAACCCCTTGGCGCCGGCACTTCCCGGTACTTTAAGGGGTTTCAGATGCCGGGAGGTGGGGCAGGGTTTATGATCACCACAACTTGCTTTCCGTTAGCCACCGGTAACTGTGCCGGGAGCAGGGCTGTCTTAAGCACTTATGGACCGCTGATGTACGTCCTAACTTTGAAGAGGAATATTGTTGTTATGGCAGAGGCTAGCTGCCATAGCCCAGGTATCCTTATCTTTGGCCGGCGGTCCGCTTTCTGATAATAGTGGTCTCTGTGGCAGATTCGCCGCAAGATCACTTTTATCTGCGGCAGGAGAGGGGCCGCCCCCTCCTCCCACCACGCTTCGGTGCCCTCCCCCGCTTACCGGAGCTGTCGGATGTTGCTCCCTGCTCGGTATGGAGACGAGTGAGGGGAAGATGGCCCCCACCTGTCTAGATGTCATTGCAAGGCGGAAGCGACGTCAAAACGTTACTTCCGCCCATAGCTCTTAAAGGGATATTTTTTTATTTGGTATTTTTTTTACGTTTTTTAAGGTTTTTTTTGTGCATTTTAGTGTAAATATGAGATCTGAGGTCTTTTCAAACCCCAGATTTCATATTTAAAGCGGAGGTCCACCCTAAAATGGACCTTCCGCTCATCGGATTCCTCGTCCCCTTCGGCGCCACAATTGGCACCTTTCAGGGGGGAGGGGGGTGCAGTTACCTGGATAATCCAGGTAACTGCACCCACTTCCGGGCTAGCTCTCTGCGGAAAAGGGTGTACATTACGCCCCTTTCCGCAAGTGCCCGCCCCCTTCCGCAAGTGCCCCGCTGCCTGCTGGGAAACACACAGATCCCAGAGGCAGCGGGGACCGTCCTCATTGCGCAGCGCGGCTCGCGCATGTGCAGTAGGGAACCGGGAAATGAAGCCGAAAGGCTCCATTTCCTGATTCCCATACCCAAGATGGCGGCGGCAGCACTCGAGTGTCGATCTAGAGATCGGCTTCGGGTGCCGACATCGCGGGCGCGCTAGACAGGTAAGTGTCACTATTTTAAAAGTCAGCAGCTGCAGTATTTGTAGCTGCTGACTTTTAAAAAAAAAAAAAAAAAACGCGGAGTCCCGGCGGACTCCCGCTTTAAGAGGTCATGCTTTTTTTCTATTACAAGGCATGTTTACATGCCTTGTAATAGAAATAAAAGTCACACATTTTTTTTTAAAAGAACAGTGTCCAGATCATCCAATCCACCCTGGAGGACCTCCTCAGGTCTGGATGCGCACAAAAGCCCACCTCTCGCCTCTACTCTCATTTGGTGCTGACCTCCCTCCCCACTCTGGAAAAACTTAGGAACAAGTGGCTACACGACATACCTGACTTTGATAATGATGATTGGGACGACGTATGGGACTTCCCTTTTAGATCCCTGGTCTCCCTGAGAGACCGCCTAATACAATTTAAAATGGTCCACCGTGCATATTTCACCCCGCATAGGCTGCACAAAATGAACCCCGCCTCCCCCCCCGGCTGCTGGCGATGTGGAGAGATACCAGGTGACTTCACTCACATTTTTTGGACCTGCCCACCCATTGTTGACTACTGGAAAGAGATACTAAAGGTCATCTCACAGGTCACCACCATATCGCTCCAACCATCCATGGCAATATGTATACTGGGCCTGGTGGAGGAACTAGTTCCCACTGTGGCTAGCCGCACTCTGGTCGGACTGCTCCTCTTTTATGCCCGCAAAGCCATAGCCCTTAGCTGGCGTAAGCCCACTCCTCCTCCTCTATCTTTGTGGAAACAACTAGTTAACAGTAGCCTGCCCCTGTACAAGGATTGTTACTCTAATAGGGGTTACCCCCACAAATATGTTAAGGTTTGGTCCAAATGGCTGGCAGATCCCTCCACAGCCTCTGACTTGCACCCTTCTTAACCTGATATTTTCATCCAAAAATAGGAACATGCAATTGTGAAGGTAATTGTATTTTGGTGATGGATGCTCTGGGCCCACTGACGTCATCCTGCCCACAAATGCCACCTGCGGGAACCATTATGAGGTCTCTGGCCCACTGTTATGATGCACGCAACTGTTTGCCTCTTCTCATGTCTCTGTAGATACCGAAGTCCACTCTAGTCGTGACCAATGTTTGTTGTTTGTTTTTTGTTCAATGGTTTAAAACTCAATAAACAGATTTTCAAAAAAAAAAAAGAACAGTGTAAAAATAAAAAATAAAAGGTAAAATAAATAATAAAAAAAAATTGTTTCAAATGACCTCCTTGACTTTGTGCAGGGATATCTGAATCATGCCTGCAGCTACAGGCATCATTCAGATATCATTCTTTCCAGCCAGTGATTCTGTGCACGATAAGAATGATTATAGTGGCAGTTCCACTGCTTGATCATTCTTATAGGAGATGGGAGGGGACGTCCCCCCCCCCCCTCCCGCCACCATCCGGTGCTTCTCCAGGCTCTCCTGTGCCATCGGAGGCCCGGGGGAAAGAATCGGCCGGCGCAGAATGATGACAATAGAGATTTGCAGTGACCAGATGGTCACCAGTCATCTCTATGACTGTCAGAGGCCCGGGCGCAAAGTTATGACCCAGTCGTGGCTGTCAGCATGAGATCGGTGAATTTCTTTTCTCGATCTCATGCTTTCCAGGCTGGAGTAGAGATGTGGGGTCTTGTTGACCCCACATCTCTCCATAAAGAAAACCTGTCGCATAGATTCCTATTACAAGGGATGTTTACATTTCTTGTAATAGGAATAAAAGTGATCAAAAAAAACAAGTAAAAAAAAGGTGTAAAAATAAAAAAATGAAGTAAAAAAAAAAAAAATATATTAAAAACGCCCCTGTCCCCGGTAGCTCGCGTTTAGAAGCGAAAACACACATATAAGTCCTGCCCACATATGTAAACGCTGTTCAAACCACACATGTGAGGTATCGCTGTGTGCTTTAGAGCACAAGCAACAATTCTAGCACTAGACCTCCTCTGTAACTCTAAGCTTGGTAATCCTGTAAAAATTTTCAATGCGGAGATTTTTAAGTACCAAAGTTTGGCGCCATTCCATGAGTGTGCGCATTGTTAAAGCGTGACATGTTAGGTATCTTTACTCGACGTAACATCATTTCACATTATACAAAAAAATCGGGCTAACTTTACTGTTTTGTTATTTTTTTTCAAAAAAAAAAGGCGTCTGAAAAATTATTGCGCAAATACCGCGCAAGATAAAAAGTTGTAATAACCACCATTTTATTCCCTAGGGTGTCTGCTAAAAAACAGATATAACTTTGGGGATTTCTGAGTAATTTTCTAGTAAAAAAATGATGATTTTTACATGTAGGAGAGAAGTGCCAGAATAGGTCCGGTATTGAAGTGGTTAAACTTCGCCAATGGAGATTTTTAAGGGTAAATGTTTGTCGCAATTCCACAAGCAGGCGCAATTTTTAAGCCTGACATGTTGGGTATCAATTTACTCGGCGTAACATTAGCCCAAGAAATTGGGCTAACTTTACTGTTGTCTTATTTTTTAATCCAAAAAAAGTGTATTTTTTTTCCAAAAAAAGTGTGCTGGTAAGACTGCTGTGAAAATACGGTGTGACAGAAAGTATTGCAACAACCACTATTTTATTCTCTAGGGTGTTAGAAAAAAAAAATGTATAACGTTCGGGGGTTCTAAGTAATTTTCCATCAAGAAAAAACTGTTTTTAAATTGCAAACAACAAATCTCAAAAAGAGGCTTGGTCCTCAAGTGGTTAATGCATGGGCACCCCTGGGCACTGTCCAGGGGCCCCAGGTGCATGGGGTCCCCATGATAGTCGTAAATTACATCAAACTGTCCAGGATTTGCTGGGCCAGCCACGCTTTTTTTTATTAAGCTGTCCCAGGATGGCCTTGTCCCGAGTAGTGTTCTAGAACCTGTACTGTGCCCTCCTAATCTCAATATTGTGCCCTTTAAAATTGATTTTATTGAAAGTACTAATAAATATATGTTTAATTCTATCATCTATTGATACTTTAATTCTTGAGAGTAGGCGCGTAAATTGGTGCCGGTTGGTAGGGGCCCCAGTGCATTACTTAGCCCAGGGGCCCATGATGCTATTAAGACGGCCTTGGCCGGGAGCACGCAGGGCGCTCGCTCTCGGCACAGCTGTGTTTGCAATCAAATACGCAAATATGCGGCCTCTCACTGCCAAGGTCTACCCAATGACAGGTAGCACATTTGCGTACCATCGGCACCAAGAGGTTAAAGCTCACCGCTTTGCTACCATACATGTGTTAATTGAATTAACTTGAATTTCAGCTGTTTCATTTGAATTGCCGACGTTGGCCATGGTTCCCATTTTCCAACATCCTCATTTTTTTTTCTCAATCCCATAAACGCCCATAAACATCCAGGGCTGGACTGGAACAAAAATTTGGCCCTGGACTTCATCCAGACTGGCCCACTTTTAAATTTGAGTGTTCGAATCAGCAGTCACCTTTCATCAGAGTGTCCTCATCACGAACAGCCCCATTCCATCATAGTGTCCCCATTACCAGCAGCCCCCTTTCATCAGAGTGTCCTCATCATCAGCAGCCCCCTTTCATCAGTGTCCCCATTACCAGCAGCCCCCTTCATCAGATTGCGTCCCCATTACTAGCAGACCCCTTTCATCAGAGTGTCCATCACCGGAAGCCCCCTTTCCTCAGAGTGTCCCCATTATCAGCAGCCCCCTTTCATCAGAGTGTACTCATTACCAGTGGCTCCCTTTCAGCAGAGTGCCCCCATTACCAGCAGCCCCCTTTCAGCAGAGTGCCCCCATTACCAGCAGCCCCCTTTCAGCAGAGTGTGCTCCCTCTCCTCCCCCTCCCACATGTACTCACAGTTCTGAAGGCAGCATCTCGTTGTTCCTCTCTCCAGTCATGTGACAAGTGTTAAGGGGAGAGAGGAAGGAAAGTCTGCCGGCTGTCTATCTCCCCCTGCAGACTGGAGGGAGCAGAAAGTCTAATCCTCTCCAGCAAGTGATGGCAGCTGCTCCTCCTGACAGGAGTTAAATCACGATCAGTCACTGTCAGAGAGGAGCGGCTCCAGGACCTGACTGGCCCACTGAGCCATCTCCCGGTAGTCCCAATGGCCAGTACATGCCTGTAAACATCTTTAATACGGGGTCACCTTGGACCAGCACTCACAGTTGACTGTTATGAGGACCTTCTTGCTGTCAGGGATGGCGACTCCATTCGATGTGATGCACTCGTATTCCCCTGCCTGTTGCCGGTTGATCTCGGTGATCTCCAGCAGCTCGCCCTCGCTGGAAAATCCGTCTGTGGGGTGAAGGTGGGAGGGGGAGGGGGCGGAAGGGGAAGGAGGGATTGAAGGGCGTCGGGTAGGAATGAGAGACAAACACACACTTACAACACAGAAACATAACATGAAAGTTATCAACCTCAAGTGCAGAGACAACGACTGCCAGCCGAAGTCAACAAATATTAAAGGCCATGGGATTGATTTACTAATAGACTGCTCACTTTGCAAGGGAAATTGCACTTTGCATAGGAGTTTGCCCAAGAGCTAAGTGAAAGAGGCAAAGCTCTAATGACGTCCATCATTCAATCTTGTGCAAGCAAAAATGCTGTTTTGTTTACTGCATTCATATACTGTAACTCTGGAGATGATTCCCTTGTAAAGTGAACAGCCTGTTTGCCTTTAGTAAACAAACCCCCATGTCTTCCCAAAGCCATGGAATCTTAGTTCAAAAATTTTGGCTAATTGAAATTGTTATTCATTGTAATCCTTTGGAAATTCCAAACATTTTTTGAAATATCTAAAGTTGTTAGACCTTCGCCTATGAAGCTTTGACGCCTTGGTTCCCTCTCTAGAAAGGATGAGTTTTGGCAAAATTGATTTAGCAGCAAAATTTCCAGGTATACTGCTGACCAAACTTTGCTGAAATGGATTCTCTCCATTTCAATCAGCGAGAAGCTTAAGCTGGACACACACCAGAAGAATTTCATAAAAAATGTGCTTTCAGAATGTTTCGATTTTCTAAAGGTTAATGGGGTCTAAGTTAATCTATCTATCTACGTATGTATGTATCTACTGTATCTCTCTCTCTATCTATCTATCTATCTATCTATCTATCTATCTATCTATCTATCTATCTATCTACACTATATTACCAAAAATATTGAGTTCCAGTGAAGGGAACTCCTAAGGCGTCAGCATACCAAGACATTTTGGACAGTTTCATGCTCCAAATTTTGTGGGAACAGTTTGGGGATGGCCCCTTCCTGTTCCGATATGACTGTGCACCCGTGCATAAACAAGGTCCATAAAGACATGGATGAGCGAGCTTGGGATGGAGGAACGTGACTTGCCTGCACAGTCCCGACCTCAACCCGACAGAACACCTTTGGGATGAATTAGAGCGGAGATTGTGAGCCAGGCCTTCTCATCCAACTTCAGTGCCTGACCTCACAAATAAGCGTCTAGACGAATGGTCAAACTTTCCCATGGACACATCCCTAAACCTTGTGGATGGCCTTCCCAGAAGAGTTGAAGCTGTTATAGCTGTAAAGGGTGGGCCAACTCAATGTTGAACCCTACGGGCTAAGACTGGGATGCCATTATAGTTCATGTGCGTGTAAAGGCAGGCGTCTGAATACTTTTGGAAATATGGCGTACCCACTGACTTTTTTCCTATCTATCTATCTAAATCCACCTATCCTTTAATCTATCTATATTTGTCTCTCTCTCAATCTACATGTAGAACCCTCTAGTGTGCTATTAGTGGTAGTGCAGGTAAGTTGTTGTTTGGCTCAGGGCTAAGCCTGAGCCATGGAATCTGGGCCAGGGTTCATTAGAGTTCAGTCCTGGATGACTCATCCAGGCAGCTCTCTGGTGCCTCCCCCTTGTTCTAGAGTATTGGAGAATATTCTAGAGATTAGTGGGCGGAAGCTAGGAGGGTTGTCTTGCATATTTAGGGGCCTTAGCTAATCCCCAGGAAGTGGACCTGGCAGGGGACTAAGTGGGGCCCTAAATCGACATGAGTCGTGCCAGCAAGGGAGTCAGGTGGAAGATGGAGATGCAGTGCTGAGAGAGTCTGTCCCCACCTCAAGGGACCCTTGCTGGGGAAGGGTTTTACCTTGGGCCGTGGTCTCAGGTGGCTGGCCTGGAAGGGTCCTACCACAGAACTAGTTGGAGGAGGCTTTCTGGAGAGGCAGCGGGAGCAAGAAAAGATACAGTGAGTAGATCAGCACGGTGCAGGGACAGACAAGGGGAGAGACTGCCACGTGTAGCAGGTCTCTCTTGAAGACAGTGGTGTGCTTAAATCTTCAGCCTTGCCCTGGGACTGGAGATCTCAAGTGTGTAAGTTGGGTGGATCATTTTAAATCTCTATCCATCTATAACTATCTTTAAATCTAGATATAGCTTTATCCTTTTAAATGATCTATCTATCTATCTATCTATCTATCTATCTATCTATCTATCTATCTATCTATCTATCTATCTATCTATCTATCCTTCAATCTGTCTATATCTGTTGCTCTCTTTCTCAATCTACACATATCTCTATCTTTTTCCATCTCTATCTATCTATCTGTCTCTGTCTGTCTCGCTATCTATTTTATTCTGAGACAACAGTGAAAACAGCAGAACAAATGGATACACACAGAATTGCTGTAGCAAATCCAGCTTGGCGTCTGTGCAGCCATCTTGTCTGTCTCACTGTTTGCCATCAGCCTTGTGCTAAGCCTGCCTGCCCTTCGCTCTTCTGCAGAGGAGCTGTGACAGGCACGGATGTTTTAGTAAGCCCGAGAAATCAGATGCCACTTCTTGGCCGGGATTGCTATGGCATGCTGGGTGAGCCTGTAGAGGACGCGAGATACAACCATGTGTGTAATGCAGTAGGTGGAGCTGCTATTAGTATTGGAAACAGACTCTGTCCAGGCTCAGATGCTGCACACTGGTGGGATAAATTGAGATTAACAATGACATGTACTTGCACAGACAGGGGAGCTCGGTTCCAGACTTTGCAGAGAGAGGCGAAGAGGATTCAGCGGCCCAATACGCCGGGCATTCAGGCGATAGCGATGGGTGGGGCTGCTTAGTGGAGCTTCACAATGAGATGTTTGCCACGTCTCTTTTTATTATAAATCACATTGCAGGGTTTAGAACGAGCTTAGGAAGGGGAACGTAATAGGCTTATAGTCAGCGACTGTTCGAGATAAAACGGCGGCTTAAAATACAGCAAAAGCACAAAGTGTTTTTTCGATCTGTTCCTGGTCCAAGATCTGTCTAGAAGAAGGCCTTCTGGTTTGCGGTGGCAAAAGTTCAGACAGGAGGGAAGAGGAACTCAAGCAACTTATTTGTGTCAAAAAAAAAAATGATGGGTCTATTTATCAATTTTTTTTCACACAAGAATAATAGAAATTTCACCCAAGAGTCACACAATGGAATTTTTGGTGAAAATGTGGAAACTTGAGTGAAAATTGTGTGAATCTAGGGGGAAAGCATTGATACACTGACTCCTTAAAGTGTTAACTAAAAATATATCAAAGAGAAAAAAATAATTGAAAATAAAAGCCAATTTGACTTAAAGTAACCCTGACACAAACTTGGCCATGTCACACTGACACATGGTGAAAAGATACATAAGCTGAAGATAAAATGTACCTTCAACCAAGTTTTGGAAGGAGTGGAGAAGAGGCACAACCTCTATTGTTGTCTGCATCCCCGGTGGGAAGATTCACCTTGTCTAATTGACCATTTTAACCAGAAAGTGATAGGAAGTCCAAAATGTTACACTTTTCACCGGTGGAGGAGGTTAAAGAATATCTTCCAATGGGGACATCTGCCTTAATTCCACTTCCTCTGGAGCAATTTCCTTTCATGTGTACAAGACAGGAATGGAGAGGAAATTCCACCAATGGTACACATACACAAAATAACAAAAACTGACAAGGGTTTTAGGCATCCCCTAGAGCAGCCATTCTCAACCAGGGCTCCTCCAGATGAGCTGTGGCTGACTGTAAGGTGGCATTCTGACCTCTACTGTAAGAAGGGGCATTCTTCCCATTGGCTATCAATGTAAGGAGCATTATTCCCACTGGCCATGAATGTAAGGAACATTATTCCCACTGTCCACCAATGCAAGGGGCATTCTTCCTACTGGCCACCAATGTCAGGGACATTCTTTCCACTGACCACCCATGTAAAGAGCATTCTTCCCACTTTCCATCACTGTAAGGAACATTCTTCCCACTGACCACCAATGTAAGGAGCATTCTTCCCACTGACTACCAATGTAAGGAGCATTCTTATCACTGATCACCAATGTAAGGAGCATTCTTCCCACTGACTACCAATGTAAGGAGCATTCTTCCCACTGACTACCAATGTAAGGAGCATTCTTATCACTGATCACCAATGTAAGGAGCATTCTTCTCACTGATCACCAATGTAGGGAACATTCTTCCCACTGACTACCAATGTAAGGAGCATTCTTATCACTGATCACCAATGTAAGGAGCATTCTTCTCACTGATCACCAATGTAGGGAACATTCTTCCCACTGACTACCAATGTAAGGAGCATTCTTCCCACTGACTACCAATGTAAGGAGCATTCTTATCACTGATCACCAATGTAAGGAACATTCTTCTCACTGACCACCAATGTAGAGGGCATTCTTCCCACTGATCACCAATGTAAGGGACATTCTTCTCACTGATCACCAATGTAAGGAGCATTCTTCTCACTGATCACCAATGTAAGGAGCATTCTTCTCACTGATCACCAATGTAAGGGACATTCTTCCCACTGATCACCAATGTAAGGAGCATTCTTCCCACTGATCACCAATGTAAGGGACATTCTTCTCACTGATCACCAATGTAAGGAGCATTCTTCTCACTGATCACCAATGTAAGGAGCATTCTTCCCACTGACCACCAATGTAAGGAGCATTCTTCCCAATGGCCACCAATGTAGAGGGCATTCTTCCCACTGACCATCAATGTAAACACCATTTTTCCCACTGGCCAAGTTGAATTGACTGTATTAACGGTTTCTGAAGGCCTCTAGGGTAAAAAGGTTAATAAGCGCTAACCAAGAGTAATCAGTGGCCCAACATGCTGGGCATTCAGACGATGGTGGCGTGTGGGGCTGCTTTGAGAAGCTTCAACATGGGATGTTCACCACATCTCTTTTTATTATACATCACTTAATAGGCGTATAGTCAGCCACTGTTCGAGATAAATAAGCGGAATAAAATGCAGCAAAAGAAAAGGCCTTTTGGTTTGGAATGTCAAAACATGTCAGAATAGGAGGCTCTGGCTGGTATTTCTTCTGTTTCTCTGGATCAATGAAGATAATTAAAACACTGAATTTCATGGTATGCAATGGTGCTTCTCTCCAACAATAGATGTCGGGGGATCTGTTGGAACAGACGAGAACATGATGGCAGAAATAAGTTACAAAGTAGTGACCCTGAGATATGGGCGAAATGCGTCAGTATTGGAGGCTACAAGTGGGTCTTTCTTCTGTTTCTCTGGATCAGTAAAGACTTTTGAAACACTGAAGTTCATGGGGTGCACACATGTTTCTATCCAATAGCAGATGTTGTTGGATACTGGTGGATCTATTGGAACAGGTGAATATGGTGGCAGATGACGTTAGTATAAATGAGGGAATCTGAGATATGGGCGAAATACGTCGGTATGGGAGGCTACAGCTGGGTCTTTCTTCTGTTGCTCTGGATCAGCGAAGACTTTTGAAACACTGAAGTTCATGGGGTGCACACATGTTTCTCTCCAATAGCAGATGTTGCCAGATACTGGTGGATCTATTAGAACAGGTGAATGTGGTGGCAGATGTTAGTATAAATGAGTGAATCTGAGATATGGGCGAAACACGTCGGTATCGGAGGCTACAGGTGGGTCTTTCTTCTGTTTCTCTGGATCAGCGAAGACTTTTGATACACTGAAGTTCATGGGGTGCACACATGTTTCTCTCCAATAGCAGATGTTGCCGGATACTGGTGGATCTATTGGAACAGATGAACGTGGTGGCAGATGTTGGTATAAATGAGTAAATTTGAGATATGGGTGAAACGCGTCGGTATGGGAGGCTACAGGTGGGTCTTTCTTCTGTTTCTGTGGATCAGTGATGACTTTTGAAACACTGAAGTTTATGAGGTGCGCACATGTTTCTCTCCAATAGCAGATGTTGCCGAATACTGGTGGATCTATTGGAACAGGTGAACGTGGTGGCAGATGTTATTATAAATATGTGAATCTGAGATATGGGCGAAACTCATCGGTATAGAAGGCTACAGGTGGGTCTTTCTTCTGTCTCTCTGGATCAATGAAGTCTATTGAAATGCTAAAGTTTACCCCTGCTTCTTGTTGCTGAATGTTGTTGGATCTGTTTGGAACTGGTGACCATGGTGGCCGATACTTATTTTAAATGAATGAACCGGCGATGTGGGCGAAACGTGTCAACGTGGGAGGTGCCAAGATGGTTTTTCTTCTCTCTCTCTCTCTCTCTCTGTATCAATAAAGATTTTTTAAACTTTGAATTTCATGGTGTTCGCACAAGTTTCTCGTTGCAGAATGTTGGTTGGATTTATTTAGAACAGACGAACGTGGTGGCAGATATTTGTAATAAATAGTGAACAATTAATTGATGGTAGACCAGTGAATGTAGAGTGAATCTTCAGCGCATAAATAGGCCTCCACATTTTATTTTTAAATGCTTTGTGATATACCAGGATCCTACTTTAATCACGAGCACGTTGTGCAGTAAATTGAATGGGAAGTCCTTTCCTATTCTTGGCCTGCGTCTAACTGGCTCTCCTAACTTCCTGGCAAGCCTCTTACTCCATACATCAAAGTCAACGGCCCTGAGATGATGTATACGTTTAATGCATTACGCTAATACATCAAGAGAGAGATGGCTGCTTGATAATGTATGAATATAATGCATCACACTGCCGCTGTCCTCCATCTGATGTATGGATCCCGCATTCCTCTGTTCTGGCTGGGGAAAAGCATCGGAGGAGAGACTTCCTATATACATCCATTACAGCCTCCCATCTATAGGTGACAAATCCATGTTCAGCCTTATCGGAGGCCCCCCGCTTATCATTTTTTTTAGCCCTCTCCACCTGTAACATGTTTGCTGTGCTCTATTTTCTCGCGTAGATACACTATATTGTCAAAAGTATTGGGAAGCAAACATGGTAAGTCTTCCTTGACAAATCAGATTAAAAGAAACAATAGATCCTTATTGATTATTTATCAGCACAGCTAATTGAGACTAATGCCACGTACACACGACCGGACTTTTTGACAGCAAAGGTCCGACGGAACGAGTCCCTTGGACAATTTGATTGTGTGTGGGCTCCATCGAACCTTTGCTTGCCAAAAATCCGGCGGACCTTAGAAATAGAACATGTTTTAAATTTTCCCACCGGAGAAATCCGTTCGTGTGTATGCTAGTCCGACGGACAAAAACCGACACTAGGGCAGCTATTGGCTACTGGCTATGAACTTCCTTATTCTAGTCCCTTCATACGTCATCACATTCAAATCCGTCGGACTTTAATGTGATTGTGTGTGGCCAAGTCTGTTCATTCGGAAAGTCTGTCGGAACTCTGCCGAAAGTCCGTTGGAAAGACCGTCGGCCCTAGTCCCTCGGAAAGTCCGGTCGTGTGTACGCGGCATAAGAAATACTGCATGTTACTGCATGCAAATACCGCATATTAATATGTAGGCAGTAATACAATGGGTTGGAACAGTATGAATGGTCCCTTAATGATAGGACAACTTTAAACCATACACTATATTGTCAAAAGTATTGGGACACCCGCCTTTACACACACACATGAACTTTAATGGCATCCCGGTCTTAGTCTGTAAGGTTTTATATTGAGTTGGCCCACCCTGTGCAGCAACAGCTTCAACTCTTCTGGGAAGGCTGTCCACAAGGTTTAGGAGTGTGTCTATGGGAACTTTTGACCGTTTTTCCAGAAGCATATTTGTGAGGTCAGGCACTGATGTTGGACGAGGAGGCCTGGCTGACAGTCTCCGCTCTAATTCATCCCAATAGTGTTCTATCGGGTTGAGGTCAGGACCGAGCAGGCTAGTCACATTCCTCCACCCCAAACCCACTCATCCATGTCTTTATGGACCTTGTTTGTGCACTGGTGCGCAGTCATATCGGAACAGGAAGGGGCCATCTACAAACTGTTCCCACAAAGTTTGGAGTATGAAACTGACCAAAATGTCTTGGTATGCTGACGCCTTAGGAGTTCCCTTCACTGGAACCCAATATTTTTGGTAATATAGTGTAGATAGATAGATAGATAGGTAGATAGATAGATAGATAGATAGATAGATAGATAGATAGATAGATAGATAGATAGATAGATAGATAGATAGATAGATAGATAGATAGATAGATAGATAGATAGGACTTTGTGCAGGCCAGTCAAGTTCCCCCACCCCAAACTCTCTCATTCATGTCTTTATGGACCTTGCTTTGTGTATTGGTCCGAATCATTCTCAATGGGCTGCCAATGCATATATTACAAGGAATGCACTATTTTTTTTATCGCAACACTTTATAGCTCACAGTTGGTTTGCGTATATGCACTGTGGTGTGCTAAAACGCAAGCGCATTGTGCTGGGTTGCCTTGGTCTGTTGAAGTGTCATTAAAGACCAGTGGCACTGCATTGCACCACACAGTCTCCCATGTGTTATTTTATTGCAGTAATGCGCGTTTTACTGCTTGTTACGCAGGGCTTGATTGGCCCTAAAATGAATGCTTTGTATAAATCTACACTCACCAGCCACTTTATTAGGGACACCTGTTCAATTGCTTGGTAACACAAATTGCTAATCAGCCAATTACATGTCAGCAACACAATGCATTTAGGCATCTAAAAGTGGTGAAGAGGACTTGCTGAAGTTTAAACCGAGCATCGGAATTGGGAAGAAAGGGGATTTAAGTGACTTTGCAACGTGGCATGGTTGTAAGTGCCAGACAGGCTAGTCTGAGTATTTCAAAAACTGCTGATCTACTGGTATTTTCACACACAGCCATCTCTCTGGTTTACACAGAATGGTCCAAAAAAGAGAAAATATCCAGTGAGCGGCAGCTGTGTGGAGGAAAATGCCTTGTTGATGTCAGAGGTCAGAGGAGAATGGGCAGACTGGTTCCAGATGACAGAAAGGCAACAGTAACTCAAATAACCCCTCATTACAACCAAGGTATGCAGAATACCATCTCTGAACATGCAACACATTGAACCTTGAAGCAGATAGGCTACAGCAGCAGAAGACCACAGAAGACAGGCCACTCTTGTCAGATAAGAACAGGAAACTGAGGCTACAATTTGCACAGGATCACCAAAATTGGACAATAGAAGATCGGAAAAACGTTGCCTGGTCTGATGAGTCTCCATTTCAGCTAAGACCTTCAGATGGTCGGGTCAGAATTAGGTGTACACAACATGAAAGCATGGATCCATCCTGCCTTGTATCACCGGTTCAGGCTGGTGGTGGTAGTGTAATGGTGTGGGGGATATTTTCTTGGCACACGTTAGGCCCCTGAGTACCAATTGAGCAACGTTTAAACACCACGGCCTACCCGAGAATTGTTGCTGACCATGTCCATCCCTTTATGACTACAGTGTCCCCATCTTCTGATGGATCCTTCCAGCAGGATAATGCACCATGTCACAAAGCTCCAATCATCTCACCACTGGTTTCTTGATCATGGAAATGAGGTCACTGGGGCAGAGAATGGACATGTCAGAGCAGCCAGGGTGGTATGTCCATCTACCATGTGCATTAGCAGCAGGATAGGGGCGCAGTTACACATTTTATCCCTGGGTGTTGTATGGCCCTGTCCCGGCACAGCCCGGACTGTGTGTTAATGTCTTCCCCATTACAAAGAAAGAAAATGAAATTGTTAGCTGGACATATTTTTTGAGCCCAACCACTCCATATATTAAAACTATAAGTCCCCTATTAATTAGACTGGCATATCTTTCATCGGCGAAGACGTTTTCATTAGCTTAGTTAGCCAGAAGAGCGTTCTCACCAGACTTGTGGATGATCTATTGTAGGAGAGATCAATCTTAAAGGATGAGAAAAATTGAGAGTTCTCATCTCCCTAAAATCTTGGTGAAAATCGGATGAAAGGCTCCGGAGTCAATGGGGAAGGAGAAATAAAGGTAGATCTGGTCATTTTAAAGCATGCAGTGAGCTTTAAATTGTTCCTGAGGGTCATCTATCCTTGACCTGTCCTTCTGCCAAAAAATGAACCATTATGAGTCCCATTATTAAACTTTTTCTTTATATTATTTTACAGAAATTAAAAAAAAAAAACAGACAGAGAACAGGATCCGCTCCCTGTAGTTACCGTAAGATCTGTAGTTTGTTTGATGATATATATTTTCTTATTTTAGGTTGGCTGCAGGGGTCTCTGGTTCGTGAAGGTCGGAATGGTGAAGGGTATACGGTATATGGTGTGGAACAGGTTGGGCCTATGCAGGAATGGGTTCCTTCCCTATCTGGAAATTATGGGCTATCGGTCATTGGGCTGCATTGGGCAAGAAGGTGGTAATAGTTGTCCCTGAGCTGGTGGGATCATGGCTATGGGCCAGGATGCCGAAATGGTGGTGGTACAGCCGATGCGATAGAATACCTTTCTTCATGAACCTCAGACATAGCAGTCAGTATATATATGGTAAAAGTTGTTATATATATATATATATATATATATATATATACACACACACATACACACACACATATACAGTATATATATATATATATATATATATATATATATTTAAAATGGAAGTTAATTTATAGAGTTTATTATGGTTGTTAATAAAGGGCCCATACAGCCATTTAATCCAGAAGGTGTGGCATGTGTTTATTAGAGATGGTAAGGGGAAGAATGGAAGGGTTGGGGGTAACAGGTGGGGCAAACGATACATCAGCCATACACCAGTCAAAAATTAAAATTAAAATAAGATAAAAAAAATTTGTAAATTAGATGCAAATTTTTAAAGTCAATGGAGGAGGGGAAATTAAGGCGATTTTGGTCATTTTTAAGCATGCAATTGGCTTTACACCTTGGCACCGTCCGTATGCATATATGCGGCCTCTCTGCGGGTGGGCCTTGATGACGAGCGGCTGCATATATGTGTTTACAACTTACTGTGCTAAGAGCACACTCCCAGCACGGTAGCTGGCAGGAATCGGTGAGCCCCTGATGCGTACTTTGCGATCGGGAGCTTTCCGATCATGTGACCGCTATGACAGCCAATCACAGCAGTCAAAAGCCTCGAGTACCCGCTTCCTGGCTTTTAGAACTCTTAGCCCTTGTACACACGGTCGGAGATTCCGACAACCAAATCCGTCGGATTTTGTCCTTCGGTTTTTGTCCGATGGATTTTGTCCGAAACTGTTGCATACACACGGTCGGACAAAGTTGTCAGAAAATCCGACGTGATGACGTTATTTCGTTACGACGGGACTATGTTCACGCCAGTAGCCAATAGCTTTGGTGTAGGAATTTGATCTGAGCATGCATGGCACTTTGTCCGATCGGAATTCTCTACACATGATCGGAGTATGTGCGATCAGAGCATTTTGTTGGAAAATATTTCCAGCAAGTTGGAACAGTTGGTCCGATGGATATTCAGATGGAAACAGTCCGATGGAGACCACACACAGTCGGAATATCCAACAAAACGCTCCGATCAGACACATTCCGACGGAATCTTCGACCGTGTGTACAAGGGCTAAAAGGGAATGGGAGGTGGTCTTGCAAATAGGTTAAAGGATAAATTCACCTTTGGGAACTAGTTACATGTTCCACCCGTTTTATAGGGTGGAACATGTAACATGTTCTCAATGCTGCAGTTTCTGCCTGATCTCTGCACTCCCTATGACAGCAGCACGGGGAGAAGTTCCCCATACTAGCTGTCACTTTTTAATTTAAAAACAGCATACCCGTACGGGGCTCCGCTCTCACAGCCACGTCATTTATACACAGAGCTCTGTGTATAAATGAACTACAAGTCCCGTACCTCCTCCACCTAAAACTGTAATTCGGCCACTCTATCAGGTCATCGCCTTGTACCTATTCCCCCTCCCTTTAGAATGTAAGCTCCATGAGCAAGGCCATCCTATTCCTTCTGTATTGAACTGTATTGTAATCGAACCTGTGTCTCCCTTTGTATTGTAAAGCACTGTACAAACTGCTGTCACTATAAAATTCCTGAATACTAATAATAATAATAATACCAATAAAGACAAATGACAGACCACTGCTACACCATCCTATCCATTTACACAGACCATGAAGCATTAATATGCAAAATTGAGACTGGGTAAATTGTATTCAAATGCCGCGTACACACGACCGGTTTTCCCGTCGGAATAAACTCCGAAGGTTTTTCCGACGGAGTTTCGCTGAAACTGTCTTGCGTACACACGATCACACCAAAGTCCAATCGTTAAGAACACGGTGATGTACAACACGTACGCCAGGACTAGAAAAAGGAAGTTCAATATCCAGTAGCCTATAGCTTCCATCTTGTACTTGCATCAGAGCATGCGTCGTTTTTTTGTCCGTCAGAAAACAGCATACAGACGAGCGGTTCTCCCGATAGGAATTGGTTCCGTCGGAAATATTTAAAACATGTTCTATTTCTAGGTCCGTCAGAATTTTCGTTAAAAAAAAAGTCAGCTGAAGCCCACACACGATTGGAATATAGGATGAAACGCTTCCATCTGACTTTTTCTGTCGGACATTCCACTCGCGTGTACGCGGCATAAAATGTAGAAAGTATTTTATAAAGGTCTATGCATTAGATCAAAAAAGGAGAAAGAGAAGAAATTCCCATAGAGGGACAGTTTCTCTAAATAAAGGACAGTTGTTGTCTATTCGATATTTACACCAATGATTCCCCCCCCCCCCCCCCCCCCCCAAAAAATAAAATAAAAATAAAAATAAAATAAATAAATACACATTTAAAAAGAAACAAAAACACCCCCTAAATATAGTAAAAATAAATTGCTGGTTTTCCCCAAACTTAACCTGCAAAGTTTCCAATTTGGTTACATTTTGATACAAATCGATTTTGCCAAAGCAACTCATCCCTAATCATTCCTTAAACAGTTACAATTTTCTCAGTTGAAAAATAGTAAACTTATTCAGTACACAAGGTGATACCAGATAATACTGATCCGCTGTTTCCAGGCATAGGACATATGGATGCATATTGTATACAGTCATTTGATTTTTGGGTATGACCAGTGAACCCGATCAGTGTGCTGTACAGCAAGCACTGAAATGGCTCTTGAAGTATAGCTGAAGCCAAAACCTTTTATTTATTTTTATTACCATATGTATCCCTGTTAGGGAGATTTCCCTTCACTTCCTGTAAGGGCAGGAAGTAAAGGAAAATCTCTCCTGTGAGGACACAGATAAAAACACATTTTTTTATCAGCGTGAGAAAGGGGTTAGTTAGAACTGCTAACCATGATTTTGTTTCTGTCTGCTTCTTCTTGTACTAGTGACAACCCCATATCTACAGGGAACCCACAGGTATGATATACACAAGCTGGACCAATGTAACTATGTAAAAATATCCATACCTGGAATTCTTCTTTAATTAATTCCCACTCTGTACACAACTGAAATCCCCTGTAGCCAGAATCCACTGACCACTTCACAGGGCCACTGGGTGTGTGTTTCCTGAATTCTATGCTGTGTAATTTGCATATCGGCTTCCTGCCTTACCAATCACATCCTAATGTCTAAACGCTGTGCTTAATTTCTTTGGTGGCTGTCCCTCTTAGTTCTGACATTTTTATAACAGGCTTTCTGTATGGGAAAGACAATAAGAAGTCAGCAGTGGGCGTGTTTGGGAATCCCTCTCCTGCATCACAAGTTTGGGTTCCCAGATTACCAGAGTACCGGCAAAACAGGGAATGGGTTGGATGACTGATGGCCTAGACAAATGCTTGGATGATTAGTAATGAGCAGGCAGTCTTTGCTCTCTAGATGCATCTGAAAGGTAAATACTTTTAAGTACTTTTAAGATATGCATAAGATAAGTAAAAATGTTGTCTAATAAGGAAATGGCTGAAAATCTAGCTCTGCTAATTATTTCTGGCAATGTGCGTCTATGAAAGATCTTAGCACTAAAAATTTCCAACAAATAAAGAATTAAATAAAGAATAAAAAAAAAAAAAAAAAATAATTTCCAACAGTACCTTGATCAGGGCAAAGTGAAAGGCCCCCTTTCCTCCTTCCTTTCATACATGCCTTATGTTCCCTGCTGCTCCATTTGCCTGGTACTTCCATGTAAATATTACCGGGCATGGGACCTTCTACGTCTGTTTTTCGATGATGCAACACTTGACGTCTAAGTGGTAGATCACCAGACGCCAACCTTGTCACATACGGAAGTGATGGGAAGGAAATGAGTCCTGTGTTGGAGCACAGGCCAACGTGAATCTTACACAAGGCTATTTACTCAGGCAGGTCATTGGGGTGATGGTGAAGCTCAAGAAAGGCATGCATTGGAGGGAGGGAGGTGGTGGGGAATCAAGAGAACCTTTCATTATGCTCTGATTAGGCATTTTTTATTTAAGGGTGTGCAAGCGCAACTCAACTGCTCTCTGGCATCTACGTCTTCAAGCAAAGTCCAAAATGTGAACAGTCATGTTAACAGTCCCTGGTTACCATCCTTAAATTCAAACCCAACAACCTTCTTTCTTGCAATATATCATCAATTTTTTCTTCAGGATGTATGCAACCCTTAATCAATCAGACCAATTTTTTGTCATGCTTGGAAATTTCTAGAATTCATGTTGTAGACCACCTGCCTGGTTCTTCTCAATAATTCCTAACGCCTATCAAATCCTGTCCCATCCATTTAGTGCTAGTGGTGCACAAAATCCCGTGCTTATCTAAATCTGCTGCGTATTAGGAAAGGAAAAAAAAAAAATCTGAAACATATAGCGGATCTTGTATGGCTAATATCCCGTACGAGAAGAGATCACAGCTGCAGGCAGTCAGCATTTTGCTACAATGCTAACCATATTGTACACAAAACAATATCCTGTTTTAATCCAGAATCCAGATGTGAACACAATATGCCATTGCTTTACAACGTTCACATGTGCTCTGTGTCTTCACAATGGGGCCGCACATGCTGAGCGCACAGCTATAAGTCACTTTGCTTTGTAAAATCTATGATGCATTTGTTGCATTTGAATAATAATTTCAAAGGAGGCTTTTGTGTAATGAATCAATAGAACACTTCAAAGAACACGTGACTATTGGACATGATCATCATACAATTCTTTTACACTCTATACATGGAACACTATAACTCCAACATGACCGACCACTGGACATGATCATAATACAATTCTATTACACTCTATACATAGAACACTACACCACCAACATGACCCACCACTGGACATGATCACCATACAATTCTATTACACTCTATACATAGAACACTACACCACCAACATGACCCACCACTGGACATGATCACCATACAATTCTATTACACTCTATACATAGAACACTACACCACCAACATGACCCACCACTGGACATGATCACCATACAATTCTATTACACTCTATACATAGAACACTACACCCCCCAACATGACCGACCACTGGACATGATCACCATACAATTCTATTATACTCTATACATAGAACACTACACCCCCCAACATGACCCACCACTGGACATGATCATAATACAATTCTATTATACTCTATACATAGAACACTACACACCCCAATATGACCCACCACTGGACACGATCATAATACAATTCTATTACACTCCATACATAGAACACTACACTCTCCAACATGACCCACCACTGGACACGATCATCATACATTTCTAATACACTCCATACATAGGACACTACACCCCCAACATGACTACCACTAGATATGATCATAATATGATTCTATTACACTCAACAATGCACCTCCAACATGACCCACCACTAGACACGATCATAATACAATTCTATTACACTCTATACATAGAACACTACACCCCCAATATGACCAACCACTGGACATGATCACCATACAATTCTATTACACTCTATACATAGAACACTACACCCCCAACATGACCAACCACTGGACATGATCATAATAGAATTCTATTACACTGCATACATAGAACACTACACCTCCAACATGACTCACTACTGGACACGATCATCATACAAATCTATTACACTCCATACATAGAACACTACACCTCCAACATGACCAACCACTGAACATGATCAGAATACAATTCTATTACACTCTATACATAGAACACTACGCTTCCCAACATGACCCACTACTGAACATGATCATAATACAATTCTATTACACTCTTTACATAGAACACTACAACCCCAACATGACGACCAATGGGCATGATCATAATATGATTCTATTACACTCAACAATGCACCTCCAACATGACCCACCACTGGACATGGTCATAATACAATTCTATTACATTCTATACATAGAACACTACACATCAAACATGGCCCACCATTGGACATGATCATAATACAATTCTATTACACTCAACAATGCACCTCCAACATGACCCACCACTGGACATGATCAGAATACAATTCTACTACACTCTATACATAGAACACTACGCTTCCCAATATGACCCACCACTGAACATGATCATAATACAATTCTATTACACTCCATACATAGAACACTACACCTCCAACATGACTAACCACTGGACATGATCATAATACAATTCGATTACACTGCCTACTTACTCTTCTTAGCCCACGTACACACGGTCGGAGATTTTGCCAACCAAATCCGTCGGATTTTGTCCGTCGGATTTAGTCCGACGGATTGTGTCCGAAACTGTTGCATACACACGGTCGGACTAAGTTGTCGAAAAAATCCGATCTTTCAGAACGTGATGAGGTAATTTCGTTAGGATGAGACTACATTCAGGCTAGTAGCCAATAGCTTTTATGTAGGAATTTGATCTGAGCATGCGTGGCACTTGGTCCGATCAAAATTCGCTACACATGATCGGAGTATGTCCGATTGAACCAGTTGGTCGGGAAATATTTCCAACATGTTGGAAAATTGGGTCCGACGGAATCAGTCCGATACAGACCACACACAGTCAGATTATCCGATGACACGGTCCGATAGGACGCATTCTGACGGATTCTCCGACCGTGTGTACAAGGCTTTAGTAAAGTTCTCAAATGTAGGCTGTAACTATTGCTAGCACAACCCAACCAAATGGAAGTTGGCTTTGGTGGTGAATTTTGAGACACTTAAATCTTTGCTGAAGATACTGTGTGACTCAGAATAAGAGCCTCGACTTTCCTATATAATCTATTTTTGGGGATGCGCATCCCAATTATGCTTAATCCCTGCTCGCACAGCTGTATCCTAATTTTAATTGTCATTTATAACCTTTAAAAACTAAAGGTCTAGTTTACATCAATGCTTATTGTGCCTGCAATGGTTAACCTACTACATTATGCTATAGTCTTATTAAATGTGATAATTGTTTTTATTTGTGCTGTGCTTTGCATTTTTTGTCTCCATGGATACCTTAGATTAAAGTTCAAAGGAAGCACATTTTTTATTTCGAAAGCTTACAAAGGACGTTTTTATCTGTTTTCGGTCTTTGCTCATGCACAGGCATACCTGCATAAATACGGGTATGGGACTTGTACTGATGCTCACGGTAAATGTTTTGGTGAGATTGGGTTTTAAGATACCTGACAATCTGGTGCCATTTTTTTTTAATACTTGGGATATATATTGGACTTTAGAAGGACTTTTATCGGACTTTATTTCCCTCTTAAATGAAGTCACTATTTTACATGATCAAACTAGAGATAAGTACAGGATGCCCTTACCTCTGAGCTGCCTCCATGTCACGGTTGGCTCCGGTTTTCCCACCGCTAGACACATAAGGTTAACGTTGCTCCCCTCGTTTATGGTGATGCTGGCCGAGATGTTGACGATTTTGGCTGGAACTAAAGAAAGAAAAAAGAAGAAAATAGAGAATCAAAATAAATGTTTTTTTTAGAAAAACAAAGAAATGAACAATCATTTCACCAGTAGAGGTGCAGGAATTGATTGATAGTTTGTTGCCAATTGAAAATGGTATTTATAGCTGTAGTGCCGGCTCCTGAAGAGCACGCGCTATGTGTTTTTTTCTATTTAAAGTTCCTAAAGCCATAGTTGGGTTTTTGGGTTAATTATACCAAATTATGGTTTCAGTGCCAGTCTAGCTAGATTGCACTGGGTTCTGTTGGCCACTGGTGTCGCTGTCGCCACTGGCAAGTGTGAGAATGCATTTTAGCTAGGCGTATTGAGTGCCATTCTTTCTCGGAACCAGCCCAGTGGGAGTATCATCTTGCTGTGCATTCTGGGAGAGGGTACTTAAGGTACTGACATCACATGCTTCTGGGTTCCGGTCCAGAAGATTTTTCTGTCTGCTTGGTCCTGGTCCTCCTGACCAGCACCCATGGCCCTCATGGCCTGGGGTGTGGATCCTTGCAATTTCAAGTCTCGGGGCTGGCTAGACCAAGGCAAAGTAACTGGGAGGAGGATTTAAAGGTGGTCCGGTGCCGTCTCATCTGTGGAAAGGCCCAGCAACTGGAGGAGCACCCAGGGGAGGACTCTTCGGGAGAAGGCCACGCATAAGGCTGGCTTCTCAGAAGGAGCCTGGAGGCTCAGTTGAAAGACACTAAATGAATCTACACTCATACGGTATCGCCGGACCGGCTACGAGATACTGGTACTGTATGATAGCTCTCTAAATTTATCTACGTCCTTCAGGTTACATTCAAGTCTGTGGCAGAGACTTTATTCACAAGTGTTCTACATTCAAGTCTGTGGCAGAGACTTTGTTTTACTTAAACACTCTATCGGCTGCTAGGCCTGGTGAGAGGAGGTCTGTCCGGTAGCTGTGAGAATCCAGTTGTGAGCGGTAATTCTCTGGATTTCTATAGTGAGAGACTTCCTATCTTTTGCAGTTCCAAGAGTACCTGAACTTCATACCCAACCTTCTACCTTTTCTTTGAGAGACTGTTTTGTCTACTTGTCAAATAAAAAAAGTGGATCCAGTGTCAGTTTCTGCAATTCTTTGGGCCATCTACCTCGGGAAACCCCTAGACTCACACGAGGTCAAGAAGGTAACGGTAAGCCCAATACAACCAGCCGCTCCTTCTGCGGTCAGTGCTACATAGCTAAAATGCCATTCGCAGTCAAACAATTGCCAACATACACAAGCTGTTTTAATTTATATTAATACTGTAATTCGCAGTAAGTAGTAATTGTAAATTTTACAAAATAACTTCCAGACCCCCAATCAAATTAGAATACTGAAAATTACCGTATATACTCGAGTATAAGCCGAGATTTTCAGCCTCTTTTTTGAGGCTGAAAGTGCCCCCCTCGGCTTATACTCGAGTCATCGCTGTCTGCCCGCTCGATCAGCGTGTCGAGCAGACAGACAGCGGCCATTCTATAATTCAAAAGCCGCGCCTCCGGCTCCGCCTTCGCCTGTGATAGGCGGAACACTGAATTTCCCAGCAGCCTGTGTTCCGCCTATCACGGACATCGTATCATCCTCGTACTACGGACGAGGATGATACGATGTCCGTGATAGGCGGAACACAGGCTGCTGGGAAATTCAGTGTTCCGCCTATCACAGGCGAAGGCGGAGGCGCGGCTTTTGAATTTTACAATGGCCGCCGAGGCGCTGACGAAGAGGGCACGGGACGGAGGCAAGGCACGGCACGGGACGGGACGGGACGGAGGCAAGGCAAGGCACGACACGGGACGGAGGCAAGGCACGGCACGGGACGGAGGCAAGGAGGCAAGGCACGGGACGGAGGCTCGGGACAAAGGCTCGGGACACAGGTAGGCTGGACACACACACACACACACACACACACACACACACACACACACACACACACACACACACACACACACACACACACACACACGGATGGAGACACACACACACACAGGGATGGATGGATACACACACACACAGGGATGGATGGATGGATGGAGACACACACACACAGGGATGGATGGATGGAGACACACACACACAGGGATGGATGGATGGATGGATGGAGACACACACACACAGGGATGGATGGATGGATGGACACACACACACACAGGGATGGATGGACGGACACACAGGGATGGACGGACACACAGGGATGGACGGACACACAGGGATGGACGGACACACACACAGGGATGGACAGGCATGTCTCACCCTCGGCTTATACACGAGTCAATAAGTTTGCCAGTTTTTTTGGGGGTAAATTGGGGGCCTCGGCTTATATTCGGGTCGGCCTATACTCGAGTATATACGGTATGTCATATTTCCCCAAATTTAATTTGCCACAAAGACATCCCTTGATATCAATTACGGCTATTTTAATCATTTAAAGCTGAACTCCGGGATAAGCAGAAATTGTCTAAATCTTTTCATGATGTGTATTCTTCCTGTAATCCTGGAGTGCTTTGTGTATTTCTTCCAGATCTGTGCAGTAATTCACCGTGAAACCTTTCCTCCCTGTAATAAAGACCGCTCGCTGCTGTTCTCTCTCCTTGTCCAGGGTGACTGGTCTTGTCAGCTGTAGTTTTCTGCAGGAAGCCTGTAGTGGGTGGGGCCTGCTGGGCCCCTCCCACAGCTTTGCTCTCTGCAGAGGCCATGTACAGCACAGTAATGAGGTCACTGCTACTTTTACAAAGTAATATTTGTGTTTGCAAAAGGTGTACTCAAAGAAGATTTATATCCTTGTGATTATTGAGAAATGTTTTCAGAGGACAATTTTTGAGCTCAGACTTCAGCTTTAAGAACAAAGTGCAGACGTCCATAACAACCAATCAGAAGCCATCTTTTACTGCATTATAAATTGATGATACGTTGAAGTGGATTATATGCAGTGGTGTCACTAGGGGGTGGCTCCTGGGGCTATAGCCCTGAATCTGGGGCCCATAGCCCTGAGTCTCCACAGGGGTCCCCAACCACTGGGCTGCGGCCTCTCTGCTGATGCCAGGCCGCATGACAGAGCCAGAGGGCCGACAGGCAGCACGGGAGAGCTGGAGAGCGGACAGGCAGCATGACAGAGCCGGAGAACAGGCGGGCAGCATGACAGAGCAGGAGAGCCAGCCGGCAGGCAGCACGGGAAAGCTTGAGAGTGGGCGAGAGAGCAGAGAGATGACATCATCTCTCACTGCCTGCCCTGCATCACCACTGTTATATGGTTTTATAGGACATCATAGGTAATCGCATCATTAAAAACAATTAATTAATGATGCGATTACCTATGATGTTCTATATAATATAACCATATGGTCAGTACATATTGATGTTACTGTTAAATATTTTGTTACTATGAACAATTTTCCTTGACTGGCAATTTATTCTATACTTTATGTTTTTATAGATATTAACACTCTATCTATAACCATATACCCAGGGGCGGACTGACCATTGGGGCACTCGGGCACTGCCCGAGGGCCCCATGCCACTAGGGGGCCCCATCAGGGTTGCCAGCCTCAATAAAACCAGGGGCAGTATGTAAAAATCTGTGTTTTTTTAAAAAATCCCAAGATTATAGCTGCCCTACCTCTCCAGTACCTTTTCAGTGTGTGTATGTGTATTCTGTGTGCGTCTGTGTGTGTATACTGTATGTGTGTGTATACTATGTGGCCCCATAAGCTCCTATTGCCTGGGGCCCCCATAATCTTCTATTGTCCGGGGGCCCCATAATCTCCTATTGCCCGGGGGCCCCATGAGTTGTCAGTCCGCCCCTGCGATATAACCCTGAAGAAGAGGGCTAACGCTTTAACTCGAAACACGTTGGGTTTATACTTTGTCTATGTGTGTCCACCAGGCAGAGACAGTGGTTTTATATATATATATATATATATATATATATATATGGTTTATATGTGATGTATCTAGGTTTGTACTCACACCCTCTGTAGTCTTACCACTACACATTGTAAATTTCCTGTGATTGATATTTTTTTATATCCAACTTTTATTTTTATTTTTTTTGGAGCTCCTGCCCTATAAAGTCCCACTAGAGGAACAAATTTATTTGTAACATGTATATTATTTATGCCCAAGCGTATGACTTTCTTTACTTCACTGCTATCGGCTCTAGCCCCAGATCTTTTGTAGACCCAGCAACGTCCCTGATTATATGTATGGATTAGGAATTAGAAGGTAAACCCCATGTACAGTAGAACTAAGTGCACCTGCACTATAGAACCCCACAAGGCATGAGTATAACTGCAGTGAGCGTTGTGGTGCGCTACATTGCCAAAAATAGTTCAAATGAATTTCATTTGTGTATTAGGGGCCTATTAAAACAGGAAGGGCTGCTACAGAGAAACACTCCTCAATGCACAAACTCGCCTGCGTTAATGCCCACAAGGGGTCATAAATGTGGAAACAGCCACTGGGTGTTAATAATTGCCCCATAGAATAATATAGCTGAGCAGGACAATAGAGACTTGCTAAAAGTATGCTAAGTGGCAGCTGGAAAAGAAAAATTTTGGGATGTATAAAGAGAAAGCAAGCTAAAAACGACACACTAATATAATGATTAAAATTGCTCAAAGATCACTTAATCTCTAGAGTTGTAGCAAACTATTCCTTAGAAAAAGGTCACAGGTAAACTGGTGAGAGCCATAGGGTACATGTACCAATGCAAATTACTTCTTTTTAAAAATTGACCATTTCTGGTCCATGACGTCACCCAAGATCCCTGGTTGGTTTGTTTTGTTATTTTGCAGCAGTGTGATTGGCCAACATTGTTGAGTGGTGGGTGGTCGCCGCAGTGTGGAAAGGACCTCATACTCCATATTTGGTCCCCATGAGGATGTTTTGGGATGGGGGTTTGTTGGGGGGGACTTATCAGCACCTGAAAGCCACCTTTACAGTAAGTAATCGTTAATGTTTACAGACACTAGACATTCGTTTTGGTCCGAATCTAAATTTGGACAAATTGTTGGTTATTCAGGGATTTGGATGTAACCCAATTTCTGAATAACAACCGTAACGCATTTCGTTAAAATTTATTTTGTTTCATTTTCTAATGAATTCCAAATTTTCAGAATGATTCAAATTAGAATTTGTCGAAAATTTATTGACCGATCCGAAATCTGTGTCAAAAATAGCTGTTTGTTAAGGAGCGGGCAACAAGCGATGATGATCTTCAGCTGTCAGTGGGCTTCCCCACTGACAGCTGAATGTAAACATAATAATGCCGGCAATGAAAAATAAAGAAGATAAACAGTGTGCCCCCCCCCCCCCAATCCATACCAGGCCCTTCGGGTCTGGTATGGACTTTAAGGGGAACCCCATGCAAAAATAAACCCCCTCCCCCAAAAAACCATCCCTCACCAAACCCTTATACGAGTATACAGGTCAGGAAAGGGGGGGAGCAAGTGATCCTCCCCCGAACCATACCAGGCCACATGCCCTCAACATGAGGGGGTGCTTTGGAGTATGGGGGCTCCCCCCTCAAAGCACCTTGTCCCCATGTTGATATGGACAAAGGCCTCTTCCCCACAACCCTTACTGATGGTTGTGGGGGTCTGCAGGCAGGGGGGCTTAAAGGAAGCCCCCTTTAAGATGGATGTATGTATGTGTATGTATCCATGTGAGTTAGCGACTTCAGATTTTAAACTTCTTGGGGGCAGGGACTGATGTGAATGTACAATATATGTGTTAAGCGCTGCATAAAATTTGACAGCACTATATAACACCTGTAACAAAAAAAAACAAAAAAAAAGAATTATATATATACATATATATATATATATATATACACAGCATATATGAAGACTAGTAATGGTCAATGAGATATACAGTTGTGCTCAAAAGTTTGCATACCCTGGCGGAAATTGTGACATTTTGGCATTAATTTGGCATTAATAGTCTTTTGTTTAAGGATAGTGATCGCATGAAGCCATTTATTATCACATCGTTTTTTTTGGATCCTTTTTAAATCATAATGAAAACAGAAATCACCCAAAATGGCCTTAATAAAAAGTTTACATACCCTGGAATGTTGGTGTCAGGTCACCTGAGACAGGGTGACAGATGCACTCCGTAGGAGTCGGAAGTGCACCGCTAGGTAGTGGACCTTAGGACTGACTGCTGCGGATTGTACCCAGGGAGATTCAGGACACAGATCTACAGGATCACTAACACAGATCCCAATGGGAGCTAGAGCATAGATTCTCCAGGGCACGGAGTCTAAGAGCCAGCGGGTGTTCGCCAGAGCCTCCAGTGGTGAGGATGGACTTCGCTGCAGTCTGGCTCCAGGTCGCGGCCCCTAGGGTCTCACAGATCACACTCACAGTAGACTACAGGAGAAGGAAGCAGCAGTCTGGAACAACAAGGATAGTAAGGGGATACAGCAGAGGTCAGGGCAACTAGCAGACAGGAACAACAGAGTACACGCCAAAGGTTCAGGGTCACAGGCAGACAGGGATGGTCGGAGACATGCAAAAGGTGAAGGTCGCAAGCAGACAGGAATCATAGAGAGCACACCAAGGTCAGTAACAGAGACAAACAAAGAGCACACGGCAAGCAGGAAACAGGAAGCCAAACACACAATGGTACACAATGGTTGATCAGCACCGCTGGCTTGCAGTGCACAGGTTAATATAGGGTTCCCTGATAGGGCCTGGGGTGGAGCCATGCTTAGAGGAGAGGTTATAAAAACCACCAGGTGGAAGTGGCTGGCCTCTTAGAACACATGAGGGGAGGTAAGCAAACATAGTAAGATCACTGCATAACCATGACAGTTGGCCTTGGTACAGACACAGAAGGTGGCACACACAGGTTAAAATGTCAATTAACGGTTAATTTTCCACATGTGTGGCTTTTTAAATCACAATTAGTGTCTGTGTATAGATGGTCAATGAGTTTTTTAGCTCTCACATGGATGCACTAAGCAGGCTATACACTGAGCCACGAAGAGCAGAAAAGAACAGTCAACAGATCTGCATAACAAGGCAATCAAACTTTACAAAGATGGAAAAGGATATCAAAAAAGATATCCAAAGCCTTGAATATGCCAGTCAGTACTGTTCAATCACTTAATATGATGTGGAAAATATGGGGAACTTTTGATACCAAGCCAAGGTCAGATAGATCAAGAAAGATTTCAGCAACAACTGCTGCAGGAGTTTTTCGGGATACAAAGAAAAACCCACAGGTAACCGGATGGAGGGGATGAGTCTACGCAATAGGCAAAGAAGGTAATGGGATCCACTGACTACTGATCCTATCTTTGCGTCCATTGTTATGTCTGAATCAAAAATGACTCAGAGACTTTTGGCTTTAGTGCTGGGGGTGATGGGTTATCCGAGGATGGTGAGCGGTATGAACATCGTGCCTGGGTTTTTGTTTTGATTTGTATGGAGGAAGAGGAGTTCTGTTTTGGATCAGTTGAGTTTGAGTATATATATATATATATATATATATATATATATATATATATATATATATATATATATATATATATAACTAGTAGTGATCAATGAGATTGATATATAAAGACCAGTAATGGTCAATGAGATAAAACGACTAGTAATAAAACATGAGACAATGTTTCCTTTTACATGACTTTATAAGGTCATATATACAGAAAGAATATATTACCCTTGTAAAACACTCAATATATGAGTTTTATTGGTATTATGTACCTCTCTGGGGTGGCAAACAAACAAAGCAATTTTTCTTTTTAACAGCTCTGTATAACTACAATTACTTATATTGCCATTTGTATGATCATCTGTGGGTAATATAGGAGACATAAAAACTAGGGTAAGTGCCATTCTGTGATCAAGTTAAATATTAAATGTGATGTTGTTTCTCATAGCTGGTTAATTCATGGCCTTCAATTGCAGAAGCCGTAAAACAATGATTTATATGCAGCACATGCCTTAAGTGAACAGTAAGAAAGCATGTGCTCACAAGCAAAATGGCAAAGGAGAGGGGCTTCAGACAGACAGCTGGCACCGCCGGGTACCATATAAATGATGTAGGCTGGGTGCAGAGGCTGGCTTTTCTACAGTGAATGGTAAAAGATCAACCAAACAAAAAAAAAGTTTCCAGTGCGCTGTGAGATTCCACTAACCATCGCTGTGAAAATATTTTTTTGATGGATGATCTCTGATATATTATAAGCCATACGAAATTCCATGTCACAGCTTGTGCAAAGGCATATATTATAGGCCAAGATTGGCGTTTTGCCAGAGCTGAGCCGGTCCTCCCGGCAGTGGAAGGGTGGAACATAAAAGACATTAAAGCCTGGTCTTGTTGCCCATGGGGTTAGTTCCTTGTTCGGAGGCGAGCGGCCTTTCAGCGTCATTTTATGAGCGGTCTGGCTCTCCCCTGGGATTCATAATTGCTCCCCGGTAATGAGAGCCGAGCTCAGTGTTAATCCCTCAGCACTTAAACTTTGGGCCTGTGGTTATGGCAGAGCCCGGCTGGCTTCATGATGTCATGCCGCAGACTGAGAGGCTGTGGGAGAACTTCTGCTGCTGATTTTCGTTCTGTCCGTCAGAACAAAGAAAGACTTCTATCTATTTATATTAATAAAAAAAGAAAAAAAAAACACAGAGCAGAACTCCAGCTACCCCCCCCCCCCCCCCCCAGGAACAAAATACTGTATTTATTGGCGTATAACACTCACTTTTTCACCATGAAAATTGGGTGCAAATATCACGTGCGTGTTATACACCAATACTTCCATGTTAGCTGCCTCGGAGGGGACAGGGAGGGGGGGCGGGACGAGCGCCATCAGATTACATACAGTGAGTATCTCCTCTTTACTTAGCGGCCTCTGTAATAGGAAGTCTCGTCTCCTGGGCTGCCATTGGACCACTGTTCTGTCTATCATAGGAGATTCTCTCTGTATGTAATCTGTCGACATTCATCCCACCCCCCCTCCCTGTCCCCTCTAGGTTGCAGATGGGCATTGATCAGGCTGCACTGATAGCAATGGTGAAGCTGCTGCATTGTAGGCAATGGTGAGGCTGCTGCATTGATAGCAATAGTGAGGCTGCTGCATTGATGACAATGGTGAGGCTGCTGCATTGATGGCAATGGTGAGGCTGCTGCATTGTAGGCAATGGTGAGGCTGCTACATTGATGAGGCTAGATTGATGGAACTTGTGAGGCTGCAGATGGGCATTGATCAGGCTGCATTAATGGCAATGGTGAGGCTCCCTGTCCCCTCTAGGTTGCAGATGGGCATTGATCAAGCTGCACTGATGACAATGGTGAAGCTGCTGCATTGTAGGCAATGGTGAAGCTGCTGCATTGTAGGCAATGATGAGGCTGCTGCATTGATGGCAATGGTGAGGCTGCTGCATTGTAGGCAATGGTGAGGCTGCTGCATTGATGAGGCTAGATTGATGGAACTTGTGAGGCTGCAGATGGGCATTGATCAGGCTGCATTAATGGCAATGGTGAGGCTGCAGATGGGCACTGACCCTTATTTTGCTTCAAAGTTCCTTATTTAAAATTTAAGTTTTTCTCCTGAAACTTCCCTCTTAAAATGAATGTGCATGTTATACGCCTGTCCCTGTACGCCGATAAATATAGTACCAATGAATAGCCCATGAAAAGAGAACATAACAAAAACAGCTTGTGTTGCAATATTCGAGATTTCCTCTGCAGTGCTTTTTTTCTATCACTAGATGTGCTCAGTCTGTGGGGCCAGCATCATTCAACCTGTTTCCTTGGAGCCCAGGTTGTCCTCGACACAACCCTAAAGCCTGTGATTGGACAGTAAAAAAGAAGTAGCATAGTGATAAGCTCATCTCTTTGCCACTCTGATTTCTCCTCCTATTAGCATTCTTCTTGTCAGCACATGGACTGATTGGCTCTTGTACTGCTTTTCCTTGCACACTCTCCAGCCCTGCTGTACACAGATCACGTGAGACTGATACCAATTTAAATTCAGATGCTTACATTTACAATGTATTAATAAGAGAACTGCATTATTTGTGTCTTTTATTCCTGCCTGGAGTTCAGCTTTAAACTCTAGCTAAATATACATTGAAAATACATGCACATGAACCGTCCTACGTGTCCATATATTGATAATGCAGTTCATCTGCTTTTGTGATTTACCCTTTGTATTCAGGAGGGTGACGCCACTGATCAGAGCCTGTGTTCCTGCAGCTTTCCACCACCTCCATCCTGCTCGTTGGACTATTTGTGGGCATCGCTGCACAAGACAGGTCTACCAGAGTTTTCTCTCCCTTCCGGAAGGGTTAATAACCCTCCCTTCAGTCCCAGTGCCCAAAGCATGTTAGAATGGCAGAACTAAACAAGCATTAGAGCCTGTTTAGCTCAGTAACATACAGTATACAGGTTTTTCTTTGTATCCCAAACAGTTCCTGTGGCAGTTGTGGCTGAAATCTTTCTTGATCTACCCGACCTTGGCTTGGTATCAAGAGATCCCCAAATTTTCCACTTCTTATTACGGTAAGTGATTGAACAGTACAGACTGGCATATTTAAGGCTTTAGATAGCGTTTTATATCCTTTTCCATCTTTGTAAAGCTTCATTACCTTGTTATGCAGGTCTTTTGACTGTTCTTTTCTACCTCCTCATGGCTCAGTGTCTAGCCTGCTAAGTGCATCCATGTGAGAGCTAACAAACTCATTGGCTATTTATACACAGACACTAATTGTGATTTAAAAAGCCAAAAATGTGGGAAATTAACCTTTAATTGCCATTTTAACCCGTGTGTGCCACCGTCTGTGTCTGTACCAAGGCCAAACATTCCAGGGTATGTAAACTTTTTATTAGGACCATTTGGGTGATTTATGCTATCTTTATGATTTAAAAAGGATCCAAGAAAGCTACGTGATAATAAATGAATTCATATGATTGCTATCCTTAAATAAAAGACAGTTTTTTGGCATGATCAGTCATATTTTCAATATCAATGCCAAAATTCACAATTTCTGCCAGGGTATGCAAACTTTTGAGCACAACTGTATATATAGTGTTTTAACTCACTGTCTTGTCTCCGGATTCTGCACCTGTGTTGTCACCTAGTCACATGGGTTCCCCATAGAGTCTAAATCCTCAGTGATGCATTTCACCACTCCTGGCTTGCTCATAAGGATAAGAAAAGTCTTTGCCTATCCTTATGAGCAAGCCAGGAGTAGTGAAAGGGTAGGGGAAGTCTTTATCTACCCTTGTGAGCAAGCCAGGAGTGGTGGAAGGATAGGGGAAGTGTTCCCCTATTCGTGGGAGCAAGTCGGGAGTGGTAGAACAATAAGGGAAGTCTTTGCCTAACCCTTGGGAGCAAGCCAGGAGTGGTGAAAAGATAGAAGCATTCGCCTATGCTTGTGAGCAAGTCATGAGTGGTGAAATGATTATTATTATTAATATACAGGATTTATATAGCGCTAACGGTTTACACAGCACTTTACAATATAAAAGGAGACAATACAGTTATAATACAATAAAATGCAAGAGGATTAAGAGGGTCCAGGAGTGGTGGATAGACTTTCCCTATCCTTCCACCGCTCCTGGCTTGCTCACAAGGATAGGCGAAGACTTCCCCTACCACACGCAGAATCAGGCCCCGAACGTTACAACCCTGGCAAACTGACTACACTAAAAATCTCAAGAGACATTGTTGTATATAAATCCATCATCTGAAAATGGAAAGAGTATGGCACAACTGCAAACCTACCAAGACATGGCCGTCCACGTAAACTGACAGGCCGGGCAAGAAGAGCATTCATCAGAGAAGCAGCCAAGAGGTCCATGGTAACTCTGGAGGAGCTGCAGAGATCCACAGCTCAGATGGGAGAATCTGTCCACAGGACAACTATTAGCCCCTGTACACACGGTCGGACATTCTGCCAACCAAATCCATTGGATTGTGTCCGACGGATTGTGTCCGAAACTGTTGCATACACACGGTCGGACCAAGTTGTCGGAAAATCTGATCGTTCAGAACGTGATGACGTAATTTCGTTACGACGGGACTACGTTCAGGCTAGTAGCCAATAGCTTTGATGTAGGAATTTGATCTGAGCATGCGTGACACTTTGTCCGATCAAAATTCTCTACATATGATCGGAGTATGTCCGATCGAACCAGTTTGTCGGAAAATATTTACAACAAGTTGGAAAATTGGGTCCGACGATTATTCCGACGGAAACAGTCCGATGCAGACCACACACAGTCGGATTATCCGACAAAACGGTCCGATAGGACACATTCCGTCAGAATCTCCGATCGTGTGTACAAGGGTTAAGTCGTGCTCTCCACAAATCTGACCTTTATGGAAGAGTGACAAGAAGAAAGACATAGTTGAAAGAAAGCCATAAGAAGGCCTGTTTGCAGTTTGCGAAAAGCCATGTGGAGGACACAGCAAACATGTGGTAGAAGGTGCTCTGGTTAGATGAGACCAAAATTTTACTTTTTGGCTTAAAAGCAAAGCGCTATGTGTGGTGGAAAACTAAGGCCACGTACACACGGGCGGACTGTCTGGCCAACTAAGTCCGTCAGACAATCCGACAGACAGTCCGTCCTACTTTTGAATGAACGGACTTGACCACACACGATGAACAGACAGTCCGCTGAAAGCTTGCGCGATGACGTGTACAGCACGTACGACGGGACTAGAAATACGACGTCCAATACACTGCAATGCAACCTTCGGCCGTGTAAATCCTTTCTGAGGATGCGCCATACTTAGTCCGTCCAACTTGCCTACTCTCGAGCGGACTGTCCACTGAAACCAAAGTTGGACGGACAATATTACGGAAATTTCGAAAGACTTAGTCCGCCAGACTGTCCGCTGAAAAAGTCCGCTGAAGCCCACACACGAGCGGACTGTCCGCTGAAACACGTTTCAGCGGACCAAGTCCGTCAGACAGTCCGCCCGTGTGTATGCGGCTTAACACTGCACATCACTCTGAACACACCATCCCCACTGTGAAACATGGTGGTGGCAGCATCATGTTGTGGGGATGCTTTTCTTCAGCAGGGACAGGGAAGCTGGTCAGAGTTGATGGGAATATGGATGGACAATCTTAGAAAAAAAAACTGATTTTCTGCTGATTTTTTTCCTTCAGATTTACCAAAACCATATAATATGACATCAAACCTTAGGAGTTTCAATGTGTCTGCGCTCAGGTAGGCCCTTCCACTACATGGTTTTGGTAAATCTGAAGACAAAAATCAACAGAAAATCTGATAGTGTGTATGGGGCTTAAAGAGGAGGTTCATTTTCCAGCAGGACAACGAACCTAAACATACAGCCAGATCTACAATGGAATGGTTCAGATCAAAGCAAATTCATGTTAGAATGGCCCAATCAAAGTCCAGACCTAAATCCAATTGAGAATCTGTGGCAAGACTTGAAAATTACAGTTCGCAGACGCTCTCCATCCAATCTGACAGAGCTTGAGCTATTTTGCAATAAAGAATGGGCAAAAATGTCCCTCTCTAGATGTGCAAAGCTGGTAGAGACATCCCCAAAAAGACTTACAGCTGTAATTGCAGTGAAAGGAGGTTCTACAAAGTATTGACTCTGGGGGGGCGCTATACAAATGCCCCCCACACTTTTCACATATTTATTTGTAAAAAAAATTGAAAATCATTTACATTTTCCTTCCACTTCACAATTATGTGCCAATTTATGTTGGTCTATCACATAAAATCCCAATAAAATACATTTAAGTTTTTGGCTGTAATATGACAAAATGCTGAAATTTTCAAGGGGTATAAATATGTTTTTTAAGGCACTGTAAGGATAATGCCGCGTACACACGAGCGGACTGTATGGCGTACTTAGTCCGTCGAAACACATTTCAGCGGACAATCCGCTCGTGTGTGGGCTTCAGCGGAATTTTTCAGCGTGCAGTCCGGCGTACTAAGTATTTCGTTTTTTTCTAAATTCTGTCCGTCAGACTTTGGTTTCAGCGGACAATCCGCTCGTCAGTAGGCTAGTTCGACGGACTAAGAATGGCGCATGCCCAGAAAGGATTTACACGGCGGAAGGGTGCTTTGCTGTGTCTTGGACTTCCTATTTCTAGTCCCGTCGTACGTGCTGTACACGTCATCGCGCAAGCTTTCGACGGACTGTTTGGGTATCCGTGTGTGGTCAAGTCCGTTCAGTGGAAAGTACGACGGACTGTCCGTCGGATTGTATGACGAACTAAGTATGCCATACAGTCCGCTCGTGTGTACGCGGCATAAGGGGCGCTGGGGGCTGCATACAGGTCTTTTGAATGCATTCTTTGCATTATAATAAAACACTTCTACCTTTACAACCACTTTTACCGTCAAACTTTCCAAAGTGCAAAGCTCTCTCCCCAAGCGGATGCTGTGCCCGGGTTACCCCTTTAAGCTTGGCCCACAAACACTAAACCATTATATTTGCAGGTCGAGTTAAATTGTTAGTTGACAGTTTAACGAGGTGAGGTACGGAGCGGAAACTACGCAATTATGTCCACATGACAAAGGAATCACGCAATGTAATTGGAGGAAAATTTCAGCAGGAATCAAACTGCTGACATCTTTGTAAAGTTTTCGATGTTTGTTTTGGTTCGGTTAACCCCCCCTCCCCCCTCTTTGTTGGTTTCTGCTGAATTGGGCCCTCCGCTCAGAATTGCGATTTCCATTCCAAAAAACCACCGTCAGGCTGTAATTATCCCCCGTCCCACAATAGCAAGGCTTTCACAGGCCTGACAATGCCGCTGATTGTGAGAAGTGGGGGGGGAGGCTGCAAGTTTCCTGACTGACAGCTCCTCTCGCACAAATCCAGATGGGGCCCCTCACAGGCACACAATGACAGCCATTATGAAACCGGCCGAATCAAAAGCTGTCCCGCAATTGGCCACAGTGCTTCCATTTTGCACATGTCACTGCAGCATAAGTGACGAGCAGGGGAGGGGGAGGGGACCGCGGAGCTCATAAAGGGACTGCAACTGTTAACTGTTATGGTGACACTTTCCCTTCGATTTGCTGATTGACGTAATGGCTACTTGAAGCCAAAAAGATCTGGGAGGGTTCTTGACCCGATACTTCACGTTAAAGGATTTGTGCAAGCAATAAAATCGCTAAATAAATCAAAGATGACAGCCTGATATCATGTCCGCTCAGTGAGCACTTTACTAGAAGCGTCATTTATGCAAAGGTAAAACTTGTGTGGCTACACTTCAATGGACGTCAATATACTTCAGTAGGTACATTGGGCTTTTTGCTCAGAACAAGTCTAGTTTAATGTGACTAACTACTACTAGCTAGTCTAGACCAGTACTTCTTAACCAGGGTGCTATCTGAGTTCCCCCAAGGTGCCATGAGCAACGGACCCAGTTGGCCCTGGATCAGCATCATGAGTTGGCATGTTACGAGCAGCGGGGATGCCAGCGCCATAACAACCAATGAAGCTCTAAGACCAGAATGCACAGCGTAATGATGGTGGCCACCAGCTTGCCTGCACCATGGTAATGCATGACTCAGGAGGCATGTAAGGCCATGCCCAACATTCAGGGGAGAATGGAAATCTGCCTCTTCCAGACCTTCTCCTACCCTCTGCCACACTGCTGGAGCCAAAAAGTAGAGCTATTGTGTGAAGAAAGGACTATGTGATTGGGGGACTTTGATGGGAGGGCTGTGTGATGGGGGGGCCTGATGGGGGAACTATGTGGTGGAGGACTATGATGTTAAGAGAGAACTTTGCTGTGAATGGGGACCTCTAATATGTCGGAACCTCTGCTGTGACAGGGGGACCTCTGATATGAAGGGGGGGTCTACTGATGTACAGAGGGATCTCTGACATGATGGGGGATTCACTGATGTAAAGAGGGACCTCACATGATGGGAGAATTCTGATGTGTAAGGGGAACTCCGATGTGAAGGAGGGACCTCTGACATGATGGGGAGATCGCTGATGTGAAGGAGGATGCTCTGGTGTGAAGGGAGGCATCTGATGTGATGGAGGACTCTGATGTGAAGGGGAGACTCTAACATGGAGGGAGAACTCTGATGTGAGGGGAGGACCTCCGATGTGTTGAGGGGGCCGCTGATGTGAAGAGGGGACTTTGATATGATGATGGGACCTCTAGTGTTAAGGGGGGCTTCTGATGTGAAGAGGGGACTTTGATATGATGATGGGACCTCTAGTGTTAAGGGGGGCTTCTGATGTAATGGGGGGGGGACTTTGATGAGAAAGGGGGACTCTGATGTGAACAGGGGACTTTGATATAATGATGGAACCTCTAGTGTAAAGGGGGCTTCTGATGTGGTGGGAGGGGGGGGGGCACTGATGTGAAGGGAGAGCTCTGATGTGAAGAGGGGACTTTGATATGAGGATGTGACCTCTAGTGTGAAAGGGGGCTTCAGATGTGATGGGGGACTTTGCTAAGAAGGGGGACTCTGGTGTGAAGAGGGGACTTTGATATGATGATGGGACCTCTGGTGTGAAGGGGGGCTTCTAATGTTATGAGGGAGGGGGGTGGGGCTCTGATGTGAAGGGAGAGCTCTGATGTGAAGATGTGCCTTTGATATGACGATGAGACCTCTAGTGAGAATGGGGGCTTCTGTTGTAATGAAGGACTCTGATGTGAAGGGGAGGCTCTAACATGAAGGAAAAACTCTGATGTGCAGGGGGAACCTCTGACATCATGGAGAGGGGGGAATCAATGATGTGAAGGGGGGGGGGGGTCCACTGATGTGATGGGGGAACCTCTGACATGATAGGGGAACTCTGACATGAAGATGGAACCATGGTCGTTGTGTGCATTTTTCCCAGGCTCTGGTTTCCCATTGATAAGTAACATTTATATTTTTTACATTTTAAACAGGAGGGTCTCCAGATTTTCAAGATTTTAAAGGGTGCCACAATTGTCACAGACCAATGCTTCAATGCATAAAACATGCAGACTTGGTCAAGCTGTTCAACTGTTGCTCAACTGAATATTAGAATGAGGGAGATGCGTTTTACATCTTACTGGATGAAAATGCATTTGTAACGCATAAACCAATTTTTTCCTTCCACTGCCTCCTGTGTTAGGATCCTTCCAAGCCAGCTTTCCTGAGCTCCCAGCCCAAAGTAAACACCCCCGGTTAAGGGTCCCTCAAGGGCCACTAACAGACTCCTTCAGCACTGCTTCTCCATCTTCCAACCGACTCTCCTGCTGGCATGCTTCAGGTCTATTTACGGGTATCCCACTTCCCTGCCAGCCCACTTCTGGGGATTTGCTGAGAGCCCATAAATATTAAAGGCAGTCTATCCTTACCTCCTCCCTCTAGTTCTAGAAGGTTCTCCAACCTTCCAGATACCAGGGGTAGGCACCAGAGAGCTGCCAGGATGAGCCATCCAGCCCTGGCCTCTAGTAACCCTGACCCAATTTAATGACTCAGGTTTATTCCTGGCCAGAAATATGCTTTTAGCTACTCACTCTACTAAAAGCACACACTAGAGGGTGCGGCACCTGTAAAAGTGTATGCTACTGATACAGTGATACGGTGTACATGAATCCTAGTGGCTTCCGCTGTTGCTCAAGGTCGACATGTAAATATTAACAATTTGTAGCCAGTGGACCCGATGCTAATTACACACTATTGGTGTTTATATCTCCCACTGAGAGAGCCATTCATAATTGGTGGAGGTCATCCTGTGCATGTGACGCCACCTCATTCAGGGGGAGATGTAAACATTAAATCAGCAGTGGGCGCCGGCTACACATTTATATATCAACAATGTATAATATCAACAATTGAGCAGCAGCGGTGGCCAATAGGCTCCATTTATGGTGTACTCTGTATGCATGAACCTTGCAGAGCAGGGGTGCCCAACCTTTTGAAGATCGAGGGCCATTTAAAGTATAACTAAAAACCCAAACTTTTTTCTTAGTTTTGGATAGAGAGGAGATCGATTAGAACACTTGCCAGTTTGTATTGCTGCCTGTGTTCCAATTAGGGAGATCCGCCCTTTCTATTTGTCCTGTTTACTATTATAATTGAAAGTGAAAGTAAAAGAAAATCTCACATTTTGGGTTTTCCCCAGAAAAGTAATAAAGGGGACATTTTCCAATGGGGACATTAGTTCCGATGACTTGGGGGTCCCCAAGAGATTCCCTTAATTTGCAGAGATTTCCTCCCAATTCTTGTTTGGCTATGGGACAGGAAGTTAAGGTCAATTTTCCCAATAGGACAAAGATGGCAAAAATAAACCTAAGCCCTTGTACACACGATCAGAGATTCCGACGGAACGTGTCCGATCGGAGTGTTTTGTCGGATATTCCGACTGTGTGTGGTTTGCATCGGACTGTTTCCGTCGGAATATCCGTCGGACCAAATTTTCCAACTTGCCGGAAATATTTTCTGACAAAATGCTCCGATCGGACATACTCCGATCATGTGTAGAGAATTCTGATCGGACAAAGTGCCACGCATGCTCAGATCAAATTCCTACATCAAAGCTATTGGCTACTAGCCTGAACATAGTCCCGTCGTAACAAAATTACGTCATCACGTTCTGAAAGATCTGATTTTCCGCCAACTTTGTCTGACCGTGTGTATGCAACAGTTTCGGACAAGATCCGTCGGACAAAATCCGACGGATTTGGTTGTCGGAAATCTCCGACCGTGTGTACAGGGGCTTACTCTATCCAAAATGGAAAAAAAAAAAAGCTTTGCCTTTAGTTCTACTTTAAGGGACTTGGTAACCGGTCGCACGCCACAATGAGCAGAGCGGGTGGATGACAGGTCCGTGTCCACTTTGCACATACAGAACGGACATGGATACAGCCTGCTACTCTATGGGCCCTCCAATTCGATCTGCTTAGATGGAAGGGGACTGATCCCCTACTGTTTTTTTTTTAGATCGGATTGGAGGTAGGCGGGTGTAAACAAACACAAGTCTGTTTACATCTGCTGCTCCATAGAGGTGAATGTATGGTCTGATTGGGTTGGACCGATTGTATGAAAGGGGCCTAAGGCTGCTTTCACACTGATACTCTGTGGTTTACCCACACCGTGGGTGCAGAGCAGTTCACATGTGTCTTTCCTGCGGGTTAGCAACACTTTGCCCTACTATTCTATTATATCCTGCAGGTGTGGTGCACTTTCTGAAAGCACGCCAAATCCGCAGGTAATAACAGAAGTCTATGGCTCAGTGCAGGTAACCCGCAGGTGCATTGCGCTCCACCTGTGGATCAGTTTGAAAGCAGCCCAGTAACCACTGCAGAACAGATATGCCCATATACACACTGTGATATTAATAATAAACGTACTTTTAAAAACAGTCTTCCATTCAGGTATCGCCAGCTGTTGCTGTCCCAGGTAGAGTGCATTTGGTATCACTCCGCTTGTGACAGGAGCCGGCACTATACAGGCTTATGCAGCTCTGCTCCACCACAGCCACTTGCTTCCTCTACTGCCAGCTTCATTCACAACACTGATGCTCTAGAAAGGCAGGTCGGCAATCCGCGGTCTGGGCTTGCCAACCCGCTATCCCAGAGCAGGAGGTCGCAGGCCACATCAGAGGGCTCTGCGGTCCACATGTGACCCCCAGGCCACTGGTTGGACACCCCTGATCTAGAAATGCCCACTTTTCCCGACTGACATCTACTCATCAAGGCATTTTAATAGTTGCATTTCTCCCCCCAAGAGCCAGCTCACCTCTTTTATCAGGGCTTACAGTTTTTGAGAGGAGTACTGTGATGTTTCAGGAAGCTATGTACAGCACCCTGCAGCCCCTCTTACTAGCCCCGATCTGCCTGAAGTGTATAGAGAAGTACCGAGACACAGTGATGATATCACTAAAATAATGAATGTGAAAACAACGGAAAGATTTTACTTAGAAATGAATTTGCTTGTTAAATGCATACCTCCCAACATTTTGAGATGGGAATGAGGGACACCTACTAGCAAACGTATGTAGACATAAGACACGCCGATGCCACACCCCTTAAAGGAGAATTAACCAAAAAAAGTTAATTAAATCTACAAGGGCTTATTTTACCACTACTATTCCTTTATATTGGCTTTTAAATTTTACAAATGCAGCAATTTAAAATTTGGATGAAAGGTTTAGCTCTGGGAAACTCTTTTTGAAAGATAAAAAGTGCATTTTATATACAACTATATGGATCAGACTAAAATGAGGGACAAATGAGGGGGAAAGAGGGACAGAGGGACATTGCTGCAAACCAGGGACAGTCCCTCCAAATCAGGGAACAGTTGAAAGCTATAGTTAAAGGAGAAGTCCAGCCTGAGCTCTTATGGGTCACAGGAGTGCAATTCGTTTTGCACTCCTGTGACCCGTTTTCAGCAGAGAGCGGACTGAAGTCACCAAGATCAGTCCAGGTACCACGTCATCTCAACTCTGGAAGCCTGAATCCGCCAGGTGCGTGGACTGATGGCTGTCTCAGCCTCTCAGCGAGCCACTCAGCTCCTCGCTCCAATGAGTGTGAAGGAGCAGAGCAGGAGAGCTGATGATCGACAGCCAGCAGCTCTCCGCTCGGGGAGCAGTGAGAACCGAGCCATCAGCGATGTTCGGTGGCTCGGTTCTCAGTGAAGAGATGCTGGGGGACAAATGCAACCTCCACCTAGGTAAGTATTAATCTGAAAAAAAAAAAAAAACAGGATTCCCATACTCCTCCTTTAATAAGGTTTGGATGGGGGATTTTGGAGGACCACAGAAAGCAAAGGCAGATTAAGCGTCAGCTTTAAAACCACGTTTTGCGCAACTGGCCTCTATATAAAAATATATATAAATGTATTTATTTAAAAAAAAATAAAAAAACACAGTCTAGCAGCGACCCATAAATATTCTGTTGTTGCGCTGAAAATCAGCCTCTGTATCGCTCTCCGCGCTTGGCGTGGCTCAATCCCCTCGGTGTGCTTTGGAAAGTATCTAGTAATTCACCACCTCATTATTGAACTTAACTGCCAATTCAGGGAAGCTTTGATAATAACTAAAAGCAACAACCCGTAATTACACTTTTTACATCATAAATGAATGTTTAGTGGTTTCAACCCGCCACGCGTCCGAAAGCTGAATCGTGCGCAGCAGAAATATGATCCCTCCTTCCTGCCTAATAATCCCGGATTCAAATGTATTCATTCAGCGTTGCACTCCTGGAAAGAGACGTGCGTAATGCTGAGTGTCCACGTTGTAGACGGCTGTGGGCTGCTGACCTGCCAAAAGGTTTCAAATTTCCCTAATTAATATATAATTATCCTTGAAGCTTTGCTTGCTGTGAACTATATTTACTCTGTGTAAACAGTTATGATCGTGGTTGATTCGGCCCCCTGCCATGTTTGGGCTGGCGGACAAGGCGGCTTGGTGGCGTTACGGATCAAGGTTCGCAAACTGCAAGGCGAGCGACTTTAAAATAAAAACTTCTGTAGCACCCTCCTAGTGTAGCTAGGTAAATCTAATTTTTGTCTCCTTCTGCAATCAAGAGAGCAGTAATCACTTGCTCTGTTCTGCTCATAATTTCATAAGCTGGGAGTTTGATTGTTTCCTCCTGCCTCTGGAAGAAGCTTCCACAGCTTAGGGTGGGAAATCAAATAGCTGGTCTGAATATTTATCACACCCTGGCCAATCCCCCAATCCATGGGGAGATGTGCCCAAAAGGTGGTCTGGCAGGTGGTAAACAGCACTGGAGAGACTGTTCTCTCCCCCCCCCCCATCAGGGAAGGTTATGAGAGCTTTGGGGGGCTGCTTGCCCCTGAGGCATCCTATGGACTGAAAGTAGGAGTCTGGCACCGACACAGTATAAAACAAAATTGTAGTTGACTTTATTCATCATAGTCCATCAAGACATAAAATAATTCATCATGTAAAAATATTGATGTGTTTCAGCCACAAATGTTATGACCCCCAAAGTGTTTGGGGCTGAAACGCGTCCATCTTTTTACACAATGGATTATTTTATGTCTTGATGGATTATGAGTAAAGTCTAATACAATTGTATTTTTTACTGTGTTGTTGTCAGACTCCTACTTTTTTCAGTCCATAGGATGCCTCGGGGGCAAGCAGCCCCCCTCGAAGCTCTTGAATCTTCATGGCAATCTATGGTGTGTACAGCATATGACCTGGCATAGACCATTTAACCTTATCCCCCTGACAGTGAAAAATAGGGTCACAGCACTGCAAACTTTTCTTATCCTATTGACTGAGTTGTTGTTCTGCAGGGTCTCAGCTGTGGCGAGGTTGAAGACCTTGGAATAATCAGGAGCTGAATGCAGGATTTCTCTACAAGGGGATCAGTCTGGAGAGGGAGAGTCTCACTGACTGGACCGTGTCCAGAGGAAGCTGGCGGAAGGCAGCTGTTCTGGAGACTTGTGAGTAAAGACCCTAACCAACCCTCTTTTGACTTTGCAGCACCCTAAAATTGCTCTGGTTACCTATAATTGTGCAGCCATTCAGGGCAACCAGATGACAGAGAGACTTGCCTCATGGTCTTCAGCTGTGGGACCTTAGACTGTCACATATTCACAAGGAGAAGAGGTCCCGATCATCAATGTTACTGAGCATTTTGGAGTTCCCCATGCCACAACCTCTTATCTCTTACCATTTTTTGCAAGCAATAATTTACAAAAATACAACCCCTAGACTGTTTATAGAAACTGGAGTGAATGGACTGTTGATTGGGTGACTGGTGGCCCCTGTACTATTTGAAAAATAACTAGTTAATGTCAGCTTCCCCTTTGGGGGTAGTGCTACACTTGTTACATTGCTGTGAATGAAGGTTCTCATGTATCCAGGTCATGGTATAGCTGGTAGTAGTTAGGCGCATTCAACTAGACTTGTTCCTAGGGTTGCCACCTGTCCGGGATTCACCTGGACAGTCCAGGTTTTTAATCATGTGTCCAGATTTCAAGCTGACTGAAACCCGGACACATTATTCCGACCAGGCTTTGGCTCCCCAAGTAACCAAGATAGTCACACACAAATCTATTGCCGTCTGTGAGCGGCTGTCTGAGGGCAGGTTCGGCATGACTGGGGGCAGGGCAATGATGTCAGCAAGAGCAATTTGGCCACACCCACTGTTCGTGGCGGCACACTATGCACACCTCATTAGTATTCTCCTTGGGGCACCCAAAGGTGTCCCGGGCTGCTTAAGTGTTTGGGTTTGGCTTAAAGGAAAGGTGGCAACCCTAATTAAACCCTAAACCAAAAATGTAATATATTGCAGCTTACCAATTGCTCAGATATCATTTCTCAATAATAATAATATAATATAATTTCAGATAATTTCTCAATAATAATAATAATAATATAATATAATTTCAGATAATTTCTCGGATATAAATATCTCAGATATAAAGGAGGAACTCTGTGGACTCTGATGTAAAAGGTAATCTTGTTATTAACTTCATATGATTAGAAATGTTATTTAATAGCAACATCTAAGCATACTATGAAAAAAGATTGCTGTGCGACGCTGAAGTGTTTGGGTTTGACTTGAAGAAAAGGTGGCAACCCTACTTGTTCCATAATGTTGAAGATGTTTTGTGGCTTCTCCAAACCACTTCTTCAGTTATAATGAGCAATATATATATATAACATACAAGCCAACATTATTTCCAGTCGCTATGGAATGTGTCAAGGCGGATGGTGATTGTCCAAGAACAGGATGGGGAGGTGTGAAAGTTGTGGAACCACCTAGTCACATAATCTCATCCTTGGTGTCTGGGAGTCTTTGTAGGTGGTAATTTTTCTATTCACATGCCTGAAGGCGTGAAGTGTTGTCAGATCGCTGGGGTGAAGATGGAAGGCAGATGGTGTTAAAGACCTCCACCGATGTTCAGGGATGCCTACATACATTGGCTCATGGTGGACAGTGCCACATCCATCTCTTAATGGGAACAATAAAGAAAGAGAAGAACATGGATTTTTTCAAGACACCACATAGACTTTGTAATCAAATAAAAACTTATTTTACTACAGTATTCATAAACAAACAGGTTTTTATGTGAATACAGGGTATATGGTGCCTCAAAAATCTAGGTTCTTATTCCTTTTTTTTCCTATTAAAGCAGAGTTTCACCCATAAATGTAACTTCCGCTGATAGGCTTCCTCTCCCCTCTACGATGCCACATTTGGCACCTTTGAGGGGGTGGGGGGGAGTAGATTCCTGTCAAATCCAGGTATCTGCTCCCACTTCCGGGGAAAGATTGGCGCACATTGTGCGGCAAACTACGTAATGTCTGGCTCCTCCTCCTTTCCCCCCTCGCTGCCTTCTGGGAGACACACAGGTCCTAGAAGACAGCAGGGACCATTCAGAAAGCACAGCGTGACTCGTGCATGCACTATAGAAAAAGGCTGTGAAGCCGCAAGTCTTCACTTCCTGTTTACCTTGGAATGATGCCAATGCCTGCATCCATGTGGATGGGTCGGCTTCGGGTGCCGACATTGCGGGCTTCCAGGACAGGTAAGTGTTCTTATAGTAAAAGTCAGCAGCTACAGTATTTGTAGCTGCTGACTTTTAATTATATTTTTTTACCTAGGTAGAAATCCGCTTTAAGGGATGTTTGTTTTAGTTTGAACAAGACAACTGGTTTATTAAGGAGGCTATTTATGTCATAGTGGACAACTATCCCTTAAGGAGGTTTTAAATCTCGGGAAAAAAAAACCTTGCAAGACAAAAGCATAATGAGCCAGTATGCATCGCATACTAGCTCATTATGAAATACTTGCCTTAGAACGATGCCCTGGATCAGCGTCAGCCCTCGAAGTACAGAGCGGACATCTTCCACTGGAGCTACTCCATCGCTGTGATTGGCCAGAGCCGCGATGACGTCACGGCATGACTCCTGAAGAGACAGCACCAGCGGCCCGTTTCTTCAGTGCACATGCACCGATGATGTCGGCAGCAGTGCATACACTGAATATCTCCTAAAAGTTTAGGAGATATTCAAGGTACCTACAGGTAAGCCTTGCTAAAGACTTACCTGTAGGTAAAAGTGGTGTAACAGGGTGTGCAACCACTTTAACGGGGAGGAACGGAGTCTTCAACACCACCTGTCTTTGTTTATAATGTTGTTTTGGCATCTCTACATTGGCGATTTGACAATAATTTACACATTGAGCTATATGACTTGAATGATTAACACCTAGGCAGACATCCTGACACCATGAATGGGATTAGGTAGTTAGAACAGGGTGGTTAAAAAATGTTCACATCTCCTATTCTGCTCTTGGAAATCAAGATCTGTCTTGACAAATTCTAAGCCCCTGTACACACGGTCGGAGAATCCGTCGGAATGTGTCCTATCGGACCGTGTTGTCGGATAATCCGACTGTGTGTGGTATGCATCGGACTGATTCCGTCGGAATATCCGTCGGACCCAATTTTCCAACATGTTGGAAATATTTCCCGACCAACTGGTTCGATAGGACATACTCCGATCATGTGTAGAGAATTTCGATCGGACAAAGTGCCACGCATGCTCAGATCAAATTCCTACATCAAAGCTATTGGCTACTAACCTGAACGTAGTCCCATCGTAACGAAATTACGTCATCACGTTCTGAAAGATCGGATTTTTCGACCACTTTGTCCGACCGTGTGTATGCAACAATTTCGGACAAAATCCGAGGGATTTGGTTGTCGAAATGTCCGACCGTGTGTACAAGGGCTAAGATTGGATCAAGGTGTCGGTGCTACCTGTGTGGATATAAATACTGGGGTAGGTTCCTGACATTAGAATGTAAGAAATGGCTTGGATAAGCTAGGAAAAGTCTTTAACATAAATGGAACAAGTCCAGATAAATTGATTTTGAATAACTACTACTAGTTATTACATTATTATTTATGGTTGATAAAGAATCTTGTACAAAGTGGAAAGTATAAAGTAAAATACCATTTGACTCAGAATCCACCAGTAAAATTATTTGACCACAGCTTTAATGTAGCTAGCCCCAGTCACAAAAGCCTTATACATAAACTAAAACATCCTAACATAATTACAAATCAAATTTTTCAATATTTTAAACCATGGCACTTTCATAAAAATATTCCCTGGTAATCCTGCCATGAATGTCCCTGTTCAAGCACCTCCTGATATAGGGTGACAGCGCTCGTCTCTGTCTCCTAGTGGGGCTCCTACATTGTCACCCTGTCAGATGGGCTTCTTATGGAGAGTTCAAGTGGTCATCTCAAAACACATTCATGTGTCCACTGCTGTGAACAACATTAAACAAATATAAATAAATATTCAATTTATGAAAGAAGATCTATAAATGGAGGGGATGAAACCTATTAATCATCCACTCATCTTCCATCCATAGATTCTATTTTATTCATTGAAGCTCTAGTAATGGCTTCTATGAATGGAGCAGCTGGGCAGAAAGAGCAGGCATTGTTGGGCACTTTTGATGAAAGCCTGTGAAAGCCCTTTAGTTCTATTAACCCCCAGCACACTGGAAGATTACAGTGGTGGGGTTGAAGCATCGGAGGAGGAAGATTTCAGAAAAAAGACGAGATAGCATCACTGATGGTAAGTAATGACCTGGTGCTGATTTTGTATTTTTGGGTTATAGGTAAGTGTAGGTAAAGGTAAAGGTAAGTGTAGCCTTTAAAGTGGTTGTAAACCCTTACAAACCACTTTGACCTACAGGTAAGCCTAGATTAAGGCTTACCTGTAGGTCCAAGCAATATCTCCTGAACCTATATGGTTTAGGAGATATTTGCCCAAAAACGGGCACCGCTGTCTACGGCAGGCGCACTGAGCGTGGCATTTCCAAGAATGGAGCTGCCGCGCGTGTCGATTCCCGTGCGCATGCGCGGGAGTGACGTCATCGCGGCTTCGCCGAATGACAGCGGCGGAGCTGCGAGACCCCACCAACAAGATGGATGCGGCGGATTACAGGGGACAGCGGTGACTTCGCTGGTTTCTGTGTCAGGTAAGCGACACATAATGGACTACTATGCGATGCATAGTAATCCATTATGCTTTACCTTTGCAGGGAGTGAAAGAGGAAGTAAACTCATCAGGGTTTACTTCCTCTTAAAGTAAGTCCCTCTAAATCAGCCTTTCTCAACCTTTTTACCCAAAAACCCTTGAAATAATATTCAGGTCAAGATGAACCTCTCCTAAAACCAATTCATGAGGTGGGAAGGTTGTCCACCTTACAGTGGAAAGAATGGACCTCCATACAAAGGTGGTCAGAATGCCACCGTTACAGACAGCTAAAAAGGTAACTTGTGTCATCCTGCTGACTCTTTCCAGCGGCAATGGCCCAAGAACTATGTAGGCACCATCAAATCAGGTTGGTCAATCAGCCACTGCTCAAGAAACTCTTGACAAACTCTGGAGGAACCTTAGAGTTCCATGAAACCCTATCTGACAATGACTGCTGTGAATATTGATTAGGAAGGTCTTACCTTGCACAATGAGATAGGCCTGTGTGGTGTGTGGCTTGTCTTGTGTCTGATAAGAACAGGTGTAAAGCCCCTCGTCGGCCACGTCCAAGTTTGTAATAATGATGCTAAATTCTGTCTTGTTGTAGTTCAGTAACCGCACTCGGGTGTCTATAGACCACTTGTCATTACCCGCATACAGGATGTTGGATCTGTTCAGCCAGGCCACTCGTGTCACTTGGTCATCGATGGAGCAGCTGGAGAAAAAAAGGACACAGTCAGAGTCGCCTGGTTGGGTTATACAATTTTCTAAAGGACAATACAGAGAGTTGGAAGGATTATGTTTATGAGCCAGAAGTGAACAGATGCCTTATTCACAAGCCTAGAATGGCCAGTGGTAACTTTGGACCTTGTGAACCCTTGCTGATAAAGGTACCCTCCAGGTAGAATTAAAAATTAGACTTTGAGATGCATACAAAGGAGGGCACTTGGTCAGTTTGACATCTAGGCATCGCTGTAGTGTACTAGTTTACCAAAACCTGATGTTAAAGGAATGTCAGTACTCAGTACTGAATGTTTCTAGTAATTACCAATACTGGCATGGATCCAGCGGCTGAACAGAAATAAGAAGCAAGAGTATCCTTTTGGACCTCCTACCACATTAATAAGATTGAATCTACCTTGAAAGTCCAAATATGATTGGTGAAGGAGGAAACAGAGAGAGAGAGAGTGAGGAAATTACACAGGGCAGGCTGTAGGAAGTGCACACCCAGGAACCATGTGAGGTGCTCCCTGGTTTCTGTCTGCAGTGAAATATTCTATCAGCCACTGACCTGTTTCTTTTGTTGCTCATTCCTGATACATTATCACTTTGGTTATGCCAAGAAGCTTTGACCAGTATCTGATGTAGTTTCATTGTTTCGTTAATCATGTTCATTCATCATTAGTCCTGAAGCTAAGGTACTTTTTGACTATTATTACTATTAAGTGTCATCAAGTTAATGTTGAATCCTGGCGACCACATGGTTCGTGTTTCTCCAGAATGATCTGTCTTCTGTTTGGGTCTTAAAGAGGTTCTAAAAACGAAAGCTGCATTCATAACTCAGTGTTTAGAATCATGGGCAGATTTGCCACGATTCCCAAGCCTTCCGAGGTATGAATGCCAAATTGCAGAACGCACATTTGAGATGGAATTCAGTTGAATGGCATCTAAATTTGCGATGTGGTTCTGCTGCGATATATCGAGCTGCAACCGCGGCAACCCGCATCAAGTGAAGCATGTCGCCCAAAAGTAACTCCTGAACTTTTTTTTGGGCGGCGTGCTTTACGCGATGCAGTTTGCAGAGATTTCAGCGCATTTTATCGCGGCAGAACCGCATCACGATTTTAGGTGCCATTCAAATGAATGTCATCTCAAATGTGCAATCTGTGATTTGTCATTTAAACTTCGGTGCTTTGAAATTGTGGGCAGAATCGTGGCAAATCTGCCCACTTTTCATAACACTGAGGTGTGAATGCAGTCTAAAAGGGTTTTAACCTTAATGCATTCTCTGTATTAAAGTAAAAAATCTTCCACTATGTGTTTCCCCCCACTGCCCCTGGCTAACACTTACCTGACTCCTGTATCGATCCAGCGTTGTGTTGCAGACTTTCTTTCCCTCACTTCCTGATCTCACAGGCCTTCGTTTGAACAGCAGGAGCCATTGGCTCCTGCTGCTATCAGTCAAATCCAGTGAGCAGAGAGCGGGGTGCTGGGCAAAGCTGTCAGTGGACATACAGAGAACAGCTCGGGAGCAAGCCCACATATCTGCCCCAATAGCAATCAGCTTGCTTTGCTTTGGGAGCATACAAAGAAATGGGAGGAGCAGAGACTGCTGATGGAGGACCCCAGAAAAGGAGGTAAGGGATGACTCTGTGCAATGGTATTGCAAAGAAGAGGTGGAGCAGACAGTGCCAGCGGGAGACCCCAGAAGAGGAGGTAAGTGGTGACAAAGAAAGGGGTTTTAGAACTTTAAGTGAGATGCAATTTGCCATGCATCTCCATTTCTAAATCTAGTAAATAAAGGGGATTTTGGGACTTTGAATGAGGTGTTGTGATGGGACTTAACAAGTTAAACAAGGTAATAAGCAATGTGTTTATTGTCTAAAACACACAACAATGATATACAGCATTGGATACATAAAGTATAGTAAACACATGAACAGCATATTTCAAACCATCAGCATATAATTGTTAAATTGTACACAAGGTAGTTGAAAGAATACTCCTCCCTAAAAAAATCTTGACAACACAAGATAGTGGCCTATGAGTATAAAACATATGCATCCTTGTAAGTCCGACGCGTTTCATGGCAATGAAGCCACTCTTCAAGGACGAATGCGTAATAATGTAAAATCTGTAGAGAGATATAGACATCATTTTGTGATACTTTGTATGCCATGAATTGTTTTTCCTACAAATGGGTATAGAATCTTTCTTTAGTAAAGCAAATGATTATACACCACAGGGGGTTTTTTATGCTTCCTTGCTTTTAGCGCAAAGAACCTTAAATAGACAATGCAAAACATGCCTAGGCCTACAAAAGACTTATGAGAAATAAAGATTTGCTTGGACACTTGCCTGTATTGGCTTTGCCATTGGTTGGCCTCCCTACCCTAGATCCTCAACATTTTACCATTTAATAAAAGCACGTCTGCCAGTGCTTTTATTGTTATCCATGCCTTCTTGTCCTGATGACAATTGAAACTTCATTTCTCCTATGGGTGTCACATGGAAAGCAAGTGAGGGAAAATCTCAACAATAGAATGCACAGAGTGAAATAAAGACCTGGCAAAAATGTTAACTCCTCTACACAACTGAAAAAAAAAAAACTATCTGGAGAAGTTAAGCTGAATTTTAATCTGTTATTTTTTGCCTTCTCTGGCTCCTCCTCACGCTCATGACATTTTCAAATAAAACCTTTTTGCATTTTTATTGCCATCATTATTTGAGACCCAGTGACATCATCACTGGATCTCTGTGCTTCTCTATGCAATGCATGCAGATGGAAAGGGCCGGCAGGGTGCTGTATCTAGTTTCCACAGAACCTTGCCTCAGTGCTTCTTTCAAGAGCCCTCAGCCCTAACGCAAGGAGTGGGATGGCTCTTGGGAGTTACGAAAATATCAAAATGCCTTAAAGTGGTTGTAAACCTAGTTACACCACTTTTACCTACAGGTAAGCCTATAATAAGACTTACCTGTAGGTACTGTAAAAATCTCCTAAACCTGCACAGTTTAGGTAATATTTAGCATGTACACTTGCGCCAACGCCATTGGCGCATGAGCTGTAAAGAAACGGACCTCTGTGTCGTTTCTTCACTAGCACAAACACATTGCTTATTACCTTGTTTAACTTGTTAAGTCCCATCACAACACCTCATTCAAAGTCCCGTGACTGGCAGCTCCTGCATGCATGTGCGGAAGTGACATCACGCGACTCTGGCCAGTCACAAAGCTGGAGTTCATGGCCCCCTGGAGGAAGAGGGCTGAAGATGGATGCGGCCACCAGCGGGGAACATCGTGGGCTTTGTTTGCATGTAAGTGCAAAAAACTGAAATCCGTTAAGTGAAAAGGAATATGGACTAATAAATATGGAATAACATTTTTAAGATCATGTGTTGTTTTTGAAGCCTGGGCTTCCCCTATTCATATGCTAATGAACTCGTTAGACTTGTTCATGAGCTCAGGACAGGAAGTGGCCAGGCCAGAAACAGTCAGACTGGGTAGGATACGATTGTAACAACAATTATGGTTAGGGAAACTTTACATCTACTACTATATGTAAATCTGTTAAGCTGAACCAAGATAAAAACAAAAAAAAACAAAAGAACTGCTATTTAATGGGTCATGTTCCAACTCTATATCCCTCTTTGATAGAAAGTCTCTGATAGTCAGTGGGACTCAGGTAATAGAAGGGTAACAAAAGCTACAAAGGCTTCAATGACAGACATATTGGCTGCCTGTTTGAGACATAAATATATTGCTTTGCAGCAGTCATACCTTGTATCTTTTATAAAGACATGGATTCACAGCGTGACTACTTCCCAATATAGCACTTGGTATGAAGCCTTGTCCAATAGGCCCATTATTTCCTCGTTGGAAGAGAGCCCCCAGAGGCTTCCCGAGCCTTTCATTTCAAAATACAAATCGCCCAGCTGTAGCTTCAAGGACAACTGTCTTGCGAAATTGTCGGATGATATCTGATTAATGTACAGTTACTAGAGAGCAAGGGAACGTATCTAGTTCACCCTGATACTGGAGATATCTGAAGAGCTTCAAAGAGGAACTGTGGCTCCAAAAAACATGGGGAGGACAAAAGAGGACCTCACGGGTTACAGGAGACTTAAAATGGTATACTGCCGAACATTCAAAAAGGGGATTTTTTTTTAATTATAAAAATGTTATTGAATTTTTAAAGTTTGATCTTTAAAAGTGTATGTCTGATGGTGTCTGATTTATGTATAGTTACTAGAAACCAAGAGAACATATCTAGTTCACCCTGATACTGGAGACATCCGAGGAGCTTCAAAGGGGAACTGTGGCTCCAGTAAATGAAGGTAGTACAAAAGAGAGCTTTTTGGGTTACAGGAGGTCTAATAGTGTACCGATGAACAATCAGAAAAGGGCAGATTTATTTTAATTATCAAAATTGTATAAAATATTTGAAGTTCAATCTTTAAAATGTATGCCTGATGGTATCTGATTTATGTACAGTTACTAGAGACCAGGAGAACATATATAGGTCACCAAAATACTGGAGACATCTGAAGAGCTTCAAAAGAGAACTGTGGTGCCAGCAAATGTGACAATTGGGTTACAGGAGGCTTCACAGTGTACTGGGGAACATTCAAAAAGGGCAGATTTATTTTAATTATCTAAATTGTATTACATTCTTGAAGTTCAATCTTTAAAGTGTATGCCTGATGGTATCTTATTTATGTCCAGTTATGCTGCGTACACACGACCAAACTTTTCGACGGACTAGGTCCAACGGAATGATTCCGTAGGATATTACGATCATGTGTGGGCTCCAGCAGACTTTTTTTTTCCAAAAGTCCGATGGACCTAGAAATAAAACATGTTTAAAATCTTTCCGATGGGCTTGAGTCCGGTCGAAAAATCCGCTCGTGTGTATGCTAGTCCGACGGACAAAAACTGACGCTAGGGCAGCTATTGGCTACTGGCTATGAACTTCCTTATTCTAGTCCAGTCATACGTTATCACATTCGAATTCGTCGGACTTTGTTGTGCTTGTGTGTGGCCAAGTCCGTTCGTTTGGAAAATCCGGCGGAACTCTGCCGAAAGTCCGTCGGGAAGACTGTCGGACCTAGTCTGTCAAAAAGTCTGGTCGTGTGTACTAGTGACTAAAGCAACATATCTAGTTCATCTCGATAGTGGAGACATCTAAAGAGCAGCAAATGTGGGTAGGACAAAAGAGGACTTCTTGGGTTACAGGTGTACTGGGGAACATTCAGAAAGGGCAGATATGTAACCACTTGACCTATGGAAGGTTTTACCCCCTTCACGATCAGGGCATTTTTTGCTATTCAGCACTGTGCTAATTTAATTAGCAATTGCTTGGTCATGCAACACTGCCAAAATTAAGTTTATATCATGTTTTTTTCACACAAGTAGAAATTTATTTTGGTAGTATTTAATCACTACTGTTTTTTTATCTGAAGCGCTTCCAAAGAGAGCAGTGGCTCCAGCAAACATGGCGAGAATACTTAATAGAGGACTAATTACAGGAGGCTTAATGGTGTACTAGCAAACATTCAGAAAGGGCAAATTTACTTTGAAATTATAAAAATTGTATTGAATTTTTGAAGCTTGATCTTCCAAGTGTATGTCCAATGGTATCTGAATAATGTACAGTTAATAGAGAACAGTGAAACATATCTAGTTCATCTTGTTACTGAAGATATCTGAAAGGCTGAAGAGAAGTGGCAATAGCAAATGTGGAAAGGACACTTAATAGAGAATGTGCTATAGGGGGTTTAATGGTGCCCTGGACAACATATAGAAAGGGCAGATTTTTTTTTAATTTATAAAAATGTTATTGAATTTTTGAAGCTTGATCTTCCAAGTGTATGTCCAATGGTATCTGAATAATGTACAGTTCCTAGAGAACAAGGAAACCTATCTAGTTCACCTTGTTACTGAAGATATCTGAAAGGCTGAAGAGAAGTGGCGCCAGCAAATGTGGAAAGGACACTTAATAGAGAATGTGTTGTAGGGGGGTTTAATGGTGTCCTGAAAAACATAGAAAGGGCAGATTTTTTTTAATTTATAAAAATGTTATTGAATTTTTGAAGCTTGATCTTTAAAGTGTATGCCCAATGGTATCTGAATAATACACAGTTGTACAGTTACTAGAGCGCATGGGAACATATCTAGTTCACATAGTAACTGGAGATATCTCAAGGGCTTCCAAGAAGAGAAGTGGCTTTAGCTAACGTGGAAAGGACACCTAATAGAGAATGTGTTATAGGCGATTTAATGGTGTACTGGCGAACATTCAGAAAGGGCAAATTTACTTTGAAATTATAAAAATTCTATTGAATTTATGAAGCTTGATCTTCCAAGTGTATGTCCAATGGTATCTGAATAATGTACAGTTCCTAGAGAACAAGGAAACCCATCTAGTTCACCTTGTTACTGAAGATATCTGAAAGGCTGAAGTGAAGTGGCGATAGCAAATGTGGAAAGGACACTTAATAGAGAATGTGTTATAGGGGGTTTAATGGCGTCCTGGAAAACATAGAAAGGGCAGATTTTATTTTATTTAAAAAAAACGTTATTGAATTTTTGAAACTTGATCTTATAAGTGTATGCCCAATGGTATCTGAATAATACTCAGTTGTACAGTTACTAGAGCGCATGGGAATATATCTATTTTACCTTATTACTGGAGAAATCAAAAAATTAACTTAAAATGGGAACTGTGGCTCCAGAAAACATGGGGATGACAAAAGAGGACCTCATGGACTACAGAAGACTTAATGGTGTATGAGGGCACATTTGAAAGGACAGATATTTCATTTTCTTTATTCTAAAAATTTTATTGAGGTCAATCTTTAAAATGTATAGCATGTAAAAAAAAAAGCTTTGTAGGTTTGGATGCAGGGGGAAGTTAGACCTTTTGCCAAATTGTATGCAATCTGTGACACCACCAGGAAGATTCACTAGTGAGAAAGGTGCAGCATGGTATGATAGGAAGTAAAGACACATAGTCCAAGAAACACAACAGCAGTATATTATGGTAAGTTTCAGAAAAATACAACTAGGCTCAGCGGATGGACCAAGCCATCCAGACCAGAAGCACTTATGAACACTAACAGTGGTCAGTAGTCTTGGTTGATGCCGGCAGCATCTGCAATAAGGAACTGGAATGCAGGCTGGGGAGGCTTCCTGTAACTGAGATACATGTAGTCCCTGCACTGTCCCTACTCCTCCGGAACCTTTCCCTACCTCTACACACTGTCCCTGACAGATGGGGAACCTGTCCCTACATTAGTCACTCACATAAAGCATGCCAAAGCCGGGAGCTGGAGTCTTAAACAGACTCTGCCTGACTCAAAAATGGCTGCTGAAGTCACATGGAGAGCTAGCATCCAATCGGACAGCTGTCTCCCTGTTACTGCAGGAAGTCATAGAGGAACCAAGTTCCTCACAACATCCTTCCCTTTCTGCATTGCCGCTTTGGTCACGCGCCACCTACAGTGGGGAATACAGCCTGCACCTGCCTTACATACTTCTCAATCTACCATCAAATACTTACAATCATTATGGTCCCGGATTCCCAGGACACGTTAACCTGACCACATTCAGCATTTTCTCTGCCCACTTTCTGGGTAGACAAACCAAGCCCACTTTACATGTTATTCCCACCCAGAACCTGCCTCTAAATATGGGGGGGGGGGCTGCCCATCTTGCCAGCTTTAGAAGCTGGTCCTGCCCACACTCTGCCTCTATATATGCAGGGTCCTCTCGCCCATGGCCCCAATTCCCACAATTATTGCCTTTTTGAGTTACAGCACATGTGCAGTGACTTAAATAAGGTAGATGCGGTGATCCCGTGACATTGCCCTGGACACAGCATTTATGGGACAGAGGGCCAGGGTCCAGGGCTGTCCTTGCAATTGCCATTGATTGAAAGTGAAACGAAATCCTTATAATGTGCATAGCTCACCTCGAGTAGATCTACTAAATCTCCTTGAAGTGAGCTACTGTATACATTGTACAAGGATTTAAAGACTGAGTGAACTGAAAGCATTATCATGCTCAGTCCATGTTCAAGAAGCTTTTGATGGAAGCTGCCACTGTCCAACTTACAAGCACCACGGTGATCCCAGAGCCCAGTAATGCTGAAGAGGTGCTTCACTGCCCTGGGAATAGCAGGCGGAATGTAGGCTGCCAGCTTCCATGAAAAGCTTCTCAGAAAGGTAGGACAGCTGACGGATTCCCTTGAATGTTTTTTTTCCTCTTAATTCAAATGCAGCCATATTGCAGGTTCCCCTCAGGTCTGTATTCTTCCACAGAGATAAATTTTACTGACATAAGCACCTGCCTCCAAAATGAGGAGCTATTCTTTGCCTGCCTTTGGAGCTGAGTCCTCTGGGAGGAATTCTTCTCCTTACAATAATACTCCCCTGATAAGACATCACAGTCTCAACATGTCAGGATTGATCTGGATTGCCGCCTGTGGAGAGATCATAACATTGTAATGATTGCTGCAAGTCCAACCCGTAATTCAGAACTGGAAGAACGCCATTAACCCTTGCAAGGTCTGTCAATTCTGGGATCCAGTACTCTTGTGTTGAGTGAAACAATGTATCTATGGTGTGATCAATGTATATCTTCTATAGAAGACACGCCAACAGGATAAATGCCCAAACCTCAGTCCTCCAGTAAAAAGTCCACCCTGATTTAGAGGGGATACTGGGAATAATAAGAAGACCCAACAACTACTGATCACTTAAACTTGACCTCCAGCCTTCCCTTCAGTCTTACACAGTTGTACCGGCTCCTCTACTGAACTGAAATGGTTTCCTATGATTTCACTGCACACTGTGAGCTTCTCACAATGTGCATTAGAAGCTGCAGCAAGTCAGATTGAGCCCTTCCTCATTTTTTGGCTGGCAGGTCCAGCGTTATCTAGTCCTTTTCTTCCCCAGCCTGACTGTTACTGGCCCGTCCCTTTCATTCATTGGATTTCAGTTCTGCAAATCATGAAGGCTTAGCACTGCACGCAGACAGGTGGTCTGCATGCAAATACAGCCTGCCTAGGAATGCGGCAATCCTCCACCAAACTGATATCCACCCATCAAGGCATTTTTATATTTGCATACATTAAAACACTAATGCGCAACCAAAAATAAAAAAATCAGTGAGTTGCTGCCAACATTGATAATGTTCCCGCCACAATAAAGAGTAATTATATAAACGATAATGTGGCGCTTACTCAATAACAGATAAAACATATAAAGTGCAAGTGCACCATGAAGGTATTAAATACATAAACGGTGAAAAAGGATAATGAAAAACATGTGCAAAAGTTGCAAACACACCACAAAACTGTATAGAGAAGGCAATAATAAATGCTTAAAAATAATAACGTGGTCAATCCAAAAAATATGATGAATAAAGTGCTTGTGCAAAATCCTTGGCGATAAATGTGACATCAGGTGCAAAAAGTTCAGGTCATTAAGTGATAATAGCTTCCACCTTCCGTAGTACAACAATAGTGTGCGCCAGCCTCTCACCTCAAGTTGTTTATTGAGCAGCAAAAAATGTATGCAGTGTTCAACATAGATCAGAGACTTCCGGTCTCGGCCACGCCTTGGAAGGGACTTCACCCGGCTCCTCCCAACGAGTTGCGTCACAGATCACCTGACTTTATCAAGGGTTTGGGCCTAACCCTTGATAAAGTCACATGATCTGTGACGCAATGGAAATGTTTCCCCGCAGGCTCCAGAGGACCATTCATTCTAGATTAGAAGAGCAATGGTCAGTGGCATAGGTAGTTAGAAAAGTGAGTATTTGCAGTCTTCTTTTGCAGGGTATGCTATGGGAAGTTTTAAAATACACAAGAGGTCACTTTAAAGCCCAAATCCACTTCACATAATGTTATATAAAGTTTTAAAAAAAACAAATATCCGGGCAGTAGAAAAAAATTTGCAGCTTTCGCTACAATACTCACCTTCACACCTGCACATTCCCTGGCACACTCTGCAATCCAGTGGCAGACCTCTTCCAGGTTGAATGACACCAAGTGTTTTCTAATCTACTTACTCTGAGCCCAGGCCATCAGGGTCACACCCCCTGAGGTTGCGCCATCACACTGGCCCATGCTAAATGTATTCCTGGACAGAGCAGTGTTCATATGCTCTTACATGAGTGCCACTCTTTCCAGTAGTAAGGGCTGCTCATGGCAGTCCATGGAGAAGGGGCTCTATTTTTAGGCACTGAAAGCTATAAAGAGGAGGTGTTTAGACGACCTTAAAAGAGAAGAATGGGAATTTGTTTATTTTCAGAATCATACTTACCTAAGTGGATGCAGCACCGGTCTGATGCTGCATCTGTCCCCCGCTGGCTCTAAGACTGAGAATCGAGCGTTCAAACACCACCGATCGCTTGATTCTCAGTGCTCCCTGAACAGAGAGGTAAAAGTCAATCACCGTTGTCTGACCTGCCCTCCTCCTCACCCATTGAAGCATTGGGCTGTGCAGGGGGTGGGAGCACCTGGCTCAGGCTCTCAGCAGCTCACTGAGGGGTTGAGCTGAGTGCTGGTCCAGGCATGTAGACGGATCCAGACCATATGGTCGCAATCTTTCCAGGGCCTAAACCGGCTCTGTGACGTCAGCCGACAGCGGGCTCCAAAAACGGGTCACAGGAGAACAGAACAGACTGCACTCGTGTGATCCATAGAAGTGCAGCCAAACAAGCTTTGGCTTTACTTCTCCTTTAAAGAGACACGGTCACTTTGCACCCAGAGGTGGCATGTGAGCATGGCTGGGTAAGAATACACCCCTAGGTGGGGTGGGCTATGTGCATACACTGTTATCTAAAGGGACAAAGTGATAGTGTCTCTGGAGGAGGAGTCACCAGGAGGTCCTCAGCAGAGTGGTAGACAAATAGTTGCAAAGGAGCAGAAATGGTGCAATCTAGTTGGCTAGTAGATTTATAGTTATTTTTTATAGTTATTTTTGCCATTAACCAAAACATGTGATTTATGGACTTTACCAAACTCTTACGCCAGCCATACGATTCCAATTTGAAAAATCGCACCTTTGAGTAATTGTTTTCGACCCTAAGTGGGGGCGCAGCAATGAACAATTATCATGCGGCCATTGAATTTGAGTGAACGGCATGAGCTGTGACCTGGAAAGAAAAGAAGATTCCCAGACACAAATTTTCTTTTCCGTAACAACATGAGGTGAAATTGAAGACTTGGTTAGTGGAAATTTCGAAATCAATGGGGGCACCATTGGTTTACAAAACACAAAAAACATTGGATTTTCAATTGGCAAATCATTCGAAATTTGACCCATGTTTGGTCTGCATTATTCTCTCTTTTAAAAAAGATGGGATAATAGAAAAAAGATAAAAAAAAGAAAAAAGAAAAAAGCAATGGCTGCTGAGTGGGCAGATGCCTTTCTTCTCTGTGCTGAAGATGCAATAGTAATTGCTGCAATTGTCCCCAAATGCTCTACCACCTGCTGGTCTGTCTATACGTTCTGTTTATGTGTGCATTTATTATTTTTCTTAGAAATATACATGTCTGAGATCAGCCTCAAGAAAGCAGAACGTGTTTTTAAAATTAGCAAGTCGTTACTTGGATATAATAGCAGCCACTCTCTCAAATTCTCAATCCACATGCCTGACAAACACCAACCAAAATACAGAAGGATAAACCCTGGTTCATCCTCCCTACATTCTATGCGTGGGGAGGTGCAGGATGATACGGCGGCAATAAACACAATTACAGAAACAGAATTTGTATTAAGGTTGAAGCTCAATAACTCACAAGCCCCAACGGGAATACACCCAACACAGAACACTCACAGGATGCAAGCAATCCGTAGCATAGCAGGTCTCAAGGGTGCCGACAGTGTCTGCCTTAAGGGGTCAGAATGCGACCTGGATGGTCTGTGCCTCAGAGGGGAGGTTTCCAAGAAGGATGGTGTGTCCATATCTTTCCCCTACTCGTCTGGTACCTCTCCCTGCCACTAATCCGCTGTCAGAGGGGTAACCTGTCCCTACACTACCCACAAGCAAAAATACACGCTAAGCCTGGGAGCCTTAAAAGGGCTCTGCTTAAACCCAGATGGTTGCCAACATCACATTAGGTGGCAGTATCCAACCAGATTGTCTCCTCAGTGGCCCAGGAAACCATAAAGCAACCATGTTCCTCTTGACTTACCCTCCAACTGCAATGCTGCTGTGGTCGAGCACCACCTACAGTGGAGAAAATAGACTGCACCTGCCTACACATGTGTCACTATTGGTAAGTAAGACAGTCCATTAATTCAATAATAGGCCAAGGACCTAGGATACAGGCTAAAGTGTGTCCCTCTGAACTCTGGTTGGTATTTGGTATAATGCTCGGTTGGTTTTCATGGCTTCTTGGGGATGATGGAAATAAGCTGAGGCAATGTCAAACACCAGAAGGTGTTTGCTTTTGGATCCATGGCAGTTTACCAGCATTAAAATTGTGACTTGTACACTTTAAATAGTAATACCGTTACTAAGTGTAGTCTAAAGGCCAATTTCGGCTACCCTTTTCAATTAATAAACAAACCTTCTTAAAATTAAAAAATGAAATACTTACCCTATCTCTAATGTTACCTGCTGCAAAATCACTGCTCTGCGATCCAGCACTCCTCTCCTAAGTTGAATGACACCCATCATCCATCAAAACCCTTCTTGTAAATCCAGGGTGTCAAGGATCCGCTCCATGGTGATGTGTCTTCAAGCCACTTTGGGCTTACTGGAGAATACTGCAGAAATAGCACTATATGGCTACATGGTGCATCTCTCTGCTGTATTCAGAACCAGTCCATTGTTCGAGAAAGATTAGGAGTAAGAGAACCCATGGAGTCATGTGGCCAGACCCCTTAGATAAAGGCACAGAAAAGAAATGTGGAGGGGGGGGGGGGGGGGTAAGGGGATAAGAGTGACTGAGGTGGGGGTTTGTCTCCCATGGATCCATATGTCACTTTTATATCTTGTGCAGGAGGAACCACCAAGAACCAAGAAGATCAACATTCCCAGAAGTATCCATTTCTTAGTGAACTTCTGAAGAAGACTGCTCTGAAATGGAGCAGCATTTGGCAGTGCAGGCACTGGAGAGGTAAGTACTTTTTTTCTCTTGCAGTTTTTTGGGGAAAATTCCTTCCTGATGGTTTTACTAGGAACCATAAATATTTGAGCTGCCATTACTAATTTTTAAAGGGCAAACTTAGGAGCTTCGATCCTTATCGTTCACTACTTTTGCTAGCCCCTGCTATCAGACAGCCTCTAGATCAGCCTTTCTGAATTACGGATCCCCCAAAGGTTGCTAGGGGTTCCTTGAGAAATTTCTGCCTTTGAGATAAGTAACCACTGACCTCAATGTTCATCTTGGCTCCCTATAGGAGGAGGATTCTTCTCGCTGACCACAAATGTAAGGATCATTCTTCCCAAATGACCTTGGTTATAATGTACTCTGAGCTGTAGATATAGTAATTATAAAGAGGAATTCCCTGAGACCTCAAAGTTACTTCAAGGGTTCCTCCATGTTTAAAAGTTTAAGAAGGGCTGCTCTAGAGCAATTCCACTGTGGCACTACAAGCTCCAGAAAAGCCTTTTATCCTGTGTTGGTTAGGGAATGATATGAAATGTAGTTCCCTAACAGATAGAGACATGTAAATTGCCTGCTTTGAGTTTGGAGCTAAAAGGCTTTTCAACATCACAGGCATGTTTGATGTCAAGGTCACGGCACAACTTTAAGGTCGTAGCCGATGACAGCTGGTCCTAAAACTGTAGGGAGAACAGCGTGAATTGCTGGATTGTACATTGAAGCAGATTAGGTTTCTGCTCTGTCTTGGTGGCATTGTGACAAGCCGAATAACGACTCTGGCATAATTAGAGAAATGGGGGCTGACGCAAAGTCAGGGTCTACATAAAATGGATCCATTTATTGGAAACAGATATTGCTTTATCATATATAAGCTTGCCCAGGATCCAAGAGCAGTACTGTTGCCAACTGTCCCTCATGTTACCTTATTTTTTTTTATTACATTAATTTTATTTTATTTCTTCTGCCAACTTTGTGACTCCTCCGTAAAACAGCCAGAGCTGCAGAATTTGTATAAAATTGTGTCATAAAACTCTATTTTTATTCTTGCATGTCTGTGAAGGTTCTCATTTATCCAGGTCATGGTATATCTAGCAGTAGTTCGTCACATTCAGCTGAAATTGTTCTGCAATCTTGACCATGTTTTGTAGCTTAGCCAAGCCAACTTGTTCATTCTAATGAGTGTCAGGGATATACCCCAGCATTTATATCCACACAGGTAGCGCAAACACCCTAATCCATTCACCATGGAATGTGTCAAGGCAGATATTGACTGTCCAAGAACAGGATGGGGAGGTGTGCAAGTTGTGGATGCACCTTATTCTAGTTACATAATCTTATCCTTGGTGTTAGGAACTTGCCAACACTGCTCAATTATACCTAGATCTGGATTTCATTTGTATCTAAAATTAATTGTTTTTTAATTTTTGTGTGGTTTGGATGGAGTGGGGATATTAGAACCTTTGTCTGCCTGAGTTACCACTGGAGAGACATCCACTCTCCTATTTGTCTTGGTGATCATGGTCAGAAAGGAAAGTGATGGGAAATCAAAAATGTATAGCTGTCATCATTAGACATGTGCACCAATACTAGGCCGATCTTATAGATACGCCCCCAACAGAGATCAGAACACCACGCCACATATCAATACAAAAAATAATAAACAACAATATTGCACAGCAGCCACTATAAAAAGAGACAAATATTAAAACAATATTACCTATAAGTAGTAGTACATAGTTAGTAAGGTTGAATAAAGACACCAGTCCATCCTGAGGGAGTGTCTACAATTGTCCCTATCCCTGTACACTCCAAGGTCCCCATTCATATACTAGGGCCAATTTTGGACAGAAGCCAATTAACCTACCTGCATGTCTTTGGAGTGTGGGAGGAAACCAGAGTGCCCGGAGGAACCCCACGCAGGCACAGGGAGAACATGCAAACTCCAGGCAGGTAGTGTCGTGGTTGGGATTTGAACCAGTGACCCTTCTAACTGCTAGGTGAGAGTGATAACCACTACACCACTGTGCCACCTGGTGTACATATATGATAAAGGTAAAAAGTAGCACTTGAAAATGATGAAATTATTCAACAACCATCCCCTCAGTGAAAGGGTGCAAAGGAATACATAGAAATATTGCTAGTCCATTAATAGCCCATAAGCAGCTTCACAGCTGTCACCACACCGTGTGAGCATACGTGGTAACACTTCCTCAGTCAGATGTACACCTACCAGCTAATATTGCCTCACACTCTCTTGTTTTGGCAAAAAGAGCATTTAGCACATCAAGTTACAGCGATATATCCCAATAGATGATGGTCCAAAGACTATCGTGATATGCGGAGAAAGTAAACTCCAAATAGTGTGATTCTCTCAACACCAAGTGTGGTGAGTTCACACTATATGCATATATGGTCATGCATTTGTATATAATTCATGATAACTGTAAATTTAAATGTCTAAATTATATTCCAACAGCCCCACAAGAAGCACACAAGTGGCGTCCATTTCCTGGGTTGATCAATGGGTCCCTCTCTTTGTATTCATTAGTTAATGTGTTTTATTCAATGTGCATTGTATATGTAGCTAATATATGTGAATTATTAACATTTGTTATAATATTTTATAAGTACCGTTAAAGTCCATTTTTCTCTATCCTCCAATCCAAATAGTGTGATACTGTTTTAAAAGTTTATTAAACAAACAATCCTTATGTCACCAGCCTAATGGTTGTGCACTTACCAGAAGGTTATGAAATAGTCGCATTTGTATCATGTGGGATACCAGAGATATCACAAATAGCGGCAAGCATAAGAAGTTTCAAATTCCGCTCATTTTCCTCATCCAAACACTTGGAACGTCACTTTCAGTTGCCGTACAGCCACGTCCTGACTGCTCTTTTTTGCCAAAACACGAGAGTGCGAGGCAATATTAGCTGGTGGGTGTACATCTGACTGGGAAAGTGGGATCACGTATGCTCACACGGTGTGGTGACAGTTGGAAGCTTGGTATCAAAAGTCTGAATGTGAAGCTGCTTATGGACTATTAATGGACTAGCAACATTTCTATGTATTCCTTTGCAACCTTTCACTGAGGGGGCTGTTGTTGAGTGATTTCATAATTTTCAAGCGCTATGTTTTACCTCTATCATATATGTACTTATAGATAACATTGTTTTAATATTAGACATGTGCACACAGGTGAAATTAGAATTTTTTGTATTGGACGCATTTGTTAAATTGCAGAATTTTCTTTCGTCATATTCGTTATGTTGAACCGTTTTGTTTTCAGAATTTGTTTGTTATCTTCGGCACTCTTTTCGTATAGTTTTTGGTCCAGGTGGATTTGAAAAATTTAGCATTTTTTTTTTAATCTATGAATTAACATTAACCCTCCAACAAACTAGTAAAGAACATATTTATAAATTATGGCAACCTTGGTTAAAATGGACTAACTCCCAAGATATTGTTCAGGTCTTCTGTTGAATATATCTTTTATTTTTCTTTGAAGTATCAGAGAGAATACATTCTTCTCGGACACAGTATAGCTCCCATAGGGGTGTCCGAGATAATAATTTTCTTTGTTACCTTCAATTCATTTGAATTACCATTTTTTGTATCAATGAAAGGATACTTCTTCTATAGCTACTCTTTCATTATCTTTTAAACAGGTATTTCATGAGTTTAAAGGCAATGTATTTATTATCTCTTATTTGATACTGATGTTTATCCTTATATATGTTATATATACGTTGTAATAATAGCTTCTTATCTGTTATTATATTTTATTTTTTTGTTATTTGTCTGGATAAACTTTCAATAAAAACTATTGAATCAACAAAAAGAAAAAAAATTTGAAGTTTTTCCAGAAGATTGCTATATATTGAATTGAAAGGATTCAATATTTTTAGACACTAGTCCAAAACACCAAGAGAAATGGCATGAGCTGATTGGACAATATCCACTAACACCATGGGCATCTGAATTAACGAATGAAATGAAATTTGGATCAATTCATTACCTGAATCCGAATTCTCAAACTAATTTAATTAATTTCCCCATGGGTCCGAACTACTATTGTATATTTGGACATCTTGAATGAAGCAAATAAAACTAATGCATTCATAATTTCATTATAACTTTTTTTTCAGATTCGTTCACATTCATTACGTCCATTCTGAGACTCATATACATCCAAATCTTTGAAAATGAAATTTTCATCTGAAAAACGAATCATAACGAAAGGAAAAGCACATATTTAGTCTTCAGAACAGAAGACAAATCTTTCAATGGGGGACTGTCAGGGCTGGCTTAGCCCTTCCTCCTCTTGGCTGGCCGCTCAGCTGTCGACTAATTGCCAGCTCTCTTTTCTTTCCACAGTTACCAGCTGTTCCTGATGATGTTCGTTTGACCTGCCTATTTAAAGCCTTCCAGTTCACTTTTTTCTTTGCCTTCGCGTTGGTCACATCACTAGGAACCATCTCTTGTTTCAAGACTGGCTTGCTGACATCCCTCCTGGCTTCTATCCTGCTTGCAGTTGCTCTCCTTGGATCCCTGACGTCTGGACTGGCTGATTACCCGATCTGGTTTATGAACTTTGGACTGGCTGACTACCCGATCTGATGACTGGACTCTGGCTATGCTTGACTACGCTTTTTCCTATTTACCTTTTTATTAATAAACAAGTGTGATTTGATTGTACTTCCATCTCTGTCTGTTTCATGGTTCCTGACAGGGACACCTGTTATGACGACAACTGTCTAAAGTTGTCACCATACTAGTGGACTGTCACACTAATATTCTAGTTCCTTGGGGCGTGGCCAAGATGGCGACCGGGTCGGACATCTAGGAGTGGAGCTCTACAGCAACGGAGGGATATTTATCCTGTTAATTTATCCTGCCCTGCCTGAACCCCTCAGAGTATTCTAGTTCCTTCAACATTTTTTGTTCTCAGAACATTGTAAGAACGTTCATTCCTTAATGTTCATTTTCGACTGCAGTGATGAGAAAATTTGAAGGAGCAGGATGGAATTTTTTCTTGAATGTACAAATTTCTAAAATTATACCTGTTTGGAAAGTCCATTCATTCCAAAACCGAAAGTTAAAAGCAAACAAAATCTTGAGCAACGACATTCGAATATACTGAAAATCTTTCATACAAATTTCCCTAAATTTTTTTGTTTGCAATTTTACTAGTGTACACCCAGTTTTGGAGGGAATTTCCCTCATTTGGTATACAATTAATCTCACTTCCTGCTGTGTTTTCAAGTGAAGTGGAATCTCCTCCATGGAAAGTAGACAAGACAAAACCCAACCAAATTTTTACCTATTCTCTAAAATACAAACTAAATTTTGATTTCAGGTATACTTTAGGGCCAATTCTATGTCACAAAGGCGCCCATCCTCCCCCAAAACCCCTGTCCCCCAAAATTTAGCTATGGATGTTTAAACATAGGGGTTGATTTACCATAACTGGAGAGTGCAGAATCTGGTGCAGCTGTGAATGGTAGCTAATCAGCTTCTAACTTCAACTTGTTGTTCAGTTAAGCTTTGATAAAAAACCTGGAAGTTGGTTTCTATGCAAAACTGCACCATATTTTGCACTCTCCAGTTTCATTAAATCAACCCCGTAAAATATATTTTTTTCTTCAGTTGGGTTGTGTGATGTCATAGGTTCTCTTCTGTCTTTAGGGCTCACATAATAACGGGCAAAAGAAATGCAAACAGTAAAAATGTAAACGTAAAAAAACAACTTTTTATTGGGGGTCAGTAGTAGAAGGACCATCCTTACATTGGAAGTCACTGGAGAAATGCCTTGTTACTTTGGTGGTCATTGAAAAGAATGTCTTGTTACACTAGGGGTCTATGCCCCTAATATCAGGGGTTAGTGATGGCCGAACGGTTCGCCCGGCGGTCGTTTCGCGGCGAATTTCGGCCGTTCGCGGTCCGCTCGTTCGCTCGCCTATTGCCGTCGTTCGCCCCGGCGGACTTACGTGTTTAATGTGTAAAAGAACTTTGACCTATGATGACACATCCATCATGGGGTACAGAACAGCCAATTGAGACATGACAGCACATGGACACTTGGACATTCCCCCTAACCTATAAATACACCCGATCCGGCGGCCATTTTACATTCTTTCTTCTGTCACTATAGGGAAAGGTTGCTGTGTGGAGTAGGGAGAGATAAATCGCTAGCTATTTGGTACACAAAAGTTCTTTTCAGGACTGGTATAGGTGTTAGGTGTATATAGGTTTGCTGTGCTACTGATTCTTGCAGCAGCCTGAGTGTCTTTTGTCAGTTTAGAGAAAGGGACAGGACGGTGTGTGCTACAGGGAGAGTCAGATTAGTCATCATCATCATCATCATCATTAGCTGTTACTATCAGGTCCACAAAAGAGCTATTCCAGTAACCACTAATCGTCTCCTCTTTTTTGCCACTTTGTATAGGGACAGGAAGGAAGCAGTGTGTCAGGCAGTGAGGGTCAGTTTAAAGACTTGCTGTTACTATTAGTTCCACAAAGGTTCTTTTCAGGACTGGTATCAGTGGTATGGTAATAGGCTTGTACATGTATAATATTCTTTCTTCCAAATATAGAAAGAATATTATACTTGACTGCTGCCCTTCTGCTGCAGTCTGCTAATCATTCACAACTCACTTGTTCCACAAAGCTCTTTATCAGGACTGGTAACTTGGTCTGTGTAGGGTGCTACAGTACATAGTTTGAGTGAGGTACAGTCTGCTGTTCTGTAAGGACCGCTATCGGTCCACAATAGATAGGGTTGAGGTGCACCACTGCTGACCGCTGCCCTATACTGCAGCAGTCCTTCATTGGTATAGGGACTGACGTACAGTCTGCTAATCACTAACACACAACCTGCTTGGTCCACAAAAGTTCTTATAAGGACTGGTAACTTGGTCTAGGGTGCTACAGTACATAGGGTTGAGTGCGGTACAGTCTGCTGTTCTGTAAGGACCGCTATCGGTCCACAATAGATAGGGTTGAGGTGCACCACTGCTGACCGCTGCCCTATACTGCAGTCTGCAGCAGTCCTTCATTGGTATAGGGACTGAAGTACAGTCTGCTAATCACTAACACACAACCTGCTTGGTCCACAAAAGTTCCTATCAGGACTGGTAACTTGGTCTAGGGTGCTACAGTACATAGGGTTGAGTGCGGTACAGTCTGCTGTTCTGTAAGGACCGCTATCGGTCCACAATAGATAGGGTTTAGGTGCACCACTGCTGACCGCTGCCCTATACTGCAGCAGTCCTTCATTGGTATAGGGACTGACGTACAGTCTGCTAATCACTAACACACAACCTGCTTGGTCCACAAAAGTTCTTATAAGGACTGGTAACTTGGTCTAGGGTGCTACAGTACATAGGGTTGAGTGCGGTACAGTCTGCTGTTCTGTAAGGACCGCTATCGGTCCACAATAGATAGGGTTGAGGTGCACCACTGCTGACCGCTGCCCTATACTGCAGCAGTCCTTCATTGGTATAGGGACTGAAGTACAGTCTGCTAATCACTAACACACAACCTGCTTGGTCCACAAAAGTTCCTATAAGGACTGGTAACTTGGTCTAGGGTGCTACAGTACATAGGGTTGAGTGCGGTACAGTCTGCTGTTCTGTAAGGACCGCTATTGGTCCACAATAGATAGGGTTGAGGTGCACCACTGCTGACCACTGCCCTATACTGCAGCAGTCCTTCATTGGTATAGGGACTGACGTACAGTCTGCTAATCACTAACACACAACCTGCTTGGTCCACAAAAGTTCTTATAAGGACTGGTAACTTGGTCTAGGGTGCTACAGTACATAGGGTTGAGTGAGGTACAGTCTGCTATTCTATAAGGACTGTTATCGGTCCACAATACATAGGGTTGAGGTGCACCACTGCTGACTGCTGCCCTATACTGCAGCAGTCCTTCATTGGTATAGGGACTGACGTACTGTCTGCTAATCACTAACACACAACCTGCTTGGTCCACAAAAGTGTATATATGCCCCTACCCTCCTCTTTGAAGAGGTTGAGCGGTGTCATATTTCTACTGGGGCTGCTTATGAGGGGATCACACCATCCCTGTGCTGTGCTGACTTCCTCCTGGGGGATCTTATTATGAGGAGATCACACCATCCCTGTGCTGTGCTGATTTTCACCTGGGGGTTCTTATTATGAGGGGATCACACCATCCCTGTGCTGTGCTGACTTCCTCCTGGGGCTGCTTACGGTGCTGCTGTCAGTGCTGTATATCATGGTGCTGGTGTGAGTGCTTAATGTCACGCTTCTGATGTCAGTGCTCTCTGTCACGGTGCTGCTGTCAGTGCTGTATATCACGGTGCTGATGTCAGTGCTGTATGTCACGCTTCTGATGTCAGTGCTGTCTGGCACGGTGCTGCTGTCAGTGCTGTATATCACGATGCTGATGTCAGTGCTGTATGTCACGCTTCTGATGTCAGTGCTGTATGTCACGGTGCTGCTGTCAGTGCTGTATATCACGGTGCTGATGTCAGTGCTGTATGTCACGCTTCTTATGTCAGCGCTCTCTATCACAGTGTTGCTGTCAATGCTGTATGTCACGGTGCTGGTGGTAATGGTTTATGTCACGCTGCTGATGTCAGTGCCCTCTATCACGGTGCTGTTGTCAGATGCCTCTATCACGGTGCTGTTGTCAGATGCCTCTATCACGGTGCATGTGTCATTGCTGTATGTGACGCTGCTGGTGATCATCTCCTGCACCCTCTTCTTTGCCTACCCTGGTCCAAGACCTTCCCTCTCCTCCATTGCCTTCATGCGCTCCACAGTCCTGAATTGTCAGAACAATTTTCCATATAAAAAAAGAATGCTTGTAGTTATCGATCCCAAATTCACCTCATACATGTGTTATGTCATTGGCCATGTGGTGGGACTATGTTTGCCCAGCTAATAATTATCCTGTGGCTGCAAATTCGACCTAAAGGTTTGAAACGTTCGCCTCCCATTGAAGTCAATGGGGCCCGCCGCGAACGTTCGGTTTCGCGAACGGTCGGCCCCGTTCGCGGTCCGCGTTCGCGAAACGTCCCGTCGGAAGTTCGTCCATCACTATCAGGGGTCATTGGGAAGAATGGACCTTACAGATGGCTGAAAAGAGGCTCCACTCAGCCATGTGATGATGGTTGCAGAACTTTACAATATCAGATAAGAGGTCAGTTTTCAACTTTTCAAGAAACCATTATCAACCTCTGGAGGAGCCCTAGTTGAGGGCCCTCTTACATTTGTGGTCATTAGAGAAGGCTCCCCTTATATTGGTGGTCAGAGGAGAAGAACCCCCTTAATGTACATTAGTGATCAGTGGGAAAAGCGGCCTCTTTGTGCTCAGTGAAAAGAATGCCCTTTACATTGGTGGTCAATGCCCCCAATGTTGAGGGTCAGTGGAAAGAATGGACCTTTCAGCCAGCTGAAAAGAGGAGGGGCTCTACTTAGCCATGTGTTGATGGTTGCAGAACTATACAATGTCAGATAAGTGATCAGTCTTCAACTTCTCAAGAAACCATTAGCAACCTCTGGAGGAGCCCTAGTTGAGAAGGGCTGGCCTACACACTGACCCTATAAGAGCTGGTCAAGCTGTTTTCCTACCTGCTAACAGGTCAGTTTGTGATCTACAGACAGTGAGCAGGGGTAGCAGCAATTAAGTACCAGCCAGATGACCCTGGCAAGTAGATTGGCATTTCGAAATTTTTTATTATGCGCAAGAACCCATTAATGACTTTCAAAAGCTAATGCACTGATGGCCGGGTGCTGCCCTAGGTCAAGTCCTAGATGGCCGGTACAGAGATAATTATTATTTACAATTTTTTTTTTTCACCCTGTTTTAGGATATTAAATTTGTCTGTAAAACATAAAATTACAAAGTTTTGGTAGTGCGCGCTACCCTGCTGCCTTGAATTGCTGAGCCGGTTGAGACAGCTATTAGCAGCGATGATTAAACTGAAATGGAATAATAGAAAAAATACAAATGAGACAACTATTGTCGGGCCCCTTCTGCCGCCTTAAAGTAATATCCTTCCTAGGTTGGAGACCTCAGAGGATGGGGGCTGTAATTCTGAGAAGTGTAAATAGATTTAAACATTTCTGCTCGCTAGTCAGGAAAATGGAGCTTTAATAAGAGTCTAGGCTGGTTGGAAATGAAATTCTGGGAAAGGGATCCCAGAGGAGGGTTTGCATTCATTGCCAGTTGTCGTGTTCCAGTGTCGATGGGTCGCATGGTTGCCGCTTCACTTGATACACACAAGGACAAGCTTGTTCTGCGGTGCTGTCAGCCATCCTCTTAACTCTTGTGCTGCCTGGAGAGGTGCTGCAGTGTATGCCATAGCTGGATTCACTGGTAGAAGCTGCTAGAACTGCATTGCTCTTAGGTAATGAGGATGGAAGGGGATTTAAAAATAAAATGTACTTTGAGATATAAAGTATGCTTCGCTGCTCCATCTGAAAATTCTTGTTGCCTGCCTGTCATGCTGATCCTGTAGCTTCACTGACATGGAACAAAGGTGCCCACCAAGTGTTCTGACCACTTGTTGCATGCTTGTTCTGGGTCAGTAATTCATAAAGCCATGAAGCCAAGGATTCCTATGGCTACCTGGCAACTGCATTTCCAACAGGAGTTTGGCAACAGCCTCTGCATTAGGTACAGACCTTTAAAGTACACCTGTAATAAGGAAAGGCGGCAGCCATTGTTGCAAAATTGTTGCCTGGCTCGGTTCTTGCTTCAATAATTACCCAAAACAAGCTTGCCGAGGGTCAGAAGACTCTTGGCTGCTAAGGTCTCAAGTGCTGCACCTTGGTGAGGCAGGAGGCACGGTATGTGCTCCCCCATCCCTGGAGGGCCAGAGGTTGTGATTGAGCAGGATGCATTGTGGATAATTAGTTAAAATGTAACCCATACCTCCCAACATTTTGAGATGGGAATGAGGGACACCTACTAGCAAATGTATGTAGGCATAGGACACGTCCCCTGCCATACCCCAATAAAAGAGAATTAACCCCCAAAAAAGGTTAATGGAGTCCACAAGTACTTTTTTTTTACCACTACTATTCCTTTATATTACCTTTTAAAATGTACAAATGCAGCAATTTAGAAATTGGATGAAAGGTTTAGCACTGGGAAACACTTTTTGAAAGATAAAAAGCATTTATATACAACTATATAGATCAGACCAAAATGAGGGACAAATGAGGAGGAATGAGGGACAGAAGGACATTGCTTCAAATCAGGGACAGTCCCTCGAAATAAGGGACAGTTGGGAGGTATGGGGAACCGGTCAATATAGGGATATGGTAGCTGCCATTGCTGACCTCTCCTTCTAATAATACTAGCTACGTGGCAGTCATGCTGACCTCTTTGAGCTTCAAGGCTTTGGCTCACCTGCCTAGAATAGGAATACAACTCCATATTTTTATTTTTTTAATATACCACCATGCACCTTCAAAATAAAAAATTTAAAAACAGCTTATCCTTGGCTCTGTCCCTGCAGACTTACTATCCCATGTCCAGTGATGATTATGCTCAAGATTGAATGATGGCCAAGGTCTCCCAATCCAAAGAAAGCTTCGTCATGCAACCTGTACTCACAGCATTCCTGCACTGAGAGGCGCGCTTACATCATAATGTTGAGTGCCCATCATTCTAGATGGAAGGACCACTAACTGCTGCTGCCAAAGAAGAAGAGGAATGTCCCTTGAAGTCAGCAGACTGGCCTGAAGACTGCAGTGAAAAATTTAAGTATGGGGTATTTTTTTTTAAAGTAAATCCTAGGGGGGCTGTAGAGAGGGAAGTGGGTGAAATGATGCTGACTATCATTTAACTCATAAGACTGAGGGCATCTAGTGTTGACAAAGAAGAATTACGAGGGGCAGCTCAAAGTTGAGTATTGCAGTTAAATCTTTTATTTTTTTTAATTTTTTTTATAGAACTGGAGTTCTGCTTTAAGCAAAACCTTCTTGAAACGATTCCACCATCTTAGAATGGAAACACGACATCAGTTTGTCATTCTGGAAACAGTTTGCATTCTGCCCTGTAAAACACTTAACCCTCTTCTAGCCAAGGACCTTCGCTGATTATTTCAAAGACAGATGGTAATTTTAGTTTAATACAGAAAGCCTCATTAGCCAGGCATAATAGCGCCTTCCATCCTGGCTGCCGACTCAAAATGCCTTATTTCTTGTGCTAAACAGTCATTCCCAAAATGGCTGCTCTCCCAATTTGCAGACAGTAACCTCATTCGCCCTCATCTCATGTTAGTCAATAAAGCCTCCATAAAAGTATCTAGTAAATCCTCTTTCTAAACAAGCCAATGAGATCTGACGGGCCCGCATGCTTCTTCTCAGTGAAGGTATCAAACGCACAGGCTTTTTATCTGCGGGCAAAAAAAGGAAACTTTTACTTCTTATATTGACCGTACTAGCAGTCTCATAGAAGACCCGCCAGTCCTCTGTGGGGCTGCTGGCAGGGTCAGCATACGCAACATAGCCTTTTGTCCCTTTCCTGAAGCAGCAGGTAGCTTCTGCAGTTGCTAAGAAACAAGTCCGATGGCACTGGTGCGGCATTCTGAAAACTGCTGAAGACTTTGACATAAGACTATATTAACACTTACATCTAGGAGCTTAGCTATGTTAATTGCCAGCTTAGGCATCTGTTTTTGCTGCCCCTTCCCCCCCCTAAACATTCAAAAGATCAGTGTGATCTCCAGTGGGTGTCCCCATCCCATTTTTGCTGCCCTCTCTTTGGTTTCTAGGATGCCGGCACAGCAATGATTGACACCATGGCTCAGCAGCCAGCCAGTTGTTCGACTGTGCCTCTTTGGTGGCCAGGACAGTGGTGCCTGGGCAATACAGTCACATACAGTTTCTCTCTACATACAATATTAATTGTTGGTTGTTATGGCGCAGACAACCACCTGGTCCACAACAACCAATAATGCCATGCAGCCCAGTTGTCAGCATCCTAGAAACCAGCTCTGTAACGCTTCTCTGTGTATTACTGAATGGCAGTGATGGTGAAGTGTCTGGTATGGACAAACCCAGCCTCAGTCCTGCTCCCCTCTCCACCCCCACCACCAGTACCGTCTAAGCCCTTGTGCACACGGTCGGAAATTCCAATGGAAAATGTCCGATCGGACCGTGTTGTTGGATAATCCGACCGTGTGTGGGCTTCATCTGACTTTTTCCGTCGGAATGTCCGACCAACAAAGTTTGAGAGCTGGATATAAAAAATTTCCGACAACATGATCCGATCGGACTTTGTCCGATCGTTTGTAGAGAATTCCGATCAGATAAAGTGCCACGCATGCTCAGATCAAATTCCTAGACCAAAGCTATTGGCTACTAGCCTAAACGTAGTCCCGTCGTAATTAAATAATGTCATCACGTTCCGAGCGATCGGATTTTCCGACAACTTTGTCCGACCGTGTGTATGCAACACCAGTTTCGGACAAAATCCGTCGGAAAAAATCAGACGGATTTTGTTGTCGGAATGTCCGACCGTGTGTACAAGGGCTAAGGCTGTAGCCTAACTTTGCCTAATTGGCAGCATACACCTACTCACATCAGTCCCTTAAATGGGTTCACAGTCTCTACTATACTCACACACACTAGGGACACCTCCAATGGAAGCCAGTTAAATTAAACCTTTACTGAGGGAATATGCAGGCTGCCTTTGGTGACCCCTAATTCTAAGCCCTTGTACACACGGTCGGAGATTCCGATGGAATGTTTCCTATTGGACCGTTTTGTCGGATATTCCGACTGTGTGTGGTCTGCATCGGACTGTTTCCGTCGGAATATCCGACAGGCCAAGTTTTCTAACTTGCCGGTAAAATTTTCCGACAAAATGCTCCTATCAGACATACTCCGATCATGTGTAGCCTACTCCGACGGACAAAGTGCCACACATGCTCAGATCAAATTTCTAGACCAAAGCTATTGGCTACTAGCCTGAACGTAGTCCCCCCGTCGTAACGAAATAACGTCATCACGTTATGTACAATCGGATTTTCCGACAACTTAGTCCGACCGTGTGTATGCAACATCACTTCCGGACCTCTTCCGGAATTAATCCGTTGGAATTACTCCGACGGATTTGGTTGTCGGAATCTCCGACCGTGTGTACAAGGGCTAAAAGTTGCCTCATTATCATGCTGATCCACTAGTTTTAATATTGTGAAATGTCCTGGAGCATGTGAAGTTATGACTACAAATCCATCTCCAGGCAATTAAGGCTATTACGCCTTAAATAAAAATAACTTCTGGTCATCGAATTCTGCTGTCATTGGTGGTGCACCTTCTGCGACCGGTGGATCAAGCATGCGGTCTGTGCTTGCATGTACCAATGCCTCTTCCTGACGTCATTACGATATGTATCACACTATGCAGGTTGAGAGGACCTCACCACTGGACAGTCAGTAAAAAGTAGTATTGTACGGTGCCTTGAAAAAGAATTCATACCCCTTGACATTTTTTACATTTTGTCATGTTACAACCAAAAAACGTAAATATATTTTATTGGGGTTTTATGTGATAGACCAACACAAAATGGCACATAATTATGAAGTGGAAGGAAAATGATAAATGGTTTTCCAAATTCTTTACAAATAAGTATGTGAAAAGTGTGGGGTACATTTGTATTCAGCCCCCTGAATCAATACTTTGTAGAACCGCCTTTCACTGCAATTACAGATGCAAGTAATTTTGGGGATGTCTCTACCAGCTTTGCAAATCTAGAGAGGGACATTTTTGCCCATTCTTCTTTGCAAAATAGCTCAAGCTCTGATAGATTGGATGGAGAGCATCTGAACAGCAATTTTCAAGTCTTGCCACAGATTCTCAATTGGATTTAGGTCTGGACTTTGACTGGGCCATTCTAACACATGAATATGCTTTGATCTAAACCATTCCATTGTAGCTCTGGTTGTATGTTTAGGGTTGTTGTCCTGCTGGAAGGTGAACCTCCGCCCCAGTCTCAAGTCTTTTTCAGACTCTAACCGGTTTTCTTCTAAGATTTCCCCATATTTGGCTCCATTCATCTTCCCATCAACTCTGACCAGCTTCACTGTCCCTGATGAAGAAAAGCATCCCCACAACATGATGCTGCCACCACCATCTTTCACTGTGGGGATGGTGTGTTCAGGGGGATGGGCAGTGTTAGTTTTCTGCCACACATAGTGCTTTGCTTTTATGCCCATAAGTTACATTTTGGTCTCATCTGACCAGATCACCTTCTTCCACGTTTGCTGTGTCCCCCACACGTCTTCTGAAAAACTGCAAACAGGTCTTCTTATGGATTTCTTTCAACAATGGCTTTCTCCTTGCCACTCTTCCATAAAGGTCAGATTTGTGGAGAGCACAACTAATAGTTGTCCTGTGGACAGATTCTCCCACCTGAGCTGTGGATCTCTGCAGCTCCTCCAGAGTTACCATGGACCTCTTGGTAGCTTCTCTGATGAATGCTCTCCTTGGCTGGCCGGTCAGTTTAGGTGGACGGCCATGTCTTGGTAGGTTTGCAGTTGAGCCATACTCTTTCCATTTTCGGATGATGGATTGAACAGAGCTCTGTGAGATGTTCAAAGCTTGGGATATTTTTTTATAACCTAACCCTGCTTTACACTTCTCCACAACTTTATCCCTGACCTGTCTGGTGTGTTCCATGGCCTTGATGATGCTGTTTGTTCATTGAGGTTCTCTAACAAACCTCTGAGGGCTTTACAGAACAGCTGTATTTATACTGAGATTAAATTACACACAGGTGAACTCTATTTGCTAATTAGGTGACTTCTGAAGGCAATTTGTTACACTAGATTTTAGTTAGGGGTATCAGAGTAAAGGGGGTTGAATACAAATGCCCCCCACACTTTTCACACATTTATCATTTTCTTTCCACTTCACAATTATGTGCCACTTTGTGTTGGTCTATCACATAAAATCCCAATAAAATACATTTACATTTTTGTTTGTAACATGAAAAAATGTGGAAAAAAGGGGGTATGAATACCTTTTCAAGGCACTATATGTGTTGCAATCCTTACAAGCTTACCCACAATTCGTGTAGGGTTCTGGTGTGAATTGGTAGATGGTACCACCATGAAATCACAGGAAAATAAGGAATATTACTAGCACAGGAGAAGATCCTTATTTACCAGACAATAGGAAGTGCCCATGTCACCCAGGAAGCAACGTGCGTAATGGAGAAAGGACCCTCCTTTTCAGTAAAAGAGATAAAAAGACTCAGGGTGACCATGGACTTGGGCAAGTAAAGTGACTTTGTGTTTTTTTGTTGTTTTTTTTGTTTTGCTTTTTAACAAATTAGATTAGATTAATAGAGGGGGAGGTCAGAAAAAAAAAGATTGTGCCAGAAAACCCAAACAAACTCCATGCAGACAATGTATTGAGTGGGACTTGAACCCATCAGACAGACATGAAAGACAAGATTACAAACCACTTAGCAATTAGGTAGGATGGTAGCTGGTGATTGCCAAGCTGGGCAATGTCTGCCCGGGCTTCTATGCAGGTTATCACTGCGAATCACACCTGCACAATTTCTCTTAGATTGTTCTCTTTTACTGCTGGTAAGTCATTCTTTGCTCATTACTGTTTCACATCATTGTTATTCTGCAAGTGATAAAGTCGAATGAAATCTATATTTATCACCACATGCTTCCACTTATTAAACCTATAGAAAATTTTTTCCTTTTTGAGCAAGGGTTAGAAAAAAATGAAAACTTTAGTCCTAACACTAACCCTCCCTATAACTTTAAATCTAACACTAACCCTTCCTGATACTTTAATCCTAACATTAAACCTTAATGTACATAGCCTCCCTGTAATTCTCACATTAATGCTGCTTAGCTCTAACTCTGACACTATTCCTCCCTGTAACCCTAACACTGACCCTTCCTGTAACTCTAATCCTAACACTAAACCTTTTAACTCCAGCCTCCCTGTAATCCTCACACTAAACCTACTTAGCTCTAATTCTGATGCTAGTCCTCCCTGTATGTAACCCTAAAGCTGCGTACACACGGGCGGACTGTATGGCCAACTTAGTCCGTCAGACAATCCGACGGACAGTCCGTCCTACTTTTGAATGAACGGACTTGACCACACACGATGAACAAACAGTCCGTTGAAAGCTTGCGCGATGACGTGTACAGCACGTACGACGGGACTAGAAATAGGACGTCCAATACACAGTAATGCAACCTTCCGCCGTGTAAATCCTTTCTGAGCATGCGCCATACTTAGTCCGTCCAACTAGCCTACTGACGAGCGGACTGTCCGCTGAAACCAAAGTCTGACGGACAATATTACGGAAATTCCGAAATACTTAGTCCGCCAGACTGCACGCTGAAAAAGTCCGCTGAAGCCCACACACGAGCGGACTGTCCGCTGAAATGTGTTTCGGCGGACTAAGTTGGACAGACAGTCCGCCCGTGTGTACGCGGCTTAACACTAACCCTCCTTCTAATTCTAATTCTAACACATAACATCCTTATAATTCAAAAAATGAACACTCTCTGTAACCCTAAAACTAACCTTTCTTGTAATTCTAACACCAACACTTTTCCATCCCTGTGACTCTAATCCTACAATTAACTCTCACTGTGACCCTAGAACTAACCTTCTCTGTACTATAACCTTAACACTAACCTTTATTTCTAATCCTAACCCTAATCTTTCCTCTGACTCTAACCCTGGGACTAACCTTCCTTGTTACTCTAATCCCAACACTTACAGTACCTTTCCTGTAAATCTATCCCTTGCGCTAACCTTCCTTGTAACTCTAACCTTAACTTTATCTATGACCCTAACACTAAACTTCCCTGTAACTTTGACACAAACCTTACCTGCTATTCTAGCCTTAACACTTACCCTCCCTGTAACCCTAACAGTGGCTTCATTGTAACTCCAACCCTAATGCCACGTACACATGATTGGAATTCTCGTCTGAAAAAGCTCTGATGTTTTCCCGACAGAATTAGTCTCAAGCTGTCTTGCCTACACACAGTCACATCAAATTCCGATCATTTATAACGTGGTGAGGTACAACACGTACGACGTGACTAGAAAAATGAAGTTCAATAGCCAGTAGCCAATAGCTTCTGTCTCATAGTTGAATCTGAGCATGCGTGATTTTTGGTGTCGGAATTGCATACACACGATCGGAATTACCGATAGAACGTTTTTCCGTTGGGAAAATTGAGAACATGCTATCAATTTTTGGCTGTCGGAAAATCAGACAGCTAAATTCCGATGGAGCGTACACACGGTCGCATTTGAAAAAGCTCTCATCAGTCTTTTTCTGGCCAGAATTTCTATCATGTGTACGCGGCATTACGCAAGTCCTCCTTGTAACTCTGACAATAACACTAATCCTTCTTGTAGCCTTAACCCTCCATGTTCTCCTTGTGACCCTAAAACTAACACTAAACCTTAATGTACCTCTAGCCTCCCCGCAATTCTCACACTAGTGCTGCTTAGCTGTAACTTTGGCACTATTCCTCCCTGTAGCCCTAACACTGACCTTCCTATAACTCTTATGCCCTGTACATACGGTCAGACTTTCCGACGGAAAATGTGCAATCGGACTGTGTTGTAGGAAATTCTGATTGTGCGTGGGCTCCATCTGATTTTTTTCGTAATGAATTTCCGACACACAAAGCTTGAGATCTGGATCTAAAAGTTTCCGACAACAAAATCCGATCGTTTAAATTCCGATCGTGTGTAGACAATTCCGACGCACAAAGTGCCACGCATGCTCAGAATAAATTACGAGACAAAAGCTATTGGTTACTGGCCTCTTTATAGTCCCATCGTACGCGTTGTATGTCACCTCGTTCTGAACGATCGGATTTTCCAACAACTTTGTGCGACCGTGTGTATGCAAGACAAGTTTGGGCCAAAATCCGTGGGAAAAAATCCAACGGATTTTGTCGTCGGAATGTCCGACCGTGTGTACAAGGGCATAATCCTAACACTAAACCTTTTAACTCCAGCCTCTCTGTAATCTTCACACCAATCCTCCATGTAATTCAAATCCTAACACCTGTAACCCTAGAACTAACCTTTCTTGTAGTTCTAACATCAACACTTTTCCATTTCTATGACTATAATCCTAAAATTACCTCTCCTTGTAACCCTAGTACTAACTTTCCCTGTAATTCTAACCTTAACACTAACCTTCCCTGTATTTCTAATCCTAATCTTTCCTGCAACTCTAACCCTGGCACTAACCTTCCTCGTTAGTCTAATCCCAACACTTGACTTTCCTGTAAAACTCTCTCTTGCGCTAACCTTCCTTGAAACTCTAACTCTAACTTTCTCTTTAAACCTCCCTGTAACTTTGACACAAATCTTACTTAACACTTACCCTCCATGTAACCCTAACACAAGTCCTCCCTGTAACTCTAAGGCCGCGTACACACGGGCGGACTGTTCGCCCAACTTTGTCCGCTGAACAGTGTTTGGGCGGACAGTCCGCTCGTGTGTGGGCTTTCAGCGGACAGTTTCAGCGGACAGTTTGACGAACAAGGTTTTTCGGAATTTCCGAAAAACTGTCCGCTGAAACCTTGTTTCAGCGAACAGTCCGCTCGTGTGTAGGCTTGTTCGTCAAACAAAGTTGCGCGCATGCTCAGAAAGGATTTTCACGCCGAAAGTTATAATGCAGTGTATAGGACGTCGTATTTTTCGTCCCGTCGTACGTGCCGTTCACGTCATCGCGCACGGTTTCAGCAAACTGTTCGTCCGTCGTGTGTGGCCATGTCCGTCCATGCTAATTTTGAGCGGACTGTTTGCCGAAACTGTTTGACAGACAAAGTTGGGCGAACAGTCCCCGCGTGTGTACGCGGCCTTACTCTGATAATAACACTAACCCTTCTTGTAGCCCTAACCCTCAGTGTAACTCTAACCCTAAAATAAACCCTCGGTGTAACTCTACTCCTAATATTAGCTCTCCTTGTGACCCTAAAACTAACCCTTACCTCAACTTTAACCCTGCCACTAACCCTCCCTGTAACTCTAACACTAATGCCGCATACACACAATCAGAATTTATGACAACAAAAGTTCGATGTGAAATTCCGACTGTGTAGAGGGCTCCATCGGACATTTTTTGTTGGAATTTCCGACCAACAAAATTTGAGAGCTGGTTCTCAAATTTTCCAACAAACAAAATCCGTTGTTGTAAATTCCGATCGTGTGTACACAATTTCGACGCACAAAATTCCATGCATGCTCGGAATCAAGCAGAAGAGCCGCACTGGCTATTGAACTTCCTTTTTCTACTCCCGTCGTACGCCACTGCGTTTTTGGCGTTGGGAATTTCCAACAACATTTGAGCGACCGTGTGTATGCAAGACAAGTTTCAGCCAACATCCCTCAGAAATAAATCCACGGTTTGGTTGTCAGAAATTCCGATCGTCTGTATAACTCTTTTCTTGTAACTCTAACCTAACACTTAACCTCCCTGTAACACTAACCCTAATACAAACCCTCTCTGTAACTATAACACCAGCCCTTCATGTAATCCTAACACTAGCCCTGCTTTTAACTTTAATGCCGTGTACACAAGACGGGACTTTCCGGCAGACTAGGTCTGAAGAAATTAGACGTAGAAATAGAACATGTTTCAAATCTATCTGACGGACTCAATTCCGATAGACAAAAATCGGGAAAGCCCTTCGTTTGTGTGCTGATCCAACGGACCAAATACGACGCAAGGGAAGCTATTGGCTACTGGCTATTAAACTTTCTTGTTTAGTCCCGTTTACATCATCATGTTCGAAATGAACGGACTTTCGAACGGTCTTAGTCCATTCATGCGTGGCCAAGTCCGTTCATTCGGAAAGTCCGTCGGAACTCAGCCGAAAGTCCGTCAGGAAGACCGTCGGACCTAATCTGCTGTAAAGTCCGGTCCTGTGTAAGCGGTATTACAGAAACCTGTTCATTGTCAAAGACAGACTATTCCTGCTTAGAAAGATCCCCCCCCCCCCCCCAAAGATCTGCTCTTTTATCGTGTCCTACAGGATTAGTGATTTAGCTGCACACTTGGTCAGGGCGATGGCAATGAAGAGGCCTAATTGGTATAGCTAAGTAGGTCCTATGAGCTTCCATGAGCTGGGACCCAGTTTCCTCCACAAATTGCTGCTGCCCTGGTACCTCCCCCATCAGCAGGCCTTTTTCTATCATTTTGAGGTATTGCCATCAGCAGAACTGGAAATTCTGGTGGAAAAGACTTTCAACTGGAGTCCCAGATAGATTAAAGAAACCAACAAACTGCATGGGGCTCCCAATAAGATTCTTTTCAGGTGAAAATAGGACACAAAAGGGAGTGCTAGTGCTTTCAAACAATGGATTTACCATCAAACAGAACTACAATGGAACCGGTCCTTCGACCCAACAAAGAAAACTGTACCCCCTACAGTTATAACGTCACCTAGTGTTCAGCATAGTGTGTTACACTGGCCATTAAAACAGATTGATTCCCGTAGACATTGTTGACAGTTCTTGACTTCTCCGTCTCACTTCCTCTAGTTTAAAAAAAATGATATTTCTTCCCCCAGTAGTGTATTACTACACGACCCCCAGTTCAAGACTATAGCTCTTCCATTCATCCAATGGATATGAATTTGTTTTCAAACTCCAGGCCTGAAATGGAGACTTGCTGGAACAGACCAGTGTTCAGATTCTTCCCCGATGAAATTACAGTGTACCAAACACACGCGAGAGAAAAACCTATTAGATTTTGACAGCTTGGCAGAGTATAATTTTTTTCTATAAATACCAATCGGGTAGAAGGTATGAAAACCTACAATGAATCTTCAATACAAATGAATTCTGTTTCGGGACACGCTAAGTATTGCACTCTAATCACCGTTCTCGGCTATTCTGCTGACATCTACTGTTGTTCAGTAATAAAACCATGAATGGTGTGATGGGAGAGGTCGTAACCTGCCTATGCTCAGATGGGAATCGATCTTGAGGTCTACGCCGGCTACTGTATGTCATTATTTAAATAAAGAAAGAGGGAACTACAATAATTCCTGGAGAGGCTGTACAAATCTATAGACCGTGTAATTTGGTAAGATCGCATGCCTGTCAAGGTGTATACCTAGGGTGACCATAAATAGGCGGATCGCCCACCAGAAATGATGAGCAAGTAGAGCTTCGGTACTATTTGGTGGAATCACATGATGCCAGGAAACTCCATGAACTGCATTGCGGTTTTTGCCATTGATTCTCCTTGGTGGCAAGTGTTTTCCCAACTCTACCTATAGTAAGAGGGCTTTCACACTGACCCGGGCATCGGCGTTAAAGCAGTGCTAGTAGCGCCACTTTACCGTCATTTTAGTGGCGCTATTCGGACACTAGCGGGGAGGTTTTAACCCCCCGCTAGCAGCCGAAAAGGGGTTAAATCCGCAAAACGCAGCCGGAGGGGCGTTTTGCCGGCGCTATCGCAGCGCTGCCCCATTGATTTCAATGGGGAACAGCAGTGGAGGAGCGGTGAGGTCACCGCTCCAAAGAAGGGTTTTCCCGACTGACTTTTGGCGGACTTCCGACGGACTTTCCGAACTAACGGACTTGGCCACACACAATCACACCAAAGTCTGATGGATTCGAACGTGATGAGGTACGACCGGACTAGAATAAGGAAGTTCATAGCCAGTAACTAATAGCTGCCCTAGCGTCGGTTTTCGTCCGTCGGACTAGCATACAGGTGAACTGATTTTTTTGAACGGACTCGAGTCGGTCGGAAAGATTTGAAACCTGTTCTAAATCTAAAAACCGTCTGATTTTTTAACAGCAAAGGTCCGATGTAGCCCACACACGATCGAATTGTCTGGTGGATTCGTTCCGTCGGACCTTTGCTGTCAAAAAGTCCGCTCATGTGTACACGGCATTAGTGCTCTTAATTGTAGTACACACAATAGAGGGATTGAAGTACACACGATAGAGGGATATGCTTTGTTCATATTTCATTTCTAAGTTTTACAACCACTTTAATGCACATCTTCCCTGAAGTCTTAAGGCACAGGGGCGGATTAAGAGCATAATGTACTTGGTACTGAGGATTTTGGTGGACCTTTTACTGGGCACCCTTCTGCTTTCCAAGAGCCTGTGCTGGTGTGCGCCCAAACTCAAAAGTGCGTCACTGCACAGGCATAACACTAGGGAAGCCTGGCATTTGATTTGCCAAGTTTCTGTAAGGGCCGTGGATCGGCGTGCACTCTGAGCTGAAAGAGTGCAGCTGCGCAGGCCCAACACTATGGAAGCCCCAGACTACTGTAAGAGCCCTGCATTGGTGTGCCCCAGGCTTCTGTTAGGACTGCTCATGCAGTGCCCATTATCAATCCCACCACCCTGCCCAGGCGGTGCATGTGGAATGCAGGGCCCGTCAGGGGAGATCTCTTCCAGTTGGCCCATTGCTTTCCATGTCCTTTTTGGGTGGCTGGGCCTATATTAAGATAGGGACCTGGAGCTGCAGCTCCAATAGCCCCTACGTTAATCCAGCCCTGTTTAGGCAGGTCGGGTGAAACTGCTTGGTCCTCTCTGTCTCTTCTTTAAACTGGTCAGTCCATACCGACAATAGAGTCTATACCAACCATACATGGTGACGTCCTCTCAGAGGTGGGACCCTGACACCTTACAGTCGCAGTGGAGTTCTTAGTCTTCCAGGGTGGGTGACGCTGAGTATCATTCAACCCTGCAGACTGCGGTGAAGGCATGTGGTGAAGAAAAAATGGCTACGGGTGATAGTTTCAGACAGCTTATTTTTTACCTTCTGCTAACTGGCAAGATCCTCTTCTTTCCCGTGAGGTCTTCTGCTGGTAGGTGTGACCCAAGACAGCAATATGTATCACTTCAGATATAGAATTATATATTGGATGCTGATTGGCAAGCAGGGGGAAAGTTATCAGCAGTGACAACTGCAAACCCTTCTACTCCTCACCGTACGCAGGGACACAGCTGAGGATGACCACGCTGTCATAAAATCATTACATGCCCTGCAGCATTGTCACCCTTATGAAGAAAGACCAGAAGACTGATGGGGTCACCAGGTATTTTTTGAAGAAAGAAGAAACAATATTCAGTAAGTACAATTTTACTCTTAAATGTATTTTTTTTTTTTTCTAGGAACATTTTTCAGTTTAGGGAATAGTTGTACTTTGTGAATTTAACAGCTCCTGAACTGTATTTTTTGTACAAACGATAATTTAGACTAGAGTTCATCTTCCAAGAAAAAAAAAAAATAATGGCAGGCAGCAAAAAAATGAATTTAAAAGTCATGCTAATCCCAAGCCTGGTAGACGTCTCTATTAATAAAAGTTGTATATATCTATACCCTAGTGAAAAATACATAGTGATCAGCATTCACTATACCGATAATATCCATATTATTGTGTCAAAGTGGAGCAGATTAAAATGTTGTGTCTAGTGGGGAACCTCACCGTACATGCATACATTTTCACAGAGATATGCAAGGAGGAAACATCAAAAGGCGCCTTGGGGCGTAAGCGAAGGTAAATAGCTCTGAATATTTGTGTGTTCATTTGCGTCTCAAAGAAAGCCCTTTTTACAAACATATATTCCTGCGTGGCTCCGAATGACTGCTATGAAACCATGCTATCGCTTCGGCATCTCATATTCGCTTTCTCAGTTGCCAAGATGAAGGGGAGATTGTAAGTAAAGCCAAGTTCCTCATCACCGCTTCCCTACAACAGAGAAGACATTGTAATTCCAAGGAGAAGATGGCATATTTCTATATTTTCAATGCCGTGTTACCGGCCTGAGCCTTTAGTGAGAGGGCCCTTTGTGTCAGCGTGCGCAAGATCAACTCAAAACAAAGGTTCTTGGGCCTTGGATGGAATGCGCTCTTCTCTTCTATCTTCCAAACAAGGCTTTTGATGCATAAAGAATGTGATATTCCGTGACACTGTTGTAGAAGAATGTGTCCATGAATCTTTTTCCTTACAAGAAGATATTCTCTTTGACAGCAACATGAATTAACAGGAGAAAGCTGCCACATCTGCCGTTTTACATTGGGAAGAAAAGGCCCCATGAGGTCACCTGGCTGTGATATATTTTTCATGGATTTCTGGACTAAAATTACTGAAGCCTTTGAAATAATCCAATTTATTGTAGTGTTTTTCTATATGCAGGTCCCATGCTGGGAAAAAGACTTTATCTAAATAAAAAGCATTCCATTAGCAACATTTAGCATACTGGATTGATCTGTTAGGATGTGCCATATATTGAGATGTACACATAGAGGGTTTAAATCTCTATTTTTCAGCTAATGCATTATGCCTGCAGGCTCAAAAATGGCTGGTAATTGCTGTTAAGTTAAGACGCTGCTTCTTTGCAAAGGGTTGAGCCTGTTGAGATGGTTTGGACATTTTATGCTATGCCTCCCGGATTGGTTCCTAAGGAGCTGTACCAGGCATGTGCCACTGGAATAAAGCCCTATGGCAAACCCAAAACATTCTAGCAGTATGATATCTTCCAGCTGGCAATGCTTCCTTTTCCCAAAGTCTAAGCCAGCTGCTTTTACAACTTCTTGAGGATTAAGGCCGGGTCCGTATTTTTGGGCCTAGAGTCCTAAGCATTCCTATACACTGGTTCAGGTGTGATTCAGGTTTCCCAATTTTAGCCTGAATTGGCACCTGAACCGGACCCAAAGACACACTGGACCCCTTTTCAATTCGGACATTCCTGTACACTGGTTCAGGTGTGATTCAGGTTTCCCAATTTTAGCCTGAATTGGCACCTGAACCGGACCCAAAGACACACTGGACCCCTTTTCAATTCGGACATTCCTGTACACCGGTTCAGGTGTGATTCAGGTTTCCGAATTTTAGCCTGAATTGGCACCTGAACCAGACCCAAAGACACACTGGACCCTTTTTCAATCCAGACAGTGGCTGCCCCAGACATGTGTGAACCCGGCTCCATTGAGAGCCGGTCACACTTGCCTGTCATGCGAATTGACCACTGACAAAGTCCACTGAGTCTCTTCTGCTACAGACGGACTTGTTCTTCCACACAGGCGCTGTATGGTCCAGCAGATAATCTGCTCCACAGTTCTACAGAAAAAGAGTTGACTTGTGCATAGGTAATTTGGAGGATCCTACTAATTCCCTTCTAATATCCAAGTTCTCCAAATAAAACATAAAACAAATCTCCTAGACTAGTCATTGGAGACAACGAGTGGAAGAGTGTGTGCACCTGGCTGTGTGAAAATACTGTGTAACTGTCTGCAGTTTAATCAGTGGGAAGCCCGGGTACAAGTATTGAAGCAGTTCCTGCGGGAGCAGTGCTACATACGTTTTTGAAAATATAAATGAGGAAGGATGTTAGTTACCTTGACAGGGGCAATGGTGCATGGCAGAAACTGCACAAGGTGTCTTACAGTTTAAACGGGAACATAACTCCGGCAATAAGCTCTTACTCCAGGGTAATATACTTGGGAAGCTCAACCCTGCTGCTGGAGTCACACTGGTTGCTTCAGGGAGCATCAAAAACATGTCGACTGGCACTCTCTAGCACAGTAGTGTGCAGACTTTCCAAACAAAGGGCCAGTTTACTGTCCTCCAGAATTTAGAGGGGCTGGATTGGGGCCAGTGGAGGGAAAATGTCGCAGGCCCAGTATCAGTGAGAATAAACATGGCCTCAGGCTTGGTGGTCAGTAGTAGTAAAAGTAGTACCCTATCACTGGTATAAGTGGGAGGAACAGTACCCCACCATTGGTATCCATGGAAGAAATAGTGTCCCATTGTTGGCGTCAGTGGGAGGAATAGTGCTTCATACCTTTGGAAGGAATAGTGTCCCAAGGACTGGATGAAGGCTAGTAAAGAGCCGCATCTGGTCCTTGGCCTGCAGTTTGGAGACCACTGGTCTAGAATGACTGCAAGCAAAAAGTCCAATGAAGAAGCAGAAGCTTTGAAATGCTTTACTGCCCCTTTTACATCAGCAGGGCTTCCATAGTGACATCATGTCTGGTCCGGAGCCATCTTGCATTCCACACTGGTTAACGAGGTGATCGGCCGCACAGCTTCTCACCAACACAGCTGCACTGCTTGATGCGGCTATTCCACAAGGACCATTCAGGAGGGCCATGACTGACCAGAATAATGCTTTATATGCTCATTTGATATACTAAGTTGTGAATTGCCCTTTGCCTTACTTTTAATAAACTGAAGTAAATTAATGCTGCACAGTCTGGTGCCCCCTCTGTGTTTTTCTCCTTCTTAGGTATAATAGCTATTGCATAATGGAAGCCCTCTCAAACCAGAAAGTTACATATTCTTGCAAAGAGTTCCCATGATCTCTCTACAAAGTTAAAAGCATTTGCCCTATTTCCCTATCACTACTACTGTCCCTAACAGACAGGGTTCCTTTCCCTACTCTACCCCCTTGCATTGAGCGTGCCAAACCCAGGGGCCAGGGTCTTAAATAGACAATGCCACATCTAAGCCTGCCACCAGAGTAACATGGGCGACCAGCATCCAATTGGTTCGCTTCCCCAGTGAGTCAGTAAACCATTGAGGAACTCTGTTCCTCATGACTTCCTTTCCCTCCTGAATTGCTGCTGTTATTGAGCACCACCTGCAGTGGAGACAGCAGACTGTACCTGCCTACACACTTCTTCGGTTCTTGGACAATCTATGAAAGATCTTCAACGTTATAGAACAAATCCAGTTAACTGGGGCTAACTACAACTAAATATATCAAGACCAGGATAAATGCAAACCTTACAGACATACATTTGAACATATAGGTAATTGTGATAGTCAGATGCCCACATGCTTTGTTTGTATAGTGTATATATCACGATGTGAGCATATGCTGAAGAACATCTGAAATATATTGTAAGGACATTCTTACAAAATGTCTTTCTTCACTGTCCTCGAAAAGCAATTTACAAGCTGAAAGACCAGCTGAAAAGCACTGCCACCAATGGCCCCTATGCAAAGTCTGTGTATTTATCTTGTGTAGCTGAGCTTTGGGGATTTAACTTAATCGTTAATTCTGTTCCTCTCAGGGTTTTATATAGGTTGCCGCACAGCTATTATGTAATCACACAATCAGCCGCCATTCGTCTTCTTTGAGATTGACCTATGTTTTTTTCTATCTTGCTGCTTTTTGCTCTCTCTCGCTGGGCCCCATAAACTAGTCATCGCCCCGTTTCCTCTCCATCGCCTGTTTTTACTGTGTGGTTCACAGCTATTTCCTGCTGTTATGGCAATGTATTAATTTCTTCCTCCTGTAAGAGCACCATATATCTCTTCCAAGCAGTGCGTAAAAGTAATAAAGTTATGGTCGTTTTGTATTAGGAGTAATGGCTGCCTCTCCGCGGTTCTAATAGGGATGCTTCTGTATTCATTTCAATGGATTCCTGAGCTGCTAGAGGGGAAGACATCACTTCACAGGCCTGTCTTCGCTGTGAGGACACCCGATCGATGTTTTGCCCAAAGATATCGCTGGTACTGCCACACGTATCAAGGGTACGAATGTCACTCCTTTCAGAGTCCCTCTTTTCACCGTGACATTGATTTTGATGACAAAGGAGTGTCATTTCCTGTTATTCTCACTTCAGGGTTTTTTTTTTTTTTTTATTTCTTCACCAGCTGAAGTGCTTCTGCTCTGCCAGCTGACAAAGGAGCCGCTATGACATGATGAGGCGTATTCTATTCATTTTACTTTCATTCGTTTGTCTCTCTTGAAAGGAGGCATTTATAATCTTCCCTAAAGCACTTCTGCGGTCTCTCGAGAGATATGAGGGTTAATCTGGACACCAGGTATGGGGAAGGAGCCAATTCTCGGGTAAATCATTCTATTGCTTTTTTATGACGTACCCTCTGGCACTGAATGGGTTTGCCTGCAGAGCTGTCTAGCTGATCTGCCTTCCCCTGGGTATATTCTTTGGCATCTTCCCTCTCGTCTGACATCTGTCGGACACACAGCAGTGGAATAATTGAGTTAGTCCATTTGCGGTGGGTTTGGAAGGTGAAGTATTGAAGGAGGAGGGTCTGAGTCATTATAGGTTCCTGCGGGACAAGTGGGGACGAGAAGGTGGCTACATGTGCTTCGTAATAAGAGGTCAGACACCTCACGGAACCGTGGAATGGAAAATGTAGTCTGTAAAAAGGGATTATTTTAAACACGTATCTTTTTTTTCCCAGATAAGCCTCTCTTTCCGCGGCTGCGACAAAGAAAAGCTTCTCAGTGCCAGTTCCTCCGGTGTCTTGGGTAGATGTCCAGCAATGTTTATGAGAAGAAACCTCCAAGGGATTGAACAGGCTGAGGGCAATAATCTCTATGTTTTACAATTATTCAATCAATTCTATATTAGAAATGTATTAATATCACAAATGTAAAGACAGACTGAACCTCCAGGAAAAGGAATAGACTGTCATATTGGCAATTTGGCAGGCTTTGGAAGGCGAAGTATTAATGAAAGAGGGTTTGGGTCATGTTAGATTCCTGGGGGACAACTGGGAACGAGAAGGTGGCTACATGTGCTTCGTAATGAGAGGTCAGACACCTTATGGAATCTTGGAAAGGAAAATGTAGTCTATAAAACTGATTATTTTAGACATATCTTTTTCTCCCCAGAAAGACATTTTTTTCTGTTACTCAAAAGCTTCTTGGCGCCAGTTCTGCCAAAATTTAGGGTAGACATCCAGCAATGTTTAGGAGAAGAAATCTTAAAGCGATTGGACAGGCTAGGGGCACTAATCTGTATGTTTGACAATGTTTCATAAGAAATTGAATAATTAATATCAGAAATATTATAGACAGACCAAATGTTCAAGAAAATGCTTATGTAGGCATGTGCGGTCTACTTTCTCTACTGCAGGTGGTGCTCTTCAGCAGCGGCACCGCAGCCAAGGAGAAAGTCAAGAGGAACATAGTTCCTCTATGGTTTCCTGGGTTACTGGTGAAGCACCTATGTGACTCCGGCAGCCCTGGCTCCCAGGCTTGGCGCTCTTTTTGCAAATTGGTAGAGTATGGACGGTACTCAGACTGTAAGGCCTTATTCACACCTGTGCATTTTTAGTGCTTTTTGCATTTTGCAGATTTGCACTACAGTCCATTCAACATGGTTTCCTAAGGAACACGTTCTGTAGTGCCAATCGGCAAAATGCAAAAGGTACTAAAAAAGAAAGCTCGGGGACGGACCACGCAGGGGGGTAGGCGGAGAGCGGGCATGAACATAGTTAAATGGGGAAGCAGGGATAGGTCGATAGAAAAAGGGGGCAGAGTTTAGCGCCACGAGGAGAGAGGGCTGCCCGCCCCAGCGTCAGTCAGAGGAAGAAGATTCCCACCCTCCCTCCCTGGTTGACTGAAAAGAGAGGGGACAGGGTACTGTGGGAAGGGCTGTAGCGATCCTTTCATTATCGGGAGGTGTTAACATGTTTTTGTTTTCAGATGTTGGTGTTGGATGTCGTAGCGGTTGGCGGATGTTGGTCGGTGCAGGTAATGAAAGATAACCCCTCCCCACAGAGAAGTTGATGCGGGACCCATTGGAGATATGGGCTCGTTGCTGATGCCAAATAACAATGGTTATATGGAAGATGGTGAATGGGGGGCACTGCGGTCAAAGAGTTGGTGGCCTCTGAGCTAGCATATCAGCTTTAGGCCTGGTACAGTTAATACGATCGCAGTGCCGGTTGATTGGTATGTTAATGGGGTGGGGAGAGGGAAGGCCCTGCAGAAGACCAACGCGTTTTCAGTTTATTCAGTTAAATGATAAGTTCATTGTTTGTTTTGATATGTTTATTATATGTTTAATTAATAAAGAGGCTGCTACGGCCACTAATTACTCCAAGTAAAGGTGTGGTCTCTTTAATGGGAAAGTTGACGGATGGAGTTGGGTGGCTGGGTAACAACAAATAAGGGGGGCAACATCAGTTATACTATATTCATGCATAGGTGTGAATCAGGCCTAAGGGACAGTACTTGCAGTAGGGAAAGGTTCCTTATGAGGAGGAAAAGGGTTCCAACTTTTTGGACATCTCCCCGCTTGGGCACCAGACCTCCAGGCTGCATTCTGCTCCCTTAACAGGTGTTGTCAACCCGGCCGATACCTGTCATAATTACATTGTTGAAAACCGGTTGGCCAGGCATCCCTCTGGGCTGTTGCGAACTGTTGTTGCATTACTTCAGTACAAGTTTCCTATTGCACCTGTCTGGAAGTTACTGCCGCTGGACACGTGGGAATGAGAAGGAGGCTTCATGTGAGAAGTCAGAAACCTTATGTGTATATAATATATAATATATTTACCAGAAAAATGTCTGTGATTGTACAGAGAAAAGCTTCTAGAGGCCAGTTTCTTCAATGCCTTTGGTAGATGTCCAGAAATGTTTATGAAAAGAAACCTCAATGGGACTCAACAGGTTAAGTATGTTTGACAATGTTTCAATAAATTTCATAGAAGAAATGTGTTAATTCATTTCAGAATGGTTAATGACAGAGCAAACCTTCAGGAAAATGCATAGACAGTCCTATTGACAAGGTTTGGAAGGTGAAGTACTGAAGAAGGAGGGTCTAAATCATTATGGGACAAGTGGGAATGAGAAGGTGGCTACGTGTGCTTCAGAGGTTAGACACGTTGTGGTTCTTGGAATGGAAAAATTAATTAGTTTAGACACACATCTTTTTTTTTTTTTTTCAAAAAGGATCTCTTTGTCCAATCACAACAAATAAAACCTGTCCATTCCTTCTCTTGGGTCGACATCTAGCAATATTTAAGAGAAGGAACAAAACAGGCCAAGGGCAATAATCTGTATTTTTGACAATAATTCAATAATTTCCATATAAGAACTTTAATATTTAATTTCAGAAATGTTATAGACAGAGGAACCTTCAGGAAAATACCCAAACTGTCCAATTGGCAGGGTTTGAAAGGTGAAATATTAAAGAAGGAGGGTCGGACCTGTGGGAATGAAAAGGTAAATGTGCTTCATAATGGGAATTCAGACATCTTAGGGACCGGTGAATAATAAATCTTCGAATGGTATATCTTTTTTCCACAAAACCTCTTACCATGACCACGATAAAGAAACGTTTTCCAGTGCCAGTTCCTCCAATGTCTTGGGTCGACATCCAGCAATTTTTATGAGAAGAAGCCTCAAAGGGACTGAGCAGGCTAAGGGCAATAACCTGTATGTTTTACAATACTTTAACAAATTCCTTATTTTTTTTTTTTTTTAGTTTTTAATATAAGAAATGTTATAGACATGTAAGTGAGTGCAGTTTACTTTCTCCACTGCAGGTGGCGCTCAACCACAATGACATTGCAGAAGGAGAGGAAGTCAAGAGGAACGTAGTTCCCTTGTGGTTACCTGGGGCGCAGGAGGGCAGCTCTCTGATTGGATGTCACCCCATGTGACTTTGGTGGCCATCTTGGGTCAGGCAGAGGCTAATTAAGCCCCTGACTCACAAGCTTGGTGCGCATTTCCCATGTGGCTAGAGTAGGAACAGGTTACCCATCTGGCAGAGAAATTCAGGGAAAGGTTCAGGAAGAGTAGGGAAAGTGCAGAGCTACGCCATCCGAGCTGGAAGCCTCCCCACATGGGTACGGACCGGCTAGGCCACATTCCACCCCTCAAGACAGATGCTGTCGGCACACCTGAGGCCTAATTCTACTAACACATCACTGTTACATGCTGTGAGTGCTTTCAATCGGGTTGCCTTCCTACCAGGCGTATTCTGTATTAGCAAACTCAGTTCCTATTATATTTCTGTTTATCTGCACTGGGATTCTGTGTATTTACTGCCGCAGCACCACACTGCACCTACTCACAGACACAGCAAGCCTTTAGGAAAATGCGTAGACTGTCATATTGTCAGGGTTGGAATGTGAAGCATTGAAGGGTCTGAGTCATTATGGGTTCCTGGGGGACAAATAAGAACGAGAAGGTTGGTACATGTGCTTCGTAATAAGAGGTCAGACACCTTAGGGAATCTTGGAATTGGAAAATGTTCCTGACGTCCTTTGATATCTTGGGTAGACGTCCAGCAATGCTGATGAGAAAAACCTCAAAAGAACTGAACTGGCTGAGGGCAATAACCAGTATATTTATTTACTAAGGGTATTTAGTGCCGGCAGTTAATGCAGCTCCTTACATATGGAGTTCTTTCTCTGCTGCAGTTTCACTTTTGCTTACAGGTCTCTTCCACGCATTTGCAAATAGTCATTGGTTAGTAAAAACGCCGGGTTATACTGAAGCTTACAGAGTGATTTAATAAATGAATAAACTGCAACATGTCACAACAATCAAGTTCTGATCTTTGTAAACAAGAGAATTGGGTCTGCAAGATGTTAGAGTACATAAGATAATCTGTTTGTGTTTACATCTATTCAAATTTTCCTCGGCTTCTTCACAGCACCAAATCAAAGTTAATAATTGCCATCAAATTGCAGGGCTCTGTTTTTTGTACATAACCCTGCTTTTAACTGCCAAACTGTAGCAGTTGGCAGGGTTGCCAACTGTCAGTAAATTTACAAACGGACATTCATGGACTGGTCCCAAATTATGGAATTTACAAACTGGTATGTAAATTTACTGACAGAGGGAACCCTAGCAATTGGAAGATGTATGTCCTGAGGAAATGGTTCTAAGACAGTGGTGGATACTTTATTTGATATGGGGGGCCTGACATCACGAAAACATCCCTGACATCACAAAAAAGGGCTGCATATCATTTTTAGAGTATGCAATACTACAGAAGACTGGCAGAGACTCCAGGCATAGTACAGAAGATGGTCAGAGGCCACTAGGCATGCTGATGTAGCCAGGTGCTGGCTAGCATTGCCTGTGTCATCATGGGAAATTCTGTAAGACCGTTGCAGTGGACCTTTTTCCCTCTAGTGCTCTGCCTGGACACTCTGTCATCATCTCCTGAATGCAGAGAGAGTCCCGGAGCAGAAGGAGAGAAAAGAATTAGCGCAGGGACGGCTTGACAGGTGTGGACAGCTATGCTATTGGGAAAGAAAAATGTGTCCCCTTTAAGAAAATGGGAGTGGCCGGAGCAGGGGAGGCACTTGGGTTAGGAAGCTAGGAGGAAGGAGGGGGAGTGACATCAGCAGTGAGCGGCGGTGGAGAAGATTCCCACCCACCCTCCCGAGTATGGTTAATTATAATAGGGGCGGTAAGGACAGCCCGTGGCAGTGGTTGGGTCTTTGGAGGAAAAGAATATGGATGTTATATGCATATATAACATGGTTGGTACCCATCTGTGGTATGGGGTTGACATGGTTGGTACCCATCTGTGGTATGGGGTTAACATGGTTGGTACCCATATGTGGTATGGGCTTAACATGGTTGGTACCCATCTTGTAGTATGGGGTTAACATGATTAGTACCCATCTGTGGTATGGGGTTAACACGGTTGGTACCCATTTGTGGTATGGGATTAACATGGCGGTACCCATCTGTGGATGGGGTTATCAGGTACCTTCCAGTTAAAGAGGGGTTAACCTGGAAGGGGTAAAAGGTAGGTCACTGCGAAGGTTGAGTACCGTCTCTGGGTAATTGTTAATAAAATGCTGTCAAGGCCATTTACTCCAAAATATTGTCATGTCATTTGTAAGGGGGTTTGGAGGGGTTGGATATTATGTTTAACGGGTGGCTTAAGCGACTGTGGATTAGGTCCTTCACATGTCAAGCAAGCAGAGATCACAGCTGGAAGCAAGGGATCATGGTATATGTGGTCCAAAGAGCCAGTATTTGCATTGGAGCCAGACTGCTGCAGACTACAAGTTCCAGCCAGCTGGGAGAGACAGAAGAATGCTGGGTGACAACATAAATAGTCTGGTCTAGGGAGGAGACTTTCTCTTGGGACCACGGCCTTCAGCTGAGAGCAGGGACCTGGCCACTCTGGGTGATGCGAGCAGAGATGCTAGAGATAGTCAGAGACTTCGGGGATGCTGCTAAAGATGGTCAGAGACTGTGGGCATGCTGCTAGAAATGGCCAGAGACTGTGGGCATGCTCTTAGAGATAGTCAGAGACTGCAAGAATGCTGCTAGAGATGGACAGGGACTGCGAGCATACTGCTAAAGATGGTCAGGGACTTTGGGTGTGCTGCTAGAGATGATTAGAGACTGCGGGCAGGCTGCTAGAGATGATCATAAACTGTGGGCATGCTGCTAGTGATGATCAGAAACTGCGGGCTTGCTGCTAAAGATGGTCAGAGACTGTGGGCATGCTGCTAGAGATGGTCAGGGACTGCGAGCATACTGCTAGAGATGGTCAGAGACGGTGGGCATGCTGCTAGAGATGATCAGAGACTGTGGGAATGCTACTAGAGATGATCAGAGACTGTGGGCATGCTGCTAGAGATGATCAGAGACTGTGGACATGCTGCTAGAGATGATCAGAGACTGTGGGCATGCTGCTAGAGATGATCAGAGACTGTGGACATGCTGCTAGAGATGATCAGAGACGGTGGGAATGCTGCTAGAGATGATCAGAGACGGTGGGCATGCTGCTAGAGATGATCAGAGACTGTGGGCATGCTGCTAGAGATGATCAGAGACGGTGGGCATGCTGCTAGAGATGATCAGAGACGGTGGGTATGCTGCTAGAGATGATCAGAGACGGTGGGCATGCTGCTAGAGATGATCAGAGACGGTGGGCATGCTGCTAGAGATGATCAGGGACTGTGGGCATGCTGCTAGAGATGATCAGAGACTGTGGGCATGCTGCTAGAGATGATCAGAGACTGTGGGCATGCTGCTAGAGATGATCAGAGACGGTGGGCATGCTGCTAGAGATGATCAGAGACGGTGGGCATGCTGCTAGAGATGATCAGGGACTGTGGGCATGCTGCTAGAGATGATCAGAGACTGTGGGCATGCTGCTAGAGATGATCAGAGACTGTGGGCATGCCAGCTGAGATGGTCAGAGACTATGGGCATGTAGCAATTAATGGTTGGAGAATGTGGGCAACATGAGCTGGTGAACATTTGGCATGGAGGCTGGATTGAGGCTGGAGACATACTGGTGGAGATGGTCACAGACTAGTTACGAGAGACTGCTAAATAACACTGCTATTAATGTATTTAAATCCCTTTATCAGTCACCCCCTCCCTTCCCCATTTGTGCTCCCTAATAAAAGGACTGCCGTCACATTTAATATTCCTCTATTGAAGAGCTGTTATATAAGGTCAGAGAAAAAGTACTGAAAAAACAGAATGGACCACCAAGAGACACGTATGGCACCCAGGCCACAGGTTGTGTATCAGGACTCTGGGGGACCTATGAACAAAAAAGTGGAATCCAGATTTTGCTGTTTTTTTCCACCTGTATTTATAAAAAATTCGAGCATTTGTATATAGTAAAAATGGATTGCTGTATTGCAGTGATTTTTGCTACAGTTTTATTACCACAAAATCTATTTCCTCCCAGATGTCACCTTTTTTGACAGGTAGAAGATCTTCTTCCCAGCTTCTTCCAGGTGCGGGATGACATCACTGCCACACATGCACCGGACTGCAGTCATCCCGGGAACACAGGTGCTGTGCCGCAAGGTAACCTGAGCTGTGCATGCGCAGCTCAGTATACATACTCCAGAATAGTGCAAACATGTCTCTTCTGTAACGAAAAACCTGCCCACTCATAGTTTTTTTAACTGCTTGCCGACCAGCCGCCATCATTATACTGCGGCAGGTCGGCACGGCTGCACGAATTGCCAAAGGTATACGTCGGCCGCTATACGAGCGATAGCCAATGTGCGTGGCCAGCGGCCAGATCCTCGTTCTGTCAGGGAAGTGGAGAGAGATCTGCTGTTCCTAGTGATCAGGAACAGAGATCTCTCTCCTCCTCCAGTAACCACACTGCCCCCCATACAGTTAGAAACACCTCCCTAGGGAACACTGAACCCCTTGATCACCCCCTAGTGTTAACCCCTTCCCTGCCAGTGACATTTATACAGCAATCAGTGGCTATTTTTAGCACTGATCGCTGTATAAATGTCACTGGTCCCAAAAAAGTGTCAAAAGTGTCCGATCTGTAATGTCGCAGTCCTGATAAAAATCACTGATCACCGACATTATAATGATAATAAAAATGCCATAAATCTATCCCCTATTTTGTAGACAAATACATATTGGCCTAAACTGAGGAAGAATTATTTTTTTGGGATATTTATTATAGTAAAAAGTACAAAATATTGTTTTTTTTTCCCAAAATTGTTGCTATTTTTTTGTTTATAGCGCAAAAAATAAAAACCGCAGAGGTGATTAAATACCACCAAAAGAAATCTCTATTTGTGGGGGGAAAAAGGACATCAATTTTATTTGGCTACAGCAGTGTCATTGTCAGTTAAAGCGACTCGGTGCCGTATCACAAAAAATGGCCTGGTCTTTAAGGGGGCTGAAGGGATTAATATTAAGCAGGCCATACTGTACATCAAAATGTGGACATATTTCAATCCATGTATGGGTACCCTGATTGTACACAAGTCGATCAACTTGTGTACAACCAGCCTGTCAGTTTTTTTCCTGAACGATTCGTACCGCTGGCTATAGCCAGCAACACTACTCAATGTGTTGTGCCAGCGGGGAAGTCTCCCCACTCTCCTCCCCTAGCAAATCACAATAACCCTGTGGAAGGGATCTCCCCATCATCACTGACTGTCAGTGGCATCGGGAGGGGGTGGTTGGAGCCCTGACTGGGTCCCCAAAAAGCCCCGGATCTCGGGCATGCACAGTTCTGTTATTAGCCCCGACTGATCTGACCCTGAGCGCGGCCGAGTGACATAGCAGGTCCCGCCTTCTGGAGCCTGCAGCGCTTATGATGGACGTCCCACTGGTCCAATGTTGGGATGTGGGACGTTCATCATAGGTGCTGCAGGCTCCAGAAGGTGGGAATTACAATGAGGCCGCCGCGCCACTGTGAGAAGATCCCCACTTGGCGTTTGGGCGGGCGGCTCTCCTCTCCTGCCCTGTCATGGCTCTGGCTGCCTGGAGTGCCTGCTGTCTGCTCTACTGTGATGGGAGTGCCGCACACTGCGGCTGAGCTGCAGCAGGAGGTCACGTCACCTGAAGTCTGGTCAGGTAGCTCAGTGCGTGTCAGTGTGGGTGAGTGTATGTCAGGTAGATAAGTGTATGTCAGGTAGGTCAGTGTGTGTCAGGTAGGTGAGTGTATGTCAGGTAGGTCAGGTAGGTGAGTGTAATGGTCAGTGTATGTCAGGTAGGTCAGTGTGTGTCAGGTAGGTCAGTGTGTGTCAGGTAGGTGAGTGTAATGGTCAGTGTATGTTGGGTAGGTCAGTGTATGTCAGGTAGGTCAGGTAGGTCAGTGTGTGTCAGGTAGGTGAGGAGTGTAATGGTCAGTGTATGTCAGGTAGGTCAGTGTGTGTCAGGTAGGTCAGTGTGTGTCAGGTAGGTGAGTGTAATGGTCAGTGCATGTCGGGTAGGTCAGTGTATGTCAGGTAGGTCAGTGTGGGTCAGTGTATGTCAGGTAGGTCAGTGTGTGTCAGGTAGGTCAGTGTATGTCGTGTATGTCAGGTAAGTCAGTGCATGTCATGTATGTCAGGTAGGTCAGTGTATGTTGTGTATGTCAGGTAGGTCAGTGTATGTCAGGTAGGTCAGTGTATGTCAGGTAGGTGAGTGTGGGTCAGTGTATGTCAGGTAGTTGAGTGTATGTCAGGTAGGTCAGTGTATTTCAGGTAAAACAGTGTATGTCATGTATGTCAGGTAGGTCAGTGTATGTCAGGTAGGTCAGTGTGTGTCAGGTAGGTGAGTGTAATGGTCAGTGTATGTCAGGCAGGTCAGTGTATGTCAAGTAGGTGAATGTAATGGTCAGTGTCAGGTAGGTCAGTGTGTGTCAGGTAGGTCAGTGTATGTCAGGTAAGTCAGTGTATGTCATGTAGGTCAGTGTATGTTGTGTATGTCAGGTAGATCAGTTTATATCAGGTAGGTCAGTGTGAGTCAGTGTATGTCAGGTAGGTCGGTGTGTGTCAGGTAGGTGAGTGTATGTTGTGTATGTCAGGTAGGTCAGTGTATGTCAGGTAAGTCAATGTATGTCAGGTAGGTCAGTGTATGTTGTGTATGTCAGGTAGGTCAGTGTATGTTGTGTATGTCAGGTAGGTCAGTGTGTGTCAGGTAGGTAACACCCCCACCCCTGGTGCTGAAGCCCCTGTTTTTTTTGCCACTTAGCAACACCCCTGCGGACTGTGCTGATGGGGAAATGGAGCAGTCTTCTTTTAGGAAAGAAAATGGGATAATCTATGGCCTACTGTAGACTTTAATTCCACTTTAAGGTCAGCGAATCCAAAATGATGTTTTATTAGATAATCAGTAGAAATAAAGCAAATGTATTTTAGGGGTTCAGATCTCCCCACTTCATCAGGGCTACAATACAAGTTATGCCACGTACACACGACCGGACTTTCCAAACAAGCTGACCTGCCCACACACGACCGGACTTTTCCAGCGGACAAACCGCCGGACTATGGCGGGAGTCCGCCGGACTTTTGAAATGAACGGACTTGCCCGCACACGGAGAAAAGTCCGTTCATTTTGAACGCAGCTCCAGGTAGACGGGACTAGCGAAGGAAGTCAATGTCGCCGCCTCCATCGGCGAGATTGACACCTCGCTGGCTCCATCACCTGGTATGGACTTAAAGGGGAAGCCCTACGCTGAAAAAACGGTGTGGGGGTCCTCCCCAGGGTCCATATCAGACCCTTATCCGAGCATGCAGCCGGGCCGGTCAGGAAAGGGGGTGGGGACGAGCAAGCCCCCCCCCCTCCTGAGCGGTACCAGGCCGCGTGCCCTCAACAGCTCCGTGTGAGCAAGTCTGTTCATTTCAAAAGTCCGGCGAACTAACACACAGACGACCGGATTGTCGAGTCCGGTGGACAATTTTGAGTCAAAACTTCTTTCTAAGTCCGCCGGACTTTTGGGGTAAAAAAGTCCGCCGAAGCCCACACACGATCGAATTGTCCAGCGCACTCTGCTCCAAGTCCGCCGGATAGTCCGATCGTGTGTACGCGGCATAAGAGAATATTGAATTCAGTACTATAGTCCCTAATCTGCAGCTTTCATAAAAAAATAATAATAATCCTGCTGATCCTGCCATGAGGGTCCTTTTTCAAGCACTTCCTGTTACAGGGTGGTTGTGCTCTGTCTTTGTCTCCCAATCATGTTCTCGTGTTGTCACCTGTCGCGTGGGCTTTAGATTTAGACTGCAAGTGGCCGTTTCAACACACATTACAGCAGTGCTCCTCAGCTCCTGTCCTCGGGACCCTCATTTGCTGCTCAGTGATTGCAAGTATTCTACTCTGCATCTCCCCAAGGTAATACTTAAAATCTGGCCTGTTAGTGGGTCCCGAGGACAGGAGCTGAGAACCACTGCATTACACAGACATGGCCAACTGCTGTCATGATCAGGAGAATTGCCCTGAGAAATGCCATGCAGCCGTCGCTGGAGTGCATGTCGACAGGAAGTGGCTGCAAGGAGCCCACAGGAGATCAGCATTGCTGAAATGCAACAAAGGATAAAAAGAAGGTGAAAAGATTTTTATGTTAATAAAATTCAACTTTTAGCACACCTTTAGTAAATAGGGTTGTCACCTGTCCAGGATTCACCCGGACAGTTCGGGTTTTGAATCATGTGTCCGGGTTTCATACCACCTGAAACCCGGACACAATATTCAGAATAGACTGTGGCTACCCAAGTAAGTACCTCAACTGCAGAGTGCATAGTTGTTCACATGGGCCCATACACGGACAGGACAGGAGAGAGGGCTTGATCTGCTCCTCCTCCTTCTCCCACCCTACCCCTCTGTCTGCCCTCTGTACGCTCCAATCCCCAACATTCTGTGCCTCAGGAAAGGGATGTGTGGGCTGGAATTTTGAAGCTCAGCAACCGGCAGATACATTGTGGATGAAAGGTGTTGATGCCTGAGCCTCCATCCTTGGGAGAGTGAGCTCACCATCAAATGTCTTGGTCTTGGTCTGAAGTCTCCCCCCTCCCTCCCTTCTCTCTCCTGCCTCCAAGTCAGTAAGTACACTAAGGTGGAGGACTCAGATGTATGGGGGGCCCTGTGGACTCTGATGAAAGAGGGGCTTTGGGAACCTTAATTTAGGGGGGGGGGGTGCTGGGAACTTTGATGTAAGTGGGAAGTTTGGCGAGCAGAAACCCCCTTACATCGGAGTCCCCCTTTACACCAGAGTCCACAGCGTACCCCCTTAACCACTTCAATACAGGGCACTTAAACACCTTCCTGCCCAGACCAATTTTGAGCTTTCAGCGCTGTCACACTTTGAATGACAATTGCGCGGTCATGCTACACTGTACCCAAATGAAATTTTTATCATTTTTTCCCCACCAATAGAGCTTTCTTTTGGTGGTATTTGATCACCTCTACGGTTTTTATTTTTTGCGCTACAAATTAAAAAATACCGAAAATTTTGAAAAAAAAAATGTTTTTTTTTTTTGTTTCAGTTTCAAAACTTTGTAAATAAGTACGTTTTCTCCTTCACTGATGGGCACTGATGGGGCTACACTGATGGGCACTGATAAGGCGGCACTGATGGGCACCAATGAAGTGGTACTGATGAGGTGGCATTGATGGACACTGATAGGCGGCACTGATAGGCGGCACTGATAGGCGACACGGATGGGCGACACGGATGGACACTGATAGGTGGCACAAATTGGCACTGATAGCTGGCACGGATTGGCATGGATGGGCGGCAGAGATGGGCATGGATAGGCGGCACAGATGGGCATGGATAGGCGGCACAGATGGGCATGGATAGGTGGCACATATGGGCATGGGTGAGCACTGATAGGCGGCACAGGTGGGCACTTATAGGTGGCACAGGTGGGCACTCATAGGCGGCATTGGTGTTATACTGTACTAATGGATGCCAATCAGTGCCAAACAATAATGCATGCCAATCAGTGATGCCCATTGTGGGCACTGATTGGCATCCATTATGGGCACTGATTGGCATCCATTGGGCTGACTGGCATCCCTGGTGGTCTAGGGAGGATTACCTTTTCCCTGGTGGTCTGGTGGCGTCCCTGGTGGTCCAGTGTGGGCATCCTCGGGGGGGCTGTGCTGATAATCGATCAGCACAGACCGGCTCTCCTCTACTCGCGTCTGACAGACGCGAGTGAGGAAAAGCCGATCACCGACTCTTCCCATTTACACTGTGATCAGCCGTGATTGGACACGGCTGATCACGTGGTAAAGAGTCTCCGTTGGAGACTCTTTACCGAGATCGTAGTTGCCGGGTGTCAGACTGACACCCCCCAACAACGATCGCCGCGATGACGTCCGGTCAGGATTATGAAACCACTTTGCCACCGTCAATTTGTAATAGGGCGGGCAGCAAGTGGTTAACAATAAAAATTTGCCATGTGCGGCTAAAGTGTTCGGGTTTGGCTTGAAGAAAAGGTGGCATCCTTATTAGTAAACCAAATGCCATTAAGTAAGGCTAGATTTGCATTGTGTGTTGCATTACTGCAGGGGCTTTAAAGGGTTTGTTAACCCATTTATATAAGACTATGCCAGCCCCTATATTAGAGACTGGCATAGCACACTATGTAAAATATGTAAAAATATACAGATCCTGGTCCCTTAGGCTGGGTTCACACCTATGCAGTTTTAGTGCTTTTTGCATTTTGCATATTTGCACTACAGTCCATTTAACATGGTTTCCTATGGAACACGTTCTGTAGTGACATTGACATTGCTCCAAATCAGGGACGTTCCCTTGAAATGAGGGACAGTTGGGAGCTATGGTATACAGGTTACTACAATTTGCGGTTCTGAATTCGTTTAATATTCTAATACATTATTGAATATTGCATTCTCTATCACACAGACCGTTCAAGATCCCGTTCCTCTAATTTACAAATAAGCCCTATTTGATTTTGGTGTTGATTGTACTGCAGTCTATGGACAGCAGGGGGCAGGAGATGAATATTCTGTGAAAATCTGCATTCATTTAGGACAGAGACAAGTGAGCGGTGACATGATGCTTGGAGTGTCTGAAATGAAACGCTGGTATTTTATTCTCACTGTCCAATGCAGAGGCTCTGATTAACCTGTACGTAGGCCACAATGCCGGGGCGACACCTCTGCATAGTCTGCGTCGGTGATTAGCGATGATTGTCCTGCAGTGGATGGCTTTGAATTCCACTTGGATCATTCGTCTATAGCCATGCCCAGGTCTCATGAATAACGCGAGGGTCGAAAAAATGTTGGCTGTCATTAATTCTGAGATCAGATCCTTGGATCCATCGCCTGCCTTGTAACAGCAAGCAGTAGAACCAGCACAGTACGGGTTAAATTTGGCAATTGAAATGCATCTTTCCACAGGTTTTCCACGCATCTCTGTGCATTGCGTGAAGGGCACCAGATTTTTTTTTTGCAATGGGCTACTTGCAAGATGCTGGGGGTGGCATTAACCATTATTGGCACCACCGCGTGTCTGCTACAGGGCAGTACAATTTGCACACAGGCACAAGGTCTGAACCTAGCCTTACCTTACTCAAAGAGATAGGGGGTGCTGTTGCTGGCTTCAGTCTGGTAATGCTAGTTGTCTGGCTGTCTGTGGCTTCAGTTCTTCCTAATTGCGGGATTAAAGTAAATTCAAAAATCCTGATCTGTGTACTTTTTCCATGTCAGGGGAAAGCCAGGGGAGTTTGACAGCCAGGCAACAAACATTTTCACAAAGAGATCAGCTGACTATTGTGCAAGAGTGTTTATTTGCTTAAAGCGGAGTTTCACCCAGAAATTGAACTTCCGCAGATCGGATTCAGGAGGGAGGGGGGAGCGGATACCTGTCAAATCCAGGTATCTGCTCCCACTTCTGGGGAAAGACTACACAATGTCTGTCCCCCCCCCCCCCCCCCCATTGCCTTCTGGGACACACACAGTTCCCAGAAAACAGCAGGGACCATTCAGAACGCGCAGCGTGACTCGCACATGCGCAGTAGGAAACAGGCCGCAAGGCTTCAATTCCTGTTTCCTTTAGTAAGGATGCCTACTACACCTGCACCCGGAGTCGAGGGATGGGTCGGCTTCGGGTGTCGACATTGCGGGCTCCCAGGACAGGTAAGTGTCCTTATATTAAAGGTCAGCAGCTATAGTATTTGTAGCTGCTGACTTTTTTTTTTTTTTTCGCAGGCGGAAGTCCGCTTTAAAGCATTGGAATCCCTCTAGTAGCTTGCCCCTCCACCTATCAATCAATAGAGTTACAGTGACTTGAAAAAGTATTCACACCCCTTGAAATTTTCCACATTTTGTCATGTTACAACCAAAAACGTAAATTCATTTTATTGGGATTTTATGGGATAGACCAACACAAAGGGGCACATAATTGTGAAGTGGAAGGAAAACGATAAATGGTTTTAACATTTTTTTTACAAATAAATATTCAAAAAGTATGGGGTACATTTGTATGGCGCCCCCCTGAGTCAATACTTTGTAGAACCGCCTTTCACTGCAATTACAGCTGCAAGTCTTTTTGGGGATGTCTCTACCAGCTTTGCACATCTAGAGAGGGACATTTTTGCCCATTCTTCTTCACAAAATAGCTCAAGCTCTGTCAGATTGGATAGAGAGCGTTTGTGAACCACAATTTTCAAGTCTTGTCTCAGATTCTCAATTGTATTTAGGTCTGGGCTGTGACTGGGCCATTCTAACACATGATTATGCTTTGATCTAAAATCATGCCATTGTAGCGCTGGCTGTATGTGTTGGGTCGTTGTCCTGCTGGAAGGTGAAACTCCGCCCCAGTCTCAAGTCTTTTGAAAACTCTGACAGGTTTTTTTCTAAGATTGCCCTGTATTTCTATCCATCCATATTCCCATCAACTCTGACCAGCTTCCCTGTTCCCGCTGAAGAAAAGCATCCCCCCAACATGATGCTACCACCATCATGTTTCACAGTGGGGATGGTGTGTTCAGGGTGATGTGCAGTGTTAGTTTTCCTCCACACATAATGTTTTTGCTTTTAAGCCAAAAAGTTACATTTTGGTCTCCTCTGACCAGAGCACCTTCTTCCACATGTTTGCTGTGTCCCCCACATGGCTTCTCGCAAATTGCAAAAGGGACTTCTTATGGCTTTCTTTCAACAATGTCTTTCTTCTTTTCTTTCTTCCATAAAGGTCAGATTTGTGGAGAGCACGACTAATAATTGTCCTGTGGACAGAATCTCCAACCTGAGCTGTGGATCTCTGCAGCTCCTTCAGAGTTACCATGGACCTTTTGGCTGCTTGTCTGATGAATGCTCTCATTGCCTGGCCTATTAGTTTAGGTGGACGGCCATGTCTTGGTAGGTTTGCAGTTGTGCCATACTCTTTCCATTTTTGGGTTTGATGGATTTGACAGAGCTCCATGAGATGTTCAAAGCTTGAGATATTTTTTTAGAACCTAACCCTGCTTTAAACTTCTCCATGACTTTGTCCCTGACCTGTCTGATGTGTTCCTTGGCCTTCATGATGCTGCTTGCTCACTAAGGTTCTCTAACAAACCTATGAGGGCTTCACAGAACAGCTGCATTTATACTGAGAATACTTTACACAGAGGTGGACTCTATTTACTAATTAGGTGACTTCTGAAGGCTTTTGGTTGTTTCCACTAGATTTTAGTTAGGGGTATCAGAGTAAAGGGGGCTGAATACAAATGCACAAAAATACTAAATTCTGAAAACCATTTATCATTTTCCCTCCACTTCACAATTATGTGCCACTTTGTGTTGGTCTATCACATAGATAGGTTTGGTTGTAACATGACAAAATGTGGAAAATTTTCCAGGTGTCTTCAGTTCGGCCCAGGAAATTAGATGTCCTCATCACCCTCTTTGGCCTTTTTCACAAGGGCAGCCAGGGGGTGGTAAGAACAGGTGGTTACTGACCCCTGACCACCCATCTACCATCTAACATACAGCTGGGGGGGGGGGGGGGCTGCATATGTGTGCTGTGGCCATGGCAAAATTAAAGGGACATGTTGAGTTGACAGACGGCACCGCTTGTCAAATTCACCTCTTTAGATCAGCGGGGTTGTGTCTCATCCATGAGCCAGTCACTTGGCTTGTGGTTGTGGTGCATTAGCTCCTATCAAAGAAAACCAAAACAGGGATTCGGGCAGTGGTAGGATCACCTCCTGAATCACTGCAAGCTGCAGTCCAATGGGGATCACTTTTCAGAAACTGCTGCAATGTGAACTTATCTGTCTTTCTCCAAGGGTAGGCTGATCCTAAATGCCGCAGAAAGCAGTACCAAGTAATGACATAAAGCTGCTCTCTACAGCATTCTCCAAGGAATCCAGGGCAAGGGGTGGTGTTTTGACACCCTGGGCTCACAGGAAGTGGGTTGAATAGTGTGGAGTGTCATTTGACCCAGAGGAGTAGTGGGCACTGGATTGGTGAGTGGGTAAGTCTGCCAGGGAAGGGGGTGCAGGAGGAGTATTGCAGTTGAAGCTTCGTGCAGGGGACTGAGATTTTATATTTTTTGCCCAAGCTGAATTAGACTTTAATGCTCAGTAGGCTTGTTACAAGTCCAATAATATGGCAGCAATCAGCTTAGGTATAAAGATCAACAATGGCATTGGTTTCCTTTAGATTCAGAAAATACCAGATGTCTGATTGTCTTTGACTTCTTGCTGCTTTGGTTAATGTCCCTACAGTACTTGTCTTCCATCTTTATTGGCAGGAGCTCCAAGGTGCTGTGGAGACGTAGAGAAGACTCCACCAAAAATGCTGCAGGAAGACTACTAAGTTCATCATCTATTTGTCACAGTATCCTACATATGTGTATATGCAAAGCTGGCAAACCACTAGAAGTGAGCTAGAAGGCAGGCTGCAGGTGCTCATTGTGGGGGGTAAATCTCCTAGACGTGGACACCATTGTCAAAAGAATGATTTCCCTCACACATTATGTTGCAGTTCCAAGTGTTACTGAGACAGGAAGTCAGAAGACATCTCCCCAATGAGGACATGCACTTTAATAAATGAACAAAACGACATCTGTACATCAGTTGGAGTGGAGAAGTCCCATCATTAGACCTTATCTTGTAATTTTAGTAAAAGATATATTCGGGAGCAGATAGTGCTAACTTTCTGATGAAAATGCCACTTGCCCAGCTGTCACTGGTTTTAATACTTGGAATCAATACCCTACAGCAGCCTTTCTCAGCCTTTTCAACATGGAGTAACACTTGAAATAACTTTTTGATCTCAGGGAACCCCTACTAAAAATGACTATATCTACAACTCATAATACATTAGTGTGATGGTGAATAGGAAGAATGGTCCTTACACTTGTGGTCATTGGAAAGAATTCCCACCTTACAGATAGCTAAAAAGATCAATGGTGTCAGTGGGAACTGCTCTGAGAGACAGAAATTTCCCTTTGCTCAATGAACCCCTAGCAACCTCTGGAGGAACCCTATGGCTCCATGGAACTAGGGTTGCCACCTCACCCCTTTAAACCTGAACACATATGAATTACACAGATTCTAAGGCTAATTTAAAGAGGAAGTAAACCCTGATGAGTTTACTTCCTCTTTCATTCCCTGCAAAGGTAAAGCATAATGGACTACTATGCATCGCATAGTAGTCCATTATGTGTCACTTACCTGACACAGGAGCCAGCGAAGTCACCGCTGTCCCCTGTAGTCCGGCGCATCCATCTTCTCGGTGGGTCTCGCTGCTCCAACGCTGTCATTCGGCGAAGCCGCGATGACGTCACTCCCGTGCATGCGCACGGGAGCTGCCACGCGCGGCATATCGCCGTTGACGGGTGCCACGCTCAGTGCGCCTGCGCGCCGCTGTCTACGGAGCATGCGCCGTAGACAGCAGGGCCTGTCTTTCGGCTAATAGATATTTCTTGGACCTACAGGTAAGCCTCAATCTAGGCTTACCTGTAGGTCAAAGTGTGTTGTAAGTGAGTTTATTTAACGCCTTAAAGAGGAAGTAAACCCTGATGGGTGTTACTTCCTCTTTGTTTCCCTGCAAAGGTAAAGCATAATGGGCTACTATGCATCACATAGTAGCCCATTATGTGACACTTACCTGCAGGAGAAGCCTGCGATGTCCCTGTCTTCTTCGCTAGTAGCAAGCGTCCATTCTTCACCCCTCTTCCTTCCAGGGGCTGCAAACTCCAGCTCTGTGACTGGCCGGAGTCACGTGACGTCACGTGACATCACTCCCACGCATGCACACGGGAGCCGCCTTTAACAGCATGACCTGAGATAGAAACGGCACAGCATGCCCCTTCTAAGCCCTTGTACACACGGTCGGACATTCCGACGGTAAATATCTGATCGGACCGTGTTGTCGGATAATCCGACCATGTGTGGGCTTCATCTGACTTTTTCCGTCAGAATGTCCGACCAACATAGTTTGAGAGCTGGATATAAAAAAATTTCGACAACATGATCCGATCGGACTTTGTCCGATCATTTGTAGAGAATTCCGATCAGACAAAGTGCCACGCATGCTCAGATCAAATTCCTAGACCAAAGCTATTGGCTACTAGCCTGATCATAGTCCCGTCGTAACTAAATAACGTCACCACGTTACGTACGATCGGATTTTCCGACAACTTTGTCCGACTGTGTGTATGCAACACCAGTTTCGGACAAAATCCATCGGAAAAAATCTGACTGATTTTGTTGTCGAAATGTCCGACCGTGTGTATAAGGGCTTACTCTGGCGCATGCGCAGGAGAAATCACCGTACAGCGGTTTGCAAATATCTCCTAGACCATGCAGGTCTGGGAGATATTTCTTGCACCTACAGGTAAGCCTTAATCTAGGCTTACCTGTAGATTAAAGTGGTTGTAAAGGGTTTACAACCACTTTAATTTTCCTTTAGAACCTGTGTAATTAATATGTGTTCGGTTTTAAAAGAATGAGGTGGCAACCCTACGTGGAACCCTGCTTCAGAAACCCAGCATGTATATGCAGCATACTCCTTGCAGCCATAGACCTAAAGCTTGGGTGTGGCAGTGAAATGATGGATGGCGCTATTGAATGCAAAGTTCAAACAGAAGTATAACTGGCACATCATTAAAAAAAGTATAAGCAAAAACCTTTATTAAGTACCAAATTGACATTGTGGACCCCTTTGTGAAACAGGAAGGGGCCACTGCTTGCCACTACCTGCCTGAGGTCATCAGTGGCCAACTTTGCCTTGTCCTATGGTAGAGAATATCTGGTTTCGGACTACACTTCAGCAAGCAAGCAGTGAAGGAAGTTGTAATAAAAGTCAAACTCCTGATCTACAGATTGATTGTTCAAGGTCATTGGGTCAGAAAGTATTGAGGCCTTTGGACAAACATAATAGCCAGGCAACTAGCATTCTCGGTAACGGCATCCTGAGTATTTGCTCAGTACACATCTGGCAGTCTTTTTTTTTTTTCAGTCTTTGGTCCCTCATGCCAGAGATTTAAAGGTTAATCCTCCTGTTCCTTCACCAAAGCGGTTTTTCAGCATTCTGAATATGCCCTTTAATTCTCGAGTCTCCACTGCTTCCCAATCTGCTGAGCGGTTCTGCTACATCACAATGGAGCCGCAAGCCTCCTCTGACAATCTGGAGCTCCTATTCTCTGCCTCTGTGTACTGAGCCTCGCTCCCCGTGGCCTGCCGCTTTGTGACTTCCCAGCGTGGCCGGCCTGCTCTATTTTTAGCCACCCGGGCAATTTCTCACAAGGGATGGAGAAAGCTGTATTGAATTGACCACAGGCTAGTTCTTGGAGCTGAAAAGTTCCTCGTATTATTCTAGCTTCAATGCAGAGATCGGAGCGGGGGGCAATTTTCTTTCCCCTATTTTTTTATAATATAAAACTCTTTTTTTTTTTTTTTTTCATTACGAACACAACTATGGAAGACAATAGCAAACCCTGAGTACAAGCCAGCTGGACTGAGCTGTACAGGGCTCTAGGGATTTCAAGTATAACTTATTCATAAAAACTAGCAGAAAGGTAAATTCGGATTCTCCTTTCATATTCTGCTAGGGGGCTGGTAACATACAAATTTTCCTGTTAGGGCCGACAGGTTTTTTTTGTTGGCAGACATGAGGGAAGGGGTCTGGAGGGGGGTTTATTGCAGCAAATCAAGCTCTTGGTTATAGGTGGTGAAGGATCTGTGCAATGAGACAATGGTCAGACATGGGGATATCAAGAACTAATGGGGAGAAGGTCTTGTATAGATGCATGGGTGCTCTGTCCAAGAAGGCTGAGGTCATTGTTCCTGGCATGTTCTTGGGTGATAGGTTAGGACCCCAAGTGTGCTTTCCCTTATAATGCCAGTGGATGGTGGGAGGGGGGGGGGGGTGATTATCCATTGGCGATAGACAGTGGGGCTCCTTGCACAGAACTAAAGGGGAGACTGTCATGTAAAGAAGGATGGGTGTTCTGTCCTTGAAGAGCAAGGCTATTGTTCCTGATGTATCCTTGAAGGACAGGCTAAGACCCGTGGATACATTTCGCTGCTCGTTCAGTAGTGGAAGTTGGTAGAGGATGATCATCCATTGGTAATAGGTGGTGGGGCTCTGCGCAAGAAGATAATGGTCAGGCATGGGGACATCAAGGTTTGAAGGAGACAATGTCATGTGTAGATTCCTGGGTGCTCTCTCCCTTGACAAAGTGAGGTCCGTGGCATTTACCTGGGTGACAGGCTAACACCCATCTGTGCTTTCCACTGTACTGCTGGTAATGTGGCAGCCAGGAGAGGGTGAGCACTAGATGGTGGCACACAGCCTGCTTGAGAGCATGGCCAGGGTTACTGAAATTGCCTATCCATCTGCAGTCTTAAATCTATGTAAGGGCATTTTTACTTGTAACTTTTGGAATAAGGAGGGAAAGGTTAGACCCTCTTTCAAGTTTTTTTTTTTGTTGGGAACATTTATCTCTCTGTTCATCTTGGTGACCACTATCAGCCGAAACATAAGGGGAGGAGAAATTCATAATTACTGCACTGTTGCTAGAGCAAGAGGTAAAAGAAAATACTCTTATGCTGTGTGCACACGATCGGAATTTTGGTTGCAAAAAGCTCTGATGGTTTTCCCGACGGAATTCCGACGGGATTTCGCTCAAGGAGGGAGGGAGAAGGAAAGAAAGAAAGAAAGAAAGAAAGAAAGAAAGAAAGAAAGAAAGAAAGAAAGAAAGAAAGGAGAAAAAGGAAGGAAGAGTGAAGGAGAGAAAGAAAGAGAGAAAGAAAATTGGAGGGAGAGAGAAGGAAAAAAATAAAGGAAGAAGGAAAGGAAGTTAGAAAGAGGGAGAGAGAGAAGGAAAGAAGGAAATAAAGAAAGAAAAGAAAGAAGGGAAGAAAGGGGGAAAAGGTAAAAGAAAATACTCTTATGCTGTGTACACACGATCAGAATTTTGGTTGCAAAAAGCTCTGATGGTTTTCCCGACAGAATTCCGATGGGATTTCGCTCAAGGAGGGAGGGAGAAGGAAAGAAAGAAAGAAAGAAAGAAAAAAAGGAGAAAAAGGAAGGAAGAGTGAAGGAGAGAAAGAAAGAGAGAAAGAAAGAAAGAAAGAAAGAAAGAAAGAAAGAAAGAAAGAAAGAAAGAAAGAAAGAAAGAAAGAAAGAAAGAAAATTGGAGGGAGAGAGAAGGAAAAAAATAAAGGAAGAAGGAAAGGAAGTTAGAAAGAGGGAGAGAGAGAAGGAAAGAAGGAAATAAAGAAAGAAAAGAAAGAAGGGAAGAAAGGGGGAAAGGGTAAAAGGAAATACTCTTATGCTGTGTACACACGATCAGAATTTTGGTTGCAAAAAGCTCTGACGGTTTTCCCGACGGAATTCCGACGGGATTTCGCTCAAGCTTGTCTTGCACACACACGGTCACAATAAATTCCAACCGCGGTGACGTACAACACAAATTACGGGACTAGAAAAAGGAAGTTCAATACCCAGTAGCCAATAGCTTCCATCTCGTAGTTGAATTTGAGCACGCGTGAGTTTTTGCGTGTCGGAATTGCATACACACGATCAGAATTTCCGAAAGTTTTTCTGTCTGAAAAATTGAGAACATGCTCTCAAATTTTTGCTGGTGGAAATTCGGCCAGCTAAATTCCATTGGAGCATACACACGGTCGCATTTTCCAATGAAAGGCTCTCATCGGTCTTTTGCTGGCCGAAATTCCCATCGTGTGTATGCGGAATTCAATTGACTTTGGAGAAATGTTCCCTCAGTTCTTTGTGCATCTTCAGGATAGGAAGTGGAAGGAAAAATCCCCAGCAGGACACAGGCAACAACAACTCTCTAGATAGGGGTTCTAATGCCTCTCCTACTCTTACCAAAAAATTTTTATAAAAATAAAAACTTTGGCTTTACAAACACTTTAAAGTATAAAGCCAAAACTTTTTTCCTAGTTTTTGATAGAGTAGTAGGGAATATTTAAAACCCCCATGCTTTTGCCTTCTGTGACTTACTTTGGAAATGTATCTTTACTGGAGGCACCACAGGAAATTAAAAACAAAGCTTTAAGATTATAAAAATCCCCTCTTAGACTAATGGCACCCATTGGATATATTCCTCTTCTAATGATAATGCAACATTTTTGGATTTTCCCGCTTGTTGAAAACGATATTAAAGTTTTTGTTTTTTTAATAACAAACATGTCCTACTGTACTTACCTGCTCTGTGTAATGGTTTTACACAGAGCAGCCCCAATCCTCTTCTTGGGTTAGTCACTGGCACCCCTGGCTCCTCTTCCTTCACCAGTGCCCGATATACCAAGCTGCCTGCTATGAGGGCACTAGTGTATGCTCACTCCTGAGCCCCGCTCTATGTGTCCATATGACACATAGAGTCGTGGCTTGGCCCTGCCCCTCACTCTCTCCTCATTGGCTCACCGGTTAGGATTAACAGCATTGGCAGCCAATGGCTCCCGCCGCTGTCTCAGCCAATGAGGCGACAGAGATTCAGGACAGCCAAGGCTCTCGTGCACATCACTGGATCGAGAGGGTGCTCAGGTACGTTTTAGGGGGGCTGCGAGGGTAGCTGCACACTGAAGGTTGGTTAGTTTCATGCATAGAATGCATGAACATAAAAAAACCTTCTGCCTTTACAACCAACTTATGGGGTAACTCCACTTTTGTGGGGGATAAAAAATATTAAAAAAAAATCTAATAATATAGCATATACAATTGCAACTCAAATCATATTGCAATTTAATGTTTTTAAAAATTCCCTTTTTGGTGAGGCCCTGTCACTTTCCTCATTAGTGCCCTGCAGGTGCAGCAGCTGGTTGATAATTATGAAACCATTCCCATTAGATTCACTTACCACATGGACACAGACAAACACACAGGTTTTTCAAAATAACAAAAGGTAGGAATCTGCAACAACGTTTGTTAAAATCCCTGAAATGCACATTTCCCAGAGGGGAATGTTTTTTTCTCAACAAAAGTAGAATAACTTTAAGTTTCAGTGACAATGATCACCAAGACATGAGAGTCAATGTCCAAAAAAAGAAAAACCTGAATACAGGATAAAGCATAGAAGCTTCACCCCGCTTAGAAAAGTCCAGAATATTATGGTGTGGGGTTGTTTTTCAGGGGTTGGGTTTGGCCTCTTTGTTCCAGTGGAGGGAACTCTTAAGGCGTCAGCATACCAAGACATTTTGGACAATTTCATGCTCCCAACTTTGTGGGAACAGTTTGGGGACGGCCCCTTCCTGGTCCAACATGACTGCGCACCAGTGCACAAAGGAAGGTCCATAAAGACGTGGATGAGTGAGTTTTGTGTGAACTTGACTTATCTGCACAGAGTCCTGACCTCAACCCAATAGAACACATTTGAGATGAATTAGAGTAGAGACTGTGAGCCAGGCCTTCGTTCGCATCAACATCAGTGCCTGACCTCACAAATGTGCTTCTGGAAGAATGGTCAAACATTCCCCATAGACACACTTCTAAACCTTGTGGACTTTTGTCTGAAGGGCGTTGGCCCAAACTTGTCTTGCATACAAACTGCAAGGAATTGATGGCCAACAAATACGAACGTAGAGACGTACTTACATTGTTTTTCAGCTCTTTATCGCACTTTAGCGCCACCCTTTGAGCTCCTTCTGTTAGTATCATGTTAGTAGAAGTTTAGTGAGAGTTGATTTTCGCTTTTCATTTTGCGCTTTTCATTTAGTTTCTCAACCAGACATGTTGCAGAATCGGAGGAGATAATGTGATATTTATTATTGGCCTTGGAGTTATTGCTTTGACATTATTTTTTTGGTTGAATAATAATGATTTGATTTGGTATATTTTGTATATTTTTGGATGCATAGAATTCACTTTTTGGTTAAGTTCTATTGGCAGATATCATGTCTAATTTAATTTGTTTTCTTTTTTAATGCACAATAAAAAAATTGTGTAGAATAATACTTGGCTGTGTGTTTTACTTCAAATGACAGTTGGGGACTCGGCAGTTACATTTTATAAAATACAATGTAAAATTGACAAGGGACACCAACATAGTTGTATCTTTGATCTTAAAAACTACGGGATAATGGTGTTGTGGCAACTTGCCCAAATAAAAATAAAAAAACATACTAATATTATTTTTGATATCACTAGAAAAAAAAAGCCTTTGAAAATTCATTTGCAATAATTCCATCAATATCACCAGCAAAGCAGCTTCATTATTATCCCATTAAAGAAGAAGAGAATTGTGCGCTGCATTTGGAGATTTCATAATTTGACAGGTCGCGAATGTTAATTCTCCATTATGAACGCTGGTTTACAAGACCGACCAATCTACTGCTCCCTGTCATCAGGAGTAGTGATAGCTGTCCTGTCAGTGGAAGCCCATCCCCCCTCCACAGTTAGAACACCTCCCTAGGACACACCTAACCCATTGATCGACCCCTAGTGTTTAAAGCGGAGGTCCACCCTAAATTACAGTCCTAGGTCTATGTGATCCCCTCTTCCCTAATCGCTAGGTAACCCCCTTACCTTTCAGCTGTCTTCTTCTGTTCTTTTCTTATTTTAAATTTTCTGCCTCTGGAGATTGCGGAAAGGGGTGGGGCTTCAGCGGCAGGTCACTTCTTCCTGTCTGCCGCAGGGGCTCCTGGGATCGTTTTTTTTTTTCCCCAGGAGTCTGTGCTGTGCCCAGGCTCGAGATCTCGCGCGAGGAAGAGAAGGGAAGTGACGTCATCACGACACCCACGTTCTCTTTGTTTCATTGTTTATCTCCGTTGCCATCACAACGGGGCGGGTTTTCCGACGACAACACCCGTTGTCATGGCAACCGGAGCTGTTGACGGCGCTCGATATTGCGCTGACTGCGCATGCGCGAGATCTTTTATCGAACGGGCGGTGCACGCTGGTCTTTTAGCAGCACACTCTCCCGGAAGAGGATGCCTGTGGGCTTCACATGCCCACAGGCAAAATGACAACCGTCAGGAGACGGTTTTATAAAATCGTTTTCGATGAGAAAACAGCATGCTGCTGTTTTGAAAAAAAGAAAAAGTAAGTTTTATATTTCATAATACTAATGATTGTCAGTATGCCACAAAAAAAAAAAAAGGTTAAAGACAGTGGAATCCCGCTTTAATCCCTTCCCTGCCATTTTCAATTACACAGTAATCAGTGCATTTTTATAGCATTATTATGGTCCCAAAATGGTGTCAAAAGTGCCCGATGTGTCCGCCATAATGTCGCAGTCATGATAAAAATCGCGAAAAATAATAATAATAAATATGCTATAAAACGATCCCCTATTTTGTAGATGCAATTACTTTTGTGCAAACCAATCAATATACGTTTATTGCGATTTTTTTTAAATCAAAAATATGTAAAACAATACATATCGGCCTAAACTGAGGAAAAAAAAAATGTTTTTTTATATATTTTTTGGGGATATTTATTATAGCAAAAAGTAAAAAATATTGCTTTTGTTTAAAAATTGTCGCTTTTTTTTTGTTTATAGCGTAAAAAATAAAAATGCCATAAAACTATTCCCTATTTTGTAGACAGGATAACGGGGCAGCACATTGGTGTAGTGGGTAGCACTCTCACCTAGGAGTAAAAAGGGTCACTAGTTCAAATCCCAACCACGACACTACCTGCCTGGAGCTTGCATGTTCTGCCTATGTGAATGAATGAATGAATGAAATACTTGTATAGCGCACAATGCGAACTGAATCGCCTCTAGGTGGGTTTCCTTCGGGTACACTGGTTTCCTCCCACACTCCAAAGACATGATGGTAGGTTAAAGAGGAAGTAAACCCTGATGAGTTTACTTCCTCTTTCATTCCCTGCAAAGGTAAAGCATAATGGACTACTATGCATCGCATAGTAGCCCATTATGTGTCACTTACCTGACACAGGAGCCAGCGAAGTCACCGCTGTCCCCTGTAGTCCGCCGCATCCATCTTGTTGGTGGGGTCGCACAGCTCCGCCGCTGTCATTCGGCGAAGCCGCGATGACGTCACTCCCGCGCATGCGCACGGAAGTCGACGCGCGCGGCAGCTCCATTCTTGGAAATGCCGCGCTCAGTGCGACTGCGCGCAGCTGTCTACGGCGCATGCGCCGTAGACAGCGGTTCCCTTTTTCGGGCAAATATCTCCTAAACCATATAGGTTTAGGAGATATTGCTTGGACCTACAGGAAAGCCTTAATCTAGGCTTACCTGTAGGTCAAAGTGGTTTGTAAGGGTTTACAACCACTTTAATTGGATTCTGTCCAAAATTGGCCTTAGTATGAATGGGGACCTTGGATTGTGGGCTCCTTGAGGGTAGGGACTGGTGTGAGTGTGCGATATACAGGGATAGGGACAATTGTAGACGCTCACTCAGGTTGAACTGGATGGACTATGTAACTTCTGCGCAAATCAATCAATATACGCTTATTGCAATTTTTTCTTTACCAAAAATATGTAGAACAATACATATTGGCCTGAATTGAGAAAAAAAAAATAGTTTTTTATATATTTTTTGAGGATATTTATTATAGCAAAAAGTAAAAAATATTGCTTTTTTTTTCAAAATTGTCGCTATTTTTTGTTTATAGCGCAAAAAATAAAAACCGCAGAGGTGATCAAATACCACCAAAAGAAAGCTCTATTTGTGTGAAAAAAAAAAGGACGTCAATTTTTTTTGGGAGCCACGTCGCGCGGCCGCCCCATTGTCAGTTAAAGCGACGCAGTGCCGAATCGCAAAAAGTGCTCTGGTCAGGAAGGGGGGTAAATCCTTCTGGGGCTGAAGTGGTTAAATAATGTTTTTGGTTTGTAGTGGTTATGCCGCGTACACACGATCGGATTTTTCTGGTGGACCAGAGTCCCTCGGACAATTCGATCGTGTGTGGACTCCAGCGGACCTTTTCTTCCCAAAAGACCGGTGGACCTAGAAATAAGACTGGCTTCAAATTTGTCCGGCTTTTAGCGGACAATCCGTTCGTCTGTATGCTAGTCCAACAGACTAAAACCGACGCTAAGCAGCTATTGGCTACTGGCTATGAACTTCCTTATTCTACGTCATCACGTTGGAATCCGTCAGACTTTTGGAGTGATCGTGTGTCGCCAAGTCCGTTTGTTTGAAAGTCTAGCGGGCCTCAGCTGCAAAGTCCGTCGGATCGTCCGCCGGACCAAGTCCGTCGAAAAAGTCCGGTCGCGTGTACGCGCCATTAGATGCAGATGAAGATCCGCTTTAAGGATGAAAGCAAAAAAAGGAGCAGCTCTCTGCCCACCAAACAGCATGCCACGCTGCTTGACTCCCCAGCTGAAGTGAGGGATGGCGTGAACACCTGCAGGAGCAGGTGCTTATTTTTTAATTACGAAGCAGTTAACGAGGGGATTAAACGAATCTGTCGCCCTATCAGAAAACTCTCCTAAATAAATCGCGTTATATTTTAATCCGTTCAGTCATTCCTTTCACTCTGGTGACAGGAACATAAACTCAGCAAACAGAACGCTTCCATATATCAGCCCGGAACAGTTAATCATGCAAACTTCCATTCAGCTAATGTGAGTCAGTTGTTCATTAGCCGTCTTGCGACTGTTCCCTCGATCCCTCATACGGCGAAAAAGATGAATCCAATTAATTAGAATTAAGTGTGAAGGGAATGCTGACTCCAAATTGATTCTGTACATTGATGCAAATAGATAGACATTTAGGTAGACGCGCATGTACAGGCGCTATCAATGAGCTATATTAATCCGTGTTACGGGTCAGCGCATCATGATTACATATTAGCTGTCATCGGAGGACCTTTACGAGCTGTGACCTGTATACCGCAGCTTCCAAATCAAGAAGAGGACCCTGTAGAAGCATGCACAACTTTTTATCTTTTGGCGTTTCTGCATGCCGTTGGCCCCCGATTCCTATGGGCGGAGGGCAAATGGAGCTTTTTCACTATGAGCCTTTGTCGTTTGCCAATTCATTGACCCATACGGAGAGTGGGCATGGTGCTGTAGATGAATGCCGAGTCACAGCCAAACAGTGCAAAAAATAAAAAATAAATGAGTGCACTGGCCCCGTGAAGCACCTTCTACCATTTATTATGAATAAAACATAAATATATATTCACAGACATAGAGTTTTGCAAGGTCAATCACGTTATGGTCCGACTATACAGGCGATTCATTTTGCACCACATCCCAAATTTGAAATGAAAAAAATGACAGAGATTGGAAGGAGGGATTTTAACGGTGCAACTTAATAGAATGAAAACAAGAAAATAAAAATATACGAAAAAGATTTTTTATTACAATCGAGGTTAAAAAGTGTATATATATATATATATATATATATATATATATATATATGTATATATATTGTACAAGTGAGACAATGCACAAGACTTTACAATAGTTCGTATGCACAGTCGTGAAAAATCGCAGGTAGGACTGAGAAGGTAATCATTGCACATTAGCCCGACATGTTTCGCTGTCTGCTTCTTCAGGGGGTGTGAAAATATGACAAAACAAATACCCCTGCCGTATCCAACCTCAGCTCAGCCACAGCTCAAAGTCTCACACCTGCCTAATGCCGTGTACACACGATCGGAATTCTCGTCGGAAAAAGCTCTGATGGTTTTCCCGACGGAATTTTCGACAGAATTCGGCTCAAGCTGTCTTGCCTACACACGGTCACACCAAATTCCGATCGTTTATAACACAGTGATGTACAACACGTACGACGGGACTAGTAAAAGGAAGTTCAATAGCCAGTAGCCAATAGCTTCTGTCTCGTAGTTGAATTTGAGCATGTGTTATTTTTGGCGTGTCGGAATTGCATACACACGATCGGGATTTCCAAAAGAAAGTTCTTCCATCGGGAAAATTGAGAACATGCTGTCAAATTTTGACTGGCGGAAATTCGGACAGCTAAATTCCGATGGAGCATACACATGGTCGCATTTTCCGATGAAAAGCTCTCATTGGTCTTTTTCTGGGCGGAATTCCGATCGTGTGTACGCGGCATAAGCTGGGTGCTGGCGGTAGTGACTTTCCTCCGTTGTGCGGACTAGATCGTCTGGCTTGTTCCTGCCCTCTATGATTACATGGGATGCCCTCGTTGGGTCATTTTAGGCATTTGCAAATGTGTGCTAACTAAACCCCTGCTTTTAACAGACGGTTAGACAGGTTCATTTGGTTGGTCAGCAGACTGGTTGGTGAGTTGAGCTATGGAATTGTCTTTGTTTTATATGTATATGCCCTCCTCGCTGTGAAGGCCAGTTATGGGTGTGGGCAGTGGCCAGTTTTTTGTTACTGTTTGTATATATGGTCCGGGAACACACTGGGCACCTTCGCTGCCATTGTGCTCTTTCTGGGTGTCCAGTGTGCTCCTGTTCCTTTAAGAGGGCTTGGGCAGTCTCCAGGCACCTGTCCCACATCTATCCATTCCATGCATGTGCTTCCACTGTGGAGACACTTATAAATTTGTAGTGTTAGGACTGCAAGCCACACAGGGTACCGTGACGAGGCCTTGCAGCTTTCACATGTGTTTGCAAATGTGTGCTAACTAAACCCCTGCTTTTAACAGACGGTTAGACAGGTTAATTTGGTTGATCAGCAGACTGGTTGGTGAGTTGAGCTATGGAATTGTCTTTGTTTTATAGGGGGACCAAGGCATCTGGGAGAACTGGATGTGAGCAGGGAAGGTGATTGGCATGGCGGGGGGCAAATACTCAAACTGACCCCATTATAGTTCTGTCTGCAGCAGCTGAAAGTTGGCTTCTTCTGCTCTCCCTCCCACCGGCTTTCAGCTGCTGCAGAGAGAGCCATACAGAAGATCAGTTCCAGTAACTGCCCCCCGCCGCACCGATCACACCCTCCCTGTGCATTATACATTTCACACTGCTGCCAGGCCTCTCTGTGTCCCCCCTCTACCCCCACAGTGCTGCCGACTTCGCTCCCCTCCTTCCTCCCGGCAAATAATAGAATCCTTCAGCCTGGAGAGTGGGGGAAGGTTCCGGTAAATATGTCACATTTGCCACCCCCTTCCTTTCCTAAATTAACACAATGAGTGATCAGTACCAATCACTCACTGTGTTCAATCATACTGAAGTACAGTATAGTAAACTGTGTTTATTTGTTAGTTTGTCTGTGTGGGGCCCCCGTGGTTTTGAACAGCACTGCTCAAGGAATCCAGAGCTGCTGAACTATGTGATCGGACTGGATAAGGTAAGTACTTTTTATAGGTAGGAAAAGGGGGAGGGAATTTTTTTTTGAATAGTTAGAGTTTTGCCGCGTACACACGACCGGACTTTTCGATGGACTTGGTCCGGCGGACTGGAATCCGTCGGACAATTCGATCGTGTATGGGCTCCAAGGGACTTTTTCTTCCCAAAAGTCCGGCGGACCTAGAAATAAAACTTGCTTCAAATCTTTCCGACGGACTCGAGTCCGGTTGAAAAATCTGGTCGTCTGTGTGCTAGTCCGATGGACTAAAACCGACACTAGGGCAGCTATTGGCTACTGGCTACGAACTTTCTTATTCTACATCATCACGTTCGAATCCGTCAGACTTTTGGAGTGATCGTGTGTGGCCAAGTCCGTTAGTTTGAAAGTCCGGCGAACCTCAGCTGCAAAGTCCGTCGGATTGTCCGCCGGACCCAGTCTGTCGAAAAGTCCGGTCGTGTGTACGCGCAGGGCCGGTGCTACCACTAGGCGGAGTAGGCAGCCGCCTAGGGCGCACTACCCCCCCAGGGCGCAGCCACGGCCTCTGTATCATGCCTCCAATCCCCCCGATGTGTCCTGCTGAGTGCCCTGCTGTTCCCTCGCTCTCTTCAGAATAAAAGCTCACAGCGCCGCTTTGGGACTACTTTGCTCCAGCCTGTCCCTCTGGAGTGGCGCTGTGTGTGTGGGGAGGAGGGGCGGGGCTTGGTGGAGATCAGAGCATCGAGAGGTGCAGCATCTGTTAGCTGACCTCCCGGCCAGCGGGGGCACCAGAGAGCAACACCGCCCGCCCAGTGCTGAGGAGAACCTGGATGTGATGGTTGATGAAGCGGAGGTAAGGAGGAGGGTGCATCCTCCCTATCTACAGCGAGCTGTGTGTGGGGGATGGTGGGTGAGTAGTGCAGGAAATAGGAATCAGGTAGGTAGATCTGTGTGTGTGTGTGTGTAATGGTCAGGTAGGTAGATCAGTGTATTTTATCAGGTAGGTGGGTCAGTGTATGTGTAATAGTTAGGTAGGTCAGAGTGTATGTGTGTGTGTGTGTAATGGTCAGATAAGTCAGTGTATTGTGTCAGGTAGGTGGGTCAGTGTGTATGTGTAATGGTCAGGTAGGTCAGTGAATGTGTAATGGTCAGGTGGGTCACATATTGCAAAGGGGGTGGAGTCATGGGCAGAGCCAATGGGGGGGAGCGGCAAAATGAGGTTTCGCCTAGGGTGTCAAAAATTCTTGCACCAGCGCTGTGTACGCGGCATTAGCCTTTCCCACCACTTTACTTGTAAAGATTTTAAAAATATAATTTTTCTTTTGCAAGAAAAAAAAAAAACCTGGTTGTTCGGAAATCTTTAATTTCTAAAGTTCCACTTTACGTTTCTGAATTCCATCCCTACAGTACCAACGTTTTTTTCTCAATGGGTAAATACGATTTGTTAATACGACTGTGCTACTAAAATCAGTCAGCGATCTCCCGCAAGGCTTCAGATTTGTGCAATGATGGCTACAGCATGCAACTGCAAGTGTAGCGATCGCTCGTGAATAATCGCGGGCGATTTTAATGACACGGTCGCAATAGCAAAAAGCGCTTGTGTGCATCCAGCCTCAAACCTGTCTCCTTTTGCCCTGGTTGTCTAGCGTCCACCTCTCCAGAGACCCCACGTCTGTAGAGAGATGACACAGAAGTCCCTGGAGAAAGGACGGGACGCGATTATGGGGGCGCTGTAATGACACCCTCAATGCAGATCGCGCCGAATGGCTGTGCCATGTTGGGTCAATAAGAAACTGAAGTCTCCCTTTCTGTAAACAAACAAATCCTATTATGTTGCAGCTTCAGCTGTCAGATAAGATGCGCCATCAAAATCCCTGGAAAGCCGGAAAGAAAGCCAGGCGGCCTTTATGCGGTTGCATGGAGCGCATTAAATGATGACAGAGCCTGGCGCCCTCGCAGCTGTGCCTGTGTGGGTATTAATGCTCCATTGTTGTCTATGAGAGAAATAAATACAAGCCGCAAACCACAATATTCAGTCTGATGGGAGCTGTGCTTAGCACATGGGACTGGCTCTTAAAGGAACAGTCCAGCCTTGCCATTGTCTACCTGCTGAGTGCCTGTAACTGTCACCCTAGCCAAATCCTTATAGTGCTCTCCTCTACTGATTGGCTGTTAGTATACAGTATCTCACAAAAGTGAGTACACCCCTCTCATTTTTGTAAATATTTTATTATAACTTTTCATGTGACAACACTGAAGAAATGACACTTGTCTACAATGTAAAGTAGTGAGTGTACAGCTTGTATAACAGTGTAAATTTGCTGTCCCCTCAAAATAACTCAACACACAGCCATTAATGTCTAAACCACTGGCAACAAAAGTGAGTACACCCCTAAGTGGAAATGTTCAAATTGGGCCCAATTACCCATTTCCCTCCCCGGTGTCATATTTGACTCATTGGTGTTACAAGGTCTCAGGTGTGAATGGGGAGCAGGTGTGTTAAATTTGGTGTTATCGCTCTCACTCTCTCATACTGGTCACTGGAAGTTCAACATGGCACATCATGGCAAAGAACTCTCTAAGAATCTGAAAAAAAAGAATTGTTGCTCTACATAAAGATGACCTAGGATATAAGAAGATTGCCAAGACCCTGAAACTGAGCTGCAGCACGGTGGCCAAGTCCATATAGCGGTTTAACAGGACAGGTTCCACTCAGAACAGGCCTCACCATGGTCAACCATAGAAGTTGAGCGCAAGTGCTCAGCGTCATGTATGGTTCAGGGACAGACATGCGATTTGTCCTCTGGGATTTGGGCAGGGGCGTAACTATAGGGGGTGCAGCAGTCGTGACCAGAACTGGGCCCTGTGCTGCAGGGGGCCCATGCAGCCCCCTCTACATATGGCTGGCAGCAGCATAGGCAGCTAGGGGTGGCTGGAGGTGGAGGGTGACTAGCAGAGCTCCATGCTTGACTATCGCACTGGCTGCTCTTTGCTGCATGACCTGTGTCTTTGGCTGACTCCTCAGAGTACCCCTCTCCTGCTCCATGCATTGCCGCTCAGTCCGATGTCTGTTCTCCCCAGCCAGAGTCCCCCCCAAACCCCCCCCCCCCCCCCCGAGTCCGGCCCACACTGCACTGCATACTTCTCCCGGGTAAACAAACATTTAGCACACAGATGCAGTGCAGCCCTATGAGAGCCGACTCCCCGGAGGACACTGCAGGCTTGTCTGCCAGCCCCCCTCCTCCCCCGTCATACACAGATGATGAAAGGTCTTTCTGGGAGATATGCTGATCACCCGTCCAGCACACTGGATGGAGCCCAGGCCAACATGGATGAGTGCGCGGCCTGCAGCTTGGTCATGGTGAGTGAGAGGACCCCATCCCCCACACACCATTACATACCCCCTCCATCTCCCCCTGGGGACAATGGCCCCTTCTCACATGGGAACAGGAACCCCCTTCTCACCTGGGGGCAGTAACTTCATCTGCCCTGGAGAAAAGGACCTCATCTCTTCTGAGGACGGGGACCCCATCCTGCCTAGGGACAGTCCCCCAATGGGGCACCTAAAAATAAAAAATAAAATAATTAAAAAAAACTACTGATGCCAGTGGTGGAACTACAGGGCTCACAAAGGTCATACCTGTGACCACGCCCTGGAGTTCCACCGCCGGACTCAGAGGGAAGGGCCCTGGCTGGGGTTCAGGGGGGCCCTTCGTGGTTTCTTGCATCGGGCCCTGAAGGTTCTAGTTACACCACTGGATTTGGGAGCCATTTACAGTAGATGTGGGAAGGGGCGGGTTCCAGGATTTGAGGGGCAGGAGGCCTTTTTCTTGATGTTCTCATTGTCTTGGTTTGTAAAATCGAAGTGGTGTTGGAGAGAAAACTTCCTTCACTCCAAACCAACCAACCCTATCTATCTATCTATCTATCTATCTATCTATCTATCTATCTATCTATCTATCTATCTATCTATCTATCTATCTATCTATCTGTGGCGGGCTGGCGGCCCATATATGAATCCATCATCTACACGCAGGCGTTTCCTGCGTAGTCTCTTTCTTCTACCCTTCTACCGCTCTGTGCTGCTTCTGGTCCCTGGGCCCTCTCTTACCAGGATCTTTTGCTATGCGCTTCGGGACCATTCCTCTCAACTCAACTTAACACTGATTGGCGGCACTGAAGGGCACTGATTGGTGGCACTGAAGGGCATTGATTGGCAGCACTGATTGGCAGCACTGAAGGGCACTGATTGGCAGTACTGAAAGGCACTGATGGCACTGATTGGCAGCACTGAAGGGCACTGATTGGCAGCACTGAGGGGAAATAATTGGCAGCACTGATTGGGAGCACTGATTGGCGCTGATAGGCAGCACTAATGGGCACTGTTGGGGCTGCACTGATCCTCAGGACACTGGTGATCAGTGCCCCGATTATCAGTGCAGATGTTCCCTTTTACACTGGCCGGTTACCGTCTCTCCTCTCCTTACGCCGGGACAGCATGAGAAAAGGAATGCCGATAACCGGCAAGTGTCTTTACATCCTCATCAGCTGTGATTGGACACAGCTCATCACGTGTGATTGTCTCTTTATCCCGATCTGTGATTAGCTGTCCTAAATTGCTCCGGGTGGGCATCACAGCGGGCGTGCGAGGGGCATAGTTCTGGAAGGGCGCCAATAGACGCCCTTCCAGAACTACGCTGTAGCCCTTATTTGGCTCTAGCGTGTTCACCCGGGGGGGGGGGGGGTGGTTGGGTTTGTCTCATGGAAGATATGCCCCTGCATTCTGAAGGCGTCCAGAACGTAGAGGGCTGGGAGAGTCAAATGGGCACGGCAGATATGCCCCTGCTTGCAGTGTTTGTGTGTCCACTCCAAGGGTAGTTTTTTCTTGTCCCAGTCTTGGGTTATTAGCATAGGGGTCCACCTCTCAGGAAGCCCACCAATAGATGGGATCCCATGGAAATTCTGCTTTATTGAGTATCAGAACCACAAGAGATTGTGGTCTGAGATTGCACATGATGACCACATGATGTCCATATACCAAAAAAAGAAATCGCTGTGTTCCACTGGTGCATGGCTTTCCCAGAAAAAAAAAAAAAATCCATGTTGATTTAAAGAATCGATCCAACATATAATACTGCTACAAAAGCCATTTTGTGGTTTTCACATACAAAACATTACTAAAATTTCCCTTTCAGGCTGTCAGGAATCATCAATAACTGCCGAGAAATTCAGACCGCTCCTTGCTTCCCATTGGCCCGATGTGATAAATAGCTCCTTTCTTGGTGAATTCAGTGACAGGTACACTTCACTGTAAATGATACACTCTTTGAAGAACCTTATAGCCTTTTTAGTTTTGTTTTTTTAAAGATTCATTTGATGTAAATAGTTGTATCAGTTTGTGTTACATACAAGTTGCAATCTGACTATACAACCCCTGTATAATTAACTTTAGATCTACCAAAGTCATGCGATGTAGGACTCTCCTACTTAGGTTTCTAGGATAATAGGTCGATTTAGTATTTGTTGGCTCCTCTGTGGTCATTGGGGCAGCTATTGATTTCTCTGGGCTGTTCCAGTTCTCAGGTTTGATTGCTTCCCCCTGCATTCTGAAGGCGTCCAGAATGTAGAGGGCTGGGAGAGTCAAATGGGCAGCTTGAATATTTATTGTGCTGCAGTCAATCCCTGGGGAGGTGCACCCAATAGGTGGCTGGGGGGAGCATAAATAGTTGGCGAGTGTGGAGCAGCCTTGTTCTTGTCTTGGAGGAGAAGTTCCAACCTCAGGGACTGCTTCCCCTTTGAGGCATATCTGATGGAGTCTGCTGATGTTCATCGAGGTCCCAGCTATAGCAGAGCTGGGATGCCTAGTATTCCTAATTAGTTTATTCCTAATTGCAAAGCAGGGAAAAAAACAGCAAGATCGCTTAAGCTGGCTCGGGAGTACACTAACTGACTAACTGATATCTCCAGTGACACTAATGCAGTGATCAGTAGGCTTGTGCAATTCGTTTCGTAACGAATCGAAATTCGGCCGAATTTTGCATCTTTCGGACATTCGGATGCATCCGAATGTCCGAATAAAAAAAAAAAAAAAAAAAAAATTACAACGAATACGAAAGAAATATAACGAATGAATTCGACATGATTCGAAATTATTTCAACTGCATTCGAAATGATTTCAACATGATTCGACATTATTTCAATCGCATTCGAAAATATTTTGTGACCCGACTTTGGGGCCACATATCTCGGGGTCACTTAAAGCTAGAAACCCCAAATTTGGTATGCAAACACAATAATACTAGCACTACAATATATCCAAATTTGAAGTGTCTAGCACCAAGTGACCCCGAGATACATGGCCCTAAAGTCGGGTCACAAAATATTTTCGAATGCGGTTGAAATAATGTTGAATCATGTTGAAATAATTTCGAATGCATTCGAAATTATGTTATTAGTTATTAGAGCAGAGAATGACATTTTGCGACCCGATTTTGGGGCCACATATCTCGAGGTCACTTAAAGCTAGAAACCCCAAATTTGGTATGTAAACACAATAATACTAGCACTACAACATATCCAAATTTGAAGTGTCTAGCATCAAGTGACCCCGAGATACATGGCCCTAAAGTCGGGTCACAAAATATTTTCGAATGTGGTTGAAATAATGTCGAATCATGTTGAAATCATTTCGAATCCGGTAGAAATATTTTCGAATTTCGTTGAAATATTTTCGAATGTGGCCGATTTTTCGAATTCGGTAGAAAACTAAACAAAATCCGAAAACGAATTTAAGGAAGTTAACGAATATAACTAAACGAAATTAATGAATTAACCAATTAAAACGAAACGAAACTAAACAAATTTTTTCCTTTTGCACATGTCTAGTGATCAGTGCTAATACTGTAAACTGTCACTGTACTAATGACACTGGCTGGGAAGGGGTTAACATCTAGGGATGATCAAGGGGTTAAATGTGTGCCTAACAACGTGTAATGTGTGGTGCTTTTACTTAAAGTGGGGTACCCCCTAAAAAAAAAAAAAATTAAAAGTCAGCAGCTACAAATACTGCAGCTGCTGGCTTTTAATAATCGGACACTTACCTGCCCCAGGGTCCAGCGATGCGGGGGAACGAAGCCCCCCCCTCGCTCCCCGCTCCACTCGCGGCGCCGTCATGCATACTGTGGGCACCCGGCTGTGGCTTCACAGCCGGGCACCCACTGCGCATGCGCGAGCGGCGCAGGGCGCCGTGATACGCCGTACAGTCACCTGGGACACATGACAGGTCCCAGGTGAATGTGCGGCGTGAGGGGAAGTGATGTCACCAGCCCGGGCAATGAAGAAGGCAGACTACGAGGGACCCCCTAGCAACCGGTATTTAGAGGTGAGTAAAAAATTTTTTTTTTTGCCAATTATTTTTTTTGATTTTTTTTAAGAATTTTAAGTAGTTTTATTTTTTTGGTGGCAACACCACTTTAAGATGGCCATACACCTATAAATTATCTTCAGATCTTCTATGGTCAGATGGAAAAAGTGGAACAGATTCCTTCATCTACGCTGAACTGGGTGGATGGAAGTATCTTGCTAGTCGGCCCCGCTGGCTCTCAACCTAAACAATGCTGGCACCCAATCAGAATGTTCAGGTATTGTGAGAGCCAGCGAGGCTGACTAGCAAGATACTTCCATCCACCCAGTTCAGCGTAGATGAAGGAATCTGTTCCACTTTTTCCATCTGACCATAGAAAATCTGCAGATAATCTATAGGTGTATGGCCAGTCTAAGTAAAAGCACCACATATATTACACGTTGCTAGACACACATTTAACCCCTTGATCGCCCCTAGATGTTAATACAGGTATTTGCATCCACTTCCGGGCATAGACTCCCGCGGGAATCTACGCCCCCTTCCCATCCCACCGCGCTGTCTGCTGGCACACACAAGGGGAAGTGAAGCTGGAAGATGGCGGCGGTGGCATCCGAGGACCGAGGTACGGTTCGGCCTTGGGTGCCGACATCGCGGGCGCTCTGGACAGGTAAGTGTCCTTATTTTAAAAGTCAGCAGCTGCAGTATTTGTAGCTGCTGACTTTAAAAAAAAAGAAATTGCGGGACTCCTGCTTTGATCAGCCACAGAACCTGTGTAATTAATATTATATAATATAGTTTAAAGGGATGAGGTGGCAACACTACGCGCAAGTGCCAGTTAAAGTAGTGCAAGTGCCGAATGGCAAAAAATGCTCTGGTCATAACAGGGGGGTAATCTTTCGGAGGTCAAGTGGTTAAAAAAAAAAACTGTTTGTAAACAGCTACCGACAGACCAGATCACATCCATATGCAGTACTAGGCCCACAAAAAATAAAAATAAATACATATTTGGTGACCTGTCCTGTGACTGATTTTATCTCAGCAGTTGCTCAGCAAGGTGGCTATTTCTATCGATGTACACTTTTTTGCAGAGCGAACGCCGACCATAAATTTATGCAGCAACAAGCAAGTACAATCGTTCCAAAAAAAAAATGACTTTCAGGGAAAACTTTACACTAATAATCTGACATGAGTCTTCGCTGCGCACACGTGACGGCTTCCCTTTGGAAAGGGAGACATCTTATTAGCTGCACTGGTGACAGAAGGTGCCGGCACTTACCTGAGAGTGACATTATCCCCTTGACAGGCGGTGTAATTACCATCTGGCGGGACCAGCTCTGAGCATTCCACGAAGAGAACTGGGCAGAGAGATAAGGAGGTGCAGGAGATGGGGGAGGAAGGGAGAATGGCACCACATGTGACAGGTAGGGCACAGGGCATGAGCGGGGGTGACATTCCAGGTGCAGAGGATGGAGGGGGGGGGGGGGGCAGCGTTTATGGAACACAAGCGGAGGAGAAAAAAAAAAAAGGGAAAGAAGAGAGAGAAAAATAAATTTGTTAGAAATATGGCAGGCTGACAATGCCCAAAAATGTAGACAATTATATCATATAATAGTGTCAAGTATATGCAAATTATAGAATTCAATACTATAAAAATAACAATTAAAAAGAAAAGAAAAGTTTTCATTATAAATGTATCTAGTGATTATGACATGTTGCATATGGATGTTTCATATTAACCACTTTAAGCCTAAAGGTGGCGCTGTAGGTAATGACAGAACATCTCATTATTTAAGGAAGTCTTACTTTATTTTTTAACAATGTGCTCCTTTCCCCCGGGAGACAATGCACATGGAATATTTTGTCCCATCTTAGTAAAGCAGATCTTTAGTCCCCCCCCCCCCCCCCCCCCTAAAAAAAAATAAAAATAAAAGTCAGCAGTTACAAATACTGCAGCTGCTGACCTTAAATAAAAGGACACTCAATGGTCTAGGGATCCAGTGCTGTCCTCCCCTGAGACGGGTCTTCAATTCCCTGGTGCCGACATGTCTAGTGTGGGAAAGTTGGCTGTTACTCCTTTTGCGGCTTCACAGCTGGCTTCCCAGTGTGCATGCGCGAACCACGCCTCGCTTTGTGAATGGTCCCGCAGCCTTCAGGGACCTGTGACTAGTCCCAGAAGGCAGCAGGCAAGAGGAAGGGACTGAACTTCTGCTCGGATTGCCGAGGTGATGAAAAATAGGTACCTGCTCTTGAAAAGGAAGGGAGCGGTAAAAGACACATTTACCAGCCACTTCCCCTGAAACGTCCCCCACAGAGAGGAGGGAAGCCAGCAACACTTTGGGGGGGGGGGGTGCAACACCAAGGAGGGAGGGGACCCTGGCCAGGAGGGGGAATCGGCACTGCACATAGTGATTAGGATGTACCCAGGCACACCTAGCACCCCCCCCCCCCCGCACACGCCTACGTCATGGAATTTGTGGATCAAATAGAGGCAACTCTGGAGGAGCTGCAGAGATCCACAGCTCAGGGGGGAGAATCTGTCCACAGGACAACTATTAGTCGTGCTCTCCACAAATCTGACCTTTATGGAAGAGTGACAAGAAGAAAGACATTCTTGAAAGAAAGTCATAGGAAGTCCTGTTTGCAGTTTGCGAGAAGTGTGGGGGGACACAGCAAACATGTGGAAGATGGTTCTCTGGTCAGATGAGACCAACATTGACCTTTTTGGCCTAAAAGCAAAACGCTATGTGTGGCGGAAAACTAACACTGCACATCACCCTGAACACACCATCCCCACTGTGAAACATGGTGGTGGCAGCATCATGTTGTGGGGATGCTTTTCTTCAGTAGGGACAGGGAAGCTGGTCAGAGTTGATGAGAAGATGGATGGAGCCAAATTCAGGGAAATCTTAGAAGAAAACCTGTTAGAGTCTGCAAAAGACCGGGGTGGAGGTTCACCTTCCAGCAGGACAAATACCCTAAACATACAGCCAGAGCTACAATGAAATGGTTTAGATCAAAGCATATTCATGTGTTGGAATGGCCCAGTCAAAGTCCAGACCTAAATCCAATTGAGAGTCTGTGGCAAGACTTGAAAATTGCTGTTCACAGATGCTCTCCATTCAATCTGACAGAGCTCGAGATATTTTGTGAAGAATGGGCAAAAAAAGTCCCTCTCTAGATGTGCAAATCTGGTAGAGTCTTCCCCAAAAAGACTTGCAGCTGTAATTGGAGAGAAAGGCGGTTCTACAAACTAATGACTCAGGGGGGCGCTATACAAATGCCCCCCCACCCACACTTTTCACATATTTATTTGTAAAAAATGTTGAAAACCATTTATTATTTTCCTTCCACTTAACAATTATGTGCCCCTTTGTGTTGGTCTATCACATAAAATTCCAATAAAATACATTTACAGTTTTGGTTGTAACATGACAAAATATGGAAAATGTCAGGGGGTATGAATACTTTTTCAAGGCACTGTATTTCAAGGGGGAGCCCCAGACAAACTGTACATTTTTCAGTGTACTGCTTACACCCAATTAACATTATTAAATGTTCTCTATAACATGGCAAATCTTCGCTTGTTGAGTTCATTTCCACTTTGACCCAAAAATCATTAATCATCAATTAAAATCAGAAGCAAAGAACACAAAGCGATAAAACAAACTCCGAAGCAACATGTTGGTTGAACTGGATGGAATTTTTGCAACTATGTAACAACAGCCAGCCTCGAACTGATTAGCGCACGACGACGCGCACCGATGAACGAATCGAGACATAAACAAGCATTAAGCAAACCACACGCCGATTCTGTTGCACCGAACGCGTTCCGTCTTTATTTGATATTTTTTTTCCTGAGTTGTATATTATGTCTGGAATCAGTACAGTCTTATCCCGGCGCCCCGTAATAAATACTCTGCCTGAAAATATAAACGAAAAATAATTTTTTCCTGGTATTGGGCTGTGTTGTTTATGACCAGCCGATGATGGATGTCTAGAGAGGGCCCTTGTGCCAGCGTGGAGGAGGGGCATTTCTCGGGCTGATAAATGTCCTGCAAATTGCTGCATTTCTCATGGCGAGGGACGCCTGCTATGCTGTAACACTAGACCTGCAATACACTATTTAAAGTGGGCCTGTCCTTTGCTTATAGCTGGCAGTCTACAGTGGAATTTTCAGGGCTTGTTTACCCCAAGTGCGTTGCAGGAATGCGCGCAAAACCACGCGTTTTCCCGTACCGCACAAAAATGCACCGCCGTTTGCAGACTTGCATGGGTACCATTAATTTAATTCTTAATGGCACCCCCCACGATTCTAGTAAACAAGTGTGTGTCCGCGCCTGCCAAAACACATGGTGCCGCAGTACCATGCATTTTGGCGCAGCGCATTTTTAAAAATCGTGACAACATTTTTTTTTTTTTTTGCGCATTTTATGCAGATAGGGCAGCCCATTCATTTCAAAATGCGATGTGTGGGAACGAGCAAAAAAAAAAAAAGAGCCCTAAATATCTCCATAAATTCCTGACAAGTAACATCATACAAGAGTGTTCCACATGTTAACTGTCCCTCAATTTCAAACAGACTGTACATTGTAACATTGGGGGTCACAAGGTGAGAGGCTGCAGCAGGGGCTGATCTCTGTCCGACATTTTGTGAACGCAGGCAGGAGGCAGCCTTGCTCAACGTTTCCTTTCCAGAGGAACCCTTGAAATAATGTTTTAGATGTCAGAAAACTCCAACTATAATCAGTTCAGTGGAGGTCGGTGGGAAAAATGCCCCTCTTACAGTAAAATCTCCCCTGGGGTCATACCGCTGGCTTTACCAAGTGGCTTTGATCCTGAGCTATGGAGGCACCATCAAATGGGAGGTCAATAAGCCATAGTCTTGGCTCGGATAGAGAGGAAGGCTGACAGATGCTTTAGGCCCCTTTCACACTAGCGGGCCAATTTTCAGTTTTTCAGGGAGACCCTGATCAGACCCTCCAGTAAAATCTCCCCTGGGGTCATACCGCTGGCTTTACCAAGTGGCTTTGATCCTGAGCTATGGAGGCACCATCAAATGGGAGGTCAATAAGCCATAGTCTTGGCTCAGATAGAGAGGAAGGCTGACAGATGCTTTAGGCCCCTTTCACACTAGCGGGCCAATTTTCAGTTTTTCAGGGAGACCCGATCAGACCCTCCAGTCTCCTCTATGGAGTGGTGGGAGTCATTGGACACATCTTGTCCCATTTTGTGCGTCCGTTAACACCCACCAACCTTCGATCCTATCCATTAAAAACTGATGAATGGGGATCCATTCCACATCCATCTGGTGGATTAGATGGCAGTCAGGTGTAAACGGACAAGCGTTCTGTTTACATCCAACCGCCCATAGAGGAGAGCAGGCTGTGTCTGTGTTCGTTCTGCTTAAGCAGAGTAGATCAGCTCAACGGGGATCAGTGGACAGATTCCCCACTGAGCAGACGGACTACAGTGGAGCCAGCCCTGTGTGTAAGGGGCCTAACAGTGCTGAAGTTCACAGGCTGCAGATGAGGGAGAAAGAAGAGAATATCAGGGAGATAAGATAAGACACCCTCCTTGTAAGTTTAACTCTGTTTGCCTGTCCATGGCAGCAGAGTTGAAATACTTAAATTTTAGCTGCCTTGGAGGGGACAGGCTGGGGGGCGAGATGAGCTCCATCAGATTACATACAGTGATAATCTCCTGTTTACTTGGCGGCCTCGGTAATAGGAAGTCCCGTCTCCTGGGCCACCATTGGACCACTGCACTGTCTATCATAGGAGATTCTCTCTGTATGTAATCTGTCGGTGTTGTCCTGACCCCCTCCCTGTCCCCTCTAGGCTGCAAATGGGCATCGATCAGGCTACATTGATGGCAATGGCGAGGCTGCTGCATTGATGGCAATGGCGAGGCCGCTGCATTGATGGCAATGGCGAGGCCGCTTCATTGATGGCAATGGTGAGGCTGCTGCATTGATGGCAATGGTGAGGCTGCTGCATTGATGGTAATGGTGAGGCTGCTTCATTGATGGCAATGGTGAGGCTGCTGCATTGATGGCAATGGTGAGGCTGCTGCATTGATGGTAATGGTGAGGCTGCTTCATTGATGGCAATGGTGAGGCTGCTTCATTGATTGCGATGGTGAGGCTGCAGATTGGGCACTGACCCTTATTTTGCTTCAAAGTGCCTTATTTAAAATTTCTGTTTTTTTTTTCCAGAAACTTCTCTCTTAAAATGAATGTGCGTGTTATATGCCTGTGCGTGTTATACGCAGATAAATACGGTATTTTAATGTTTTATATGTATGGAATTGCACAGAGCAGCCCTGAACCTTCTCTTCTCGGGTCCCCCGCTGGCGCTCCTGGCTCCTCCTCAACGCCCAGTGCCTATGTCTATGTCCCGAGCCCTGCTGCTGCATCCATTGACACAGACAGCAGGACTTGGCCCCTCCCACCCCTCGACAGCAGCAAGAGCCTATGTCCCAGCAAAGCCAGTGAGACCTGGAGGTGAGGGGAGAAAAGGGCTGCAGACGTGCACAGCGCTGGATTAAACAAAGGGCTCAGGTAGGTAAAAGACGGGGGGGGGGGGGGGGGGGGGTGCTGATGCCTAAAAATAAAAATGTTTTACCTTAATATAAGGAATGCATTTTGGTAAAAAATGTTTAGGCTTTAGAACCATTTTAATTTTCTGACTAAAGTTGCCCTTTAAATAAAACTCTTCTATCTTTTTAGCTCGTTTCTCTCTCCCGTCAAATCAATTTGATCTGTGAAAAAGAGACGCTCGCTTCTAATTTTTTTTTATTTCGCTATCAGGAAACAAAAATAAGATATGACACATGTGCACATTATTTTATTTTTTATTTTTTCTGGCAGGATCGGCAAAAAAGTATTGTTTCAAATTTTGGCCATATTTTCTTTTACACAACAGCATGACTAAACCCTCCGTACTGTGATAAAAAACAACAGCATGCTTAATTAGATTTATAAAAGAAAAAAAAAAAGCAATTGCCGAACTGTCACTAAGCTTTGAATGATGTTCTGGTAATATAAAAAAGGTTAGAGTAGATGTAATCCCAATCACAAAAATCTCATAAAAAATATTTAACGTGTTCATGTACTTTGAAAGGAACATTTTAATCTTTTTAAGTCTACAGCTTTCATTAAAAATGATCCCTGGTGATCCTGCCATGCAGATCATTGTTCCATCACTTCCTGCCGCCCATCAGTGTTGCCTATCATTGCCCATCAATGCAGCCTCATCAGTGCCCATTAATGCAGCCTCATCAGTGCCCATTAATGCAGCCTCATCAGTGCCTATCAATGCAGCCTCATCATTGCCCATCAATGCAGCCTCATCAGTGCCCATTAATGCAGCCTCATCAGTGCCCATCAATGCAGCCTTATCAGTGCCTATCAATGCAGCCCCATCTGTGCCCATCAATGTAGCCTCATCGGTTCCCATCAATGCAGCCTCATTGGTGCCAATCAGTGCCCATCAATGCAGCCTCAGCAGTGCCCATCAATGCAGCCTCATCAGTGCCCATCCATGCAGCCTCATTGCCTATCAATGCAGTCTCATCAGTGCCTATCAATGCAGCCTCATCAGTGCCCATCAATGCAGTCTCATTAGTGCCCATCAATGCAGCCTCATCAGTGCCTATCAATGCAGCCTCATCAGTGCCCATCAATGCAGCCTCATCAGTGCCCATCAATGCAGCCTCATCAGTGCCCATAAATGCAGCCTCATCATTGCCCATCAATGCAACCTCATCAGTGCCCATCAATGCAGCCTCATCAGTGTCCATCAATGCAGCCTTATCAGTGCCTATCAATGCAGCTTTGTCAGCACACATCAGTGAAGAAGAAAAATTACTTATTTGCAAAATGTTATAACAGAAACTAAGAAAACATGCCCAGTATTGAAGTGGTTAATGCGCATTAAAACAGCCATGAGTAGTCTCTATTGTTCCGTCACTTCCTGTTATAGGGGGACAGGGACATGGAGTTGTCACCCTATAACAGGAAGTGATGGAACAATGATATATATATAGTACTATTTACAAATGTTATAAATACATTTATTTTTTTATTATACATTACATTTTTTCCCCTAGCATTGTTTGTGTCATTATCTGTCCCATCTGCCTTGTTCCAAGCCCCCCCCTCTCTCTCTCTCCCCCCCCTTCCATTCTCTGGTCCCAAAGGTTCGGAGGCATAGTTATGCAGCCGGCACCCTCAGACATGGTTTATGAGAATCCAATGTCAGGATATAATTAGTGGAATTCTCGGTGAGCCCTGCTGCACTGAATATTCAATATATCAGGGCCAAAACAATCTATTCTGAAACTCTAACAAAGGCAGTGGGTGTTTACAATGTGGCAGGGAGCAGCGTAGCATGGCAGAGGGAGAAGAGGGCAGGGAGGTACGGTGCGTTACACTGTGACATTCCGCGCACCCAGGAGGGAGTGAGGCAGATGTGTTGTACAGAAAAGGTGGTTACGGAATGTGTACTGCTTAAAGGAGAACTGCTATCAGAAAAATGCACAACTGCCTGTGAACTCGCGGGAGAGCGTGGCCTCTGTGCTCGGTCATTATTGGTTAAAGCCAAAAACAAATCGACTCCAGCACACGCCTTATAGTCGAAGACCATCAGTGGGTGCTATAGTGAACTGAAGGCGGTGCCATCAGGAAAGTTCACAGGCAAAGTAATCACTGGCACGTTATCAATATTAACTGAGTCTTTTTTTTTGCCACCATAACAGCAATGTTTCAGGGCCACAGGGGACCCCTTGCTTAGGCAATGTCCATTGCATGGGTTCCTGGAGATGGCAAGAAGTAACCAGGTGCTGTAGCAAATATCAGCTGGGGGCTGGTAACATCATAGGTCAAAGTGTATATTGCTAGCATACCATGGATCTCTAGGATGCCTAAATCTTTATTCAGGTGACTACAGTGGTAGAATGCAATGTTTCTGAGCCACAAGGCACCCTTTCATCACATGCCCGAGGAAGGGGACTTGTGTGGCCCTGAAACATTGCAGCTGACCTTAACACTGTGGTGTGATCATCTGAGTAAACATTTGGACATTAGCTTAAAGATCCATGGTGCTTTATCAATACATACTTTGGCCTATGACGTAACCAGGACAAAGTTTCGGAGCCATGCACGACCCTTTCCTCAGGCATGCGGTAAAAAGGTCTTGCATAGCCCAGAAACACTGCCCCCTACTGTGATCACCTGAATAAAAGTTTGGATGTTAAGTTACAGATTTGTGGTGTGCTGGTGAGATAGGTAGTCACTGCCTTCATAAGGAAGGTGTCTCCCGAGGCCCCCGAAAGTTGTTTGCTTTTATGGTGGCAAATATGATGTTGATGGTGTGGTGGTGATCACTTTGCCCATGATTATTGGGTAAAGGAATGCAGTGTGTCTGTTGACGAGTCACCTCAAGAATTGTAGAAATCCACCAAATTGGGGAGATAGCTTCTTGAATTGGGTCATCATAAGGATAATACTCATCTCGATCCTCTGCCTCATAGATAGGTTCCCACTGACACCATTGATCTTTTTAGCTCTCTGTAAGGGGGATAATTCATCACAAGTGTAAGGAGCATTCTTCCCACTGACCATCACACTAATGTATCATGAGCTGGGGTTCCCTGAAACTGGAAAATTATTTCAAGGGTTCCTCTGTGATGAAAAGGTTGAGAAAGGCTGATCTATGGTCACAATGCATGGTAGGCACTCTCCCTGGGCTATAGCCCTCTAATATGCAAGAAATCATTTGACCCTCTTGTCTACATGACAAAAAAAAATATACAAATTAAACAATTAAATAAACAAAGGTTACAGGCGGAATGGACTCTAAACGACTGACGTTTGCAGTATCTCTAGTGTAGCTCACGTGACAAATATTTATGTGGACATTAGCGTTAACCTTTGTGTCTTCCTGTTTTATTTACTGCACCGGCTGCATGTTAATTTTTATGACCTGCTTTAGTATAAAACTGTTATGTTTAATTGCCTACTGGCATTGACTGATGACTGAATTAAGACTTGCTTGGATGCGTTCTCTTATTTCTGGATGTCCTGGGCCTGCCTGGATGAGCTGCAATCCCTCGGCTTCGAGAAAAACACAAAGCAAGCACTTACTTTCCAAGGGTAGAGTTTTTTTTAAAAAATGTACATTTTTTATAAATTCAGGAAGATCGAGACAGAAAGTGCACAGTTTTCCTTGACTTTTCTTGTTCTTTGAGGTAGTTTTGGGGTCATCAAGACTCCCGCTAGTTATATTTCATATTTCCTGCTGAAGTTATCTGCAGTTCACTGTATGTGGAGTCCTATCATAAACTTGGAATGCGGTGTCCTATCATGGACTTGGAATGTTGTGTCCTACCATGGACTTGGAATGTGGTGTCCTATCATGGACTTGGAATGTGGTGTCCTATCATAGACTTGGAATGTGGTGTCCTACCATGGACTTGGGATGTGGTGTCCTATCATAGACTTGGAATGTGGTGTCCTACCATGGACTTGGAATGTGGTGTCCTATCATACACTTGGAATATCATCCCTGCTAAATTAGCTCAAGAAAGGCTGGAGGCATGAGCATGTCTTAAGGGATAATGAGGTTGCCAACTTTCATATGTAGTGCACAGACGGGATTGGTCTTGCGGTTTGATCCCGAGTTTCATTCCCTGATAGGCACACAACAGTAAGGCACACAACATTTGCCATAGGCACACTTGAGTCAGTAAACAAGCTAGGCAGCTCTTTTTTTGGGGGGGGGGGGGGGTAGAACTTGGATAGGGTGAGGGTGAGCCTAGGGATACTCCAGTAACTATTAACATGAAGGAGGACACTAACTCTGCACTTCAGGGTGAAGGCTTCCCCTTTCAAATGTATAAAAAACAGGGGCACCTCAACAGGAATACAGTCCTGAGTATACAAATATTAACTGCTGATCTCCCAGAAAAGCCAACGAAAGTATTTTGATTCAGAAGGCTGGTACTCACTGTTTCCTGATCACCATGCAGCCATGTGCACGGTCAAGCAACTTCTGTACTCCAGTTGCCGGTGTCCTGGATCCTTTGGAGGCTTTCCGTAAATGCTCCAGGAGGATAGACCATAGAACATGGGTCTCCCAGCCAAACAATAGCTGGGACCTCACAAGAGGTGCTTTCAGCTCCAGGTAAATTTCCAAGGGTTGCCACAGCCCTCAGGCAGGTTCTTACTGTCCCAGGAACAAGAGACCTCTGCTCTGGGTTCCAGCCTATTTATACCCCCCTCAGCCCTCTGCTGGTCACTTGCCATATTGACCAGGGATTAGCTGGGGTAATATTAACAAGCTGGCTGGGGTCATGATACTCCCAGCCACTATGTCCCAGGGTACCCTGGGAGATATGGGGAAATAATTGAGCCCATACTAACAGACCCCAGAGTAGACCTAACTTATTTATAAGTACTCTCCTTGCCTACAGGGAGATCAAAAATTAAATTTCAACAACCGTAGTTTAAGGGGCGCTACAGGTAGAACACCAGATGATTTACTGTGTGTCTCCTCCACATTTCCTCTAATACATTATAGACCAAGCCAAAGGCATGTTCTGTATAGAGAAGATGCCTAGGGCTGATGGTATTGAACTAGAGAGTCACCCTAATTATCGAATGAGGGTTCTTCAAAAAGTTTCCTCACTTTTTTATATTTAATAGAGTTTAAAAAAGTGAGGAAACTTTTTGAAGAACCCTTGTATATATATATATATATTTTAAAAACAGAGTTACAGGTAGATGTGCAGCACAACTCCATAGAAAAATAGATTTTTCGAGTATGGAAAGGTTAGCACTTGAGTAGGAGGTGAGGGGAAATCTCCGAAATGGGAACACAGCAATAAAAAGTTAATTAAGGTTCTAACTTTTTCCAGCTATGGCTGGATTTTATCTTTCGAGAGCAATTCACCCCATAAAATTCCACTGCCGTGCCTTACCACATGTGCACTAACAACTGTATAAAGATTGTGTGTGAGCTGCACTCCGTACACTGCCCGACCAATATAAATAGCGGGTGCGTGAAATTACTATAACAGATGGCGTCATGTTGAATCCTAATAGGAATGCAGAAAGTCACCAGCCATCCAAGAATGTTTATTTTCAGCTTATTAAATATTATTTATGTATTTAATTTGTATTATCTGCATGTCTATTATTTATTTGTAAAATATTTATTATTTTAATTGGTGTTTATAAATTAATATTATTATTCATAATAAAAGCAAAATAATATAAGACAAATAAAATAATATAATATAATAAAAAAGAATAAATAAAATAAATACAAATAAATAATAAATTTATAAATAATAATAAAAAAAAATACTACTAATAGAAATAATTTTAATAATAATATTAAATACATATTTTCAAAATAAGGTCCCTTTCAGATGGGGTGTCAATCGCTCCATAGAAGAGACTGGAGGGTCCGATCAGGTCAGCCTGGAAAACTGACACATGTCCACTGACACCCGCTACCATCCATTCCAAAACTGTTCTGCCAAAAAAAGATTGATGGCGGTCCAATTCCCCACCCTGTACGTTTCCATCTGATTGCCCCATAGAGGAGAGCGGGACTTTGTGTCCGCACTGCTCAGCGAGGATCAGCAGAGAGATACGCTGCTGTGCAAGCGGATTCTGCTTAGTGGAGGCACCCATGTGAAAGGGGTCTAAATGTGAAAAAAATTATCACATATGGTAATCCTGCTGACGTTATTTGAGGCCTCACAGGGTCCCTTCCTCAAGCCAAGATAGTGATGCAATGTAGGTGCCAACAGCAACATAAATGCTTTGGCATCTACTTTAGTTTTGTGAAGGGGTGCAATTCTAATGACCGACAATGCATCAAAAGATTCCATGTGTTAATGCACTGCATAGGCATAGAACCAACCTAAAATTTGAAAAAATAAAAAATAATATATATATATATATATATATATATATATATATATATATATATATATATATACAGTATCTCACAAAAGTGAGTAATATATATATACAGTATCTCACAAAAGTGAGTACACCCCTCACATTTTTGTAAATATTTTATTCTATCTTTTTTGTGAAAACACTGAAGAAATTACACTTGTCTACAATGTAAAGTAGTGAGTGTACAGCTTGTATAACAGTGTCAATTTTCTGTCCGCTCAAAATAACTCAACACACAGCCATTAATGTCTAAACCGCTGGCAACAAAAGTGAGTACACCCCTAAGTTAAAAATGTCCAAATTGGGCCCAAAGTGTCAATATTTTGTGTGGCCACCATTATATTCCAGCACTGCCTTAATACTCTTGGGCATGGAGTTCACCAGAGCTTCACAGGTTGCCACCAGAGTCCTCTTCCCCTCCTCCATGATGACATCACGGAGCTGGTGAATGTTAGAGACCTTGCGCTCCTCCACCTTCCGTTTGAGGATGTCCCACAGATGCTCAATAGGGTTTAGGTCTGGAGACATATTTGCAAAGTCCATCACCTTTACCCTCAGCTTCTTTAGCAAGGCAGTGGTCATCTTGGAGGTGTCTTTAGGGTCGTTATCATGTTGGAATACTGCCCTGCAGGCCAGTCTCTGAAGGGAGGGGATCATGCTCTGCTTCAGTATGTCACAGTACATGTTGGCATTCATAGTTCCCTCAATGAACTGTCTCCCCAGTGTCGGCAGCAATCATGAAGCCCCAGACCATGACACTCCCACCACCATGCTTGACTGTAGGCAAAACACACTTGTCTTTGTACTCCTCAACTGGTTTCTGCTACACATGCTTGACACCATCTGAAGCAAATATGTTTATGTTGGTCTCATCAGACCACAGGACATGGTTCCAGTAATCCATGTCCTTATGCCGCGTACACACGAGCGGATTGTATGGCGTACTTAGTCCATCATACAATCCGACGGACAGTCTGTTGTACTTTCCACTGAACGGACTTGACCACACACGGATACACAAACAGTCCGTCGAAAGCTTGCGCGATGACGTGTACAGCACGTACGACGGGACTAGAAATAGGAAGTCCAAGACACAGCAAAGCACCCTTCCGCCGTGTAAATCCTTTCTGGGCATGCGCCATTCTTAGTCCGTCGAACTAGCATACTGACGACCGTACTGTCCGCTGAAACCAAAGTACGACGGACAGAATTTCGAAAAAACCTAAATACTTAGTACGCCAGACTGCACGCTGAAAAAGTCAGCTGAAGCCCACACACGAGCGGATTGTCCGCTGAAATGTGTTTCGACGGACTAAGTACGCCATACAGTCCGCTCGTGTGTATGCGGCATTAGTCTGCTTGTCTGCAGCAAACTGTTTGCAGCCTTTCTTGTGCATCATGTTCAGAAGAGGCTTCCTTCTGGGAAAGCCATGCAGACCAATTTGATGCAGTTTGCGGCATATGGTCTGAGACTGGTCTATGACTAACAGGCTGATCCCCCACCCCTTCAACCTCTGCAGCAATGCTAGCAACACTCATATGTCTATTTCCCAAAGACAACCTCTCTATATGACGCTGAGCACGTGCACTCAACTTCTTTGGTTGACCATGGCGAGGCCTGTTCTGAGTGGAACCTGTCCTGTTAAACCACTGTATGGTCTTGGCCACCGTGCTGCAGTTCAGTTTCAGGCTCTTGGCAATCTTCTTATAGCCTAGGCCAGTGATCGCAAACCTTGGCACCCCAGATGTTTTGGAACTACATTTCCCATGATGCTCTACTACACTGCAGCGTAGTGGTGCATCATGGGAAATGTAGTTCCAAAACATCTGGGGTGCCAAGGTTCGCCACCACTGGCCTAGGCCATCTTTATGTAGAGCAACAATTCTTTTTTTCAGACCCCCAGAGAGTTCTTTACCATGAGGTGCCATGTTGAACTTCCATTGACCAGTATGAGAGAGTGAAAGCAAAAACACCAAATTTAACACACCTGCTCCCCATTCCCACCTGAGACCTTTTAACACTAACGAGTCACATGACACAGAGGAGGGAAAATGGTTAACTGGACCCAATTTGGACATTTTCACTTAGGGATGTACTCACTTTTGTTGCCAGCGGTTTAGACATTAATGGCTGTGTGTTGAGTTATTTTGAGGGGACAGCAAATTTACACTGTTATACAAGTTGTACACTCACTACACTACATTGTAGACAAGTGTCATTTCTTCAGTGTTGTCACATGAAAAGATAGAATAAAATATTTACAAATATGTAATGGGTGTACTCACTTTTGTGAGATACTGTATATATACACAGACATATTTGTTCTCACGATACTCAGCCTAGCTAAAAGAACTGTATAAAATCAGACTAAAGATGAGCTGTTCATTGATTGATTTTCCGTGTTGCTAGGCGCCCTTTTTTCAACCCTCTCCAAGTATAAAAAAAAATGAAGATATTCAGCAGAGCATTGTCGGGATGAAGGGGCCACACAAAGCCGAGACAGTTAATAAGGTCAGCGAGCTAAGCGGCACACACAAAGAGGGAGAAATCAGCACCGAGACCGGGGCTACCGGCTACGAGCGCGCAAAACCAGTCAGCTAAACAATGATTGAGCTGGAACAAGGCTCCGGCCTGCGCGCCTAATAGAGAGACAGAAGAGCGAGATTGATCGACAGCCTGTGATGTGGCAAGGTATGTAAAGTGGATTGAGATAGAGCCGGTGACCTTGTGATTATATCGGAGGGTAAGATTTCTGTACAAAAGCAGAGTGTCTCAGCCCGGTAATTGAAATTGTGACACGTGCTCCCCTCTATTGCTTTGTACTGTCAGCTCCGGGAGCCCAGACCTCCGCATATAGAAGAGCTAATAAAGGGGTTTTCCTGACATTGTGATGTGACTTTCAATCTTCGCATTCATCTGACTACAGATCACAGCTATTTATTTTTCAAGAAAATAAAAATTTGACAAAAGCCTTCCTGCTTCATTTAATAGGGGAAGACATAATTGTATTAGTTCTATTTATGACATTACTTAAAGTGGTTGTATACCCACACATGGAAAAAAAAAAAACACAAAAAACCCCCCAAAACTGTAAGGCAAAGGCATAATGCACTAGTATGCACCACATACTAGCTCATTATGAAATATTTATGCTCCAAGGGGGAGCTGACATTTTGCCCTCTGTGTTTCTTCTGGGTTTGCGGCTCCGGCGCTGTGAGTGGTCAAGGAAGCAGCGGGAGAAGCAGAAGACTGGGGGTTGAAGATGCGGGAGAAGATAGTTTCATAGTGTTTCATAGTTAGTAAGGTTGAATAAAGACACCAGTCCATCCAGTTCAACCTCAGGGAGTGTCTACAATTGTCCCTATCCCTGTACATTGCACACTCACATTGGTCCCTACCCTCAAGGAGCCGACCATCCAAGGTCCCCATTCACATACTAGGGCCAATTTTGGACAGAAGCCAATTAACCTACCTGCATGTCTTTGGATTGTGGGAGGAAACCGGAGTACCCAGAGGAAGCCCACGCAGGCACAGGGAGAACATGCAAACTCCAGGCAGGTAGTGTCATGGTTGGGATTTGAACCAGCGACCCTTCTTACTGCTAGGTGAGAGTGCTAACCACTACACCACTGTGCCGCCCCTAAGATAGAGGAAGACCGGAGGAAGAAGCAGAGAAGAAGAAGAAGATTTTTAATAAAAGACTTGTTAAAAACTGTATACTGTATTTTTTAACACTACACTACTTTTTTTTTAGTGAATGGGTAGGGGTACAATGTACCCCATACTTATTCATATGGGGGGGTCGGGATCTGGGGGCCCCCTTATTAAAGGGGGCTTCCATATTCCAATAAGCAGACCCCGACAACCACCGGGGCAAGGGTTGTCGGGAAGAGGCCCTTGTCCCCATCAACATGGGGGCAAGGTACTTTGGGGTGGGAGGTGCAGAGCCCCCCAGCCCCAATGCACCCATCCCCCCATGTTGAGGGCATGCGGCCTGGTATGGTTCAGGAGGGGGCAGGCCGTTCGCTTGTCCACTCCCTTTCCTGACCTCCTGGGCTGCATGCTCGGATAAGATTCTGGTATGGATTTTGGGGGGACCCCACGCCATTAAAAAAAAAAAATTGCATGGGGGTTCCCTCCAAATCCATACTAGACCCAAAGGCCTGGTATGAACCTGGGGGGGACCCCATCCTGTTTTTGTTTTTTTTCGTTTTTTTTAGCCAGAAACTCTTTTTTTTTTACATTCAGCGGGAAGCTCGCTGACAACTGATAACTCATCGGTTGTTAAATACATGGCGACCGGCTCTCGCCCCCCTCGTTAGCAACCAGCTATATACAGTGTAAAAAAATATAAAAATCACGGTAAAAATGCATGTCCAAAAACGCGGCAAGCACCGCAAAAAGCACGGCAGAAACACTCAAAAGCAACATGCATAGATGTGAATCAAGCCTAGTGGTATTCATCACGGTATCATTAAGGTCTCGTTCGCACCTATGCATTTTTAGTGCTTTTTACATTTTGCAGATTTGCACTACAGTCCATTAAACATGGTTTCCTATGGAAGACGTTCTGTAGTGCAAATCTGCAAAATGCAAAAAACACTAAAAATGCATAGGTGCGAACAAGGCCTAAAGGGCACTTTTTGAAAGTGGACTTTCTTAATCGTAACCCCGATCTACTAAGATCTTTGTTGTGTGTTTTGCCACACAGCCTCTTCTGTAAAATCCTTTAAGTCGGCTGAACTCATTTGTTTCAATGGAAAGCCCATAGGAAAGGAGGCAGCAAACTGGCTGACTGGGAGGATTTTCCGGTACATTGTACAGGAAACATCATTTTAGCACTGTTGTAAGCTGGAAAAATCACAGAATAACATTTGGACTTTTTAGAAGAGAAGACAGAGGTTAAGCTAGCTTAGTTCCTTGGATGGCATTGGTTTTTGCCATGTCTACTGATCCAAGCCCACTAAAGATAAGCCACGCTCATTTTGTCCCTTTTAATGTCACCACAACGGCCCTACCGCCAATCATTTTTCCATGGACCATAAGGTTTCAGCCTTAGATGGAGGTAAGCAATTTCATCATCAGTACATCATTCAGCAAATGTTTCTATCGCTGGGTGTAGCACCATCTGTAAGGCCGCGTACACACGCGCGGACTGTTGGCCCAACTTTGTCCGTCCAACAGTTTGAGCGAACAGTCCGCTCAAACTTAGCATGGACGGACATGGCCACACACGACGGACGAACAGTTTGCTGAAACCGTGCGCGATGACGTGAACGGCACGTACGACGGGACGAAAAATACGACGTCCTATACACTGCAATGCAACCTTCCGACGTGGAAATCCTTTCTGAGCATGCGCGAGACTTAGTTGGCCGAACAAGCCTACACACGAGCGAACAGTCCGCTGAAACAAGGTTTCAGCGGACAGTTTTTCGGAATTTCCGTAAGACCTTGTTCGGCCAACTGTCCGCTGAAACTGTCCGCTGAAGCCCCACACACGAGCGGACTGTCCGCCCAAACACTGTTCAGCGGACAAGGTTGGGCGAACAGTCCGCGCCTAAGAGGGTTGATATTCACTCGTCCCAACACTTGTTCCTCCAATCCTCGCTCTGCTCAAGAGTTATAGCTGTCTTAAGAATCTTCACATTCAACACACACTTACAGCTATGCAAATTTTGAAAGCTTGCATCCCCCGCTCTGTGCTGTTTCTACTGCCATTCTACTGACTTATATGTCACTACTATGTCGTGTATAGCCATTGGGGCCAAAGGGAGAAACCACAGAGAGCAGACGGGAACCAAGCATCCAACACTTCATGAAGTGGGCCCAATGCAAAGAAACCATTTCTCTTCAAGAGAGAGAAGATGAGCATGGGCAATGGGGCAATTTGCCTGTTTTCCAGTTTTTATTCATGGATTCTCAACTTTAAGTTACCCCAGCTCAAGTGGTGCCCCCTGTTTTGTAAGCCACCAAATCCGTGCTAATTTTGCTCAGTAATAATTTAACACACCGAAGATTTGTACCTAGCTTGTCATTTACAACTTACTTTAGACCAGCCTTTCTCAACCTTTTCAACAAAACCCTTGAAATAACTTTACAGCTTTAAGGGAACCCCTGGTAAAAATTACTATATCTACAACTCATAACACATTAGTGTGATGGTCAGTGGGAAGAATGTTCCTTACACTTGTGGTCATTGGGAAGAATTACCTGCTATAGATAGCTAAAAAGATCAATGATGTCATCAGAAACTTATCTGAGACGCAGAAATTGCTCATTGCTCAAGGAACCCATAGCAACCTCTGGATGAATCCTAAGGTTCCATGCTTTAGACCAGGCATCTCCAAACCACGGCCCTCCAGCTGTTGCTGAAGTACATGTCCCATGAGGCATTGTAAAACTCTGACATTCACAGACATGACTAGACATAATGGGAATTGTAGTTCCTGAACAACTGGAGGGCCATAGTTTGGAGACCCCTGCTTTAGACCGTCGTAACTCATGGCATAGTGGTGGATAGCAAAGTCGATCTCCACTTCCTCTCTTTCCGACCCTCACTGTTAATTATGTGGTTCCCGAAGGGCTACCTATTGGCTAAGCTGCCCTCTTGAAGTAAACAGTGTAACTTTATTTAAGTATGTGTGAATGGTGGAAATAATTGATTTGAGGCCACCCTGAAAATTCCCACCTGCCCTCCCTGTTTATGAAAGTTGTGGCTTTATTGGCAGAGTTTACCTTTCCAATCCCATACTTATTGATATAAGAGGCTTTGAAAAAAGCCTGCCATGGTACAATCAGCAGAGGCACCTATTGTGATATGCCTTAGGATAGGTCAGAGTCATCTGGTTTAATGAACATCAAGATTCTTTATTTCATAAATAAATGTGTTTCATGACTACAAACTGCCACTTCCTCTGTTCAGGGGGATGTACTGAGGTTGGGAAGATTACAATGATGTCATGGGATATGGCTGGATGTGATCACAATTTCAGCAGATGTAAGTTATTTCTCTGTTTTCTTATCCTTTTAATGGATCTTTTGAGTCAAGTAGCACCATTTTTTGGCCAAATAACTACACTATAAGGGTTCTCCAACCTCCCTCTTTTCTTTCCTGGTGGACACTCCAAGCTAAGACCTGAGGCCAGCCCCTTGGGACTGTACCCCTCAGATCTTCATGGACCACTACATCCTACATCTCAACCAACATTTAAATGGTTCCTGTTAAAGCCCTGGCTTTATGGATGTTTAGACCATGCTGTAATGGCATATTGGTGCTCATTGTCCATCTGTGATGGGAACCATGTTTATATTAAAGCAACTTTTTTAGTTTATTTTGATTTGGGGATTAAAAAAAGTTTATATGGTAACCAATAAAGCTGTGGTCTTGGCCTTCCAAACATAAATGTATTTTGTGTCTTTTTTTGGGATGGACTTTTTTAGTGAATGGGGTATGGGCCCACAGTATGGCCTATAGTTCTCAGTCAAGAGTTTGGTTTTGGGGGAATTGTGACTTGTCACAACACATAGATAGTATGCAGCGGACATTGACTGAAAGTATGCTTTCTCCATTCCTTTTGAATCCCAGCAACACAGCGGGAATGGCTCACTTTCACTTCAAGTCTCCCTGACATTGGGAATGTTCATGTGTAATGTTACATCATTATGTCTTCCTGTCAGCAAAACTCTCTGAAATCACTCCTCAGAATTCGAAGCATGTCTTGTTCTGTCTGACATGTAAAATACACGCTTCACATGATTTCTGAGCATATTAACATGCAGCTCTTACTCGAGGTTCCTAAGATGGACAGCTATTGCGTTACCGATACTTTCTGCAGCAGTACAAGTATCCAGATTGGAAATTTTAACCTCCTTCTGACATTCTGATCTCCATGCCTGTTCTGGGTCAGTGACTCAGTACTCAAATCAGAGACAGCCAGGCAACTAGCATGTGTAAAGCCAAACTGAAGCCTCATACCTTTTTATCTCCTCATAGTCCAACGTGTTATGCTCATGATCTGTGACTGATTTTTTTCTGGAATGTGTCTTAAAATGCCTTCTTTTTCTCATTGAAAATTATCCTTTCCGCTCTCCCACTGCAATATTCTGTGTTAACAGAGCTGAGTAATTGTCACACCCCTCAGCAGACTTCAACCCAGAGGTACAGAGGGGGCGTGCCTGAACAGGTCTGTTACTGCTGATTATTGAGTGCACTGTATCGACTTCTGGTGTCTATTGGACTGCACAGTCATATTTGGACCCCCTGCACAACTGCTGGAACAGGAAAATGGAGGTTGTTAGTCAAATGTCTATCTAAGGGCTCATTTACACCTGTGTGATCCTTTGAAGAGCAATTCGTGGGGGAATCACTTTTCAAAGGGCCTTTGACAGGTGACCTCACCACTCTTTGTACCGTGTAAAGCTTGCACCAGTGTGCCGCAGGGCAGTTTCATTGCTGTCCCATTCACTTGGATGGGTTGTGTGATGGACTGCTTGGCACCCCTCTTGGGTACTTCCATCATTGAATGAATGAATGAATGAAATACTTGTATAGCGCACAATGCGAACTGAATCGCCTCTAGGCGCTGTATACAGTATACAGCTTCTTCCAGCCTGGAACCAAGACCCAGGTATTATAACTGAATATTGCATCCAAGAACTAGAAAACACTAGCTTAGGTGCAAACTAGAACTAGCTTTATTGTAAAATCACACAGAATATATACCACACAAAATCAGGTAAGAGCCTAATCACATTATCCTAAACAATGCAAACTGTAAACAGGAATATCATTAGCACGTCTAAGGAACAGCCAACATAAACAGTAATCAAATTAAACAATAAGATTATTACCACCGCCACCTAGACAAACCTAGGTGACTGAGTGGTTTAGCACCAGTTCCCCAGTAAGAAGACCTAGGACTGTCCAAATCTCTAAAAGGATTAGCAGACAGAAAGAAACATTAGGTGACTTAATTAATTCACACCTAAAATGCAAACAATGGGGAAATGATACCATGAAAGAAAGACCCCTTAGTAAACAGATTATAGCAGGAGACCCCAGCATCAGGTTGTGTTGAGCTGATTATATTAACACCTGCTCCGAGTCTACCAGTCTAGGAGGTGGTGAAGCAGTCATTGCTGGTTAGGGCACAAAGGCCCCAAATCTGTATCCAGGTCCTAGGTTCCCAGAGTCTGTGTGTTTCGGGGAGGCATGGACCCGAATCCGAAGCAAGACCTCTCCAAGGGTCCCCCAGGCACACACCTCCCAAGAATAGAGCCACCTCAAAAGCCAGGGCCCATAGTCAGTAGGCAAGATACTACCCTGCAGTCACCTCCAAAAGCTCCTGTCCCGGTTGGGTCTGTCATCGGTTGCATTTGGCAGCAGTATTGCCTTCCAGACATAACAGGGAGTATAATTTTTGTTACAGCTGTGAAGCAAATCCTCTACAGTGTGTGGCTTCAGTTTGGCTTTAATTGCAATGGCAGCATCTACAACCTCAGCCACAGGTTTCCGTTAGTAGGATAGTAAGATAGTAAGATATACAACAGACATCAGTATAAGTGAGAAATTTTGTACTCTCACGTGCATCTCACTGTTTGGTAATTGGAAGTTGAGGGAATCTCTTCAAAGAGTAAGTAAATTCACCCTTAGACAGTGGTCACCAGAGCAGGTGTTCCCAGTGGAAGATATCCCCTCAGCTTCCGATTGGGTGACAAACTGTAAATATTTGTATTTCCCCTCACTTTCAGTTTTGGCAACCGGGGTAACAAATTTCAGAGGGTGAATCTTACCAGCAGGGGTGCCAACAAACATTACTCTTCATGCCTCTATCTAAAAGTAAAGAAAAAAGTTTTGTATTTGGATATGCTTTAAGATAATGAGATCTCTGATGACCTCTGTCCCATCTTAGCCGTGACCACTGTCCCATCTTAGCCTATTATATACATGCCTTCAACGATATAAAGCCCTATAACCAAAGTACTATTTATAGAATATGTTTATTGTGACTTTCCAAAAAAAAAAAAAGATTTTATTCTGAACCTGTGATTGATTAAAACCAGAAACATTTTTTCTCAGAACCCGACATATCCGATAGCGACAACATTTCTACGAGAACGGGGACAATATTTACAGCTCTCCTCTAATAGTATCCTCGGCTGTCACTTCCAAACTAACACAATTATTTATTGTTCCCTCTGCAGCTTTGCTCTTCTCATCCACCTGTTTAGGATGTTCCTCTCCTGAGGCCGACGTTTGCCGTCTCATAACGACGTGTCCTGTAATCTCTTTTTGGACTGCAGTAACTCAATCTCTCTGATATTTCTCAAATTTCTCTGTCATTAAATCCAAAGCCTTGCTTATTTGGACCCTCAATCAGATGCTTGAGTCTCAAGGGCTAGCACTGAATGAACAATCTTTTTGCTATGCAAAAAGATTCTCTGCTTTTTTGCGGCACCTGCTTATTCCCTACAGCAATGAGAAAATTGCTTCTATCAAAGCCCAACCTCTCCAAAAACATTTTTGTAAAGCTTTCGATAGAAAAAAAAGAAGTGAGTTAGAATTTCTACTTGGTTTCAGGATCCCTTTGCTCTACAGCGATCCATTGCGGTGCATTATCACAAGTGGGTTAACATACGTTGCATTATGGTAGCCGATTTATGTAGAATTGGCTCCCAATGCAACAGTTGAGTAAATGCAGCATTTTATAATGCAATGTACCACAGCAAATGGTATATTCAAGTGTTTCCAATGAGGATAATGCTACAAAATACAGACATTTTAGACAATTGGGGGCTTCCAACCTTATGGTAACAATTTGGGGAAGACTCTTTTATGTTCCAGCATGACTGTACCACTGTGTACAAAGCCAGCTCTATAAAGACATGGTTTGATGAGTTTGGTGTGGAGGACTTTAAGTGGCCTGCACAGAGCCTTGACCTCAACCCTTCTGAACACCCTTGGCCCTTGTACAAACGGTCGGACAGTCCAATGGAAAATGTCAGATCGGACCGTGTTGTCGGATAATCCGACCGTGTGTGGGCTCCATCGGACTGTTTCCGTCTGAATATATCCAACCGAAAAAGTTTTAGAGCTGGGCTATAAAATTTTCCGACAACGTGATCCGATCGGACTTTGTCCGATCGTTTGTAAAGAATTTTGATCGGACAAAGTGCCACGCATGTTCAGGTCAAATTCCTAGTCCAAAGCTATTGGCTACTAGCCTGAACGTAGTTCCGTCGTAACGAAATAACGTCATCACGTTCTGAACGATCGGATTTTCCGACAACTTTGTCCGACCGTGTGTATGCAACACCAGTTTCGGACTAAATCCGTCGGACAAAATCCGACGGATTTGGTTGTCGGAATGTCCGACCGTGTGTACAAGGGCTTAGAGTGAATTGGATTACTGATTGTGATCTAGATCTTCTCATCGAGCATCAATACCTGACCACACAAATACTCTCTTGGTTGAATAGGCATTAGACATGTGCGGTTTGTTTTTTTACAAATTGAAAGCCGGGTGCAATTTTAGTTATTGCGAGATTCAAATGTATCCAAATTTCTGAATCACAATAATAAATAAATAGTAAATTTCAAGTAATCTGAATTAAATTATAACGAAACAAATTATTTGGATTCATGAATGAATTGGAATCCGAAAATGAATTGGAATTGGAATTTGAAAATTAATTAGAACTGGAATTTGAAAATGAATTGGAATTAAAAAATGAATTGAAATTTGAAAATGAATTGGAATTGGAATTTAAAAATTAATTGGAATTCAAAAACTGGAATTCAATTCAAAAACTGGAATTCAAAAAATAATTGGAATTGGAATTCAAAAATGTATTGGAATTTGAAAATTATTGGAAATGAAATTTGAAAATAAATTGAAATTTGAAAATTCATCCATTGTTGAATTATTGTTCCATCGTCCACATCTCTAATAGGCATACATTTAGACGCACTCTAAATTCCAACAGAAAGATTTCCTAGAACAATGGAGGATATACAGGCAGTCCCCGAGTCACGAACATCCGAGTTTCGAATGACTCCTACTTACGAATGGCGTGACATAACTCCACGCTGGTCCCGGAAATTGGCAAGTAGCCTTGCAGAACGGGACATGGGACAATGGTACTCCACACCCCACGTACAGGACTGCATGCCCAGAAGCACCTGGAACATCCCACATTGCACAGACAGAAGTGCCTGGCTGGAGTTACACTTAAAAAAGGTACTGTTCCCACTTACGAACAAATTTGACTTAAGAACAATCCTACACCCCCTAACTTGTTTGTAACTTGGGGACTGCCTGTATTAGCTACGGGGAGTGCAATTCATATTATTGCCTATGTTTTTTGCAAAAGGATGTCCAACAAGCTCGTATTGACCTTGTCAGGAGGCCAAAAATCTTTGAGCATATGGGGGGATTTACTAAAACTGGTGCACACAGAAATTTGGGTTTTATTGTCAAAGTTTATTTGAACAAGCTGAATTTCAAAGCTGATTGGTTACTATGCAGAGCTGCACCAGCTTCGGAGTGCTCCAAATTTTTTGTAAATCCCCCCCCATTATGTAGGTACAGAAAGTTGTTGGAAGCTCGAACTCTTATCCCTGCTTAAAATAAAATAGAGGGAGCTGGGCTTTTAAAATTTTAGGACCAGTGTTTGGCCACCACTATTTTTCAGTTATTCCATATCTGAGCATTAAATGGTCCAGGAAACATGAAACCTCCCATGATGCAATGCACTGTCATAAAACTGGAAAGTGAATTATTACCTCTCTTTACCCTTCTTGGGCTATCTCTACTCTCTACCAATATCCAAGGCAAACTCATTTTTCAAGCATGCACAGTCCTCCCTTATAGACAAAGATTATGCACGACCGCCATCGTAGCCATTTTATAGCCTCCGACATCTATGGCTAATTATCATTTTTAATGGTCAATTGTAGAAGAATCAGAGTGCTGTTCATGAACTCGGCTAAGCTGACCCATTGAGCTTTGCCCTTATTTTACAGTCGGTAATATTCCGCCTTTCACAGGAGCCGGTCGGCCCTCCACCGTTTAACTTTCAAATCATATACCATCTTTTATTAGACATTCAGCGCTCAGAGCAAAACCTTTTCCAGATCCCCAGGGGAAATGCATCTCATATCGCCTCTTGTATTACCCATCAATGGATCAACACAAGTGTTCCTCGGCAAATGCTATGCTTTAAATTTTAAGACCTTAAACGAGCTCTCAATACATCGTAGAGAGGTTTTCAATGCCCACATACAGGAACATCTATTAATAATTTCCTTCTATTTCCAGTCGGCAAAATGATTCCTATAGAAACACAATCCATCATAGGCCGCTGACACCTGGGCTGGAATTCCAAGCCTAGCCTGATTGCACATATATGAATTGTGATATAAAGTATACGTATATTTCCTTGTATTTTTCCTGCCAAGAATTAAGGACCTCCAAAGAGCCCAGAAAGACCACCAAACTCCAGATAGGATGTAGACACTTATCCTCCACAGCCCCCAAAACAGTTACATAGTTATACTATATGGCCAAAAGTCTGGAGACCCCCTTCCAATTGATTAAGTTTAGGTGGTTCCACTGAAGGCCAATGTTAATATCACAGCATGCAAATATATTTTTAGACAATTGTGCTCTTCCAACCATGTGGTAACAATTTGGTAAAGACCCTTTTCTGTTCCAGCATGACTGTATCCAGGTCTAAAGAGCCAGCTCTATAAAGGCATGGTTTGATGAGTTTGGTTAGAGGAACTCAAGTGGTCTGCACAGAGTTCTCCTAACCTCAAACCCTACTGAACACCTTTGGGATGAATTGAAACACCAATCGTGATCCAGGTCGGCTCATTCAACCTGATCTCACAAATGCCCTTTGGGTTGGAAAGGCAAAAATTCCAACAGACACTCTAAAATCCTGTGAAAATGTGTCTCAGAAGAGCGGAGGACCTTATAGCTGCAAAAGAGGGTGTTATCTCCGCATTAATGGCCATAGTTTTGGAATGGGATGTCCACCAGGCTCTTTGTCTCAGAAGAGTGGAGGCCCTTATAGCTGCAAAAGAGGGTGTTATCTCCGCATTAATGGCCATAGTTTTGGAATGGGATGTCCACCAGGCTCTTTGTCTCAGAAGAGTGGAGGCCCTTATAGCTGCAAAAGAGGGTGTTATCTCCGCATTAATGGCCATAGTTTTGGAATGGGATGTCCACCAGGCTCTTTGTCTCAGAAGAGTGGAGGCCCTTATAGCTGCAAAAGAGGGTGTTATCTCCAAATGAATGGTCATGGTTTTGGAATGAGGTGTCCAACAAGATCACCTAGGTGTGTGGGTTTGTGCAGCCTGGTGCAGCGGCAATAACACACAGTTGCTTCTGTTTGCTTTAGTGCACGATGTGACGATGATGCTTGCACATGCAAATTCAGAGGATATCTCCTAAACCGTTCAGGTTTAGGGGATATCCAGGATAGCTGCAAGTAAGCCTTACTATAGGCTTACCTGTAGCAAAAAGTGTGCTGTAAGGGTTTACAACCACTTTAACAGTTGACAGTGCAGTCTCCAGTCAGTCTGTTAGCTTGGAGAAGGGATCAGAGAAGAGGAGGAGGGAGGATCAGGAGAGTGCTTTGCCGTCCAAGGCGACAGGCTGTGTGTTTCTATTGATGTACACAGCACAGGGAGACATATCTCTGCATGCAAGGGTGGCCTCATAGGATGCTGCAAGAGAAAGGAGGCACCCTGAAACAGGAAACCTGGGGCAGTGGTCATGGCACCAGCCTAAACTGGAACATAGGCAAGGATTAAAAGATAGCTAGGTTGCATACCCAGTAAGTGATTTAATCAGCTGCTGAACATGCTTAAGAAACTGAGAGAATAATATCACTTTAAAAAGCATTCTTTGGGCTCCAGTCTGGAGACTAGGGTTGGCACCTTTTCTTCAAGTCAAACTGAAACACTTTAGCGGCCAGGGACACCTTTGGGTGCCCCTAAGGCAGTGTTTCTCAATTCCAGTCCTCATGGCGCACTAACAGGTCATGTTTTCAGGCTTTCCATTATTTTGCACAGGTGATTTGATCAGTTTCACTGCCTTAGTAATTACCCCAGCTGTTTCATCTGAGGGAAATCCTGAAAACATGACCTGTTAGTGGGCCATGAGGACTGGAATTGAGAAACACTGCCCTAAGGAGAGAAGAAATGCAGTGCGCATAGCATGGCACAGCAAACTGTGGGTGTGGCAAAATTGCTCCTGCTGACATCATTACCCTGCCCCCCCCCATTGATGCCAAATCTGCCCTCAGACAGCCGCCCACAGCTCCTGGACGTCAACAGATTTGTGTGTGACTATCTTGTTTACTTGGGGAGCCACAGCCCGGTCTGAATAATATGTCCGGGTTTCAGTCTAACCAGAAACCCTGACAAATGATTAAAAAAACTGGACCGTCGGGGTGAATCCCAGACAGGTGGCAACCCTACATTAGACGTTGCCTAGGCTGAGATGATGTCATCAGACTACAACAGGCAGGGGGAAGTACTTCGCTTTGCTCCCTCCTTCCCCAGTGTCCAGACTACAACATTTTAACAATGTAGCAAATCACAAAGCTGCAGCAGGGGCTAATCTGTGCCAAGAACTGCATTCACATGATGGTGTCATCAATGAGCGGCATCTCAGTCCAGCAAGAAGATAGTGATTCTGGATGATTCCTGAACAAAGGTGGCTCAGTCCTTCTGGAGAGAAAAGCAGATTACAGGATTGTCGGGGGGAAGACTGCAATGTCTGTGAGCAGTAATAAATACCTGGAAGTGTTACACAGATAAATTACTCAGCATGCATGCTCTTAAAAAATATAATGTCCGCTTTTAACCACTTCACATCCTGCCCATTGTCATATGATGTCTGCAGATGGAATCTCACATCCTGGGCGGGCGTCATATGACGTCCTCAGCTTCCCAGTGGTATAGGGGGCTCACGCTCACTCACCACGTCACCAAGGAGCCAATACGCATGCCCAGCAGCCGCGATGTCCGCCGGGTGCCCGCGATCGGGTGTGACAGAGACCGACAGAGCAGGAACGTGGATCACACAGATCCACGTCCTGTCAGGGGAAAGGAGACAGATCGTGTGTTCCTAGTATATAGGAACACTGATCGGTCTCCTCCCCTCCCCCTACAGTTAGAATCATTCCATAGGTAACACATTTCACCCCTTGATCGCCCCCTAGTGTTAACCTCTTCCCTACAAGTGACATTTATACAGTAATCAGTGCTTTTTTATAGCACTGATCGCTGTATAAATGTGAATGGTCCCAAATATTGTCAAACATATCCGATCTGTCCGCCGCATTGTCACAGTCACAATAAAAATCTCAGCTTACCACCATTACTAGTAAAAAAAAAAAAGATAATAAAAATACCATAAATCAATAACCTATTTCGTAGGCGCTATAACTTTTGCGCAAACCAATCAGTATATGCTTATTGTGATTTTTATTTTACAAAAAATATGTAGAAGAATACATAGCGGTCTAAACTGAGGAAAAAATTTGTTTAAAAAAAAAATTGGGATATTTATTATAGCAAATATTATATAATATATATATATATATATATATATATATATATATATATATATATATATATATATATATATATATATATATATATATATATATATAATATATTAAATATTATATTATATATAATATATTTATTAAAGCTCTTTTTTTGTTTATAGCGCGGCAGCTCCGTCGTTGAAAATGCTGCGCTCAGTGTGCCTGCGCGCCGCTGTCTACGGAGCGGTGCCTGTATTCGGGCAAATATCTCCTAAACCGTGTAGGTTTAGGAGATATTTCTTGGACCTACAGGTAAGCCTTAATCTAGGCTTACCTGTAGGTCAAAGTGTGTTGTAAGGGTTTACAACCACTTTAAAGCTCTTTTTTTGTTTATAGTGCAAAAAATTTAAACCGCAGAGGTGACCACCAAAATAAATCTCTATTTGTGGGGGAAAAAATTATAAAAATTTCATTTGAGTACAGTGTTGCACGACCGCGCAATTGTCATTCAAAATGTGACAGCGCTGAAAGCTGAAAATTGGCCTGGGCAGGAAGGGGTTGAAAATGCCTGGTATTGAAGTGGTTAACCATAAGGGAATATATAATAGCAAATAAAATAAAGAATGAACACATGTATTACATGGAGTGAATGTTACAAAGGTGAATGTGCACTTTAAATAAATTCTGCACCCAATATGCAGAGGCTGCACGCGCTATATGTCAAGCGTGCTCATTTTCACGCAATGTCGAACACATTGGCCCGGATGGGAGATGTGCGTTTGATCACAAATGACTTTCCAGCTATACCTTAACTAAGGTCGACCTTATCTCCCTCTGATCATAGCACTCTAGTGACTGAACAGCAATCAATCTTATGACCTTGCCTCTATACAGACATCAGTCCCAGCGCTGCACCACACATCCTGACTGATTAAACGAATGGAAAGGCTGATGTCATTTTTGAAGGAGATTTAAACAGAAAAACAATCTTTGATCTAGACAGATTGGATCCTCTCCACTTTTTTTCTTGATATTTCATTAATCAAATATTGTTAAGTGGGTTTTACAAAAGCGCATTAAACACGCTGTGTTCAGACTGTTTTTTTTCTATTCATTGTCCATATGCATCCATTTCTTGACTGCCATTTTGCAGCAGCTGGTAGTAGAAGTAGAGATAGTGGCGGCTGGTGCTGCATTTTTTGGTGGGGAGGGGGTGGCATACGAACCACCCATCTCTCCCGCCCTGCTCACCAGCCCCGCCCGTCTGCCAGCCCACCAGCCTCATACTTACCCCATCCAGATCATGAGTGGCTTCTCCAGCTTCTCCTCCTGGCCAATCCAGTCGTTTCTTCTCCCAGGCCAATCCGGTCTTGCCACGTTTCTTGTCCAGGTTGGCCGGGAGGAGAAGCAAGAAGACAAAAGCGAATGTTCATTCGCTAATGTCACAAGTGGGTGGACTCTGCACCCGAGGCCACCCTTTTTGAAGCCAATTAGACCCCCAAGCTCTAATCATGTGCTTAAAAAACAAAAACAAAAAAAAAACCTATGCGTCTGGCGTCCCGCATGAAGATCAGGGGCCTGTGCATTGAGATTAGGGGGGGGCGACCCCCCTGCGCCCCTTATGGACCGACCACCACTGAGTAGAGAACATGGACTAGCTAATGCCTGCATAAAAATGCGTGCCAAAATACATGGTAACAAAGCACCATGCATTTTGGTGCAGTGCGGTTTGAAAGAACGGTGCTTGCATGTCTTTGATGTGATTTTCGCGAAATACACCAAAATGAGCACAAGCACACCTTCATAGGTTTGAACGGAGCCTATATTAGCTGCCTAAATAAACAGACTTTTATATACAGTACCTATCAAATTTGGTAACTTTCTAAAGAGCATTTTAAGAGTTAGCCCGCCCCTTTTATCTTCTGTCAAGTGCTTATTGGTCCATCAGTTTGATAGGAAGTTGCAGTAACCAATGGTGAGTTTTGGTAAAAAGAGGTGTGTCCTGCCATTAGGGCCCATGAGGACTTATGTGAAAGTACGAGTGGGCTGCTGAAGAGTCCCTCTGGCCAGCAAAAATGGTACTTGTTGACAGTAAGATCAGTATTTCTTTCCAGAAACATTTGCAACCTTAATATCTACGTTGCATTTCTAATAATAATTTAGGTAGTCCTAAGCTGGCCATATGCAGTACAATCTGACAGAGAAGGGGTCTACAAAATTTCTAAACAAGGGCCACTTTACTGTCCTTCAGAATTTAGAAAGGCCAGACTGTGGCCAGCAGGTGAAGAAAATGCCCCAGCAGCATCAGTGCGGTTAGACAATGTCTCAGGCTTGGTGGTCAGTAGGAGTAAAACCCGTGGTCAGTAGGAGGAGGAACAATGCCCCGTCATTAGTGCCAATGGGAGGAATAGTCCCTCATTATCGGTGACAGTTGGAGGTATAGTTCCTCATTATTGATGTCTGTGGGAGGGATAGTCACTCATTATTGGTGACAATGGGAGGGATAGTCACTCATTATTGGGGTCAGTGGGAGGAATAGCCCCTCATTATTTGTGACAGTGGAAGGAGTAGCCCCTCATTATTGGTGTCAATGGGAGGAATAGTCCCTTCTTATTGGTTACAGTGGAAGGAATAGTCCCTCATTATTGGTGTCAATAGGAGGAATAGTCCCTCCTTATTGGTGATATTGGGAGAAATTGTCCCTCATTATTAGTGACATTGGGAGGAATAGTCCCTCATTATTGGTGACAGTGGGAGTAGTCCCACATCATTGGTGACAGTGGGAGGAATGGTCCCTTATTATTGGTGTCAGTGGGAGAAATAGTCTCTCGTTATTGGTGACAGTGGGAGGAATAGTCCCTCATTATTGGTTACAGTGGGAGGAAAGTCCCTCATTATTGGTGACAGTAGGAGGAATAGACCCTCATTATTGGTGACATTGGGAGAAATAGTCCATTATTATTAATGGCATTGGGAGGAACAGTCCCTTGTTATTGGTGACAGTGGAAGGAATAGTCCCTCATTATTGGTGTCAGTGGGAGACATAGTCTCTCGTTATTGGTGACAGTGGGAGGAATAGTCCCTCATTATTGGTTACAGTGGGAGGAAAGTCCCTCGTTATTGGTGACAGTAGGAGGAATAGACCCTCATTATTGGTGACATTGGGAGAAATAGTCCATTATTATTAATGGCATTGGGAGGAACAGTCCCTTGTTATTGGTGACAGTGGGAGGAATAGTCCCTCATTATTGGTTACAGTGGGAGGAAAGTCCCTCGTTATTGGTGACAGTAGGAGGAATAGACCCTCATTATTGGTGACATTGGGAGAAATAGTCCATTATAATTAATGGCATTGGGAGGAACAGTCCCTTGTTATTGGTGACAGTGGAAGGAATAGTCCCTCATTATTGGTGTTAGTGGGAGACATAGTCTCTCGTTATTGGTGGCAGTGGAAGGAATAGTCCCTCATTATTGGTGTCAGTGGGAGACATAGTCTCTCGTTATTGGTGGCAGTGGAAGGAATAGTCCCTCATTATTGGTTACAGTGGGAGGAAAAGTGCCTCATTATTGGTGACAGTGGGAGGAATAGCCCCTTATTATTTATGACATTGGGAGGAATAGTCCCTTGTTATTGGTTATAGTTGGAGGAATAGTCCCTCATTATTGGTGAAAACGGGAGGAATAGTCCATCATTATTGGTGACATTGGGAAGAATAGTGCCCGATATTTTATATCCGTGAGATGAAGTATGCCTCATCGTTGGTGTCTGTGGAAGGAATAGTGCTTCATTATTAGTAACAGTGGAAGAAATAGTGCCCTATCACTGGAGTCAGTGGGAGGAACAGTGCCCCATCATTGGTGTCTGTTGAAGGAATAGTGCTCAATCATTGGTGTCAGTGGGAGGAAAATTGCCCCAAAGGCTGGATAAAAGCACACAAAGGGCTTCAGCCTGCAAGCCACAGTTTGGAGACCACTGTCCTAGACAATGGTAAAACAATACACACAATGGGAATTACCCTCACAAGAACAGCAGTACATATCCACCTTAAAAAGATTTATAACCAGTCTAGTGATCCACCACTCTCAGAATGGGAGTGAGGTAGCGCCTCTGGCTTTAAAAGGGGCAAGTTGTCTGTAGTCGTGTATCCAATTGATCCCAGACACCACTCTCAGTAAAAAAAATAACAAAAAAAGAAAAAAAAAAGAAAATAAAAGAAAAATAAATTCTAAATTTGGGTTCAGGAACGGGGAGGAAGTATAATGGCACTCGTTTGAGTGAGGGTCTGGGCAAAATTATATATATATATATATATATATATATATATATATATATATATATATATATATATATATATATATATATGCTTCTTTGTCTGGGTATGGGGGAAGGGTATGCGTTCAGCTTTAATTGTCCAAACTCTCACACACAAGTGAAGATTTCCCAAAGAATATTTGAATCCCCATTCTAGGCGTAACAAAGCCTAAAAGCGAACAAATACTATTTACAAAAATGATTATTATGCCGCCCTCTCTATTAATACCGAATTTATCATAAAGGATCGGGTCAGCCTTTAAAAATCTGATCCGTGAAAAATAAAATTGCGCAACCCAAACGTGCGCAGCTCAGTTTGTTCACCTTGAGTAATGACTATAAACGACCCTCGTATTGCACGTCTTAAGTTATCTCATCTCTAACCCTTCTTCCTGAGTTTCCCCCCCCCCCCCCGCCATAATTTCCTCCTATTTGAAGAGTAAATAGTCAGACGACTACAAAAAGAAGGTCAGCGCAGATTGGCGATGACAATTCTCAGGCACCCCGGCACGCATCCTATTGATGTCTCCATCTCTTTTGTATAACAAACATCACTTTTTCATCAAGTATGATACTTAACGCTTGCCAGGGACCCTGCGGAGATCTGTTGTCAATTAAAAAAGATTAACAAGCTTGGAATTCTGAATAGAGAAGGAAGAGCTGAAAGATTTAGGAAGCAAAAAATGTGTGCGCTTAATATACAATCTGTTTTTTTTTTTTTTTTAAGAGCATTTTTTTTATACTGCTTAAAATTCCAAAGTAAAACGTGAACCGATTCCACAATCTATGGTGGTCTGTAGCCTAGGCTGTTTTTTTTTTTGTTGCATATGTGTTAAAATGAACATTTTAGGTCTGAAGACTAGTTAAAACATCCCAAACATTATATATTTTCTGAAAGCAGAGACCCTGGAAAATAAATTTGTGGCAGCTACAATTTTTTATTGTGAACCCCCACCAAAGGATTAGGGATGCCACTCCAGGCTCCTCTCTGTCCAAATCCGTTGACTGCTACTGATGGTGCAGTCTAGGGGTGAGCCTGTCTCAACTCAGTTAATGTAATATAAAGAAAAAACACCCCAGGTGCTGCCCACTGACAAAGCCCAACAGCCTCTGTAGTAAAAGCAGCCTCAGCCCAGGCTCCATCCAGTCCAGGCCACGCCTCAACGTGTTTCGCCCTGTCCATGGTGCTTAGTCATGGAGATTCCCCCTTGACCTAGCCCCATGGGTGGGGCGAAACACATCAGGAGTGGCCTGGATGGAGCATGGGCTGAGGCTACTTTTACTACAGAGACTGTAAAGGCTTTGGTGGTGTGTGGCACCTGGGGTGTTTTTTCTTCATATTGCAATTTTTTATGTCTCGTAAAAACTGATGTGCCACCGTTTATCAAACCTATATTTGATAAATTAGCAAAAGAAAAGAGTAGTCGGTGCTCTGGCTAATTAAGCTCACAAAAGATCCATAGAAAGTACAGCCTGGCAACTCGAGAGCTTCTACATAGAAAATATTTATTTAAGCATTACTGCAATAACATCATCCAAAAATGTTGACACGTTTCGGCCTTAGACCTTCATCATACGCATTTGATAAATGTACTTCACCAGTAACTTATTATCAATGGCAAACATGGGAAGATGCACACAACCACCCCCCTTCACATTTGAGGTCCCTGCATCACAACGGAGTCAGTTCGCATTGTGCGCTATACAAGTATTTCATTCATTCATTTCATTCAACCATTCATGCAAGAGTTCCGCCATCACATTAGAGGTCCACCCTTCATATCTGAGTTCCTCCATTACATCAGAAGTCCACCCTTCCAATGAAAGTCCCCCCTTCATATCAGAGTTTCCTCCATCACAGAATTCCCTCATCACATCAGACGTCCACCCTTTCAATTACAGCCCCCCTCCCCCCTTCATATCAGTTCCCTCTATCACAGAATAGAATTTTATGATATCAGAAGTCCACCCTTCCAATGAGAGCACCCCCCCCCCTCCCTCCCGATTAAAGCCTCCATCACATCAAAATCCTCCCTTTACAAAGTCCCCCATCAAAATGTTCCCTTTTCCCGTCAGAGCCCCACCTTACTCTAGCAGCATGACAGAGGGCAGGAAGTGAACTAGGTCCACTTATGTTCTCTTCTGAGTGCTGGAGGAGGCCTTGCATACTGCTGGCCCTGGATCGGTGTCATAGCCATAGCGTAGGCAGGACACCCCATATCCTGGACTGGTCCCAGAACTTAATAGTTGTTATTGTGCTGGTGGCCAACCCACCCGCATCAAGTTAACTCATCGTGCTGGCCCAAGAAAACTGTGTCCCGTATTTACGGCATCTCAGTGGAACCCAAACGCCACCCCAGTTGAAAAACACTGCTCTAACCAACTATTTTAATTGCCTATGCCTAGAATGGACCTTGAACCAAAGGAGACAACCAACCAGGTGACTTGATATAAGCTAAAGAGAAAAACAAAATGATGGAATCTTTAAAAACTCATAGACAAATATGGATTGTGGACCACTGCATATGACTTGGACATGCCAGCTTGGACTAGGTGATTGACCAAGCTCTCAAACATAAAACCAGTGGTGTAAAGCTTTGTCACCAACCTGGCCGTGCTGAAATATAGGACTGGCTCAGCAGAACTGGAAATCTTTTAGCAGCTTAAACAGTTCACTTCTACTTATTCAAACCAGCAATTTGCTGAACTTTTAAAATCCCAGCAGACGTTAAATGGATCTTGGCAATATAGCAGATGATTTTGGTCGTCATATACAACACAATTCTATGAATGACTGAAGTTTTTTTTTTTTTTCATATGAAAGTCTGCTTTTTCTCCCAAAGCATGATGGGAGCCTACGCAGAGATATTTGGCTGTAAAATATGCAGTAAACAGGCAACAAGTGTGTAAAATGAAGGTAGATGAAATATTGTAATGGAATTTTAATGTGAATTAATTGTATTTCTCCAGTATATACCGAATTTTTACTTTTACGCAACAATAAAAGGCAAGGTTCGTTACATTCCTCATTAGGGGCTGCAAACCTTCTCATAAACAATAGCAACAGTAAACATTATTACCAGCAATTAGCATTATGCAAAATAGGTGCGTGGGTTAAGACACAAAATAATGGAATTGCGCTCAATGAGAGCAGCGGATTGCCATAGAGACTGGCTGGCCGGGAGATCGTTATAAGGACAAAGTCGTTATCTCTGGCTGGGGATCTTTATTGCACATTTTAATAAATGATTTATTTGGCAACCTTCTCAATCTTCTCCTTTCCTGCGGCTGTAATTTACATGTCCTGTTGGGCGGGTAGCCATGTTTGTTCCCTTATAGGGCACTTGTTGAAGGACAGTTAAAGTGGATTTGGTTTGCCAAAGCACTGAGCATTATACATCCTTCTACCTTGTTTTCATCTTTTGTTATAGTTCAGGGCTGCTGATCTCCTGCAGACTTTTTGCAGCCAAATCTGGTCTACATGCAATACAGTGAAGGTTGCTTGGACTTTCACAATGCAGGATTTCCAGTGGTGGCAACTAATGATGAGCTTGGGTTTGGCTGAACCTGGAAGGCAGATGTCCTTCCTGGGCCCAAAGCTACAGGTACATAAGAGGCAGTGATGCTTGTGACATCATTGACCTTATATGGTCATGTGACCATGCTCGGTCAATGGCATTGATCTAATATGGCCACAAAGCCATATTAGGTCAATGATGTCACAAGCATTCTTGTTCCTTTGTAGGGGTGACATGGCCATGTGGCCATATGGGATCAATGATGTCACAAGCATTCTTGTCCCTTTATAGTGCTGACATGGCCATATGGGGTCAATGATGTTACAAGCAGACCTGCCCCTTTGTAGGGGTGACATGATCATATGGCCATCTTAGGTAATTGATGTTACAAGCATCCGTGTCCCTTTGTAGGGGTGGCATGGCCATGTGGCCATATTAGGACAATAATGTCACAAGCATCCCTGCTCGTTTATAGGGGTGACATGGCCATATGAGGTCAATGATGTTACAAGCATCCCTGCCTCTTTGTAGGGGTGACATGGCCATATGGGGTCAATGATGTTACAAGCATACCTGCCCCTTTGTATGGGGTGACATGACCATATGGCTATCTTAGGTAATTGATGTTACAAGCATCCGTGTCCCTTTATAGGGGTGGCATGGCCATGTGGCCATATTAGGACAATAATGTCACAAGCATCCCTGCTCGTTTATAGGGGTGACATGGCCATATGAGGTCAATGATGTTACAAGCATCCCTGCCCCTTTGTAGGGGTGACATGGCCATATGGGGTCAATGATGTTAAAAGCATACCTGCCCCTTTGTAGGGTTGACATGACCATATAGCCATCTTAGGTAATTCATGTTACAAGCATCCCTGTCCCTTTGTAGGGGTGGCATGGCCAGGTGGCCTTATTAGGTCAATTATGTCACAAACATCCTTGTCCCTTTTGTAGGGGTGACAGGGTCATATGGGGTCAATGAGTTTACAAGCATCCCTGTCTCTTTGTAGGGGTGACATGGCCATGTGACCATATTAGGTCAATGATGTTACAAGCATTGTCCCTTTATAGGTGTGACATGGCCATGTGGCCGTATGGGGTCAATTCAATTATGTTACAAGCATACCTGCCCCTTTGTAGGGGTGACATGACCATATGACCATCTCAGGTAATTGATGTTACAAGCATCCTTGACCCTTTTGTAGGGGTGGCATAGCCATATGGGGTCAATGATGTTTCAAGCATCCCTGACCCTTTTTATCGGTGACATGGCCATGTGGACATATTAGGTCAATGATGACACAGCCATCACTGGCCTTTTGTAGGGGTGGCATGGCCATATTACATCAAAGATGTTACAAGCATTCCTGCCCCTTTGTAGGGGTGGCATGGCCATGTTGCCATATTAGGTCAAAGATGTCACAAGCATCCCTGGCCTTTTGTGGGGGTGACATGACCATGTCGCCATATTAGGATAATAATGTCACAAGCATCCCTGCACCTTTATAGTGGTGACATGACCATATGGCCATATGAGGTCAATGATGTTACAAGCTCCCCTGCCTCTTTTTGGGGATAACATGGTCATATGGTCATATTAGGTCAATTACATTTTTTAGGTCAAGGATGTCACAAGCATCCCCACCCCTAAGGCATCTGCAGGGCGGGGAATCCTTCCTGCTGCTCATGGGCCCAGCACAAATAATTGACTTCTAGATTTAGTTTGAACTGAACCTGGAGCCGGACCCAAGCACATCCCTAGTGACCACATTGGACTATGCCTGTCTAATATATGTTTAAATGGGCACTAGCCCCAATTCACACTTGAGTCTGAGCATTTTCAGGAGATTTCATAGCATTTTTTTGTTTGTGCATTTTGTACAAGTTTTTCAGGCTTGAGTATTTTCGTTCTAGCCATTAGAAAGCTAGTTACTAGAAGTAGGAGAAGCAAGAAATCGCACAAAAAATGCACATGACAAGTTTTCATACTTTTTTTCAGGAGCTCCTATTGGAGTCTATAGGCGGGTCAAAAACATGTGCCCCAAAGAAGCTCACGTACTTTTATAAACTTCAAGCTTCAAGCTGTGAAGGGTGAATGGACACTATTGAATATAATAGGAATCTTGATGTTGAGCCTTGAAGTGCTTTGAGAAATTAGCTTTATAGCGCAAAGATATGAATAGGGTATAATCTCCATCATTAGCCCACGTTACTGGGTGACAATGCAGGAGTCCCCTCTCTCTCTCAACCCCCTCCCTTCCCTCTCACCCCCCACCTTCCCCCCCTCTCTCTCACCCCCTCTCTCTTTCAGCTCCCTCTCATCCCCCTCTCTCTCTCACCCTCCTCTCCCTCTCAGCTCCCTCTCACCCCCCCCTCTCTCTCACCCCCTCTCTCCCCCCACCTTTCCCCCTTCTCTCTCTCACCCCTCTCTCTCTCTCCCCCTCTCTCTCTCTCACCCCCCCTCTCCCTCTCAGCTCCCTCTCCCCCCCCTCACCCCCCTCTCTCATCCCTCCCCCCTCTCTCTCATCCTCCTCTCTGTGAGACCCCACATAGCCACCACAAACCTCACACAGACACTAGAGACCCCGCATTGCCATCAGAGATCACTGAATAGCCTTTTGAGAAGGAAGAGGTATGACGAATTTAGATGACGGGGCTCCCGATTGTAGCCTTGCCTAGGGCAGCGCAGAACCAAAATACGCCGATGGACACAGAAGACTTGTAGACCTGAGAACTCAGTGCAAGGATGATGGGAATCTCTCATTATGCGCAAAGCAGGTGTACAGACCTGGAACCCCCTCATAATGGACATAGCTGGTGTGCAAACCCAGGAACTCAGCTCGGGGATCTCACTAATGGAAACTTCAAGAGAGGTTTAGGTTGACTAACCTTTTGAGAGCAAAAACCAGCCTGTAATTTTTGTGAACTGAGTTTATTATGCATGTAGATCAAAAATGATTAATATAAAGAAGACCTCGCGCAGTAAATTAAACTGACCAATGCTATAAGACTTTTGTGAATGGAAAATATCAAGTTCACTTGAAGCAGATCTTAAGCCTGATCCGTCAGCTTGAGAGTCAAAGGTCGGAGGTTACCGACAAAAGCTCAGTGATCATGTGACCTTACACTGCAGTTGGACTGAAATTAATTTTATCTCTATCTACAGTCTGTATAAGAAATATAGTTTACACGAGATGTAATCATTCTTCCTGCAATAGTCCCTTATGTGATGAGCGGGAGGGAAAAAAAAAAACAGATAATGTTATATTAAGTAACTATAATTTACTGTAATGTATTTAACAAAATACTCAGAGGCCGGGAGATTGATGAAATTTTCTATTAATCATAAGCGGGAGCTGGCTGATGAATATCTAGAGACGAATTTTAGTCTTTTTACCGTAATAAGCATACAATTATGTCCCAGGTTCTTTTTTTACCGCTCCGTGAAGACTGCTCGCGGTCCCCCAGTTCCTGTGACATTTAGTGACACATTTATCTTGCTTACAGTCGTCAAATACAGTCAATTAAATTTTATGATTATTGCTTTTATTATTTTTTTTATTTCTAGAGTATTAAAAATCGAAAGCATGGAGTTACTTACATCATATAGCCAAATATATATATATTTGATGCATAATTGGATGAGGCGACATGATGTAAATAACACTATGCTTTCAATTTTAATTCAATTATATATATATATATATATATATATATATATATACACACACACACACACACACACACACATATATATATATATTATACATACATACATATATATATATATATATATATATATACATATACACATACATATATATATATATACATATATATATATTGTAGACATGTCACTGGAGAAGTGATCGAGGGGGTGTACATCTCACCTAGGTTGCGACAGAGTGTGAGATGGTAAATCCAGGATGGATCAGTTTCTCAGCAGCGATATGCTGTTGAGTGGTTAAGTAATTTTGCCGGGCCTGGGTTTATATGGAATGGCAGGTAGGTTTGGTAGAGGGACCTGTCATTCCACATCCCCCGATCCAGTTCTGGGTTTGGGATCAGGTGAGCTTTGATCCTAATTAGCCTGGGAAGGTAAAGGCTCTGCAAGGCCTGCAGGTGATTGCTCCCAGCCAGGGAATGAACAGCCTGTATGTTGAAGGAAGCTGCAAGCACAGACACTGCTGGAGCTAAAACCCACCCTGCGATATCCAGACGAAAAGACGCTGTCTTTATAAATGTCAGATAGGTGAGAAGAACCTGTTAGTAAGCGCCCAGCCGGGCTAGGTCTTTTGTTTATTTTGTTGTACTTAGAAAGCACGGTGTTGCTGTATGTTTTGTTTGCTGGACTGTTTGTACCACGAATAAACGCCAAGATCTGCTTCATATATTCCAAGTCTGCTGTGAACTGTGTCCAAACACACCCTACCCCGGGAAGATCCCTTACAATTGGTGTTCGAATGCGGGCAACAGACGGTTGCTAGGAGCAACGGTGTGGACAGACTTGGCTACAGCTGCTTATGTCCTGGGTGAAAGCTGCATCTAAACTCCAAGAACAGTCCAGCAACATGGAGGAGATGCTGAAGCAGTTTATGCAAGTGAGTTTGCAACAACAGCAGGCTCAGACAGAGGCCAATAAACGACATGAACAGTCCATGGCTGCACAACAGCAACTTCTCGAGCACCTGATAGCAAATCGAGAGGCGCCTGTGGTTGCTAATCCACCCACAGTGGAGGGAGCCGCTCCAGAAAAATTTTTTGGGAGAAGGACTGTGCAGAAAGCGCTGCAAAAGATGACTGCTGAGGACGATGTTGAGGCCTTTCTAACAATATTTGAGCGCGTGGCTGAGCGAGAGAAGTTACCAGCCGCTGAATGGGCAGAGGTAATTGCGCCCTATTTAACAGGTGAACCTCAAAAGGCCTACTATGACCTCAGTGAGCAAGAGGTCAAGGACTATACTCGGCTAAAAGCGGAGATACTTGCCCGACTAGGAGTTACTACTGCGGTCCGTGCCCGGAGGGTACGCAACTGGAGCTACAGTCTGGACCAATCAGCGAGGTCCCAGATGTATGACCTAATCCATTTGGCAAGAAAGTGGTTGGAGCCAGACACTTCTACTCCTGCACAAATCCTAGAGAAGATCGTGATGGATCGCTACCTCCGAGCACTTCCTACTGACCTGCAACGCTGGGTGGGACAAGGTGATCCTAAGGATGCAAACGAACTTGTCAACCTTGTGGAGAGGTTCCAGGCGACTGAGGACTACCTCCGTGATGTTCCTGCAGCATCTTCACCTCCCCGGAGCGCCAGACCTGTGCCGTCAGCTGGTAAGAGACTTCCATCTATTGGGGGAGTGTGGAGGGCTGCTGATGGAGGGATAAGGGCTCAAGTGGTGTCTCAGGGACAAAAGACTGGTGATGGTCCCGGGTGGCTAAGGGGCTCTAAAAAGGACTCCTTGCCAAGGAGACCAGCCCCTATCCAGTGTTGGAGATGCCATGAGGCGGGACACGTGTCTGCCCATTGCCCTCTTACCTCTGAACCCATGGAATGTGACGCTAGCCGGCGCCAGTCGCTATTTGCGGAACCATCTTGTGCTGCAGTTCCTGGACTAGAGACTGAACCGCAAATCTGCAACATCACAATCAATGACTTTCCTGTTAAAGCGTTAATGGACTCAGGAAGCCTCGTAACCTTGGTGCATGCTAGCCTGGTGGCTGGGGACTTAGAGCCTAACAAGCATATGAGTGTTGTGTGCATACATGGTGATACAAAAGTGTACCCTATAGTGCGGGCTAAAGTCGGGACTAAACAAGGCACCGTACAATATGAAGTGGGTGTGGTTAAAAACCTCATGCATGATGTAATATTGGGCCGCGATTTTCCGTTATTCTGGGCTCTCTGGGAAAAAAGAGAAATCCCCAAAAGGAGTGAGGATACCTCTAAGGAGGTTGCCTTGTCCGCTGTGAATGATAAAAGTATGCAGGATGAAAATGATTGTTTTCCTTTGCAGGTCCTGGTTGGGGAGGAGGATCCTCCCACTGAGCAAAATATACTAGACTTAGAGGTGTCTAGGGATAATTTTGGGGCTGCACAATTACAGGACCCCACTCTCAAAAATGCGAGAGAGCAGGTTACTGTTATGAATGGGGTACCTCAGGAACCAGATGCTGAAAAAAGATTTCCACATTTTTCGGTGACTAATGATCTTTTCTATAGAGTCAATAAGATTAAGGATGAGATTGTGGAACAGCTTCTGGTACCTAAGCCGTACCGGCGTCAGGTGCTTGACATGACTCATAACCATGTTCTTGGGGGACACTTGGGGACTGACAAAACGAGAGAGAGGGTTCTCCAGAGATTTTTTTGGCCGGCCATATATGATGACATTAAAAAATACTGTGAGTCGTGCCCCACATGTCAGGTTAATGCCCCAGTGTCTCATTTTCGCAGTCCTTTGGTTTCGCTCCCTATTATAGAGGTGCCTTTTGAGCGTATTGCCATGGATTTAGTGGGTCCCATTGTAAAGTCAGCTAGAGGACACCAGTATATTTTGGTAGTCATGGATTATGCGACCCGCTATCCTGAGGCTGTACCCTTAAGAAACACTGCATCTAAAACAATTGCACGTGAGTTGTTTTATATGTTCTCTAGGACTGGGATCCCCAAAGAAATCCTAACTGACCAAGGTACGCCATTTATGTCGAAAGTAATGAAGGAGTTATGCAAACTATTTAAAATCTCACACATCCGTACCTCTGTATACCACCCCCAGACGGACGGATTGGTGGAGAGATTTAATAAAACTTTGAAACATATGTTGAAGAAAGTGGTGGAAAAAGATGGTCGTGACTGGGATCATTTATTACCCTACCTCATGTTTGCTATTAGGGAAGTGCCCCAAGCGTCCACCGGGTTCTCACCATTCGAGTTGGTCTATGGTCGTCACCCTAGGGGTCTACTGGACATCGCAAAAGAGACATGGGAGAATGAGTCCACCCCATACAAGAGTGTTATTGAACATGTAGCACAAATGCAGGACCGTATAGCCACTGTAATGCCCCTCGTAAGGGAACACCTCCAGAGGGCTCAAGAGGCCCAAAGTAGGATTTACAACCGGTCCGCAAGAATCAGGACATTCAACCCAGGCGATAGGGTCCTTATACTAGTCCCCACTGTTGAGAGTAAATTCTTGGCGAAGTGGCAAGGTCCTTATGAAATTGTTGAAAAGATCAGTGAGGTGAACTACAAGGTGCACCAACCAGGTAGAAGGAAGCCTTTCCAAGTTTATCACATAAACTTGATCAAGCCCTGGAAAGACAGGGAATCCTTGGTGGCGACAAATACTGTTAATAATTTGTCACAACCAATCCCTCCAGTCAAAGTAGGTGATACTCTATCAGTGTCACAGAAACAGGAGGCTCAGGAATTTCTACAGAAAAACAAAAACAAGTTCTCTGACCTCCCAGGGCGTACACACCTCATCCATCATCACATTGAAACTGAGCCTAGAAGCAGAGTAAACCTTAAGCCCTATAGGATACCGGAGGCACGTAGGGAAGCCGTATCTGCCGAGGTAAAACGTATGCTTGCTCTGGGGGTAATTGAGGTGTCCCAGAGTGAATGGTCCAGCCCAATTGTGCTAATCCCAAAGCCCAATGGAACTTGGAGGTTCTGTAACGATTTCAGAAAGTTGAATGAGATCTCCAAGTTCGATGCGTATCCTATGCCCAGGGTAGATGAGTTAATTGAGAAGTTGGGTAACGCCAGGTACATAACCACCCTCGATCTCACAAAGGGCTACTGGCAGATTCCACTGTCTGCTGAGGCTAAAGAGAAAACGGCATTCTCTACCCCTGATGGACTATTCCAGTATGTAGTGATGCCATTCGGGTTACATGGAGCGCCTGCAACCTTCCAGAGGTTGATGGACTTAATTCTGCGACCACATCGTGATTACTCAGCTGCCTACCTCGATGATGTGGTCATTTTTAGCCCTGATTGGGAAAGTCACCTCTGTAAGGTACAGGCCGTGTTGGATGCCATAAGTGATGCGGGGTTGACCATAAATGCCGAGAAGTGTGCTCTAGCCGTAGAAGAGGCCAAATATCTGGGCTACATTATTGGGAGAGGGTTGATTAAGCCACAGCTAAATAAGATTGAGGCAATACAGAATTGGCCTAGACCCCTGACAAGGAAACAGGTTAGAGCTTTCCTGGGTATTACGGGGTATTACCGTAGATTTGTGCCGAACTTTGCCTCAGTTGCTGCTCCACTAACTGACTTGACAAAGGGCGGAAAGACAGCAATGGTCACGTGGACCCCAGAGGCCGAGGAGGCTTTCCAAAGCCTTAAGTCTGCCTTGTGCCAACCACCTGTGTTAATCACCCCCGATTTCAGGCGAGAATTTCTGGTCCAGACAGATGCCTCTAACACAGGCTTAGGTGCAGTACTCTCACAAGTAGTGAATGGTGAGGAGCATCCAGTGACGTACTTGAGTAGGAAACTAACCCCGGCCGAGAAAAATTATGCCATTGTGGAGCGAGAATGTTTGGCAGTAAAGTGGGCTCTAGAAGCTTTAAAGTATTACTTGCTAGGCAGGAAATTCAAGTTGGTGACAGACCATGCCCCCCTAACATGGATGAAGTTAAACAAGGAGAGAAATGCAAGAGTGACTAGATGGTTTCTGTCATTACAAAACTTTAATTTCACTGTGGAACACAGGCCAGGGAAATTACAGGCAAATGCTGATGCATTGTCGAGGGTAAGTTGTCTGTGGGGACAAAAGGCTCAGCCCTCCGGTCTGAAAAAGAGGGGGGGGATATGTAGACATGTCACTGGAGAAGTGATCGAGGGGGTGTACATCTCACCTAGGTTGCGACAGAGTGTGAGATGGTAAATCCAGGATGGATCAGTTTCTCAGCAGCGATATGCTGTTGAGTGGTTAAGTAATTTTGCCGGGCCTGGGTTTATATGGAATGGCAGGTAGGTTTGGTAGAGGGACCTGTCATTCCACATCCCCCGATCCAGTTCTGGGTTTGGGATCAGGTGAGCTTTGATCCTAATTAGCCTGGGAAGGTAAAGGCTCTGCAAGGCCTGCAGGTGATTGCTCCCAGCCAGGGAATGAACAGCCTGTATGTTGAAGGAAGCTGCAAGCACAGACACTGCTGGAGCTAAAACCCACCCTGCGATATCCAGACGAAAAGACGCTGTCTTTATAAATGTCAGATAGGTGAGAAGAACCTGTTAGTAAGCGCCCAGCCGGGCTAGGTCTTTTGTTTATTTTGTTGTACTTAGAAAGCACGGTGTTGCTGTATGTTTTGTTTGCTGGACTGTTTGTACCACGAATAAACGCCAAGATCTGCTTCATATATTCCAAGTCTGCTGTGAACTGTGTCCAAACACACCCTACCCCGGGAAGATCCCTTACAATATATATATACATATATATATATACATATATATATACATATATATATATATATATATATATATATATATATATATATATATATATAAAGCTTTACAATATTTAAAGGAACTGTTTTGTCTGCCAAAATCTTTTTTAACTCTGTTCAGCCAGTCTCATTGTCCTGGCTCCCCTATCAGACAGCGCAGTTGTGAGGTATGATAGCGGTCCCATGTCTCTTTCACTCTTCTATGTACATGCTCCTCTGTCACCATATGGCAAGAACTTGAGTGCTTGACTGGTCAGTACAACAGCCCAAAAAAAGCAATGACTGTAAAGGAAATAGGGACAGATGTATAGGACAGTCCCCCCCAAAAGAAGGACAGTTGGGACCTATGGCAGCAGCCCTGTACTTCACCCTTCTACGTACATGCACCCCCACCACTTTATGGAAGAACTTGAGTGTTTGAGAGGTCAGTACATCAGATCAAAACAGGGAAATTTCAGGATCTGAGGGGTCAGTACTTCTGACCAAGAGGGACAACCATATAAGAAAGAAGGTCAGATGGCTGAGACAGTCCATCCAAATGAGGGACGGTTGGGAGTTATGGTTGTGGCCATCTATTTCACTCTTCTGTGTGCATGCTCCTCTGTCATCACGTGGCAAGAACTTGAGTGTTTCTGAAGTCAGTACATTAGAAGTCAGAAGTCAGTACATTAGAAGTCAGAAGTCAGTACATTAGAAGTCAGAAGTCAGTACATTAGGCCAAAGAGAGGGACAAGACTATACGAAAGAGGGGCAGATATATGGAACAGTCCCTCCCAATTAAGGACAGTTGGAAGTTATGGTAGCTGCCCTATATATTACACTTCTATTTACATGCACCTCTGTCACCATAAGGCTAGATCTTGAGCGTTGGAGAGGTCAGTACATCAGACGAAAAAGGAAGACTGTGAACGAAAGAGGGACAGATGGATGGGACAGTCCCCCTAAATGAGGAAAAGTTGGAACCTATGGTAGCAGCCCCATACTTCACCCTTCTATGTACATGCTCCTCTGTCACCATATGGCTAGAACTTGAGTGTTTGAGAAGTCAGTATATCACATCAAACGAGGGAACTCCAGGATTTGAGAAGTCAGTACTTCAGGCCAAAAAAATGGACAGCCATGTAAGAAAGAAGAAAAGATTGATGGGACCGTCCATCCAAATGAGGGAGCTATGGTTGTGATGCCACATTTCACTCTTCTATGTGCATTCTCCTCTGTAATGCTAGGACAAGATCATCCAATGCCCGGGAAAAAGATGCCAATTTGCACCTCCCCCTTTATTATGTGCGAGCTTATGTGGAGGAGAGGGAGAGAGAGCACAGCCCGCACCTCCTCCTGGATTTCTCCTCCACTCTTGCCGCTTCCAGAGCTGGACCGACAGAAGTAATGATGCCACTGTCACTACTCCTGTCAACCTTATAGTGGAAAAAATTTGTTGCGTCCCCTTCCCTACAATATATGCTGTGCCCAGGGCAGCCATCCCTTCTGCCCACTCCTGCTCCTCTGTCACCATGTGGCAAGGACTTGACTGTTTCAGAGGTCAGTACATGAGACCAAAGCAGGGAACATCTCAATAGGGAAGAGGGGCTGATCGATGGGATAGTCCCTCCAAATGGGAGGGCAGTTGGGATATGTATTAATGGCCCCAAATTTTACTCTTTTTCATAATCAAGGTTTATTGAAAGCAAATATAGCATACGGGTGACTTATAAACATTGTTAATTTGTACATAAAAGAAATGTATGTGAGCAAACAGTTTAACATTGCATACTTTGCATAAGATAATAAAATAAGAAGCGTACGTTGTAGGAAGTTTGATTTGTCGAGTAGAAATTGGGGGGTGGGGGGCTTGGGGTAAAACAGAAGGGGGGGGGGGGTAGGGAAAAAATCATAGTAGAACCAAAACAGGTTTTGACATGTTTAGTCTAAGTTATACAGTACAATAGATACATTTATCACATAGGATCTGTGAAGAGTATGAATAGTGTAGAGACCATATTATTATGACTTTTATCTGCTAAAACCCTGAGTTTATTAAGTCAAATTAATTGTCTTATATCCGTCTGATAGTGTGAACAGATACCATGGTTGCCACATCTTGTTAAAGTTGACATTATTTTCTTTTTTCATTGCTAGAATTGAACTTTGTCAAACCAATCCCTGACCCCTGGAGTGATGGTGGATTTCCAGTGTAGAGGGATCAAAGTTTTAGCTGCATTCAAGAGGTGCCTGGTTAGGGTCTTCTTATATTTGCTAAGTGTGTATGAATTGATATGAATCAGGCAGGCTGCAACATTTAGATTTAGTTTGGTCTCGGTCTTGTGTTTTATCCAGAATATAATTTTATTCCAGTAGTTCAGGATCATAGGACATGTCCACCAGATGTGTAAAAACATGCCTATATCTGTGCCACATCTCCAACAGGTATCGGAGGTTGTAAGGAACCACCTCCCGGCCCTTTGTGGGGGTCACATACCATTGGGTTAGAAGTGCCACATCTCCAACAGGTATCGGAGGTTGTAGGGAACCACCTCCCGGCCCTTTGTGGGGGTCACATACCATTGGGTTAGAATTTTATAGGATGTTTCTTGAGTCCTTGTGCTTAGTGAACACTTATTGGCTAAGGGACAGGCTTTTCCCCATTGAGCAACGCTAATTTTGATGCCCAGTTCTATTTCCCATCTTTCTTTGTGACTATTGCTTTTTTTTGAGGGTTGATTGGGTCAACCAGGAGTATACTAGAGAAGTAGATTTAAGTAAGGGTGATCTTTTGTAGCATATGTATTCAAAAGGTGTCATGGGTAAGCAGTATGCAGCTCTGTGTTCACTATTCAGCAGGAAGTTTCTTAACTGTAAGTAAAACCAATGGGCAGAAAATGGTTCACCGTATTCCTCTTGAAATTAGTCTATATTTGTTAGCTTGTTACCATGCAGGCAATGTGATACTAGAAATGTGGAGCTCTTTGTAGGTCTTGGGAGGCTCCGTTGGCTTAGCCATGGGATAAAATCCAGGTTGTCGGAGATCGGTGTTAGTGGGCCAGGGATTGAGGCTCATTTGTATGGTATTGCTGTTTTATGTAGTATGTCATTTGTGGTGGTGATCAGAGGATGTTTTATTTTTCTGGATGATTTGGAGTGGATAGTCCAGGGTTTACTCTTCTATGTGCATTCTCCTCTGTCACCATATGGCAAGAACTTAAGCCCTTGTACACACGGTCGGAGATTCCGACGAAATGTGTCCTATCGGACCGTTTTGTCGGATATTCCGACTGTGTGTGGTCTCCACCGGACTGTTTCAGTCGGAATATCCGACGGACCAACTTTTCCAACTTGCCGGTAAAATTTTCCGACAAAATGCTCCGATCAGACATACTCCGATCATGTGTAGCCTACTCCGACGGACAAAGTGCCACGCATGCTCAGATCAAATTCCTAGATCAAAGCTATTGGCTACTAGCCTGAACGTAGTCCCGTCATAACGAAATAACGTCATCACGTTATGTACAATTGGATTTTCCGACAACCTTGTCCGACCGCGTGTATGCAACATCACTTCCGGACCTCTTCCGGAATTAATCCGTTGGAATTACTCCAACGGATTTGATTGTCGGAATCTCCGACCGTGTGTACAAGGGCTAAGTGTTTGAAAAGTCAGTATATTAGACCAAAATAGGGGACAACTGTAGAGCAAAAATGGATAGATGGATAAGGCAGCCCCCCCAAATGAGAGACAGTAGGGAGCTATGGTTCCCCATACTTCAATATTTTATGTGCGTGTTCCTTTATCACCATAAGCCTTGAACTTGAGAATAATTTTCTTCAGGATGCCCATATATCCCTGACCTGTTATACCAGGGGAGATATCGGCCCATCTACAGCAACCCTTTCAACTTTAGTCTTTTGATGCATCTCTGTTCTTGCCCTCCCGCTTCTCTTCTTCTTACTTGTCTCTCTCCTTTCTCCATTACCCTCTTGGCCTCTGTCCTCAATTGCCTGTCTCTCCAACTTCCTCTCTATACCTCTCCCCTTTCTTTTAGTAAGAAAAATCTATGTTCCCTTCAGCAAAGTTAACAGCATCTTAGACCTTTCGCACACGGAGGAAAAAAAAAAAAAAGTTCTATTTGTTCATAAAGATGAAAGGTTTTATGAGACAGCGGAAAATGTCACCGAAGATTCTGCAAGGGAGAAAAATGAACCTTTCGCACTTGCCTTCCCATGAGGAACACATCAGAGGAATAATATCCCCACGCTGTGCAACTTCGAATGAGGTTGCCTAGCGGAAGCGGGGACAGGCTCCCCGGTGGCGCAGCGGGACGTAAAAAAAAGGGGTGGGCGATGCAGGGAGATGTCGTCATGGGAGACAAGCGTAGCGCGTGCGTAACGGGTTGAGGGAGCACGGCAGGTGATTGATGCGTGCGTTCTGGAAGGAGACGGAGAGCGATAGCTTTCAATAGGAAGAAAAAGCGAGGTGGCTGTGCAATCCGGCAAGGAGAAAAATAAAGAGGGACCGCAGAGGTTATGGGAAGAACGGAGCGAGATAGAGAGATAAATGGCACTGTCAGGATGAAGCAGTGGTAGATGAGGAGATAACTGTGTTCTGTAATCCCTTATGGAAGTTTCCTTTCCCTTTTTTATAACCATAGAGGAGAGTTTCCTATCTAACCCAACGTCGACATTCTTTACAGTGTGTTTAAACCTTTAATGGGTTTGCAACTGGCCCCCAGTAATATAAGGCCACTCAGGAAGCTAAAAACCAGGAGCTTTCCCAACCTGAACTTCTGCCACACAATAACACTAAGGAGTGTATTTTAAAAATAATTTCATCCATCAAAACAGCATGTAAATGTATTCTGTGCAAATGGGGCAAAACTGACTGTTCTCAGACTATATTCTCTGCAGGTTGAATGTGAAAATATGGAAAATACTTCATTATGGCCATCAGATGGACCTCATGAGCATACTTGTTTCCTAAGATACTCATCACCATCTAGTGGCCATAATGCTGGATTTTCCCAATTCACACTTTCAATCTGCAAAGAATATAGCATTCAATTTAGACCCATTCGCACAGAATGGATGAACAGCTAAGAAAACTTCAGATTTTATGCTGATTTTTGTCTTCAGATTTACCAAAACCATGTAGTTCAAGGGCCTGCCTGATTGCATACACATTAAAACTCCTAAGGTTTGACCTCATCATATTATATGGTTTTGGTAAATCTGAAGGAAAAAAAATCAGCAGAAAATCTGATAGTGTGTATGGGGCTTAATAAATACACCCCAAAGACTAATGCCCTGCACACACAATAGGATTTTCCGACAACAAATGTTGGATGTGAGCTTGTTGTCGGAAAGTCCGACCGTGTGTATGCTCCATCGGACATTTGCTGTCGGAATTTCCGCCAACAAATGTTTAAGAGCTATGAGGAAGGCTTTTGCCAAAACATGTTAGCGTTTTGATGTTGCACTGCTGTTTGTGCTCAATAAAGATTTAAGAAGAAGCAACTGAGTTGCCCTCATTCTTTTTGCAAATGTTCCTGAGCAGGTTCTCATATTTTCCGACAACAAGTCTTGTTTTCCAAATTCCAAGCGTGTGTACACAATTCCGACGCATCAAAAGTCCACGCATGCTCGGAATCAAGCAGAAGAGCCGCACTGGCTATTGAACTTCATTTTTCTCGGCTCGCCATACGTGTTGTACATCATCGCGTTCTTGATGTTCGGAATTTCCGACAACATTTGTGTGACCGTGTGTATGCAAGACAAGTTTGAACCAACATCCTTCGGGAAAAAAAAAAAGGTTTTGTTGTCGGAAAATCCGATCGTGTATACGGGGCATAAGACCTGAGGTTCTTCTTACATCAAAGGTAACACACAAAGCCTCTGGTGATCCAAACTCATGCAACCTCATTGATCCTAACACCAACACCCTCAGCCTAGATCAGTGGTTCTCAACCACCAGGCTGTGGCCCACTACCGAGCCTTGGTCTCTCCTCTCCCAGGCCTCCAGCCAACTGCAGATCCCTTAACCTCCCCCAGTGCCTCCCAGCTCCCATAGTGTTCACCAACCACCCATAATGGCCCATAGTACTCACAGATCCCCGTAGAGCCCACAGCCTCCATAGATACCCCAAACTCCCCCAGTTCCTCCCAGCTCCCAAAGTGTCCACCTACAACCCACAATGGCCCATAGTACTCACAGACTTCCCTAGAGCCCCTAGCCTCCATAGGGACCCCAAGTCCCCCCAGGTCCTCCCAGCTCCCAAAGTGTGCACCAGCCACCCACAGTGGCCCACAATGCACCCAGGCCCCTCTAGAGCCCGCAGCCTCCATAGAGCCCCTCAACCTCCTACAGTGCCACCCATCATTTGCATTTCTATACTTTTATTGTGTGAGTATAAACGTTATTCTATACTGTTAGGGTGTAAAAGGTTTTGGAAGAATTTACCGGGCCCAGGTCTTAAAAAATTGGAGAACTGCTGGTCTAAATGGCCCAAATATGAGCTCCCACGGCTATGCTGGCCTTAACCAGATAAAATGCTAGTCATGGTGTCATGTACAGCTGCACATACTTTAGGCATGAATGGTTGCAGGCGACTGTGCGCAGCTATTGGTCGTTATAAGCTCCTTCATGCAGGCTTTGTTCAGGACCCAAGAGTACATCTGTGCCCACCAGCAAAAATGTCCCAAGTGTGTTTTTATGAGGAGCTTTTGGGCAGAAAAAATGCTTGATGCGCCTAAACAAGGCATTTAGTCGCATCAAGCATTTTCAAGTGTACATTTTTCTAGCGTTTTGGGGAAAAATACTTCTAATATGCTTGTACGATATGCTTCATGCCCAATGTGCATGGACCCTCAATAATAACGCACCTAAAACACATTGCACCTAAAACTCACCGCAATGGTGTGACCCTTAGGAAAAAAAACATGATGGTCCCTCCTAGATATACCTATATGGAGAGATACCAAGACGTATTGTTACCGAGAGGCGCCCAAGCCTGCGTCACCGATTTTCCCTGAATAAATAACGAGTGACCCTCCTGCCGGCAGCGGTGGTGGGATGATTTGTGAACTGTATAGTCATCTGAGCTTAAAATGCAATGCAATCTGGAGCTGAGTCTAGGCCCTTAGGCACCGCAAGACCGAGCTCAGGCGTGGCCCTCAGCTCACAAACCGCACTTTTCAGTCATACGTTTTCATCCCATCCTCCCTCAGTAGTCATATTCTCGTCTCAACAAACCATTCTCTCAGCTTTTCCCACATCTGCCTTGACTTCTCCTTCTGTCAAGGACGTTCGTGCTTCCCGTTGCCATGCCGCTTAGTAATTCACCAGCGATGACATTCATGATGATGTGCTGGGCATTCTGTGGATGCTACAAAGCTCTGACACGCCGCATTATCCAACGCGTACGGAGAGAGAGAGAGTAGCTGTGTGACTTCACCGTACCAAAGGAATGTACAGCATTTTATTGGGTAAAATGGTAGAGAAGGGCGGTTATTAGCATTGGTTTGCGATATGACGTCAGTGGCGTGTGACTTCCTGCTTTCGCGTGATTCTATAGCCACCTCGGAATTCTGTCGCCATGGTGGGAAAAGTCATTCAGGTCTTGTGTACACTTGTGATGGGGGGGGGGGGGGGGTAAAAAAAAAAAACGCAAATTTTTGCTGTGTTCTTATTGCCCCCGCCACCACCCTTAACCATTTCAGCTCCAAAAGATTTACCCCCCCCCCCCCCCCTCTCCACGACCAGGCCATTTTTTGCAATATGGCACTGCGTTATTTTATCTGACAATTGCGCGGTCGTGCGCCGCTGTACCTAAATAAAATTTATATACTTTTATTCCAAAAAAAAAAGAAAGTTTTTTTGGTGGTATTTGATCACCTCTGCACTTTTTTATTTTTTGCGCTATGAACGAAAAAAAAAATTTGACCATTGCGAAAAAAATAAAAAATAAATTTTTTATTTTTTTTATTTTCTGTTATAAAAAACATCCAATAAAAAAAATTGAATTTATTCATCAATTTAGGCCAATATATACTCTGCTACATATTTTTGGTGGAAAAAAAACCCTACAATAAGCGTATATTGATTGGTTTGCACAAAACTTATAGGGGGTTATTTACGAAAGGCAAATTCATTTTGCACTACAAGTGCAGTCGCTGTAGATCCGAGGGGGACATGCAAGGAAAATAAAAAACAGCATTTTAGCTTGCACATGATTGGATGATAAAATCAGCAGAGCTTCCCCTCATTTCAGATCTTCCCCTCAGATTTACAGAGACTGCACTTGTAGTTTGCACTCAGGGGCAGACTGACAACTCATGGGGCCCCCGGGCAATAGGAGATTATGGGGGCCCCCAGGCAATCAGAGATTATGGGGCCACACAGTATACACAAACACACATACACACAGTATACAATCGCACAGTATACACAGACATGTTTCTATTGGCTGAGAAGGTACTGGAGAGGTGGGGCAGCTATAATCTCTGGATTTTTAGACCAAAAAGATGTCGGTAAGGGACATTTCAAAGACATATGTAAAAAAAACACAGATTTTTACATACTGTCCCTGGTTTTGCTGAGGCTGGCAACCCTGATGGGGCCCCCTAGTGGCATGGGGCCCTCGGGCAGTGCCCGAGTAGCCCAATGGTCAGCCCGCCCCTGTTTGCACTTGTAGTGCAAAGTGGATTCGCCTTTCCTAAATAACCCCCATAGTGTCTACAACTATGGGATACTTTTATTTTGATTCAATTAATTATTTTTTTCACTAGTAATGGCAGGGATCAGCGACTTATAGCAGGACTGGGATATTGTGGCAGAAAAAAATCAGACACGTAACGGAGACTCTTTGGGGACTTGGTGACACTAACGTAGTAATCAGTGCTAAAAATATATGCACTGTCACTGTACTAATGACACTGGCAGAGAAGGGGTTAACATCAGGGGGCGATCAAAGGGTTAAATGAATGCTTAAGTTGTGCTTACTCACCATGGGGGAGGTGCTATGACTGGGGGAAGGCAAAGATCCTTGTTCCTGCTTTGCAGAAACACAGGATCAGTACCTTCCCCTCTGACGCAATGTCGGTCTGTCTTGTTTACATAGGCAGATTGTCGTTCTGCCTGTGTCCTCCCAATGTGTGATCACAGCGGGAGCGGGTCGGCGGCGGCGTGTGCGCCCCAGACCCGGAAATGACAGACCACCTACTAGGTACATAATCTGGAACAAAGCGGCCGCCCTGCTGCAGTAAATGTACGTGGGGCAGTCTGCAAACAGTTAAAGGCTTAGTTCAACTTTACCGACAATTGCCTATGCAGATAAGGGGCATCTGTAGATAAAAACAAAGTGTGCAGCTCTGACTAAAGTTAAATAACGCCCTTGCTAAAGGCGTAGGGCGTTTACGCATGCCTCCCAAATTTTTGGGATGGGAATAAGGGACACCTATCAGCAAAAGTATGCAGGCATAGGACACACCCCTGGCTACTCCCCCTAAACCACTTGCCGACCAGCCAACGTCATTATACGGCACGATCCCACTCCCTAGGACACACTTAACCCCTACAGCGCCACCTAGTGGTTAACCCCTTAGTTGCCAGTTACATTTACACAGTAATCAATGCATTTTTAATTGCACTGATTGCTGTATAAATATGAATGGTCTCAAAATCGCGCCATATGGTCCCAAAATCGCGCCATAATTTTGCAGTCACGAAAGTCACAAAAGTGTCTGATCGCCGCCATTACCAATAACAAAAAAAAATTTATACAAATGCCATAAAACTATCTCCTATTTTGTAAACGCTATAACTTTTGCGCAAACTAATCAATAAACGCTTATTGCAGGTTTTTTTTAACCAAAAATATGTAGAAGAATACATATTGGCCTAAACAGGGGAAAAAAAAAAGTTTTTTTATATATTTTTTAGGCATATTTATTATAACAAAAAGTAAAAAAGAATGCTTTTTTTTTTCAAAATTGTCTCTATTTTTTTGTTTATAACACAAAAAATAAAAACCGCAGAGGTGATCAAATACCACCAAAAGAAAGCTCTATTTGTGGGAAAAAAAGGAATGTTATTTGTCATATCAGCTGTTATTTTCAGCCATGTGACTATTTTAATTTATAATCGACTGCCATTGTTGATAATAAGGGTCATTATTAGGGTTAAAAAAAAAAAAAAGATCGCTTTGGGATTTGTGACATGAATGGTAAAAACCAGAATGCACACTTGAATCCAGAGGAACGTTTGTTTCTGCCCTGCGGCCAATTCCTCTCCAGCCTGGGGAGAGGTGATGGTTGTGTGCTAATTGGTCTACAGAGAGTCTTGTGACCCCTTCAGGCAGAACCCCCCCCCCCATTCACCCCCTGGCCCCCTCCTGCCACTGGATATACCCACCAGCATGTAGAGGTGGTTGGGTAGAAACAGAAAGGAATTCCGTGGGGAGACATCTCTACTGATTTAGGCATGGCCCTCAACTGTCCTACATTTAGAGGAACCGTCCCTCCTTCATATTCAAATCCTTCGTTTTTCCTTGATTATCCCTCTTTTTTTGGTCTGACGTGTGGACCTCTATAAAAACAATGACTATTTTACTGCCAAAAGTGATTTACTACACTAAAACTTACACCCATGTCTTCGAACATTTTGCATTTGTTATTTCCAAAAGCTCATATAAAGGGAAAAGTAATGGTGGGAAAAAAAAGTACTTGTGGGTTTAACCGATCATTATTGTGTAGGAATTCGTTATAGTCCACATACCTGGAGGCATGGCAGGGGTGCATCCTTTATAAAAGGTTTCCTTCCTCTTATCCTAAAACCCTGGTGCCCAACCTGCGGCAATTTTTGGGAGGCCCTCGGGCACAAATCTGTGTTTCCCTATTGCCCTGTTATTATTGATCTCTAGCAGACTCATGTAATATGTCTCCAGTCTATTACTGTCTCCTGAAGCATGTCCACAGTCTCCAGCAACTCCTATAGCATGTTCACAGTCTATGACAGTCTATGACAATCTCCTGCAAAATGTCCACAGTCTCTGATTATCTTCTGTGTCATGTCTGCAGTCTCTGACCATCTCTTGTATCATGTGCACAGTCTCTGACCATCTTCTGTACAATGTCGGCAGTCTCTGAGCATCTCCCATATTATATCCATAGTCTCTGACCATCTCTTTTATCATGTCCACAGTCTCTGACCATCTCTTGCATCATGTCTGCAGTCTCTGGCCATCTCCCGCATTATGTCAATAGTCTCTGACCATCTCCTGTATCATCTCCACAGTCTCTAACCATCTCTTGTATCATGTCCTGAGTCTCTGATCATCTCTTGTATCAAGTCAACAGTCTCTAACCATCGCTTGTATATTGTCTGCAGTCTCTAACCATTGCTTGTATAATGTCTGTAGTCTCTGACCATCTCTTGTTTCATGTCCACAGTCTCTGACCATTTTCTGTACAATGTCTGTAGTCTCTGAGCATCTCTCATATTATATCAACAGTCTCTGACCCTCTCTTGTTTGATGGTCACAGTCTCTGATCATCACTTGTATCATTTCTGCAGGCTCGGACCATCTCCGGCATTATGTCAATAGTCTCTAACCAGCTCTTGTATCATGTCCACAGTCTCTGACCATCTCTTGTATCAAGCCCAGTCTCTAACCATCTCTTGTATCATGCCTGCGGTCCCTGACAATCTCTTTTATCATGTCCACAGTCTCTGGCCATCTCTTGTTTCATGTCCACAGTCTCTGAACATCTTCTGGACAATGTCTGCAGTCTCTGAGCATCTCTCATATTATTTCCACAGTCTCTGACGATCTCTCGAATCATTTCTGCAGTCTCTGACCATCTCTTGTATCATGTCTGCAGTCTCTGACCATCTCTTCTATCATTTCTGCAGTCTCTGACCAGCTCTTGTATCATGCCCACAGTCTCTGACCATCTCTTGTATCAAGTCCAGTCTCTAACCATCGCATGTATCCATGTCTGCCGTCTCTGACCATCTCTTGTATCATGTCCACAGTCTCTGACCATCTCTTGCATCATGTCTGCAGTCTCTGGCCATCTCCCGCATTATGTCAATAGTCTCTGACCATCTCCTGTATCATCTCCACAGTCTCTAACCATCTCTTGTATCATGTCCTGAGTCTCTGATCATCTCTTGTATCAAGTCAACAGTCTCTAACCATCGCTTGTATATTGTCTGCAGTCTCTAACCATTGCTTGTATAATGTCTGTAGTCTCTGACCATCTCTTGTTTCATGTCAACAGTCTCTGACCATTTTCTGTACAATGTCTGTAGTCTCTGAGCATCTCTCATATTATGTCAACAGTCTCTGACCCTCTCTTGTTTGATGGTCACAGTCTCTGATCATCACTTGTATCATTTCTGCAGGCTCGGACCATCTCCGGCATTATGTCAATAGTCTCTAACCAGCTCTTGTATCATGTCCACAGTCTCTGACCATCTCTTGTATCAAGCCCAGTCTCTAACCATCTCTTGTATCATGCCTGCGGTCCCTGACAATCTCTTTTATCATGTCCACAGTCTCTGGCCATCTCTTGTTTCATGTCCACAGTCTCTGACCATCTTCTGGACAATGTCTGCAGTCTCTGAGCATCTCTCATATTATGTCCACAGTCTCTGACGATCTCTCGAATCATTTCTGCAGTCTCTGACCATCTCTAGTATCATGTCTGCAGTCTCTGACCATCTCTTCTATCATTTCTGCAGTCTCTGACCAGCTCTTGTATCATGCCCACAGTCTCTGACCATCTCTTGTATCAAGTCCGTCTCTAACCATCGCATGTATCCATGTCTGCCGTCTCTGACCATCTCTTGTATCATGTCCACAGTCTCTGACCATCTCTTGCATCATGTCTGCAGTCTCTGGCCATCTCCTGTATTATGTCAATAGTCTCTGACCATCTCCTGTATCATCTCCACAGTCTCTAACCATCTCTTGTATCATGTCCTGAGTCTCTGACCATCTCTTGTATCAAGTCCAGTCTCTAACCATCGCATGTATCCATGTCTGCCGTCTCTGACCATCTCTTGTATCATGTCCACAGTCTCTGACCATCTCTTGCATCATGTCTGCAGTCTCTGGCCATCTCCCGTATTATGTCAATAGTCTCTGACCATCTCCTGTATCATCTCCACAGTCTCTAACCATCTCTTGTATCATGTCCTGAGTCTCTGACCATCTCTTGTATCAAGTCAACAGTCTCTAACCATCGCTTGTATAATGTCTGCAGTCTCTGACCATTGCTTGTATCATGTCTGCAGTCTCTGACCCTCTATTTTTATCATGTCTGCAGTCTCTGACCATTTCTCAATAAATTGGTTTTAGCAGGGTTTACCAAGACCTGAAAATTATGGAACAGATTCCTCGGGGGTAAAGTGGTTGAGAAAGACTGATCTAGTAAGAGTGCCACCAGACCAAAGATCAAAGAGTCAGAATTTTTTCGTATTGGTGTTAGTTAATAGAAATAATTTAGTTAATACTGGCAGTGCCCCCCACCCAGAAGTGCAGATATATATATATACATGATTCTGCACAGTGCGGCCGCCCTGTTAAACTTGCTATAGGGTCAGTCAGCAAGCAGTTAAAGAAAGTTTACATCACATTTCCGTTGTGGCGCGAAATTAAAGTAAATTTCTTCGATAGAGACACAGATAGTAACAAAATCCCGACAGATGCTGGGCTTTAAATCATTAGACAGGAAGTGCCCTGGTGATAAAAGAACATTAAAATATTGATGTCGCACATGGCAACCGAGATTAAAAATAAAACACAGAGCCTCGTATTATCTCCGAACTGTCCTCCGTCTCACGCACGGTGACTAAGTCCCCCCCCTGTCCCCCCCGTCCAAAAGGGTTACACTCCAAATAGCGGCTGTGGAGGTTGTCAACACAATTACCCGCGCTCAGGCAGGCCTTGTCAAGGGTTGTTTGATAATAGGTTTAGGAGCTGAATCTAAAACACATATTATCACGCTGAACTGTAGTTATGGTTCACCTCTAAACACAGCTTACAGAGCGTCTGGGCGTCCATTTTGCACTTTGCTACCTTTAAATGGCTGCACAAGCTGTCACTCAGGGCCGGCGTGACATTATTAAATCGGTCTGATCGTCTTCTTTTTTTTTTTTTTTTTTTCATTTGGTCCCTGGGAAAAAAACACTGCTTGAGGACTTTTAATTTGATAAATGTTATAGATTTTCACAAATGTTACTTGATAAAAAAAATAAAAAATAAACATAACAAGATATTGAACACAATGTATTAACCACTGAGGACCGAGCCTCTTTCTGAGATTTCTTGTTTACAAGTTAAAAACAGTTTTTTTTTTTTTTGCTAGAAAATTACTTAGAACCCCCAAACATTTTAGATTTTTTTTTCTAACACCCTAGAGAATAAAATGGAGGTCGTTGCAATACTTTCTGTCACACCGTATTTGCGCAGCGGTCTTACAAGCGCACTTTTTTGGGAAAAAATACACTTTTTTGAATTAAAAAATAAGACAACAGTAAATTTGGCGCAATATAATATTGTGAAAGATAATGTTACGCCGAGTAAATTGATACCCAACATGTCACACGCTTCAAAATTGCGCCCACTCGTGGAATGGCGACAAACTTTTAACTCTTAAAAATCTCCATAGGCAACGTTTAAAAAAATTCTACAGGTTACATGTTTAGAGTTACAGAGGAGGTCTAGAGCTAGAATTATTGCTCTCACTCTAAGAATCGCGGCGATACCTCACATGTGTGGTTTGAACACCGTTTTCATATGCAGGTGCTACTCACATATGCGTTCGCTTCTGCACGCAAGCTCGTCGGGACGGAGCGCGTTTAGAAAAAAAAAACATTTTCTTAGTTATTTTACCTTTTATTTTTTATTTTTACACTGTAAACATCCCTTGTAATAAAAAAAAAGCATGACAGGACCTCTTAAATATGAGATCTGGGGTCAAAAAGACCTCACATCTCATATTTACCCTTAAATGCAATAAAGAAAAAACAAAATTGTCATTTAAAAAAAAAAAAATCAGCAAAAAAAAAGGCCCTTTGAAGAGGAAGTAAACCCTGATGAGTTTACTTTCTCTTTCATTCCCTGCAAAGGCAAAGCATAATGGACTACTATGCATCACATAGTAGTCCATTATGTGTCACTTACCTGACACAGGAGCCAGCGAAGTCGCCGCTGTCCCCTGTAGTCCGCCGCATCCATCTTCTTGGTGGGGTCTCGCAGCTCCGCCCCTGTCATTCGGCGAAGCCGCGATGACGTCACTCCCGCGCATGCGCACGGGAGCCGACACGCGCGGCAGCTCCGTCGTTGAGAATGCCGCGCCCAGTGCGCCTGCACGCCGCTGTCTGCAGCGCATGCGCCGTAGACAGCGGTGCCTGTTTTCGGGCAAATATCTCCTAAACCATATAGGTTTAGGAGATATTTCTTGGACCTACAGGTAAGCCTTAATCTAGGCTTACCTGTAGGTCAAAGTGGTTTGTAAGGGTTTACAACCACTTTAAGAGCTATGCGAAGTGACGTTTTGTCATCGCTTCCACCCTGCAATGATATGGAGATGAGTGGGGGCCATCTTCTCCTCACTCGTCTCCATACCCAGGAAGAGACAACATCCGATCGCCTCCTCCGCTGCACCGAAGCGTGGCAGGGGGGCCTCTCCCGCCGCTGATTAAAGTGATCTTGTGGCGAACGCGCCGCAGAGACCACTTTTATCTTGAAACGGACCGCCCGCTGAAGAGGGGGATACTGGGGTTATTGCCGCTAGCTGCTGCCATAACAACGATATTCCTCTTCAAAGTGCCGATGTATAACGACGGTGGGCGGTCCGGAAGTGGTTAATCTAGTGCACCATTGTTTGTATCAATGAGAAGAATCGTGCTCCTTTGATGGTGAGAGTCGGGAGAATGGCACACCATTATTGGTGTCAGTGGAATATTGCCCCAAGGGCCAGATAAAGGCAAGCAAAGGGTCACATCCGGCTCCTGGGCCACAGTTTGAAGACCACTGGTCTAAACAAGTACCAAATCCAGTTACTATGTGATACCTGGAAGATTGATGTAACACTCAGGCTTGTGTAGTAATTAGGGGAGGTCATGTAGATGGCGTATAAGTCTGGTGCTACAGAAGTGGCAGCGAGGGAGTGGAGCTCGTCCCAGCTCCTGTAACCACTAGAGAGAGGAAGGAAAGAGTCCCCGGTGCGGCACATCAATGCCTGTGGTGTGATGGTGAAAGAGACAATTTCAAAATTTGAATTGAATTCATAAACAAATAAATAAACTGAAACTAAACGAATTCCAGAAACGAATTTCATGAATTTTACAAAAACAAAAATAGTTAATAAATTAATCGAGACAAAATTAAATGATTTTTTTTGTTCTGCACATGTCTAATAGATATATCTAATGCTAGACACAGTAAAATCAATTTCCTGAGTGTCCTAGAAGCCCCAATTTCCATGACCTAGTTAACAAAAAACACGGACTATTGTCTGCAGGGGCCTAAATGGCCACAGAATAGGTGCCAAAGGTTCACCTGTTGGGCCCCAGGACAAGAAAGAGTACATGCTATAGAGAGGGACTGTAAAAGTGGGACATATTTGCCAAATTTTCTTATTTTTTTCTGCTAATTTCAATGATTTTGCGCCCTGCTTCCTCCCGCCAGCAAAGAGACAGCACACAAGCTTTGTCCTAGACTTGCCAGGACAATCCCACATTTTGGCCTTCTGCAGGACCGTTTTTAAGGCAGGGCAAAAGGGGCAGCTGCCCTGGGCCCCATCATTGTAGTGGGGCCCAAAGCAGCTGCCTCATACTTGCTAACTATCCCAGTTTAAATTCCCTTATCCCTTGAAGTTTTAGTCCCGTGTCCCGATACCGCAGTGTGAACTTCTGCTGCTGCTGCCCAGCTCTGCCCTATTGCCATATACAGATGTCTCACCTGCAGACCCTGTGTTTATATATAAAAAACCTGCATTGATATGTAAATAGTGGTGGCATTAATATGTAAATAGTCGTGGACCGCAGCATTGATATTTAAATAGAGGCGGCATTCATATGTATATCATGTCCGCCTGAGGTCACATCCACCATCACTTCTGCTGAATGCTGCCCACTAGGGAGGTAAAGAAGCATTCTTGAAAGTCCTGCCTACAATTGTGGTCATTAAGCCTAACGTCATGCTCTGCAAAAGTAAGCAAATTAGAGGTGGAACTCTTCTTCAAAATAACATGGTGCCATAGCACCCTGAATTTTGGTAACAAATCAGTGAGCAGAAATGCTGTGCACTAACCTCTTGCAACCAATCAGTGAGCAGTAGTAATGTGCAGTGACCTCTAAAAACCAATTAGTTAGTGGTATACATGTTCAATAACCTCTAGCATTCAATCAGTGAGAAGTATTGATGTACAGTAATCTCTAGCAACCAATCAACAAGCAAAAGTCATGTGCTGTAACCTCTAGAAAATAACAGTGAGCCATAATGTGTGCTGTAACCTCTAGCAGCCAGTCAGTGAGCGGTAATGATACACTGTAACCTCTGGCAACCAATCACAATCGCTGCCTGATTTGATTCAGTAAACTGATTTTGAGTCTAGCTGCTATTTATTGTATGTCTCAAAGCATGTGGAGAGCGACATTGCATGGAGGAGGGGGCCCAAGAAAATGTTTGCCCAGGGTCCAGTCAATATTAAAGATGGCCCTGGCCTTCTGTCTCACCAAAGCTGAGCCCAAGGTCATGTTCCAGGATTACAGGACCAGCTTTATTCGAATTACTACACATGCACAGTGACTCAATAATGCATTAACTGCTGGGATCAGGGCCGGGAGTGGGCAGGCCTTGCATACTGAGAGGTGGGGGTCTAGATGGGACAAACCCGTAAAATGGGTAGGATGAACGGTCCCTACAGATTTATGTTTAATCTCTATTTTATTAAGTTTTGCAGATATTAAAGTACAAAAGCAAATGTCCACGATGGACCAAAAAGGTACAAACATCAATAACAGGAAAATAGACAGAAGTGCCTTGCAGTAAGTTCAGTAGAAATCATAACAATTTAGTAAAATTATACCAAAGAGGGAGGAAGAACAAAAAATCCTCATAGCAAAAGCTAACCAAATACATGCTAGACATGGTAATGACAGTCAAACGAACAGAAAACAACAGGTTCCCATTTATAATATAGGGGAGATGGACGATCACCCCTCAGCAGTAGACAGACGGTGGCAATCACCAACCAGTTCCCTGCGCCCCAAGCCTAATCACGTGCTTCAAAAAACCATTGGAATCTATGCATCCGATGACCCGGAAGTGCATATTAGAGGGCCAAATGCATGGATGGGGGGGGGAGGCGGTGCACCTGCGCCACTAATGGAGCGGTGCCACTGCCGGAAGTATGTGCACACTCAAACAGAAGTAGCAATAAAAAAGGCAAAATCAAAAGAATAATAAAAATGAGTCCAAACTGTCTACATGAGGCTGTGGAATTCAAATGTGACCTTGTCTCTGGCAATCATCATGCCTTCCATATACTCAATATTTTTCATTTCACAAGCCCAAGCGGCCAAAGATGGTGGTTCAGGCTGCCACCAACATCTGGCGATCACAGATCGGGGCTGCTGTCAGGAAACGTCTAATCAGACTTTTCCTAATTTTTTTTTTGTAGGATCCATAGCAGCATAGAGAGTCTCGAAATTTGGGGTTGATTTGGGTATTTATTACCCACCAGGGCATCATACAAGGGTAGTATTTCATCTCAAAAAGGAACGATGCGTTGACATGTACTGTACCCCAGATATAAAGCATTGTGCCAGGAGCCTGCAAACAATGCCAAGATACATCAGGGACAGAAGTCCCTACAGATTTAGAGGTGGTTCTTGGCAGAACCAACCAGCAAAGTAGGCATAATTTGGATGTTCCCACCTAGGAAGTGGGTGGACACAATGCAGTCATTGGGGTAACTGGGGACCATACCTTTGGTAAGAAAGCTTGGCCTGGGAGCTCCCAAGGCATAAAAAAACATCTATTTTAGAAGGCCAGATGGTATAAAGAGGCACTTTTTTCTTAGAAAATGATGTCGTTCTTGTGACATCTTGCTTTTGATGAGCCCCACTTTAAATACACACCTTTAATTGCCACTAAAACCTTGGAAGTACATCATCTACGTACCCTCCCGCCCCACCTTCTTCCATCTCAGCAAAATGTTTACATTGAAACGACAAATAATTGTCATCCCTTCCTATAAAAGGTAACCTTGGCTCTGTCGTTGGGCCGGGTAATTAAAGCTCCGTCCTGTACTGACCTTGTCTTTCCCTATTAGATATGACACAATCAAACGTAACCTCCCCACCCGCATAACGAGCTGGGACAATGCCCACTGCGCAAGAGCCCTTCACAGATCCGAGAGACCTCCAGCCTTGCCAAGCATGTCCGAGCAGCTGCATGTAAATAGCCAGCCACCGGGGCCTGGTTAGTGGAAAATCGGTGACACATGTTTACTTGATGGGCTGTGAAAAGAAGTGAGGTTTGTAAGGGATTAACCGCGGAATCGAAGAAGGATTAAAAAAGTAGCTACATGTCATGGTTAACTTAGAAGAATTATTAGGTATAAAAAAAAAAGAACGCTATCATGGCCTCCAAAGTGTTCTCCTGTATCTTCCAAAACCATGTTACTGCAAATTTGGTCATACATGTGGCAACACAATAGAGCCATTGAACCTTTAGTTCCAATTTTTGCCAAAATTCAAAGCAATTAAAGACATAAAGTGGTACTTTCTATGGAATTAAAACTTCCCTCATGAAAAATTGGGGGTCTGTCTGTATTTCCTATCTGAGATAATGATATAAAGCAGAGGTGTCAAACTCAATTTCATTGTGGGCCACATGCAAAAGTTGGTTGTATCTATAGACTAGATGTGCAGGGCACCCCACCCCCCTTACATCAGATTTCAAGAGCCCCCCCACCATCAGAAGTCAACAGTCCCCCATCCTTCCCTTACATCACAGTGCACCCCCCCCCCCCCCCTTGTGCTGTTGCCAGGAAGAAGCTGGGGGCAGAGCTGGGAAGCAGAAAGTGCAGAGTCTGGAGGAGGATCAGAGGAGGGCTGGAGTCAGCTGCCGGAATCTGACGAATGCGGAGACCCAGGGGAGGCAGAAGCTACACAGAGAGGTTCAGGAATCTCTGTAGGAGGAGTAGACAATGTGCAGAATGGAAAAATTCATTTTGTTTTGAATCTTTCGTTACATAAATTAGTTTAGTTAAAATTTGTTTCATGCGTTTTTTTAGAATTTGTTTATTCAAATTCGAATCGATTAGAATTTTCCGAATTTGCCCGAATTCGAACTCAATTCGACCAAATTCGGAAAATTTTAATTGATTCAAATTCCATTCAACATAAAATGTATTCCATTCAAATTTTTAATTTTGGAAGATGGTTATATTCTTTCCTTTCCATTCTATTCTATTGTTTTTTTTTTTTCGTTTTTTCTATTCTATGCTATTATTTTTTATTCTATTCTTTTCTTTACTATTATATTATATTATTTTCTATTCTATATTCTATTCAAATTTATTTTGTTCAAATTTTAGAAAAAGGTTATATTGTTGTATTCTTTCTATTCTATTGCTTTTTACATTTTATTCTATTCCTTTCTATTATTTTATATTCTCTTCTTTTCTTTTTTATTTTATTGATCTATTCTATTCTTTTCTTTTCAATTCTTTCTTTGCCTATTTTTTTCTATTTTTTTTCTATTCTATTGTTTTATTATATTCTATTCTTTTCTATTCTATTTAAATTCAAATCTATTATTTTCTATTATATATTTTTTCTTTTTTATTGGAATTCAAATTGTATCTATTTGAAATTGAAATTTTAGAAGATGGTTATATTCTACTTTATTCTATCCTATTCTTTTTTTTATTATTCTAGTCTATTCCTTTATTTTCTATTCTATTTTATTCTGTTCTTTTATTTTCTATTCTGTTTTGTTCTCTTTTACTCTATTCTTTTATTTTCTATTCTACGCCTTTATTTCCTATTCTATCCTTTTATTTTCTATTAATTTTTTTTTGTTCTATTCTATGCCTTTATTTCCTATTCTATCCTTTTATTTTCTATTTAATTTTTTTTTGTTCTATTCTATGCCTTTATTTCCTATTCTATCCTTTTATTTTCTATTTAATTTTTTTTTTTGTTCTTTTATTTTATTTTCTGTTCTGTTTAACTCTATTATATTCTATTATTTTCTTTTCTTTTCTAATATTTTCTACTCTATTATATTCTGTTCTATTCTATTGCTTAATTTTCTATTCTATTTTAGTCTCTTCTGAAATTCGAGTTCAAATTTGATTCGAAAACTATTCAAATGCGATTAAAAAACTCTTCGAATTTCATCTGAAATTTTGGTTTCGTTATATCGGATTCATTTAAATTTGTTACTATTGAAATTGGGAAACTCGGATACATCTGAATTTACGAATAGCAAAAAATGTGTCCGCAATTTTTCGTCTCGGAACAAAACGAACCACACATGTCTAAAGAGGAGTTCTGTCCTCCTCTCTGCTGCCAACTGATGAGACACGGTGAGGAAAGAGACAAGAGGGGGTGCCATGGGTGCAGAAAAGGTGCGAGGACCACACGACATGGCGAGCTTACGCGAATGTTTGACACGTGAATAAAGAAACTGTAGAAATGGAAAACTTTTATCTAAAATTTGAAAGAATGCCCCTCTCTTCTGTTTCAGGAAGTCTGGAAGTATGCCACAGTTGGGAAACTGGAATGAAAGATTCTATAGGGATGAATGTCCCCGGGCTCTATAAAAGTTGTTAGCAAATTGTCAGCACTACATAATTATGAACAATGAAACAAATAAAACATAACATTGTCTTAGTAATCATCAGGTGTGCACACATTTAGCAACAGACAAGCTGTGAAAAAGAAGAGAACGCAAAAAAAGTGTGGTCACACATGGCTGGTGGTGAAATAGGTGGGAAAACTGTCAGCAAATAACTGAAAATAAAACCAAGCCAACAATTCCAAAAATTATAAAAATGGTGTTTATATGATGTTTATTACAAAAATGTCTTCAAGGCTGACTTGAGCTGAAAGTAGGTGATTTATTTATTTAGAGGGTATGAGATTTTTAGGAGGACAAGGTTGTCTAGTTTATGTGATGTTTGTATTTATGTGTACCCCCCCCCCCCCCCCCAACACATCATTTTGCGTATTGGATCATTATTTGTATTCCAATGTTTAAAATCTGATTAAATTTAATTTCCTTATTTTTTTAAGAATCTTTTTTTTTTTTTTTTTTTTTTTTTATGAATTTCGAAAAATTTTACCTTTTTTCTTTCTTTCTTAACCACTTGCAGACCGGACCAATTTGCTGGTCAAAGACCAGACCCCTTTTTGCGATTCGGCACTGCGTCGCTTTAACTGACAATTGCGCGGTCGTGCGACGTGGCTCCCAAACAAAATTTACGTCCTTTTTTTCCCACAAATAGAGCTTTCTTTTGGTGGTATTTGATCACCCCTGCGGTTTTTATTTTTTGCGCTATAACCAAAAATAGAGCGACAATTTTGAAAAAAACGCATTATTTTTTACTTTTTGTTATAATAAATATCCCCCAAAAATATATAAAAAAACATTTTTTTCACTCAGTTTAGGCTGATACGTATTCTTCTACATATTTTTGGTAAAAAAAATCGCAATAAGCGATTATTGATTGGTTTGCGCAAAAGTTATAGCGTTTACAAAATAGGGATAGTTTTATAGCATTTTTATTAATGATTTTTTATTATTTTATTTTTTTTACTAGTAATGGCGGCGATCAGCAATTTTTATTGTGACTGTGACATTGTGGCGGACACATCGGACATTTTTGACACATTTTTGGGACCATTGTCATTTATACAGTGATCACTGCTATATAAATGCAGTGATTCCTGTGTAAGTGACACTGGCAGTGAAAGGGTTAACCAGTGGGTGGCAGTGTAGGGGTTAAGTGTTCCTAGGGGTGTGTTACTAACTGTGGGGGGGTTGGGCTTTCATTTAGTGAACACTGATCTCTGCTCCAATCACATGGAGCAGAGATCAGCGTCACTAGTTGCTAGGCAGAATGGAGAAATGCTGTTTACACGGCATTTCCTCCATTCGGCCGTCCCGTGAGACTATCGCGGGGATGCCCGCGGCGATCGAGTCCGCGGGTCCCACGACCGGACTCACGGGGGCCCCGACCAGCGCGGGAGCGCGCCGCCGCCGGCGCGCTCCAGATGGCAGAGCGGCATTGAAGATTGGACGTACCTGTATGCCAATATGCCTGCCCGTGCCATTCTGTCGACGTACATCGGCGTGCGCTGGTCGGGAAGTGGTTAAATTAAATTTCCTTATTTTTTTAAGATTATTTTTAATGAATATTTTTTTTTTTTTTTTTTAATGAATTTCGAACATTTTTACCTTTTTTCTTTCTTTCTTATGCAGCGTACACACGATCGGAATTTTGGTTGGAAAAAGCTCTGATGATTTTTCTGACGGAATTCCGACGGGATTCCGCTCAAGCTTGTCTTGCATACACACGGTCACAGAAAAGTTCTCTGAACTTTCGACCGTCAAGAACGCGGTGACGTACAAGTCCACTACGAGCTGAGAAAATGAAGTTCAATGCTTCCGAGCATGCGTCTAATTGTTTCCGAGCATGCGTAGGAATTTTACGCAGACGATCGGGATTTCCGATCGGAACTTTTTTCCGACCGAAAAAATTGAGAACATGCTCTCAATCTTTTGCTGGCCGAAATTCCGGCATGCAAAAGTCCGATGGAGCGTACGCGCGGTCGCATTTTCGGACCAAAAGCTCTTGTCTGGCTTTTGCTGGCGGAATTTCCGATCGCGTGTACGGGGCATTAGGCTAATTTTTGGGCCATTTTCTGCGACAAGAACAAGCCAAGTTTGTCGAAAGGCGCTTCCCTAACCATCAGAAGCCATTTAAAGCCTGTTAAATTCCTAAAAAGTAAGAAAAACATATACTACAGTGCAATTATCCAAAATTTGACAAAATTTTGGAGAAAGGAAAACTGCTAATTTCGCTAAAGGGTGGACATTTCATCAGCCATGGTAACTGTAAGCATGCTTGACTGTATGATATAACGGCACTTCTTGGATGATTACAGCAAACAGAAGGCTCAGTGGGAATTTCTTCCCACCTGCTGTATCTTGCTGCTTACACAGGGGCAAAGGGAAATGATGGGTCATTAGTTCCACCCTTGCCAGGGATAATGACAGATTGCCACCCAGAGGGGAAAGGAGCCCTGGCCAATCAGCTCTTTTCACCTTCACACTGAACCATCACATGGTGGATCCTTCAAGGGAGAATGTCACAAAGCAAATGCCTGTGTGATTAGCCTTTGAGGGAAGAAGGTGTTCTCAGTTCACCTAACACACGTTAGCTTTGGAGAATTGCTAGTAACTGGACTTGCAATGCTGAAGATGCTTGCCTGCTTATCTAAGTGTTTTCTTGGTTCTAGTGAGTGTTGGGAATATAACCCAGCATTAATAGCCATATGCGGTTGCATTAATTTGATCACCGTGGAATTTGTCAAGCCAGATGTTGATTTTCCAAGAAGGTGATGGGAAGGGTGAAACATTTACATTGATGCTGTAGTTGATGTTGGTTCTTCACAATACAAGATGCCCATGGGTCATGTCTCTTGTGTTAGCTTTCTTGGAGTGCTGCAGCTTTTATCAGAATCTTCAACACTCCAGGGTGTGTTGGAGGACCATCTCCTCCACCTGGCACTGTGGTTCTGTTTGATGATCCCTACATCACTACTGTGCCATGAAGGGATAAAGGAGTCAGAAGGTGGAACCATAGCGTGTGATAGGGGCACAGACATCTTATGATATTGTAAGTATCAAATGTTGAAACTTCTGATTAGGGATGAGCTCGGTGTTAGACTCGGACGCATGTTTCGACTTGAACGCGGGCCATTCGCCTTTTCGGCGAATTCAGAACTTTGTGGACCGTTCGTACCAAATTTGTGTGGCACGAGCGGCCCACAATGCACTACGCCATCGCAGTGCATTGCTGGCTCATGATTGGCCAAGCATGCACTGTGACTACGCATGCTTGGCCAATCACATCGCCGGCAGCAAGGAGAGCCATAATTGGCCACAGGCAGGATGCCTGTGGCCATCTATAGCTCAGGGGGGGTTTAGTACATGCCCCACACTATATAAGGCCACCAGCAGAGACAGTGTCTTTTTGCTTGGGAACCTAGCGTTGTTACATTGGGTGTTGTGTGCCTCCTGCACAGTATACACCTGAATCTACCCCTTATTGCTGGTGTTTTTTCTGTTTCTCTAACACAGGCATCTGCAGCATTTACAGTGGGTGGTGTGTGCCTCCTGCACAGTATACACCTGAATATACCCCTTATTGCTGGTGTTGTTCTGTTTCTGTAATACAGGCACCTGCAGCAGTTAGAGTGGGTGTTGTGTGCCTCCTGCACAGTATACACCTGAAGATACCCCTTATTGCTGGTGTTGTTCTGATGCATATCTTGCATAAAGTTCATACGAATTATTGGTCCCTTCGAAGGTTCTGGTGCGAACCGGGGGGGGGGGGGGGGGGGGGGCGTTCGGCTAATCCCTACTTCTGATGTTGGCTGTAGCTGGTGAAATGAAGACAGGAGATACAGGCCATCAGAAAGGTAACTATGATACTTCTAGTTTGCAGGGAACTCTTTTTATTATTTTGTTTGTGATGGTAATGTTGTTTTAATATAGGTACAGTTTACAGTTTTAAATGGAGCAACCTAGACTTGGAGGTTTGAGCAAATCAGCAGGTCACACCCAATAGAACCCTCCTGGTGCATGGCTCTTGGCATTGCCCAGCCACAGGAACAAGCAGCCTGGCCAATGAAAGTGCAAGCTTAGCTACACTAAAGATTTTAGTTAGACCTGGAGGATTGAGCAATGGGTTGAGTGACTGCAGCTCCGTTGACCTCCCTGAGCAAAACAGCAGGTCACACCCAAGAGGCTCCCCCTGGTATGGGGCACTTTGTGTTGACCAGCTTTAGAAGATAGCAGGGTGGCCAATGAATGAGTGCAAGTTTAGCTGAACTGGAGATTTTGCGTAGACATGGAGGATTGAGCAATGGGTAATGTGACTGCAGCCCCGTTGACCACCCTGAACATATCAGCAGGTCACACCCAATAGTATCTCCCTGGCATGCAGTTTTTTGCATTGACCAGCTTTAGAAAAAAGCTGGATGGCCAATGAATGAATGAAAGTTTAGCTTTCACTGGAGGTTTTAGATAGACCCGGAGGTTTTAACAATGGGTCATGTGAATGCAGTCCTGTTGACCACCCTAAACCAGGGGTCTCAAACTTGCGGCCCTTCAGCTGTTGCAAAACTACAAGTCCCATGAGGCATTGCAAGGCTGACCATTACAAGCATGACTCCCACAGGCAGAGGCATGATGGGACTTGTAGTTTGGCAACAGCTGGAGGGCCACCAGTTTGAGACCCCTGCCCTAAACAAATCAGCAGGTCACACCCAACCTCCCTGGATTTGGTACCCAACCGAGTCCCTTCTTTTGGGAATTTCATAAAGCTGTCACCTCTAATGCCTCTATTACAGCGGTAGCTTTCGAAAATGGAAGTTTACAGGGCAAAGCAGTTGACGTATGACTGTCCACACAAAGGGAGGAAAGATTTTATAGGCAGCGGTGGCTTTCAAGCTGCTCAGAAACCTTTATTTTATTCTTCTGATTGTAGCGTCCCTAACAAATCACCAGCAAATTAGACGGCGGCTGTAGATGTTCCGCGTGCCGGATAACCGCGATCTGGGGACTTCTGTTGTTTATGGAAAGTATCAGTTTTTTACTCTGTTGATGAAAGCGCAATGGTCTTTTCCATAAATATTTATAAAGGCAATTTTACAGAAGGTAACACAATAAACCATGTTGAAATGCATCGGTGTGCCATCTGAGGTCACATAACTATTGTTTATGGATAGAATTACAGCTTCTCCCCGGCACACTCATAAACACTCCTGACTTTATTTAATAACAAAGTAATAATGGATGATGTGTACAAACTAGAGTAAACCAAAATCAGAAAGGTAACGGGAACCAATCAGGGAAAGAGAGCCAATCGGATTCCAGCTGCCATTTTCACAATGGGGTTTAAATGACAGCTTATCTGTGATTGGCAGCTAAGGGAGACCCAGTTTCTTGCTATTGAGCAAAATTACAGGTTCACGTTAAAGTCTAAAGTTAGGAACAGGAAAAAAAAAAATGCTTACAACCAGTTCCCTTTTTTTGAGGGAGGGGGATTCCCTTCCCTTCCCTTCCCTTCCTGTCCTGTAGGCACAAGAGGTAAGGGCCTGCCTATCCAATCCAATCAAGTTCTATCCAACCTGAACTACATAGTTATTGGCAGGTCTAAAGGAGATTGTGCCAGAGGATCATCTCTGAGCCTTGCACAGGGAACCATGACACCACTACAGGAGGGGCCACAGGAAACCAGCGGGTACACCCCTAAACCTCCAGGTGAGATTTACCCCAAACTATGGAGACAGGGACACGCTAGATATGAAAGGTGGGGGCGCTACGTGTCTGAGGAATGCAGGGCATTTAGAGTGAGATGCGGTGGGGGAGCAAATAAAGCAGTAGTGGGGTATACATAGTGTGGTCAATGGGGGGAGAGGGTGTGGGCTGTAGTTAATGGCAGGGGTACAGAGTGAGGTGTAATGGGGGTACAGAGAGAGAGTGGTGGGAGGTGCAGGTGGCACAGAGTGAAGTGTAATATTGATGCAGAGTGAGATGTAATGCAGGAGGTGCAGGTGGTGCAGGATAGGGTAGAGAGGGGGAGCTCAGAGTGTGTGGGTAGTGAGAAAATGCAAAGAGTGCATAGTGCGGGGTAGCCAGTAGGCCAAGAAGAGTATATGGGGAGCCACTGGGGGGGGGGGCTGTCAGGTTGTATGGGCCCCTTGATTTCCAGTGGTGGCCCTGATCACAGATCAGCCCCTGCCCCGGCCTCTTACTTTCTGATTACTATAAAGTTACAATGTACAGACTGGGGAGATGCTTCCTCCTGCCTGATGACATCATCTAAGCGTAGGCAAAGTCACTGGAGCTCAAGGTTAGTTTTTTTTACCATAAAAAGTAAAAATAGTTATGATAAAGGGTACTAAAAAATAAAGCTATCTCTGTGTATTGTGATAGGATTTTTTTTTTTTTTTTAAGCAGACTTGTAATGTTACTGAAAGGTCCACTTTAACAACAGTGATGAGGAAACAGAAAGCTCCACTCACATTTCAGGTTTAATATGACATATATAACTCTGAGACATTCTGCAAGTTAATGATATTAAAAATGACCTTTCTGCTTTAATCCGCGGATGAATTTAATTTTCTATAACCGCTATAACATTCAGATTTTGCTTCATTGCAATTGCTGATGGGGACAATTGCTGTAAGGGGGAAAACTATTAGGGACACTGATGTATAAGGGCACGCCAATGGGGACACCTGATGTAAGAGCGCACTATGATGGGGACACCTGATGTAAGAGAGCACTCTGATGGGGACACCTGGTGTAAGAGCGCACTCTGATGGTTACAATGATGTAAGAGCGCACTCTGATGGTGACACCTGATGTAAAAGCGCACTCTGATGGTGACACCTGATGTAAGAGCGCACTCTGATGGTGACACCTGATGTAAAAGCGCACTCTGATGGTGACACCTGATGTAAGAGCGCACTCTGATGGTGACACCTGATGTAAGAGCGCACTCTGATGGGGACAATGATGTAATAGCGCACTATGATGGGGACACCTGATGTAAGAGAGCACTCTGATGGGGACAATGATGTAAGAGCACACTCTTATGGGGGCACCTGATGTAAGAGCACACTCTGATGGAGACACCTAATGTAAGAGCACACTCTGATGGGGGCACCTGATATAAAAGGGCATTCTGATGGGGACAATGATGCAAGATCACACTCTGATGGAGACACCTGATGTAAAAGCGCACTCTGATGGGGACACCTGATGTAAGAGCGCACTCTGATGGGGGCACCCGATGTAAGAGCGCACTCTGATGTGGACACCTGATGTAAGAGCGCACTCTGATGGGGACAATGATGTAAGAGCGCACTCTGATGGGGACACCTGATGTAAGAGCGCACTCTGATGGAGACACCTGATATAAGAAAGAGAGCACTCTGATGGGGACACCTGATGTAAGAGCGCACTCTGATGGGGACAATGATGCAAGAGCGTACTCTGATGGGGACACCTGATGTAAGAGCGCACTATGATGGGGACACCTGATGTAAGAGCACACTATGATGGGGACACCTGATGTAAGAGCACACTCTGATGGGGGACACCTGATGTAAGAGCGCACTCTGATGGGGGACACCTGATGTAAGAGTGCACTCTGATGGGGACAATGGTGTAAGAGCGCACTATGATGGGGACACCTGATGTAAGAGCGCACTATAATGGGGACACCTGATGTAAGAGCACACTCTGATGGGGGACACCTGATGTAAGAGTGCACTCTGACGGGGGACACCTGATGTAAGAGCGCACTCTGATGGGGACAATGATGTAAGAGCACACTCTGATGGGGACAATGATGTAAGAGCACACTCTGATGGGGGCACCTGATGGAAGAGCCCACTCTGATGGAGACACCTGATGTAAGATCGCACTCTGATGGAGACACCTGATGTAAGAGCGTACTCTGATGGGGACACTGATGTAAGAGCGCTCTCGGATGGGGTAACCCAATGTAAGGGAACACTGATGGGTACACTGATATAAGGGGGCACTCTGATGGGGACACCCGATGTATGGGAACACCGGATCTAGAAGGGAACTCTGATTGGGACAGTAAGGGTGAATCTTTATGGGGAGGGTTAGAACCTTTGTCTGGTTATTGTTACGGTCTGTGATTTTCTGGTTTCCTTTTTTGTGGTACAATTTAAAGCTGAACTCTAAAACTTTTAAATAAAGTATATTCTTCAATATAGTATAATATAATATAATATAGTTTGAATCCACTTTGTGTGCACTAAATACCTAAATGCAAGCCCAGCTAATAAAAGTAGCAGTGACATCATCACTGGGCTCTACATAGCCAGTGCAGAGAGCAGATCTGTGGGAGGGGTCCCAGCAAGCTCCACCCACTACATGCAGCCTGAAGAAAACGATAGGAGGGGGGCGGAGACAAGACCAAGCACCCTGTACAAGGAGAGAGAGCAGCAGTGAGCGGTCTTTATTACCGGAAGGAAAAATCTCACACTGGATGACTGCACAGAACTGGAAGAAATACACCAAGCACATCACCAATCACATAATAATGCTAATTTTAGGCAATTTTCGCTTATATCCCGGAGATCAGCTTTAAATTTCCGCTCTGCTGTTGACAGCTCTCCCTTTTCAGAAGCAAAAAAAAAAAGAAAAATCTTTTTTTTCCTTTTCATTGTTCTAATTGATTACAAAGTGCGTTCACCCTTCTCCTCCTTCTCTCGTTAACCTCCTGAAATCCGTTCGTGATCCATTCCGATTCGCAGTTTTTGCGCTTTTACTTCCCTTTAAGTCACAGTCCAGCAGACTGCGAAATAATTCAATCAGCGCGATTCGTACAGTGAATTTAATTAAGCGGAGAGAGTCGGAATCATTCTGCCGATTCACAGGCGTCTCTCTCTCTCTCTCTCTCTCCCTTATTTTTTTCTCTGCGTTCATCACCTGACATAACTCACTGTAGGAGCCGAGCAGGCTGCGTCCCTTGGGACATGCAAATGATCGAGCGTCCGGCAGCCAATCGAGGGGGGGGGGGGGGGGGCGGTAAAATCACGTGACTTCATTGGCATGCACGGTGCTGCAATTATTGCTGAACAAAAAACTGGGGAAAAATAAATAAAAAATGTAGGTCAAAAAAAGAAGGGAGAGCGGATTCAAACTGTCTGAACGCGGCGAGAGTTATTTTTAGGGCCGGGGCGGCTTTTAAATTTTAAATCTTTTTTTTTTTTTTTCTGATGAATATTTATTAACAAGGCGCCTGATTGAAGGGCCGCGGCCAACTGATTGGGGCTTATTGATGCAGATGTAGTACATGGCGCTGGGTGACGGCGGGATTATGTGCGGCCCGGAACGCGTCGCCAGTGTAACGCTGTTAGGGAAATGGGAGGCGAGCTTGACAGCCCTCCTGCAGCGATTTTCTGTCTACGGTATCATCTCAGCTCCCCCATCCCCCCTTCTTTCTTAAAGTATATTTTCCTTTAGATTTGAGTTACAAATGAAGTTAAATCTTCTTATATTTTGCGTTCCTTGGTTTCCCCTCCCCCCATCTACATTTTAATAAAAAAAAAAAAAAAAAAATTCAATTTTCATCATATACCTCATATTAGACCTAGTGATGTCATCACTGGGTGACATCACTGGGTCCCTGTGCTTCTCTATGCAATGCAGGCAGATCATGACTGGTAGGAGGGGCTTTTCTTAGCTTTCTGGAAACAGCAGACCAGCCTAGGTAAAGCCCATACGTGATGACGAGCTTCCCCGATTGGAAGAGCTGACGCCCCAATGAATGAAAGTGGCAGGCCAGGAAGTAGTGGGCTGGCTCTTGGGAGGAGTTATGCAAATATCAAAATGCCTTGATGAGTGGTGTAAGCCTGGCAGAGCGGGTATTCCTAGGCAGGCTGTATTTGCATGCAGATCTCCCTAGATTTTGGCAATTGTTAGAAATTGGGGGGCCCCATACAGTCTACCTAACAGGGCCCCTCTCTGGATGAAAGTGACTGAGGACATGGATTTTTATCAGTTCCCTTTCTCTACAGTCTCATGTGCGCTGATGATTGAATAGGAAGCACTTTGAGACTTCCAGGCCCATTCACAAACTGAAGCATAGTAAACAGAGTTGATGAATGGACACAGGGTTGATTGGTACTGATCGCTCACTGTGTTCATTCAGGAAAGGAAGGGGCCAGCAAATTTACTGGCTCCTCCCCCCCCCCCCTTTCCATCCCTCTACAGTGCAGGCGGAGGGAGAAAGAGGAGGAGAAGCTGGCAGCACTGCAGGGGGGAGGCAGAAGAGGATCCATGTCTGCAATAAGACAGTACAGCCGGCCTTCCTGCTCATTGGGTGCCCGGTACAGGAGAGCTGGCTGTACTGCCTGGTCAGCTGCCCTCGGCTCTCAGTTCTCCTCTCAAGGGTTCCCAACCCCGATGCAACCAATTGGATGGTTTTTGGGAGGAGTTATGCAAATATCAAAATGTCTAGAGCAGTGATGGCGAACCTTGACGCCAGAGATGTTTTGGAACTACATTTCCCATGATGCTCACCTAAACTGAAGAGTGCATGAGCATCATGGGAAATGTAGTTCCAAAACATCTGAGGTGCCAAGGTTCGCCATCACTGGTCTAGATGGACGGGTATCAACCACTGGAGGAGTGGGCGTTTACAAGAAGGCGGCATTTGTCTCCAGATTGGAAGAAGTGAAAGCCAATGAATGAAGGGGGCGGGCTTGCATCTCCTGGCCGGACATCCTCCAGCCAGGAGATGCAAGACTGAAGAAAAGGCCGGGGGGGTTCAGCTTTTACCAAAATAACAGTTGTGGGTGGAGTCACCCCTTTGATGCACATTGGACGTTTTTAACGCTGCTCTTAGGGGCATCTGGCGTTTTTTTATTCTGTCTCTAAATGCCCCTGCGTGTTAGCCTATATGTCCATGCGCACAAAAGCGTTTAGAAGCAGAAAAAAATAAATCCTCAGCCAGCGCGTCCAGGAGCGGCGCCATTTTTGCCCGTCACGCGTCTAAACGCACATTGATGCCTATGTATGTGAATGGAGCCTTCTTCAAATTATTATTTTAGTTGTTATATATTGCGAAGTATATTTTTTTAGCGCTGCACTTCTTATTACAAATGGTTATTTTGGTAAATGAAATAAATATCGCTTGACGCGCCCAAACGCGTTACGTGTGTCTGCAAGCGTTTCTTTCTGCCAAAACGCCAGGAGGAAAGGCGTCTAGGAGATAAAGGCCAAAGCATCCAATGTGCATGATGCCCAAAAAAGAAAACCCCCCATCTACCAACCAGCGCTGGGCCGCCATTTTTAATTTTGGGCTTGCTACCCAAAAGGACCCCCTGGATGACGGTCGCTGCGGTGGCGCGGGAAGGAAAGGCACAGGTGTCATCGCGGGCAAGACAAAGGGAAATTCACAGTGACATCACCCCCAACCCCCCCTCCCCCTTTTTTCCCCGGCCGCCGCGCATTCCCCGCTGTGACGGAGACTCTGCAGATAGGTGCTGCAGTGCCGCTAGACCATAATTCTCACTGTGGACGGCACAGAAATGAACGGCCTCCTCTGCCCTCCCTCCTCCTTCTCCACGCAGCCGGAGAACGAGGGAAGGAATTAATAACAATAAAAAGGGTGAAAACAAAAGGAGAGGAACGGGACCATCGGACTGTGAAATGAAATCCGCCGCTCCGTGCCGCAGCCGCCGTCCAAAACCCTTTAGCTGCCACCAGAGAAAGCTGCAGTGCTTACATAGGCTGCGGCGCGGTGCAGAGGTGGAGGCGGCATGCACGGGAAAGGGGGGGTGGGGGGGGAGGCAGCAGCAGCTGGCGGTGAATAGGAAGGGTTAACCCCTCCGGGACCAGAGGGGGGGCAATGAAGGAATGGGGGGGGATTTGGCTGCCTTTCCAGAAAACCGATCGGGAAGAAGCTTTACATATAAAGCCATCCACCTTTATAGTTAATGTTCAATTGAAATTAAGATGAATAGATTCCAGGAGCATCACATGCAGTACAAGGCGCGCAGTTTGTTTTCTTTAGAAAGCAGCCACAGACTGAGTAGAAAAGCCTGTCCCCTGCCAGCATGCTGTAGACAAGGACCCCTTTCTCTATGTGAGGAAGCAGCGGTCTCTCTGCAGGGGTCTGTTGTGCCCCCTGCTGAGTCAGAGCTAGAGCTCTCCAATCAGAAGTTGTGCTTAGGTCTGACTTAGGATAAGTTTACATGTGCGGCAGTCCTTATCGTCCCGCTGGCATAGCTCCCAACTGTCCCTGATTTCGAGGGACTGTCACTGATTTTGTCCCTCTTTCTGATCTATATAGTTGTATATAAAATGCACTTTTTATCTTTCATCGGATTTCTAAATTGCTGCATTTGTAAATTCCAAAAGCCAATATAAAGGAATAGTAGTGATAAAAAAAAAAGCACTTGTGGGTTTAACCAATCTTGTTTTTTGTACAATTCTCCTTTAAGGGGGTGTGACAGGGGGCGTGTCCTATGCCCGCATACTTTTGCTGATAGGTGTCCCTCATTCCCATCTCAAAAATTTGGGAGGTATGCTTTTTAACTACTTAAAGGGGTTGTAAACCTTCCACCTGGCAGTGATCGTCGCCCCCCCCCCCCGCCCCCCCCCCCGTTTTACTTAGCTGAGCCCTGGAACTCGACCTGGTGGGGACGCGCTCTTCCTCTCTGCCCAGGGTTCTCAGCTCTTGATTGGATAGATTGATAGCAGTGCAACCATTGGCTCCCGTTGATGTCAATCAAATGCCGTGACGCGGGGGGCGGGGCCGAGTCATACATTCGGCGGCTATGGACGTCCATCCTCATCCCAATTCTCCCCCATAGACATCCTCATCCCGATTCTACCCCACAGACATCCTCATCTCGAGTCTCCCCCACAGACATCCTCACTCCAATTCTCCCCATAGACATCCTCATCCCAATTCTCCCCCTAGACATCCTCACCCCAATTCTCCCCATAGACACCCTCACCCCAATTCTCCCCCATAAACACCCTCACCCCAATTCTCCCCCATAGACATCTTCACCCCAATTCTCCCCCATAGGACAGCCTCACCCCAATTCTCCCCATAGACATCCTCACCCCAATTCTCCCCCATAGAGACTCTCCTCCCAATTCTACCTCATAGACATCCTCACCCCAATTCTACCTCATAGACATCCTCACCCCAATTCTCCTTCATAGACATTCACACCCCTATTCTCCCCCATAGACATCCTCATCCCAATTCTCCCCCATATACATCCTCATCCCAATTCTCCCCCATATACATCCTTATCCCCATAGACATCCTCATCACAATTCTCCCCCATAGACATCCTCATCCCAATTCTCCCCCATAGACATCCTCATTCCAATTCTCCCCCATAGACATCCTCATCCCAATTCTCCCCCATATACATCCTCATCCCCATAGACATCCTCATCCCAATTCTCCCCCATAGACATCCTTATCTTAATTCTCCCCCATATACATCCTCATCCCAACTCTCCCCCATATACATCCTCATCCCCATAGACATCCTCATCCCAATTCTCCCTCATAGACATCCTCACCCCGATTCTCCCCCATAGACATCCTCACCCGATTCTCCCCCATAGACATCCTCACCCCAATTCTCCCCCATAGACATCCTCACCCCAATTCTCCCCCATAGACATCCTCCCCCCATGTCCCATTCATTTCAATGGGCAGGAGCGCTGTATAAATCGTGTGTGTGTGTGTATATATCTATCTATCTCTCTCTCTCTCTCTCTCTCTCTCTCTCTCTCTCTCTCACTCCCTCTCTCTCTCTCTCTCTCTATATATATATATATATATATATATATATATATATACACACACACACAACACACAGTATATATATATATATATATATATATATATATATATATATATATATATATAGATATATATATACACACACACACAACACACAGTATATATATATATATATATATATATATATATATATATATATATATATATATAGATATATATATATAGATATATATATATTTTTCTATCTCTCTCGCTCTCTTTCTCTCTCTCTATATATTTATATAACACATACATCATTTTTGGGGATATATATATATATATATATATATATATATATATATATATATATTTTTTTTTTTTTTTTCATGAAAGTGGAGTTACCCTTTAAGCCATTTTTCTATGGGGCCCGGTGATTTCTAGTTACGCCCCCGTAGCGCTTCTCTCTGAATCTTTAGGCAGAATAGACTTTGATTTATAGCATGCCCTTGTAGCATTTCTCCAATATTCATAGCGATGCCCTTCACCCTCAATGCATTTTTGATGATCAATTCATAAGAAGATTTTTTTTTCTTTCTTTGTAATAGATATTTAATGATTGATGTATAAGGAGAAATGCTTATTTTATAAGGATACGCTCTCTGCTCTGGCCGCCGCGGTTCACTATATAAAGTCTCAGGCTGTAGTTTTATAGCCAAAAAAGCGATAAAGCGGACTTTTAGTTATGGGGTGTGATGTCACAGGGCAGGCCGGGGAGAGACTGTCCATAAGGAAAACAGTTAGTAAATTTAAGAGTGTCCCAGTTCTCTGCTCTGTGATTCATGGACCCCGGAGCCCGATTCTGGTGAGTCTGCACTTGTGTCTGGATAAAACTCCAGGACCTGTCAAGATTTGTGGACTGGTTGCAGAAAGCTCGGCGCTGCAAGAAAAGTGTAGTGTATCACCGCCGAGAACATATTTCTGAGTTATGGTTACAGTGTTTACCTTAGAATAGCACTCCGCTTCACTTCAGCCTTGCACAGTTGTACCGGCTCCTCTCCTGATTTCACTGCACACTGTGAGCTTCCCACTGTGTGCATTGGAAGCTGCAGCAAGTCAGATAAGAGCAGCAACCCTACTTAATTTTCTGTCTGGGGGACATCCGGCATTATCTAGCCCTCTCCTTCTCGGGTCCGCCTTTTGCATTTATTGGATTTCAGTTCTATCAATCGTAGAGGCTCATCATCACATGTAGACTAACATCTACCCATCAAGACATCTATACATTTGCAAATGTAACATCAAAGCTTCGTAGCATATCAGAATTCACATCTGAATAGAAGGCAGGCCTCTATCAAGGAACAAAAGCTTGGCTCCTGATCGACTGGTGTGATAACGCTCTGCAAGCAAGATTCAAAGAGGGTCATGGCTGCCAGGAAGATTGATGAAAGTAGGTTGCAAAGATCAAAGGATCAACAGGACCCAGGGCACATTGACATGATACATGGACAATGCTGCCCCTAGAGGCTAATACAGCAGGATGGAAAGAAATATAATATTTTAACCACTTGCCGCCCGCTGTCGGCATATATATATACGTCGGCAGAATGGCACGGCTGGGCAAAGTAGCGTACTCGCACGTTACTTTGAATTTCACTCCGTGTGCCTGCCGCAAGCTATGTGACCGTGCCCACGGGACTCGCAGGCTTGATCGCCACGGGGATACCCACTATCATGTCACGGGGCTTAAGAACGGGGAGATGCTGATGTAAACAGCATCTCCCCGTTCTGCCTAATGACAGAACACTGATCGTCTGCTCCCTGTCATCGGGAGCAGCAATCAGTGTCCATGTCACACACAGCCCCTCCCCCAGACAGTTAGAAACACTCCCCTAGGACACACTTAGCCCCTCCCCACCCCCTAGTGGTTAACCGCTTTACTGCCAGTGACATTTTACAGTAATGCAATTTTATAGCATTGATCGCTGTATTAATGCCAATGGTCCCAAAAATGTGTCAAAAGTGTCCGCCATAATGTCTCAGTCACGATAAAAACCGCTGATCGCCGCCATTACTAGTAAAAAAAATAAAAATAAATAAATAAAAATGCCATAAAACAATCTCCTATTTTGTAGACGCTATAACTTTTGTGCAAACCAATCAATAACCGCTTATTGCGATTTATTTTATTTTTTTACCAAAAATATGTAAAAAAAATATGTAATGGCCTAAACTGGGGAAAACAAACTTTTTTTATATATTTTTGGGGATATTTATTATAGCAAAAAGTAAAAAATAATGCATTTTTTCAAAATTGTCGATCTTTTTTTGTTTATAGCGCAAAAAATAAAAACCGCAGGGGTGATCAAATACCACCAAAAGAACACTCTATTTGTGGGGGGAAAAAAAGACGTCAATTTTGTTTGGGAGCCACTTCGCACGACCACGCAATTATCAGTTAAAGCGACGCAGTGCCGAATCGCAAAAAAAGTGCTCTGGTCAGGAAGGGGGTAAATCCTTCCGGGGGGCTGAAGTGGTTAAAAGGACTAATCTCTTGGCAATATCTCATTGCACAGGAGGCTAGTGGGTTGTGGTTACAAGTGGGTCTGAATGAATGTGTAAAAGGTACACCCAGAAGGGAAATCGCCCTTTTTCCGCTCTTGGCACTTGCATGATGGCTCTCGGAGCCTCGGTGGCCCACTCTGTTACCATCTTGAGCCCAGCTGATGAGACCGTGTCTAGGGGACAGCCTTGCGTTATGTATATGAGATGTTCTTTTGTTATATGCTCTATAGCAGGGATCTGCAATTAGCGGACCTCCAGCTATTGCAAAACTACAAGTCCCATCATGCCTCTGCCTCTGGGTGTCATGCTTGTGGCTGTCCGAGTCTTGCTATGCCTCACCGGACTTGTAGTTCTGCAACAGCTGGAGGTCCACTAATTGCATATCCCTGCTCTATAGTATTTTGATGTTAGCATTTTCCTATTTTCTTGGGAAATAAATAAGACATTGTTTTATTAAGCAGTGTGTTTGTTTTCATAGCTAACCTTATATTATTGTGTTATCAACAGTAACATTATCAGAGTTTTAATAGACTAGCTAACTATAGGAATAGACAAATGAATACATATATGGAATAAATAGAGGGAATCCGTAACCACCCTCGAATAATATTTCATTTAGAATTTATTTCAATTGGCACCCCAGATGGGACACCCGCCCATCAAGGTATCTGGATATTTGCATAGCTCCTCCCAAGAGCCAGCCCACTGCCTCCTATCCCGCCCCTTTTATTAATTGGTTTCCAATCATGGAGCCTCAACAATATGGGTCTTATCTAGGGTGGTCTGCATGCAAATACAGCCCACTCCTCCAGATTGACACCCGCCCATTAAGTCATCTTGATATTTGCATAGCTCCTCCCAAGAGCCAGCCCTCCCCCACCATGCCTCTGCCTCTGGGTGTCATGCTTGTGGCTGTCCGAGTCTCGCCATGCCTCACGGGACTTGTAGTTCTGCAACAGCTGGAGGTCCACTAATTGCATATCCCTGCTCTATAGTATTTTGATGTTAGCATTTTCCTATTTTCTTGGGAAATAAATAAGACATTGTTTTATTAAGCAGTGTGTTTGTTTTCATAGCTAACCTTATATTATTGTGTTATCAACAGTAACATTATCAGACTTTTAATAGACTAGCTAACTATAGGAATAGACAAATGAATACATATATGGAATCAATAGAGGGAATCCGTAACCACCCTTGGATAATATTTAATTTAGAATTTATTTCAGTTGGCACCCCAGATGGGACACCCACCCATCAAGGTATCTGGATATTTGCATAGCTCCTCCCAAGAGCCAGCCCACTGCCTCCTATCCTGCCCCTTTCATTAATTTGTTTCCAATCATGGAGCCTCAACAATATGGGTCTTATCTAGGGTGGTCTGCATGCAAATACAGTCCACTCCTCCAGATTGACACCCGCCCATTAAGTCATCTTGATATTTGCATAGCTCCTCCCAAGAGCCAGCCCCCCCACCTTTTTTTCTTTTTTACCAACAAGTACAATTATCTTGGACTCTTTCATCTGGTTTTGGTCTAACTCTCCTTTCTGTATTTCTATTGCTGTGTAAATTTCAGGACCGGTGGGCAGGAAGACATAAAGAGTTCCTATGTATGAATTTCAATCAGGGGTTTTCCCGGAGTTCAGCTTTAATCCCGTTCTATCCTTTCATCTAGTGTAGCTCCCTCCATGGGAGCACCTTGCTCATACAGAGCTCCTCCACAGCGATCCTGCAGGGAAAATGGTCAGTCATAAGAACAATGTCTACAGACTGTGCTGTACAGGGAGCTGGTAAAAAAAAAGTGTCCATACACGATTATTTTTCCAGAGACTGTAAGTGCACAGAAGTGTCTATAAACAATGATCTGCATTGGACTAGTAGTGCGGAGCGATGTCTAAAGATTGTGTTCTGCATCAGAAGAGACGGTATTGTGTATCAGACTGGCAGAGCAAAGCCACCTGTATAGACTGTGTTATATATTACATTGTGTTATATATTACACTGGCAGAGCAGAGCTTTGTGTATAGACTGTGATGTATATGACATTGTGATCTATACTATACTGACAGTGCAGAGTGGTGTGTATACTGTGCTGTATATTAGACTGGTTGTGCCATGTGGTGTGTATAGACTGTGTTGTATATTACGCTGGTAGTGCAGAGCGATTTGTATAGACTGTGCTGTGTATTAGAATGGCAGTGAAAAGCAGGGTGTATAGACTGTGCTGTATATTACACTGTGTTGCATATTACACTGGCAGTGTCTGTGGAGCAATGTGATTAGTGATGTGAGTGATGTGTACAGACTGTGTTGTATAGTACACTTGCGGTGTGTGCGGAGCGATGTGTGTAGTACATTGTGTTGTATATTACATTGGCCGTGTGTATAGTACACTGTATTGTATATTACAATGGCGGTGTGTATAGTATACTGTGTTATATATTATGCTGGCGGTGTGTATAGTACACTGTGTTGTATATTACGCTGGTGCTGTGTATAGTATGCTGTGTTGTATAATACACTGGCGCTGTGTATAGTACACTGTGTTGTATATTACACTGGCAGTGTGTATAGTACACTGTGTTGTATATTACACTGTGTTGTATATTTCACTGGCGCTGTGTATAGTACACTGTGTTGTATATTACACTGGCGGTGTGTACACTGTGTTGTATATTACATTGGCGGTGTGTACGCGGTGTTGTATATTACACTGACGCTGTATATAGTACGCTGTGTTGTATATTGCACTGGCAGTGTGTATAGTACGCTGTGTTGTATATTGCACTGGCGCTGTGTATAGTACGCTGTGTTGTATATTGCACTGGCGGTGTATATAGTACGCTGTGTTGTATATTGCACTGGCGCTGTGTATAGTACGCTGTGTTGTATATTGCACTGGCAGTGTGTATAATACGCTGTGTTGTATATTACACTGGCGGTGCTGTGCAGTCCTCCTGGCAGTACACGGCCCTGTCAGTAGTCTGAGTAGTGCAGGACCAGCGGGGGTTCTGCAGGGCAGGATTAAAGGGCTCCAGCAGTAACAGATTTTCCCGCTGCCGGCTCCCGCCTCGTTAACTAAACAGTTTAAGCTCCTGACGGGACGGACGCGGAATACAGAATCAGGATTTCTGTGTGCTGAAATCTGGGTCACCTCCAGCTCCAGCGATCCCCCCCCCCCCACCTCTCCGCCATCCATTGCAGAGACATGGGGGGAGCGCGGGAACACACCTCATCTCATCTCCAGAAAGTCAGGAGGAAATGATAGGAAAGAGGAGGATGTAGAGAAGGTGGAGGAGAAATATAAAGGCTCCGAACATCACCAATATCTGCAGCAGGGGGCCACTTAATGAGAAACCTAAATCCCCCCTCCCCCATCAACATGATAATGACTTTTTTTAAATAAAATCTTTCCATTTTCATTACATGTCTTACTTTACACACAGTGACATCATCACCGGGTCTCTGTGCTTCTCAATGCAATGCAGGCAGATCCTGGCTGGTGGGAGGGGCCGGCAGGGTGGTGTACAGAGCGAAAACATCACAGCCCCCGGCCTCTGTACTCCTCGCAACAGCCCTCAGTCCTCGGGTGCTATTTTATTCTATGACATCAATGAAGGGCACAATTCCTCCCACTGACACTAACAATGAGCCCCAATGACACTAACAATGGGGCACAATTCCTCCCACTGACACTAACAATGAGCCCCAATGACACTAACAATGGGGCACAATTCCTCCCACTGACACTAACAATGAGGCCCAATGACACCAACAATGGGGCACAATTCTTCCCACTGACACTAACAATGAGGCCCAATGACACCAACAATTGGGGAACAATTCCTCCCAGTGACACCAACAATTGGAAGCAATTCTTCAGATTGACACCAACAATGGGAAGCAATTCCTCCCACTGATACCAAAAATGGGGAACAATTCCTCCCACTGATACCAACAATGGGGAACAATTCCTCCCACTGATACCAACAATGGGAAGCAATTCCTCCCACTGATACCAAAAATGGGGAACAATTCCTCCCACTGATACCAACAATGGGGAACAATTCCTCCCACTGATACCAACAATGAGGAACAATTCCTCCCACTGATACCAACAATGGGGCACAATTCCTCCCACTGACACCAAAAATGGGGCACAATTCTTCCCACTGGCACCAACAATGGGGCACAATTTCTCCCACAGACACCAACAATGGGGAGCAATTCTTCGCACTGACACCAACAATGGGGCACAATTCCTCTCACTGACACCAACAATGGGGCACAATTCCTCCCACTGACACCAACATCTGGTTTGCTGCAGCTTCTAATGCACACTGTGCAAAGCTCACAGTGTGCAGTGAAATTAGCGCACAGGAGAGAAGCCCGTAGGCTCAGCTTTAAGGAATAAACAGCTAAACTAAACACAATTATTATTTCTTTGTGTACATCTCTCCGGAGTTCAGTTTTATTATATTTCTCCCTGCACAATTTTTCCAGCTCCCAGTCGTGCTCGGCAGCGGCTACCTACCCCCCCTGCTCTTATCTCCGTTCAGCTGCTAGAATTGCTGCAGCCGTGATACAGAAAACTTCTTGATATCCCATAATAAGAGTCTTTGTTCTGCTCCGGGGAGGGGAGCTGTTTCTCCCCGCACACAACCCCTGACAATTCACATCCCAGCGGTGGTCCGCCGCTTTAGCACGCCACCTCCACCGGCGCTCCTGATCTGCTGAATGTCACCGGGAGAAAGGCACGCACCAAGCCTGATTTCCTTCATTACACATTCACCTCCCTCTTCTAGGACCCATCCTGAGAGCAACACCAACTTATCTCCCCTCCCGAGGATGGGAGACAAAGAGCTGCGCCCTGTTCTGCCTCTATTAAGGACGCCGTTTTATTTAAAATCTCCCCATTAAGGGAAGGTTCGCATGGGTGCACGCGTGTTTGTCGAGCACACGTCACGCACACGTCCCAGCAAGAAACGCGTGGAAACCAAACCCCCAACCCTTTTTATTGAACTACTATGGCAGGGCAGCCCTCTGGTGCGAAATCACGTACCTGTACGTGATTGCATGCACTGGGTCTGGGGAGCGACCTGCTCCTGCTGTGATTGGACAAAGCGGGAGCCAATCAAAAAAAAGGGTGGGCTCGGGGGGGGGGGGGGCACAGTGCTCACCCCAGTTGTGAGACAATAGCAAATTAATATTCTTTGTTGTCTTCCTGATTCTCCTCCCGGGCCAATCAGGAAGCGAGACCCATCACCCGATTGGCCCAGGAAGAGAAGCAATCCGATTGGCCGCCTAGAAGGAGGAGGAGAGAGTCGTGATTCAGAGGAGGAGGAGACGCAGATGAGGCCAGGAAAAGTTCTCCGGAATACGGCCTTTATTGTAAAAAAACAAAAATATAAGCCACAGCAGAGAATGGGACAAAGGAGCTGACGCGTTTCACGCTTAACAGTGCTTAATCATAGGAGGAGATGCAGGGGAAGCCGCCGCCCACCGAAGGGCTGGCTGCGACCTAGATAGGGTAAGTGAGGGGCTGGTGGCCGACCAGGGGGGGAGGGAGGGTTTTTTGGGTGACCAGACCAACCGGAGGAGGCTGTAGGTGCATTGTTTGCCGCCCCCCACCCAAAAAAATATACCGCCATCCGCTGCTCTATCTAACTTCTAATGAACACTGAGAATCTCACAGTGTGCGGCTAAATCAGAGTGACTAACTTTACAGCTGTGCAAGACTGAAAGGAAAGGCTAAGGCTAGGTTCACATCTCTGAGTGACGGGAACACACGCAAAATTGCGCACTTTATAGAAAGGCACAGGGGTGCCATTAATTGTTAATGCATCCGCAGCACCATGTGGTTTAATGCGCCTCCATGTTTTTTGGTAACTTCTTTTCTGCAATTCATTGAAATGCCCTGCACGTGATGTTGTGCGTGCACGGGCACACGTGCAGTGGTGTCAAGAAAGCCTAAAAAGTCAAAATGCGAAGGGTTTTGTCTAAGTCACTGACCTCCATTGCCCCCCCCCCCCCCCACCCATGGCAGCTCCCTAATACACTTTGGTGACCGGAGTGCCCCGAGATCCTTGACCACATTTTAAAATTTGCGTTGCCATTCCTTTTTTGTAATGAAGATACAGTGCTGCGCTCTGCGGCCATTTGCGCTCCTTTTCAACCCCCCTCCCCCTCCAAACACCGAATAATGTCACAGTTATTCTATGTACTTCAATCACTCCTTGACTGGTAGATAAAGATTTTTTTTTTCTTCTGCCGCTCGGCTGTCGAGGGCGCGTTCTTTCGTTCTTTTAAAACCTAAGCTTTTTCGACAAGTCATTTTGCGCAGACTGTTTGCTCTCCCAATTCCATTCCGCCTGTGTTTGCTCAGCTTATAGCGACAGCCTGGTGTGGGGGCGAAACGTCGGCGGGGGGGATTTCCCTGCAGATCTATAGTTAACGCTTTCGTACCGCCATGAGTCAATTTTTCCCGGATCTGCCGGTGCTTTAAAAACAAACTGAGGTTTTGCTTTATGTAGGAGCAGCTAAAAAAAAGAAAAAAAGTGGGGGTAGGAGAGATTGTCTCGGTATACAACACAGTTCTCAAAAGCAGAAATCGCTCACTTAGGAGACGTGAAAATGCAGAGAAGTATTGTGAAGAGTGGCGGGGAAAATAGGCAGGAAATAAGCGTTTTCTAGCCTTTCAATCACAAAAACAGCACCAGGAGATCATCCCTTACTGTTCCTTTCTACCTCCGTCTGCAGTCACAATATTGAAAAGGTATATATATATATATATTCGGCGATAGAATTCCTCAAAGTAAGTCTATTATAACGGTTACAACAAAAAAGCCTCGTATAGATCGGCATCCCCTTTGTAAGAACGGGAGCCACTAGATATAATCAACACATTCCCTCCATTGTTCAAGACATACCTGGTATAGATCGATATCACCCTTGAGTCTTTATCATCTGCTGGTTGTTACTCAGCACCGAAGCTCCTATTTCTGAAGCACACACCTGCCTTAATCTGGAATAGTTAAGTAGATTGCTGGACATTCAGTTAACCTCTATTTTGCCCATTCAGGACAGAGCAGCAGATTCACTTACTTCTCTCTTTGGATACCTTCCCGACGCTCCCTTACTGCCTAGGGTTGCCACCTAATCCCTTTAAACCTCAACACATATTAATGTCACCAATTCTGCGACTAATTAACACCTTCCCAACCAGCTGCCAATCTGCTATTGGCCAATCGGAAAGGTGTTAATCAGCCGCAAAACCTGTGTAATTAATATGTGTTTTTTTCCGGGTCAGTGTTCCTGACTGGGTGTCATATGATGTCCTGTTAGGATGCGCCGATCATGAGGCTGTGAGGGCGTGCAGCGGCTCGAACTGTCACCGGCCACGTCCACGGGACTCGGCCCATGACCAATCCAAATAGGGGGTCACCATGTGACATATCACAACAGGCAGTGGCGCCCCCTAATCTACATGCAGGGCACCAGACACATGGATTCCATTTTTTTTTTTCTTTTTAGAAGCACATGATTAGAGCTTGAGGCTCTAATTGGCTTAAAAAAGGGTGGGCTCGGGGAGCAGAGCACTGTGCCCAGAGCCCACCCATTTGTGTGACATTAGCGAATGATTATTCACTAAATGTCCTCCTGTTTCTCCTCCCAGCCAATCAGGAAGTGGGTCCTGAGACCCGATTGTCCGGGAGACCTACCCGTTACATGATAATGCTGTACTGTACTGGTGACAGTATGTTAAAGAAAATATTTTTTTTTTAACATTTTCAGTCGTTTTATTGTTTATTTAGCTAAAAGTAATAAAAAAACTGTGGTGATTGTATACTACCAAAACAAAGCTCTATTTGTGTGAACAAAATGGTAAAAAATTTCACATGGGTACAGTAGGGTTGCCACCTCATCCCTTTAAACCCAAACACCCAGAACACGGGTTCTGTGGCTGATTAAGGTGATAATTAAAACCACTTGGTGCCTTATCTGCATTAAATTAGCCTCAGAACCTGTGTAATTCATATGTGTTCGAGTTTAAAGGGATGAGGGGGCAACCGTAGGGTACAGTTGCCACACAATTGTCATTCAAAGTGCGACAGCGCTGAAAGCTGAAAATTGCCTGGGCAGGAAGGGGGTGTACGTTCCCGGTATTGAAGTGGTTAAGGTGGGTAATTAAACTCACTTGGTGCGTTATCTGCATTAAATCATCCTCAGAACCTGTGTAATTCACATGTGTTGGGGGTTTAAAGGAATGAGGCAGCAACCCTATACTGCCCCTTGTACCTGCCACAGCCACATGAAATTCCCAGTGCTTAGGTATGTGAGAGCATGCAACCCTCTACACTTCCTGCCACCATGCTGGACTGTGTGCCCAAGCAACCAAAAACCAGGCCCAAGTGCTATCATACGAGGCCAAATAAGGAGTCTTTTGCTCTGTGTAAGCTGCAACCAGACCAGAGATAGATAGATAGATAGATAGATAGATAGATAGATAGATAGATAGATAGATAGATAGATCATAGATAGATAGATAGATAGATAGATAGATAGATAGATAGATAGATAGATAGATCATAGATAGATAGATAGATAGATAGATAGATAGATAGATAGATAGATAGATAGATAGATAGATATCCAGTCTTCTGCTAGACGCCTCTCTATTGATGCTGTGCATGTATTCAATAAACAAGCTCCTGCAGCACATCATCCACACACTCTGGTACAGATCAATATCACCCTTCAATCTTTATCATCTGCTGGTTGTTACTCAACACTGAAGCTCATGTCTCTGCAGCACACACCTGCCTTAATCAAGAATGGTTAAGTAGATTGCTGGACATTCAGTTATCCTCTACTTAGAGCAGTATAATCTACCTAATAGCCCCCTTCTTCTCTCTGTGGATACCTGCCCCACACTCTCCTACTGCCCTTTGTGCCCAGCACAGCCTGTGCCTGATCAACAGGTTGGTCTGTCTTCCCAAAGCCCAAATAGAGTTCTGTCTGAGTCTGACATCTGTCTGACTGGGCAAGCCCTAGATTACTCCTATGATTTGCATTTAGACTGAACTCTTCTTAGAATCGTTTGTTTGTGCTTGATTTGACCATACGTCACTCTTTTACTGTTTGCTGGAGAGCTTTGGTCAAATGCTGTTACCTAGCACTACAGCACACCTGCCCTAATTAGAAATGGTTACGTAGATTGATGGACATTCAGTCTGTGTCTGATCAACTGGTTAGTTATCTGCTCATGCTCTGGATACAGATCTATCTGACTTTGACATCTGTCCGACCCTATATGTCCTGGATTACTCCTGTAATTGTTTGGTCTGTGCACTCAGCTTGTCTGTACTTTTCCTTAACATCAGCCTGTAACCTCTGCTATTGTCAGTCTCTACTCTGTCTACTAGTCTGGAACCGGGACAATTAGTTTGTCTGTGCATGATTTGATCCATCAGTAGTTTGATTCTGTCACTATTTACTGGAGAGCCTGCATCATCTGCTGCTTTGCACTTAGCACTGCAGCTCAGGTCTTTGCAGCACACACCTGCCCTAATCAGCAAGAGTTAAGAAGATTGCTGGACAAGCATTGCTCAGAGATCGCATGTGATCGCCACATGCAATGCGGGTGCTCTCTGAGATCTTGCTAGTGTGAACCCGGGCTCACTTTGCCCATTCAGGAGAGAGCAGCAAGTTTATTTAAAGTAGACCTTCAGTCATTTTTTTCAACTTTCCATCTAGTAAATCTTCTGCCCGTGTTGTTTTAACTTTGGATAGATTTTCTGCCAGTAAATCCCTTATACAGCCCCCTTCCTGTTTCTTGTCTGGTCATTAACCTAGGCTTATGACATCATGCACATCTCTCTCTTTTACTCTTGTGAGAGTTTGCCAGGAAGGGAGAGGGGATGAGCCATGAGGGCCAATGAAAGCTGCAGGGCTGCAGAGCTGGAGGTGTGCCTCTGTGTAAATCCAGGAAGAGGAACAGGCAGTAGATTTAGTTGCCCTCAGTTAAAATGGCTGCAGCCAGACTTAGTGGAGGGAGATTTCTGCAGCATATTTGGCAAGTACAGAATCCCAGTATATATAAAATAATATGCAAAGTGGCTGGAGGGAAGCTTCAGAATGGCAAAGATGTTTTTATTACAAATTATGTGAGCAGACTGCAGTTGCTCTTTAATAGCCCTCTTCTTCTCTTTCTCAATACCTTCCCTTACTGTCCCTTCTACCAGCAGCAACCAAGTGAAATGCCCAGTGCTTGAGTATGCCAGTGTATGCCACTCCCTACCGTTCCTCTTCCTGCCAGGATGCTAGACTGTGCACCCAAGCAACCAATAACTTGGCTCAAAGAAAGAGTATGTTGCTCTTGGTAAGCTGCAACTAGATAGATAAATAGATTATTCAGTCTGTTATCTGCTAGACAAATCTCTTTTGGTGTGTATGTATTTACTCTTGAAACACATCAGCCACGCAGTCTGGTATAGGTTGATATCACCCTTGAGCCTTTATCCTCTGCTGGTTGTTACTCAGCACTGAAGCTAATTTTCCTGCAGAACACACCTGCCTTAATCAGGAATGGTTAAATAGATTGATGGACATTCAGTTAAAGTAGTTGTAAAGGTAGAAGGTTTTTTTTTATCTTAATAAATTCATTCTATGTGTTATGATAAAAAACCTTCTGTGTGTAGCAGCTTCCCCAGCACCCCCCTAATTACTTTCCTGAGCCCCTACTCTCTCCAGCAATGTCCATGAATGTCTGTGAAACTCCTCCTGATTGTATGAGACACAGCAGCAGCACCATTGGATCCCACGGCTGTCAATCAAAGTCAGTCAGCCAATCAGGAGAGAGGGAGCGGAGCTCCGTGTCTGAATGGACACACAGAGCTGTGACTCTGCTCCAGTGCCCCCATAAGAAGCTGCTGACTGTGGGGGCACTCAATAAGAGGGAGGGGCCAGGAGCAGCAAAGAGGGGCCCGAGAAGAGGAGGAGGAACCGGGCTGCTCTGTGCAAAACCAACTGCACATAGGAGCTATGCATAACATGTTTGTTTAAAAACAAAAAAAACGAGCCTTTAAGATTACTCACTTTGCCCATTCCTTTTTGTATACCTTCTCCACACTCCCTTACTGCACCTTGTAACCATCACAGCCTCAACTCTCTACACTTCCTCTTCCTGCCAAGATGCTGGAATGTGCACCTGAGCAACCAATAACCGGACCCAAAGAAATTGGAATTTGCCCTGTGTAAGCTGCAATCAGATGACAGATAGATAGATAGATAGATAGATAGATAGATAGATAGATAGATAGATAGATAGATAGATAGATAGATAGATATCTGCTAGACGCCTCTGTTTTGATGCTGTGTATGTATTCAAGGAACGCACCCTTGGAACACATCAGACACGCAGTCTCGTATAGATCGATATCACCCTTGAGCTTTTATCCTCCGTTGGTTGTTACTCAGCACTGAAGCTCATGTCTCTGCAGCACACACCTGCCTTAATCAGGTATGGTTAAGTAGATTGCTGGACATTCAGTTAACCTCTATTTTGCCCATTCAAAACAGAGCAGCAGGTTTACTTATTAGCCCATTCCTTCTCTTTTTGGATACCTTCTCTACACTCCCTTACTGCACCTTGTACCCGTCACAGCCACATGAAGTTAGCAGTGGTTGAGTATGTGGGAGCATGCAACTCTCTACACTTCCTCTTCCTGCCAAGATGCTGAAATATGCACCGGGCAACCAATAACCGGACCCAAAGAAATTGTAATTTGCCCTGTGTAAGCTGCAAACAGATGATAGATAGATAGATAGATAGATAGATAGATAGATAGATAGATAGATAGATAGATAGATAGATAGATAGATAGATAGATAGATATCCATTCTGTCATCTGCTAGACGCCTCTGTTTTGATGCTGTTTATGTATTCAAGGAACGCACCCTTGGAACACATCAGCTACGCAGTATGGTATAGATCGATATCACCCTTGAGCCTTTATCCTCTGCTGGTTGTTACTCAGCACTGAAGCTCATGTCTCTGCAGCACACACCTGCCTTAATCAGGTATGGTTAAGTAGATTGCTGGACATTCAGTTAACCTCTATTTTGCCCATTCAGAACAGAGCAGCAGATTTACTTATTAGCCCATTCCTTCTCTTTTTGGATACCTTCTCCACACTCCCTTACATTGCACCTTGTACCCGTCACAGCCACATGAAATTAGCAGTGGTTGAGTATGTGGGAGCATGCAACTCTCTACACTTCACCTTTCTGCCAAGATGCTGCAATGTGCACCTGAGCGACCAATAACCGGACCCAAAGAAATAGTAATTTGCCCTGTGTTAGCTGCAATCAGAAGATAGATAGATAGATAGATAGATAGATAGATAGATAGATAGATAGATAGATAGATAGATAGATAGATAGATATTCAGTCTGTCATCTGCTAGACGCCTCTGTTTTGATGCTGTGTATGTATTCAGGGAACGCACTGTTGGAAGACATCAGCCACGCAGTCTGGTTGAGAGACTTGTGCTTATTCTCCTGTGCTGTCAGAATCTCCTCATCTGCTCCCCTCCTACACGATGCATCTCAATGACAGACGTGGCAAACCAGCGGAGAGGCTGGAATCACCAGCATGCAAGACCGGACTGTCAGTCTGATGTGCAAAGCCTTATGGGGAAAGATATTCATCACCTTCAAAGTGATTGACATTACACCCCCTGATGTATGTGACTTGACACCCGCCTTCACATTTATTACCCACTTATCTCCCATATCCCCCCCCCCCCTCAATTCTCCACCTCCCCATCTAATTTCTAAACAGTCTCCATGTGCAGAGCTTAAAAGGAACCCTGGGCGCTAGATGTCCCCGCACTGCCAGGCACCAAGCATTTTCATTGACAGCCTTCATTATTCCTGCCCAGGTTTCATTTTAAGCTCTGCACATGGAGTCTGTTTAGAAATTAGATGGGGCGGGGGGGGCGAAGATACCTAACGCACCCCCCCCCCCCCCACAAAAACTGAGCGCCAGCCGCCACTGATCTGAAGTCTTACATTACTGTGTGTTGGAGCTCACCTCCACCATTACCATTACACCATTCATGCAGATGATAGAGGAACAAGGCAGCAGAGAGAAATCACACTTGGTGCTTTTGACATAGCTCCCAACTGTCCCTCAATTCGAGGGACTGTCCCTGATTTGGGAGCAACATCCCTCTGTCCCTCATTCCTCCTCATTTCTCCCTCATTTTGGTCTGATCTATATAGATGTATATAAAATGCACTTTTTATATGTAATATTTTTTTTTCCCAGTGCTAAACCTTTCATCTGATTTATAAATTGCTGCATTTGTAAATTCCAAAAGCCAATATAAAGGAATAGTAGTGGTAAAAAGCACTTGTGGGTTTAACCAATCTTGTTTTTTGTTTTTTTGTACAATTCTCCTTTAAGGGGGTGTGGCAAGGGGTGTGTCCTATGCCTATATACTTTTTCTGATAGGTGTCCTTCATTACCATCTCAAAATGTTGGGAGGTATGGCTTTGGATAGAGACAAGTACACACTATCGAGGGATATGCTTTGTTCATATTTTTAGTTTTTGAGGTTTACAACCGCTTTAACCACTTGCCGCCCGCCCTATAACAAAATGACAGTGGCAAAGTGGTTGCATAATCCTGATTGGACTTCATATGACGTGATCAGGATTATGTGCCGCTGCGCGCCCCCGGGGGTGCGCATCTCGGCGATCGTTGTTGCGGGGTGTCAGTCTGACACCCCGCAACTACGATCTCGGTAAAGAGTCTCCGACGGAGACTCTCTACCACGTGATCAGCCGTGTCCAATCACGGCTGATCACAGTGTAAATAGGAAGAGCCGGTGATTAGCTTTTCCTCACTCGCGTCTGTCAGACGCGAGTAGAGGAAAGGCTGCTCCTCTGACAGGGGGGTCTGGGCTGATCGATTATCAGCACAGCCCCCCCAAGGATGCCCACACTGGACCACGAGGGACGCCACCAGACCACCAGGGATGCCAAGCACCAGGTATGCCACCCTAGACCACCAGGGATGCCAGTCAGTGCCACAATGGATGCCAATCAGTGCCCATAATGGATGCCAATCAGTGCCCACAATGGGCATCACTGATTGGCATGCATTATTGTTTGGCACTGATTGGCATCCATTAGTACAGTATATTATAATACAATGCCGCCTATCAGTTCACATCTGTGCCGCCTATCAGTGCCCATCCATGCCACCTATCAGTGCCCATCCATGCCCATCTGTGCCGCCTACCCATGCCCATCTGTGCCGCCTACCCATGCCCACCTGTGCCGCCTATCCATGCCCATCCATGCCAATCTGTGCCAGCTATCAGTGCCAATTTGTGCCACCTATCAGTGCCCATCAGTGTCACCCATCAGTGCCGCCTATCAGTGCTCATCAGTGCCGTCTATCAGTGCCACATATCAGTGTCCATCAGTGCCATCTTATCATTGCCCATCAGTGTAACCCCATCAGTGCCCATCAGTGAAGGAGAAAACTTACTTATTTACAAAGTTTTGAAACTGAAACAAAAAAAAACATATTTTTTTCAAAATTTTCGATTTTTTTTTATTTGTTTAGCAAAAAATAAAAACCGCAGAGGCGATCAAATACCACCAAAAGAAAGCTCTATTTGTGGGGAAAAAATGATAAAAATATCATTTGGGTACAGTGTAGCATGATCGCGAAATTGTCATTCAAAGTGTGACAGCGCTGAAAGCTCAAAATTGGTCTGGGCAGGAAAGTGTTTAAGTGCCCGGTATTGAAGTGGTTAAGCTAAAAAAAAAAAAAAAAAAAAGTTTTGGATGTGCATCAACTTCACAGGAAAGTCACATGTCATGCCCAGCGATACCGCAAATACGCCACCGTTCCAATGGCTGACAGACGATTCCAGTCCCGCCCCCTTTCAAACTTGGGCACGCACAAACACGCAGCAGAGGAACAGCGATAACAATGAAATGTTCGCAGCCAACTCAAATGCATCTTAAAATGCTTCATGACAACAGACAGCTCTGAGCAACAAAACAAGGCGGCATGAAATATTCATCAAACAGACGAAGCTTGGGTAATGTATGTGATCATTTACATACACATCTGTGGCGGGCTGAAGGATGCGTTCTCTGAACAGCGGAACGCGCGCTCTATATATTACCAAGGTCTCACAAAGACATGGGAAATATTTTTTTCCAAATCTGAGGCTTGCTTAAAGGCCCACTGTACCCAATTATGTGCTTCATCTCATACCAGTGTCTATGGAAGAAGTTGCCAAATGTTCTAAGAGGTTATCAATCAGAAGGCTTTAAAAAGTGATAGTAGAGACTAATGCCGTGTACACACGGTCGGAATTTCCGACAGAAAAAGTCAGATGGGAGTGTATATTCCGATCGTGTGTATGCCCCATCGGACTTTTCATGTCGAAAATTCTGACGGACCTAGAAATAGAACATGTTCTATATTTTTCCGACGGAACCAATTCCTATCGGGAAAACCGCTCGTCTGTACGCTGTTCCGACGGACCAAAAATGACGCATGCTCAGAAGCAAGTACGAGACGGAGGCTATTGGCTACTGGCTATTGAACTTCCTTTCTCTAGTCCCGTCATACGTGTTGTACGTCACCGCGTTCTTGACGGTCGGAATTTGGTGTGATTGTGTGTACGCAAGACAGATTGAGCGGAATTCCGTTGGAAAAACAGAATTTATTCAGATGGGAAAACCGGTCGTGCGTACGGGGCATAAAAGGTTCTTCTAGACCAGCCAATTTGTTTGTTTGTTTTATTAATTTATTCATTCATTTATTTATTTTTTATTTCTTTGTTTTAACATTTTTGTTTGAGTACATGTCTAGCTTTATCCCAAGTATTTTATTTATGATAAGTTTATATTATAAACATATAGTGTATAATATATAAATATATATTATATATACATATTAATATTAAATCTATAAATAAATACATATAAATAAAATATAGTATATATCTATATACTGTATATCTATATATATCTATATAATTATATATATAATTATTTATATATATATATATATATATATATATATATATATATATATATATATATATATATATATATATATATATATATTTATTTATATATTTATCTATATAGATATATACTGTGGGGTTTATTTACTAAAGCTAGCGAGAGCAAAATTAGTCACAATTCCAGGTTTTATTGTGTGACCTCAAAAATGCGCTTCTGGAAGAATGGTCAAACATTCCCATAGACACCCTCCTAAACCTTGTGGACAGCCTTCCCAGAAGATCTGAAGCTGTTATAGCTGCAAAGGGTGGGCCAACTCAATATTGAACCCTACGGACTAAGACTGGATTGCCATTAAAGTTCATGTGCGTGTAAAGGCAGGCGTCCCAATACTTTTGGCAATATAGTATATATATAGTACAGTAATACCTCGGATTGTGAGTAACACGGTTAATGAGCGTTTCGCAATACAAGCTATTTTTTTAAAATCCTGACTCCGTTTGCGAGCGTTGTCTCGCAAAACGAGCAGGATCCAAGCCTCCGCGGTGTGCAGTACCCCATTTGGCCAGAGGTGCGGGGGGCGCCGGCGACACTCTGAGCCGATCGGATGCACTCAGAGCCACTTGAAAACACTCCGTTGTGTTTCCGAGCCTCTCCGAGTGTTTCCGGGTGCATCCGTTTTTTTGAGTGTCTCCGGTGCCCCCCCCCCCACCACCACCTTTAGCCACATGCGGTACTGCATACAATAGAAGTCACTGTGGAACAAATTATCTGAATTTCCATTGACTTCTATGGGGATCTCAATTTGATATACGAGTGCTTTGGATTACAAGCATTCTTCTGGAACAAATTATGCTCGTAATCCAAGGTAATCCACCGCATTGAATTGTATTAACACTGTACTGTCTGCCCTCATGTTTTAAAGTGCTGCGCAAACTGTTGGTGCTATATAAATCCTGTATAATAATAATAATAATAATAATAATTTATATACTATATATATATATATATATATATATATATATATATATATATATATATATATATATATTATATTACTATATTATTATACATGATTTATATAGTGCCAACAGTTTACGCAGCGCTTTACAATTTATAAGGGGGGACAACCCAATTACAGTACAATACAAAAGGTACAGGAGGGCCCTGGTCGTAGAGCTTACATTCTAAAGGGAGGGGGTGGTGGTACAAAAGGTAATAGCTGCAGAGAATGATTTGATGGGGGTATATATATATATATATATATATATATATATATATATATATATAACTAAAACCTTTTGTTCTTGGTGGGGAGATTCACCCTCTAATAATTGCAGTGGGAACCATTGTCATCAAAGGTTATGGGAAATCCTAAATTTTACATTTGCTGCCAGAACAGATGTAGGAGGCATATATTTCAATAAGGACACTTTGAAAGCATCCCCTTATTTCCTGTTAAATCCCCAGGACAGGAAGGGAGCGCAACTCTTACCAGTAGGACAAAGATAGTGAAAAAAAATCCTGACAATGGTTTAAAAAGATTTATCTCATTTATTTTTTGACCCCCTGTATGAAAGCTCTGTAATAAAACTTCCTCCTCAGCCCAGTACCAGTGGTCCTCTTCAGGTACTGAATGATAGTCATGTTTATTGCTGGTTTACGGTGAGCCCTGTCCTTTTGTTGCATGCCCCCTAGGGGGCGCATTATTACACAGGCTGGGCTCACGTTACTACAGGACTACCAACACATCATTACGTCTGTTGTGAAAGAATGCTCACTGCATCTGCAAGAAGAATATCTGTTATGTTGCTGGACTGAATAGAAGACTTGAAAAAAAGAGGTCTAACCCCAATTCCAAAAAATGTAATGGCGCCGTCTACAATCTACATAAAAAGAGAATGCAATGATTTCCAGATCTCATAAACCCATATTTTATTCACAATAGAAAATAGAAAACACATCAAATGTTTAAATTGAGAAAATGGACCGTTTTAAGAAAAAAATAAGGTCATTTTGAAATTGATCGCAGCAACACATCTTTACAAAAAGTTGGGACAGGGCAAAAAAAAAAAAAAGCTGGCAAAGTATGTATGTGGCACTAACAAAGAGTTGCTGGAAGAACATTTTGCATTATTTGGCAGCAGGTCAGTAATATGACTAGGTAAAAAAAAGAGCATCTTAGCCCTTGTACACACGGTCGGAGAATCCGTCGGAATGTGTCCTATCGGACCGTGTCGTCAGATAATCCGACTGTGTGTGGTATGCTTCGGACTGATTCCGTCGGAATACCCGTCAGACCCAATTTTCCAACATGTTGGAAATATTTCCCGACCAACTGGTTCGATCGGACATACTCCGATCATGTGTAGAGAATTTTGATCGGACCAAGTGCCACGCATGCTCAGATCAAATTCCTACATCAAAGCTATTGGCTACTAGCCTGAACGTCGTCCCATCGTAACGAAATTACGTCATCACGTTCTGAAAGATCGGATTTTTCGCCAACTTTGTCCGACCGTGTGTATGCAACAGTTTCGGACAAGATCCGACGGGCAAAATCCGACGGATTTGGTTGTGGAAATCTCCGACCGTGTGTACAGGGGCTTAGAGAGTCAGAGTGGCACAGAAGTAAAGATGGTTCACTAATCTGTGAAAAGCTATGTATAAAAATTGCCAAACGATTTGAGAATAATGTTGGTCAACATAGTAAAATTGCAAAGACTTTAAATATATCGTCATCTACAGTACATAATATCATCAAAAGATTCAGAGAATCTGGAGAAGTCTCTGTGCTCAATGGACAAGACCGAAATGCAATATTGGGTGGCGGTGATCTTCGGGGGCCACAATCGGCACTGCTTTAAAAACAGACACGATTCTGTGATGGACATCACGGAATGGTTAAGGAATACTTCCAGGTGGTGGAGGACATGAATGAATGAATGAATGAAATACTTGTAAAGTGCACAATGCGAACTGAATCGCCTCTAGGCGCTGTGGCGAGCTTTGATCATCTGCTAGAAGAGGAAGGTCTTGAGTTTTTTCCTAAAAGCCAGGTGATTTTCTTCCAGGCGGATGTTGATTGGTAGGACATTCCATAGCCGAGGCCCTTGGACAGTGAATCTCCGATCCCCCTTGGATTTATACCGGGCTTTGGGCACAAGGAGGAGGTTTTTGTTGGCTGATCAAAGACATGCCTGGAATTGCACTTTATTCACTACTCTATACAACACTAAAATATAAACAAAATTGGCTTTAGATACCTCTTTGGTGGCCTGTATTTCCTACCCTCTGTTCCAGTGTTGCACCTTCAGAAAACGTCTTTGATTTTCAACACTTTCCTGGAGTGTTGGGTGCCCGTGTTTCCTCCTCTGGCTCCTATATCACTGCTGTGTCTTGTAGTAGCATAAGGGAGGACCCATAACGTGTGGCAATGGACACTCCTGGAAGTGTCAAACGTCAACGAGTCTTTCAGAGTTTGCAGCATTGGAAAAGAGGAAGGTAGGAGACACAGACCACTAAAAGACGGTACGTATAATACTCCTTTTAGTAGAAGGACAAGGTTGCTCTAGGAAATATCTCAAAATGTGTTCTCTTGGAAAATACACCACCATAGTCTATAGTCTCCCTTTAAATGTGTAGCCTGTGCACACTGTATCTATTATGGTACGCTTGGCTGGATCTCAGTATTGCCCTATGCGTTTCATGACTGTTCAGACATTTAAACCGGAGCCATCATCAGCCTTTTTTGCATAATGATATTTACGTTTAAGAATTGCCCCGGGTGGAAATGTTAGTTTTCTCTTCCATAAAGAAGGAAATTAGCATAGATTTCCACGCTAGTGATGTTACTATCTCCAGGAACACTCTTGTCTCGACTGGCATCCCTGCATTCGATCTGGGGGCTTTATCCAGCAGTCAATGTACACAATAGGCTGCTATGTTCTCATTTACAAATGTAATATACTTCCTTCATGCTTCTTGGATTAAGAATAAATATATACTGTGCAATTGAGAAAAAAATGAGTTTTTAAGTCCACCTGTCACTATGAGAAGATTATGGTGCATAAGGGAGATGGTGGAAATGGAAGGCGATGGTGGTGCCATTGCTTTAAAGAGGTTTGGGTGTATTTTGAAATAGAGAGGCTAAATCCAGCCATCAACAGCCATTAAAGTGTAGCTATAGGCATTTTTTATTTTTAGTTTTTTAGTTTTGCAAGTATTAAAGAGTTAGATGCTCCATTGGGTTTTTATTGCTGTAACATGTATATTAGAGGCATTGTATTTGACTTTTTAGTAGCTCTAGACTTAAAAAAGTCAATCGAGTTGTACAGCGCAGTAGCTACAGTGAAGACACAATCAACAAAGATCTAGGGGACCCAAAAATTATAAACCCTGTGAGCACTAGGCCAAAAATGTAAGCGCCCACCATCTTTAGTTATTAGTGTTTTCACCAAGGAAGGAAACAGAGAACAGCCAACATGTTTCAGGCCACCGACACTTCTACTTGTTTTCAACAAAGGCCTAGGGAACCCAAAATGTATAATCAATGTCAGCACCAGGCCAAACATTTAAGAGACCATAATCTTTAGTTATTATTGTTTTCACAAAGGAACGAAACAGAGAACAGCTAACGTGTTTTCAGGGGCACCAACACTTCTACTTCCTCTCAACAGAGGCCTAGGGGACCCAAAATGTGTAATCCATGTAAGCACCAGGCCAAAAATGTAAGCGCCCATGAACTTTAGTTATTAGTGTTTTTACCAAGGAAGGAATCAGGGAACAGCCAACATGTTTTTAGGGGGCACCACCACTTCCACATCCTCTCAACAAAGGCCTAGAGGACCCAAAATGTATAATCCGTGTGAGCACTAGGCCAAAAATGTAAACGCCCATAAACTTTAGTTATTAGTGTTTTTACCAAGGAAGGAATCAGAGAACAGCCAACGTGTTTTTAGGGGGCACCACCACTTCCACATCCCCTCAACAAAGACCAAGAGGACCCAAAATGTATAATCCATGTGAGCACCAAGCCAAAAATGTAAGAGCCCATAACCTTTAAGTAATTATTAGTGTTTGCACCAAAGAAGGAAATAGAGAATGGCCAATGTTTTTCTGGGCGCACCATCCCTTCTATTTCCTCTCAACAAGAGCCTAGGGGACCAAAAAATGTATAATCCATGGGAGCACCAGGCCAAAAACTTAGCAGTTCATAATCTTTAATTATTAGTGCTTACACTAGAGAAGAAAACAGGGAACAGCCAACATATTTCGAGGGCACAGACACTTCAACTTTCTCTTAACAAAGGCCTAGGGGACCCGAAATTTATAATCCATATATAAAAAGTCCTATGAAAGCACCAGGCCAAAAATGTAAAAGTCCAAAATCTTTAAATATTGCACCAAACAAGGAAACAAAGAACAGCCAACACATTTTAGGGGTAACAACGCTTTCCCTTCATCAGGGATACAGTAGAAATAACAACAACAAAAAAAAAACAGAAACGGAAACAATTAGAAAAAGACTGAAAAATTACAGAATATATTATAACAAAATATATTCTGAAAAAAATTCAATTATCCAGAACTGATAAAATTAGGTCAGGAGAAAATCCAAAATGTATCAATTCAACATTCAAGAACAGCCTGGAGACAGACCACGGGGTGGGCAAAGGGCTGGCATGAGTAGAGTTAACTGGGTAAGCAGGGGATTGGTTAAGAAAGTTTTAGGGGGCGGGGTTTAGTGCGAGGAGGAGAGAGTGCACCCCGCCCCAGCGTCAGTCGGCACAGAGAAAGATTCCCACCCTCCCTCCCTTATCTAAGAAAACAATTCAGGAAGGTTTGTTGGGCGGTGGTGGGTCCAGAGGTGCTGTAGTTTGTTAGGTGCTAACTTCTTTTGCTTTCGCAGGGGTGCTGGATGTCGTAGCGGTTGGCGGGTGTTGGTCGGTGCAGGTAAAGGAAGATAACCCCTCCCCACTGAGAAGTTGATGCGGGACCCATTGGAGATATGGGCTCGTTGCTGGGATGCCATATAACGATGGTTATATGGAAGATGGTGAATGGGTGCACTGCGGTCAAGAGTTGGTTGTCTCTGAGCTAGCACGTCGGCTTGAGGCCTAGTTACAGTTAAGACGACCGCAGTGCATGTTGCTTATTATGTTAATGGGGTGGGGAGGGGGAATGCCCTGCAGAAGACCAACGAGTTCAGTTTGATCAGTTAAATAATAATTCTATTGATGTTTGGTTTTGATATGTTAATTATTTGTTTTGATTAACAAAGGGGCTGCTACGGCCACTAATGACTCCAAAAAGGTGTGGTCTCATTTAATGGTAATGGGATAGGAATCGGAGTTGGGTGGTCGGTGTAGCAGTAATGTAAACCTCAGTTATACTATAGTCATGGCTAAAGGAACAATTTAAAATGTTTTAACCAAAAATGAACAAGCAGGGTTGTTATTGCTGTCTTCATCACTACTGGCCATTGTCAATAAGACAGAAAATGATGGGAAATCAAAAATGTTACAGTTATCATCAGAACAAGAGATGAGGGGACACCTACTAATTGGGCACCTGTGCTGGAGACAACTGCTTAACATGGGAATTCCTGTCACTTTGGAGTGATTTCCTGTCGCTTTTCCCTGTATCTCAGGTACAAGAAGTAAGTAAAGTTTACCCACAGACAGCAATAAAAACTCAACAGGGGTTTTAACCCATCCCTACCCTTTCCAAACAAAAAAAAAAATCTACAGATATATTTCAATCTCCTCTCTCTTTATATATATGCACCATATGGCTAAAAAGTTTGTAGACAACCATCACAGCCACTATATGGGTAAAACATATATGGACACCGCTCCACACTGAGTTCCAGCAAAGGGTACTGTTAACTACAGCATATAACAAGGACATTTTAGACAATCGTGTACTTCCAACCCTGCAAAAATAGTTTGAAAACAGGTTCTTCTTTGTTTGAACTAGGATGTGCCCCTGTGTACAAAGCCAACTCCATAAAGATATGGTTTGACCAGCTTGGTATGGAGGAACTCAGGTGACCTGCACAGAGTCCAGACTTTAACCCTATCAAATACCTTCGGGATGAATTGGAACGTCAATTGTGAGCTAGAGCTTCCCATCCAACATCAAATCTTTGACCTCAACCATACCGAGCACCTTTTGGATGACCAGCCAAGTCATCTCGTTCAACATCGGAACTTGACCTCACAAATGATCTTTGGGCTGAATGGGCTGCCAACGCACAGAAACAGGAGATAAAATATTCATACAGTATTTTTAATATACAGATTTCCAAAGAACATGTTAAAGCTACAGCATACAAATATATTTTAGATAATTGTGGGCTTCCAACCTTGTGGTAACAGTTTGGTGAAGGCCTGTTTTAAACATGACTGTGCTCCTGTGCACAAAACCAGCTCCATAAAGACATGGTTTGATGAGTTTGGTGTGGAGGAACTTGAATGGCCTAAATGGAGCCCTGACCTCAACCCTACTGAACACCTTTGGGATGATTTGGAATGAGCCAGGTCTTCTCAGCCAACATATCCATAAAGACATGGTTTGATGAGTTTGGTATGGAGGAACTCAAGTGGAGGGATTCTGCTGAAGCAAGGAGTAAGGACCTGTTTGCTTCACCGTTCGTTCACATTATAGCGATTGGCAATAGATTGTTGGTCGTAAGATGTGTGGATCCTGCCGATCGTTTACTGCATAGTGACCTTTTAGGTCGAAGGTTGGAGGTGAGAGGCCATCCTTTTATGTGGTGAAGGGATCACTGAATATCAGATCTATCGATCTACATCTATCTGCCTGTACCTTTTCGCATTGTCTTCCATAGATTATGGACATTTAATATATTTTTTGCGCAGCACTGTTTACATGATTTATGAGGAACTCAAGTGGCCTGCATAGAGCCCTGACCTCAACCAAACAAATATCTTTGGGATGAATAAAAATGTTGATTGCAAGCCAAGTCTTCTCATCCAACATCAGTGCCTGACCTCACAAATAGTCTTTTTGGCTAAATGGATAGAAATTCCCACAGCTACCTTCCAAAATCTTGTAGAAAGAGTGGAGGCTGTAATAGCCACAAACAGAAACCAACTCCATATATTTTTGGATTGGGATGTCCAACAAGCTCATATAAAAGTGATGGTCTTTTGGAAAGCCTTCCAGTGGAAGTTGTTATAGCCACAAATGGGAACTCAATAATAATGCCAATACTTTAGGAATTACATGTCCAAGAAGCTCATGTAGATGTGAGGGTCAGGTGTCAAATATTTGGCCTTATAGTATATTTGGTATTGTGACAACTTAGAGGAAGTTAGATTGTAGAAGAGTTTGGTGTCACCAAATGTTCTCAGATATTGAACGGCAACTAAGACAGCCATGTATGGATGGGCAAAGCATAGTATATCTTTAAATTAGTTTCACTAATATTTCATGGGCAAACTGAATGCTCCTATGAGAAAATGATGGGTCATCCAGAGAGAAAGGAGCCTAAAGGTATTACATAAGTGGTCTTCTCTGCTGCTGACTCAATGTTTCCTAAGTACCATCAGCACATTGCCTGTGGCAAACATGAAACAGAGAGAATAGAATACAGCAGATAGCCTGGGGAACATGCAATACTGAATGAGCCCCTTGGGCCTTGCCTCTATACCCCAGTTTTCCAGGTTTTCCTTAAAGCGGTAGTAAACCCGCTATTTTTTATTTTTTTTGTTAACACCTGCAAAGCAAAAGGCATAATGAGCTAGTATGCACCGCCTACTAGCTCATTATGAAATACTTACCTTAGAACGAGGCCCCGACATCTGGCACGATCCACGCCGAGGGAGCTGACATGCTCCCTCTGCGTTTCTTCCGGGTATCGCGGCTCCGGCGCTGTGAGTGGCCGGAGCCGCGATATCGTCACTCCCGCGCATGTGCGCGGGAGATTTCATTCCGGCCGGCCGGACACTGCTGGATTTTCAGGCCGAGAATCCCCTTGTGCGCATGCGCCGCTGCAGTCAGCGGCGCATACCGAGGGGAATATCTCCTAAACCGTAAAGGTTTAGGAGATATTTTTTGTACCTACAGGTAAGCCTTATTATAGGCTTTCCTGTAGGTAAAAGTAAAAAAAAAGAGTATACAACCACTTTAAAGGTGTTCACTGAAAACTGACATTATAAAATGGACATAACACCAGATACATTGGGGAGGATTTGCTAGAATCTGGTGCAGCTGTGCATAGTAGCCAATCAGCTTCTAACTTCAGCTTGTTCAATTAAGCTTTGACAATAAAACCTTGAAGCTGATTGGTGTCTAGCAGAGCTGCACCAGATTTTGCACACTCCGGTTTTAGTAAATTCCCCCCATTGTTTCATGCTAAGCACACACGTGTAACATGTCATTGCAACACTTCCAAGTATTTATAACCTCTTACGGGGATCACAATACTACTCTAACTGTGAAAAACGTCACCAACTTATTTCAGGCATCACCCTAGGTCAGTGATGGCGAACCTTGGCACCCCAGATGTTTTTGGAATTACATTTCCCATGAAGCTCATGCACTCTGCAGTGTAGTGGAGCATCATGGGAAATGTAGTTCCAAAACATCTGGGGTGCCAAGGTTTACCATCACTGCCCTAGGTCAACATTTCCTCAGGAGATGTTGACCTAGGGCAGTGATGGCGAACCTTGGCACTCCAGATGTTTTGGAACTACATTTCCCATGATGCTCAACTACACTGCAGAGTGCATGAGCTTCATGGGAAATGTAATTCCAACTATGTTATTCTGGTGTCTGTGCAGTTCTTGGCTGTTCACAAAACTGACACAGATCAGCCCCTGCTGCAGCCTCTCAACTTGTGAGTGATCACTGGAGAAGAAGAGACCAAGGAAACACTTTTGTGGTTCTATATGATGGCCTGTCGGGCATGTAATCATGCAACCTTTGTAACGTTGTCTTCAGCGCCCTGAGCTGCACTAAAAAACCTCCTACCACGACCACATGTGAATATGTGCATGTAACATATATATAGGAAAAAGCCCAGATAGCAAGCAATTGTGCTGCAAGTTTGGAAATGACTTGCTAAGCTATTGCTACACTTACCAGGCTTCACAAGTTTGTTGCACAATTGCAGCAAGTCCGCATTGCCTGACTCCAGATCCACTTTCTTTGCAAACATTCAGCAAGTCTGCTGCAAGTTCTGGTTCAGTTATGTTGTGCAATAATCATCCCACCACAGGGGGTCACTGTGGCTGAATTTTCATGCTGTAGACTTGCAGAGCTCTTGCTGTAGACTCACCACTGCAACTTTGCTCTTGCAAGAGACTTGCCACACAAATTTGCCACAAATTAGAAAAGTGTCAACTAGAACTTTTGCTTCCACTGCTCTGCAAGTGTACAACTTGCCAGTAAAAATGTGCAGCAAGTTAATAGACTTACAATTCAACGCTGCCACAAATTTGTGGCAAGTTATCCTTGCTATCTGGGAGTCCACGTGTCAGAGAGTCTTACTTATCAAAAATCGATAATAAGACTCAGCATCAAAGCTGATTATCTGCCACCATTGAATTAGGAAAGTCCACGTATCAAAGGCCACAACCTCTATGATAAAAATATACGCTTACGAGCTATATAGGACCAAAAGGTCACAAAATGTCCATTCAAATTACATTGAGGTGATCACGCTTCCTTTAGCATCATCCTCGAGATAGCCAGGATCTTTATAAGGAAGGTCCACACATCACCATTCCAGCAGAATACATATAGGGATATAGAAGTAAACTCTCCCCACAGTGTAAAACCGTATTCTCCAAAATGTATCCAAACAGAAATGCACTTATATCAAAGACTGTTAAAAATAGCACAATACAATCTCCTTTCATCGGAAAACAGTCTAAAGCATCCGCACTTCCAGAAACGTAGGAATGTAGGGACGTCAGTACACAGCTCCCTCCCTACGCGTTTTGTCATACTTCTAATATTACTGAACATTCGTTAAAGGAAGTCTTATTTAGATGGTAAATCTTTAATAACAGAATGTAAAGACTTTTTTTTTTCTTAATTGTAAATGACAATAAATTAAAAGTTATATCCATTATGCCAAACTGCTACTTATACAATGCACAGCTCCGACCGTATATATAACACCCACACCTGAGAAGAGGAGCTATTTGACATTTGTTTTCTTTGTGCCTGCAGCCTATCGTCTATGTACACAGCCATGTAAGACATCAGGAGCCACCAAATTACAGTTGGTATTTAACTTCTGTGGGATTACTGGACAGCTTTGTGAAAATATTGCCATCTTTGTTTTAAACCTTTTCCGAAAATCTCCTGAAAACGTTAATGTTTGTTCATGAACACGCTATTCAAATCTCTTATATATAAATCAGCCTAGAATTGATGCTTAGTGTCCTTTTATTTGGCTGGAACTCCAACAATAATAGAAGTTGTTTATCGTACTGTCAAGATTTTATTACCGTCTCTCAAACCAAGTGGGAGGAAATTTCCGCACTTCTTGCCCCTGTGACAACTGAACAAGATATTAGCCCTTGTACACACGGTCAGACATTCCGACAACAAAATCCGTCTGATTTTTTCAGACGGTTTTGTCCGAAACTGGTGTTGCATACACACGGTCGGACAAAGTTGTCGGAAAATCCGATCGTTCATAACGTGATGACATTCATTCGTTGCGACAGGACTACGCTGCGGCTAGTAGCCAATAGCTTTGGTCTCGTAATTTGATCTGAGCATGTGTGGCACTTTGTCTGATCGGAATTCTCTACAAACCATCGGACAAAGTCCAATCGGATCATGTTGTCGGAAAATTTTATATCCAGTTCTCAAACTTTGTTGGTGGGACATTCCGACGGAAAAAGTCCCATGTAGCCCACACACGGTCGGATTATCCGACAACACGGTCCGATCGGACATTTTCCGTCGGAATGTCCGACCGTGTGTACAAGGGCTAAGAGGAACGGGGGTCACTAGGAACAGGAGCTTACTCAATAAGCGGTATAACTAGCAAAATGCCACAGCCCGTGATAGAAATGGATTCTGATTGGCTGCCCCCTTTTGAAGTGTTAAAGTGGTTGTAAACCCTTACAACACACTTTGACCTACAGGTAAGCCTAGATTAAGGCTTACCTGTAGGTCCAAGAAATATCTCCTATGCCGCGAGTGGCGGCTCCCGTGTGCATGCGCGGGAGTGACGTCATAGTGTCTTCGCCGAATGACAGAGGCGGAGCAGCGAGACCCACCGAGAAGATGGATGTGCCGGACTACAGGGGACAGCGGTGACTTCGCTGGCTCCTGTGTCAGGTAAGTGACACATAATGGACTACTATGCGATGCATAGTAGTCCATTATGCTTTACCTTTGCAGGGAATGAAAGAGGAAGTAAACTCATCAGAGTTTACTTCCTCTTTAAGTGGTGAATCATAGTCTATGACTATGACTTCAGTTGGAAGACATTTTTGCACTTCCATTTCTGGTGACACCTGAACAAGATATTAGAGGAATGGGGCTCAAGAAGGACAGGAGATTACTCAATACATGGTGCAAGGAGCAAAATGCCGCAGCCCATAATAGAGATGTATTCTGATTGGTTGACCCCTTTGTGATGGGAGGGTTTTCATATTGCAGCACAAGACTGGCAACCTCTCCAGAGTAGAGGAACAAAAGGGCTAAGTGCCAAGCGAGCAGTCTGAATCCACCTCTATTATTGGCTGCTACACTTTGCTCCTTGCACCATTTATTGAGTAAGCTCCTCTGTCTGTACAAGAAAAAGTCATTCTGCAGCAGACATACTGGGATGCCTTTGATATTTATATGTCTAATGTGATACAATATTGTGTGTTTATGTAGCTACTAATTTCAGCACAGCAGTGGGCGCCAAACAATTAGATTTCCCACCGGCCCCATTTCTGTCTGACTCTGCACAGCCGTAGATTTCATTTCGCCAACAGACACACTGACGCTGTGAGTTAGCAAAGTAAATTACTACAAACAGGCCGGCTTCCCTCTTCGTTCTTATTACGGGGAACAGATTGTAAGGTCACAGGACACTTATTACAATATAAGCCTGACTAGGGATCTGAGGGCTGTTACTATGCAGCATTTCTGGGTGGAGAAGGAAAAGATTAGTTTGGGCATCCAGAAGGCTGCCTTACCAAATTTATGTAGCCGGTAAAATAAGCCAAATGGGAAATGATGTTTATGAGCTGGTGCCAGATTTCACTGTTGGGGGTGTAGTGTTCTATAAACTGTATAGAGTATAATATAATTGTATCCAATCCCTGTCCAAAGTTTGCTGCCTTAACTTATGCAACATCTCCAAAATATGCCCCTTCCTAACCAATGACACCGATAAGCTTCTAATTTACTCTCTGGGCATCTCTTGCCTTGACTACTGCCTCTCCCTCCTCACTGGATTACCCTTGCATAGGCTATAACCCCTTTGAGTCCATCATAAACTCTGCTGTCAAACTCATTCACGTCACAAACCGCTCAGTGTCTGCTTCTCCTCTCCACTGGCTTCTGCTCACTCAACAAATTAAATTCAAAATACTAATAACACCTTACAAAGCCATCAACAACCCTACCCCCAGCTATAACACTAACCTAGTCTCAAAATAGCAACCTAATCGTTCCCTTAGTTCTTTGCAAGACCTTCTGATCTCCAAGTCCCTTGTCACCTCCTCCCATACTTGCCTCCAGGACTTCTCACGAGCCTCTCCCATCCAATGGAACTCCTTACTCCAATCTGTCTGACTATTCTCTATATAATTCCTGTATCATAATAATTTTGACCATGTCCAGTGGTCGGTTATGTTGGGGGTGTAGGGTTTTCTATGTATAGTGTGTAATAGATCTGTATTATGATCATGTCCCATGGAGGGTCATGTTTGGGTTGTAGTGTTCTATGTATAGTGTGTAATAGAATTGTATTCTGATCATGTCCCATGGAGGGTCATGTTGGGGTTGTAGTGTTCTATGTATAGTGTGTAACAGAATTGTATTCTGATCATGTCCCATGGAGGGTCATGTTGGGGTTGTAGTGTTCTATGTATAGTGTGTAATAGAATTGAATTCTGATCATGTCCAGTGGTCGGCCATGTTGGAGGTGTAGTGTTCTATGTATAGAGCAGTGTTTCTCAACTCCAGTTCTCAAGGCGCCACAACAGGTCATATTTTAAGGCTCCCCATTATTTTTTACAAGTGATTTGATCAGTTTCACTGCCTTAGTAATTACCACAGCCATTTCATCTGAGGGAAATCCTGAAAACATGACCTGTTGGGCCACCTTGAGGACTGGAGTGGAGAAACACTGGTAAAGAGTGTAATATAATTGTATGATGATCATGTCCAGTGGTGGACATGGAGGTGTAGTGTTCTATGTATAGCGTGTAATAGAATTGTATGATGATCATGTCCAGTGGTGGACATGGAGGTGTAGTGTTCTATGTATAGCGTGTAATAGAATTGTATGGTGATCATGTCCAGTGGTGGGTCATGTTGGGGGGGGTAGTGTTCTATGAAGAGTGTGTAATAGAATTGTATTATGATCATGTCCAGTGGTCGGTCATTTTGGGGTTGTAGTCTTCTATGTATGGAGTGTAATAGAATTGTATGATGATCATGTCCAGTGGTGGTCATGTTGGGGTTGTAGTGTTCTATGTATAGTGTGTAATAGAATTGTATTATGATCATGTCCAGTGGTGGGTCATGTTGGGGTTGTAGTGTTCTATGTATGGAATGTAATAGAATTGTATTATGACCATGTCTAGTGGTGGGTCATATCGGAGGTGTGGTGTGTAATATAGAGTATAGAATGTAATAGAATGTCTGGTGCTGCATTCCCAAAAAAGTCTTGGGTGCAGTTTTGGTTGTGCTGGGTTAGATAGGCATTATTTGGGGGTTCTGCAAGTTGTTACACTGTTATGCACTCTCAGGAGTTGAAAAAGGGTGCATGTTTTCAGGTAGTTAAGGAGGCAGGAAAGGGACTACTTACACCTGACTCCCAGGCTGAAGAACCAGGTCTATAGTGAAGCCAATGTTGGCTTAGTGGTTACCTCTTATGGCCTACAGTACTTGGTTCCTTGGTTTGAATCCCAACCAAGGTACAAGCTCATGGAGGTTGCAAGTTATGGCTAGCACTTGTGTCTTACAACACTAGGGCCCTAGGTTATAATTCCAACCAGGACACTACCTCATTATGTTAGCATGTTCTCCTGGTTCTGTTGTGGGTTTTCTCCTCATACTCCAAAGACATGTTGTCTCCTGTGTAAATTGGCCCATTATGTGTGTGTGTGTGTGTGTATGCATGTGAGATAGAGATCTTAGATTGTAAGCTCTTTGAGGGCAGGGATTGATGTGAATATAGAGTATGAAAAAGCACAGCATAATGTTTTTGTTGCTATATAAATACCCATACTTAAATAAATGGAGGAGAATCTATATCTAAGACCTCAGAGTCCTAAAAATCTTAAAAATGAATATTTAGATTCTAACAATGCAACAGGTTCTCTTTAAATACAGCTCATTCCTGATCAGGCAGTGGGCACTGCCAAACAAAATGCCAGGGGTTAAGGAAAAAAAGTTAGAAATCTAAGTTTTGGGTTGGAAAGCATTTAAAGGCTTTCAGGAATAACAAGTAACATCTGTGAGCCATTGAACGGTGGGGGATCCCTTACCTATGAGCAAAGCAACAGCAGGTACTGCTGCTCATGTGAAGTTTATAACCCATCTTGCAAGCCCGGAGGATGGGCATGCAACATCTGCTGTCTAACTACCTCCTGTGAGCCATCTGAGGGTGGGTACCCAGGTGGATATAGAAGGGCACAAAGTACATGGAAGCCCGAGAAAGATGGCTCTCCCTGGAGCCCGTGCCTGATGAACCTTGGTATTTAATAAGATAAGAAAAGAGCTCGGCAGACTCCTGAGAATTTCTTCGGGAAGAGAAATCTGATTCACACGGAGAGATAAAAAAATATGTTATACTTTGTACTGACACAATAGAGGCAGATATTTGAACTGCTGAAAAAAAGGTGTTCTGTAAGCAGTAGCCACCGGCCAAATACTGCGGATGAGCAAACTAGATTTGCATGGGAGTTGACTACTATAGTCCACTTATAACAACTACTGACAGATCTGGAATAAGGACTAATACATTTGAATGCCTTTGAAGGGATTGTATCTCTGAATCAGCCATTCTCAACCACAGTTCTATGGAACTCTGGGGTCCCTTCAGAGTTTGCTAGAAGTTCTTTGATCTGTGGCTGATTGACCACTCATTTGATGGTGCATGCATAGTCCTGAGCCCAACGCCACATGGCAGAGACAGTGACATTACGCCAAAGATCTTTTAAAGAGTCTGACTGGGGAATTCTTCACGTTAACCCCCAAAAAACCTGGTTTTAGCAGGTGTTCCTTGAGATCTAAAGACTATTGTAAGGGTTCTTCTAGGGCAGCCTGTGGGCCAAATCCAACCCACTGCAAGATTCCATCTGGTCCTGTGAAAGGGGTTTTTGAAGGGGACTTGGATGTAAGGGGGGTGCTGTTTGAGACTCTGGTGTAAAGGGGGTACGTCAATGTAGGGTAAAATTTGATGTGAACTCCCACATGAAAGGCTAATTCCTTTTCTTCTTCTTTTCGTCTATAGAAATGCTTAAACCCCTTATGCTTGCAGGTGCTAAACAGGCTTTGACACCTAGAGCCGCTAGGAAAAACTCCAGACCTTGTGGCATTGTGATTGGCTGTGCAGTGCAAACATCATTGGGAGCTCGTCCTACCGGTTCTTCCGATTGTCAGTACATGACTGTGAACAGTCCATGACAGCTCGGTCACAGCTCTGGGGGCGCTGACGGAGACCACGCCCAAGAACAAAACAACAATGCATTTATGCCGCAGCTGGGCGTTAAGGCTTAACCGCCCTGCCATTGCATATATGCATATAGTTGTTGTTAAAGGGGTTGTAAAGGTAAATGTTTTTTCACCTTAATGCATTCTATGCATTAAGGTGAAAAAACATCTCACAGTGCCGGCGCCCCCAGCCCCCTCCCCCGTTTTACTTACCTGACCCCTCGAAAGTCCCACGCTCGCCCTCGACGTCCTCTTCGCCACTCAGCCTGGCCGCTGATTGGCTGGAGTGGATGGATTGAAAGCAGCGCAGCCATTGGCTCGCGCTGCTGTCAATCGCATCCAATGACGCGGCTCGCCGGGGGGCGGGGCCATGTGATACAGCGAGAGGCTATAGCCGCCGGCTGTATCATGGGAGCGTGCCCGCAGGTGCTTCTCACCATGCGAGGGAGCTGGCATGAACATGAGAAGTACCTGCGGGAGGAAGCAGAGACAGTCGCCGAGGGACCCCAGAAGAGCAGGTTCGAGGCCACTCTGTGCAAAACGAGCTGCACAGTGGAGGTAAGTATAACATGTTTGTTATTTAAAAAAAATACCTTTACAATCCCTTTAAAGTGATTGTAAAAGATGAAGGTTTTTTACCTTCATGCATTCTATGCATGAAGGGTAAAAACCTTCTGTATGCTGCTCGGCCACCACCAATAACTCATCCGAGTCCCCACTCGATCAGCTGATGTGCACGAGAGACTCGGCTGTCCGCTGGCTGAGACAGCGGTGGGCTCCATTGGCTCCCACTTCTGTCAATCACAGCCAATGAGTTAGTGAGGAGAGAGTGGAGGGGCGGGGCCGAGCCGCAGCTTTATGTGTCTTATAGACACATAGAGCCGGACCTGGGAGTATTTACGAACCAGTTCCCCCATATCAAGCAGCTTGCTATTGGGAGCACTGGTCAAGGGTGAGGAGACAGAAGCGGCGGCAGGGGACCCAAGAAGAGGAGGATTGGGGCTACTCTGTGCAAAACCATTACATGGGCATTCATAAGTAGGCTGCAATTGCATGCAGACTTTACTGGATGATGCCCACGTGTGATGTTGAGTGCCCATGATTGATAGAACTGAAATCCAATGAATGAAGGGTGTGGGCCAGGGAGGAAAGAACCAATTTGTAATGCACACTGTGTGCAGTGACATGATCAGGGTAATTAATTTCAGTATAGGAGAGGAGCCGGTACAACTGTGTAAGAGTGATTGGAAGGCTGGAGTTCAGATATAACTTAAAAATCTTTTTCATAGTTCCTCTAACCATCTTTTAAAAAAAGTGTGGGTAGCCATTTTTTATTTTTTTACTTGCATTGCCCTTTCAATTACGGGGAAGGCGGCACCACATTAAGTCGATCTCTTTTCAAGATGGCTGATACGAACTCCGAGGTGCAATTAGGGCTTTACACAAGCTACGCTGATAATCCCAGACTTTCCGAAACGGCATGACAGCTACACTTTAAGGCGGCTATATTAGGCAGGGAACTGCATTTTCTTCTTAGAAAATCTTATCCTCCAGATTACAGCTATATCAAGACATTTCATATTTAGAAAGCTAATTCAACTCGCAGAGCTCAAACAGGATTTGATCTGCGGTATTAAAGCGTCGACGATTGAAGCGAGCTGGTGACGTTGCGCCTAAATTATTGATTTATTTCTTACAGTAATCTGAGGAATGAAAGCTCGCTCACATCCTATTTAGAGGTTCTGCATTCATGTTTTGACACGTGTCACTGCAGCTTACACAATAATGACACCGCTGCTCGGCTTTGGCTCTGCGGCCTTACGGAATTTGGTGGAGATGCCGCAGGCGAGGAGCTGGATGTGGCCTCCATATGACCTTACAGACGGCCCTACGTGACTTTATAGCTGCCCCTCATTTAGATCCAGAGACCTCTCCAGCTTAGGCCTCATTTAGCAATATAACAAATAAAGAGAACGTTATTTATTTATTTATTTTTAGAGCCCATGGTGCGCAAAAACAAAACACTATAAGTAAACCAAAAAAGTGCACCTAGAATGTGACAAATGACCCCCTTCTGAAGAGGAAGGACCCTTCTCTAAACTCCCCAGGGTGCATGACAGTGGTGGCTAGTGCTCAACTTTTTTTTGGGGGGGGCAAGCAAACTGAAAAATTCAGAAAAATACTTTTTCAAAAAAATCAATTGCAGCCTCACTGTGCCTATCAAATGCTGCCACTTTGGCCATCAAATGCAGCCACTGTTCCATCAAATGCAGCCCCTGTGCCCATCATATGCAGCCACTGTGCCCAGAATATGCAGTCACTGTGCCCACCAAATACAGACACTGTGCCCACCAAATACAGACACGGTGCCCATCATGTGCAGCCACTGTGCCCAGCATATGCTGCCACTGTGCCCTCCAAATACAGACACTGTGCCCATCATGTGCAGCCACTGTGCTTATCATATGCAGCCATTGTACCCAGCATATGCAGCCACTGTGCCCACCAAATACAGCCACTGTGCTCATCATGTGCAGCCACTGTGCCCACCAAACACAGCCACTGTGCCCATCATGTGCAGCTACTGTGCCCATCATATGCAGCCATTGTGCCCAGCATATGCAGCCACAGTGCCCACCAAATACAGCCACCATGCCCATCATGTGCAGCCACTGTGCCCACCAAATACAGTCACTGTGCCCATCATGTGCAGCCACTGTGCCCATCATATGCAGCCATTGTGTCCAGCATATGCAGCCACTGTGCCCACCAAATACAGCCACTGTGCCCATCATGTGCAGCCACTGTGCCCATCATATGCAGCCTTTGTGCTCATCATGTGCAGCCACTGTGCCAACCAAATACAGCCACTGTGCCCATCATGTGCAGCCACTGTGCTCATCGCTTCCCCCCACTCGCGGTACTTGTGGCTCTAACAGCACACTTGCCCCCCCCCCTGGTTTGGGGCTCTGACAGCGTACCCCCCCCCCTTGGAGCTTGCAGCTCTAATAGCACCCCCAAACCCCCTGCAAGCAAAACTGAAATTTCTATTGCAGGGGGTACCTTAAAATGTGACTATTGTAACCACTTGCTGACCAGCCGCCGCCATTATAGGGCGGCAGGTCGGCCTCGTTCCTGCAAATCGCCGGTAGCCGCCTGTACATCAGTCCCTTTAACAGCTATCGCAGGGGCGAGCCCGCTACACAGCGGGGGAGCAGATGTCCGCCAGCCTACCGCAATTGCTCCACAGAGAGCCAGAATGGACGTCTGTCAATGTAAACAAATAGATCCCAGTTCTGATAGTAGAGAGTGATGTAGAGTGATCGTCTGTTCCTAGTGATTGGGTACTCCCAGTCAGTCCACTCCCCCCACAGTTAGAAACTCCTCCCAGGGAACAGGCGAAAAAGAATTCCTGGATGGCAGCACATCAAAAAAGGCATCTTTATTGGCAAACAATTAAAATCTAGGTACAGTCACCTCATAAAAATAGGGAAACAGGACAAATAGCTAACGCGTTTCACGCCCCATCATGGCGCTTATTCATAGCTCAATTCATTGCCAATAAAGATGCCTTTTTTGATGTGCGGCCACCCAGGAATTATTTTTCTCCTCAATCTTGAGCAGAGCCAGCACCTGTGAGTTCCATTAGGGCGAGCACTTTATTGTGGATCTGGGAGGTTGGAGAGGGAACACATTTAACCCCTTGATCGCCCCTAGTGTTAACCCCTTCCCTGCCAGTGTCATTTATACAGTAATCAGTGCACTTTTATAGCGCTGATTGCTGTATAAATGGTACTGGTCCCAAAATAGTGTCAAAAGTGTCCGATCTCTTCACCGCAATGTCGCAGTCCTGCTAAAAATCACTGATCGCCACCATTACTAGTAAAAAAAAAAAAAATTATAATAAAAATGCCATAAATCTATCCCCTATTTTGTAGATGCAATAACTTTTGCGCAAACCAATCAATATACGCTTATTGTGATTTTTTTTTTTTCCAAAAATATGTAGAAGAATACATATTGGCCTAAACTGATGAAGAATTTTTTTATTTGATATATACATACATATATATATATATATATATATATCTCAAGTAAAAAAAAATCTTTATTCATATATATATATATATATATATATATATATATATATATATATATATATATGTATATATATATTTATTATAGCAAAAAGTTAAAAATTCATTTTTTTTTTCAAAATTGTCTGCCTTTTTATGTTTATAGTGCAAAATAAAAATAAAAACCACAGGGGTGATCAAATACCACCAAAAGAAAGCTCTATTTGTGGAAAGAAAAGGACGTCAATTTTGTTTGGGCACAGCGTCGCACGACCGCGCAATTGTCAGGTAAATTAACGCAGTGCCGAATTGTAAAAAATGGCCTGATCAGGAAGGGGAGTAAATCCCTCCGGTCCTTAAGCGGTTAATGTAGACTTCTGGGAAAATCAGTAAGCCAATCACTCAAGCAGGAAATGACATCCCTGAAGGGGATGCATCTTGCATTAAATCTTAGAAAATGACAGCAGCTGAAGATTAAAGCGCTTGTAAACCGCCGGTGGTAAAAAAAAAGAAAAAAAAAATCCTGCAAATCAATGTCATAATGTGCTAGTATGGATTGCATATCAGCACATTATGAGAAACTTACCTTAGAACAAAGCCCTCCAGCACCGCAATGTCAGCGCTGAGACGGCTGACATCTTCCCCCCCAGTCTTCCTCCCGGGCATCCTCCGGATACATGACTGGCCGGGAGCGCGATGACGTCACTCCTGCACGTGCACACGGAAGCCGCCGTTTTCGGCACGGGCTCTGAAGGTCCAGCGCTGTAATCTCCTGTGCAAATTTAGGAGATATTCACAGCACCTACAGGTAAGTCTTATTACAGGCTTGCCTGTAGGTAGGTACAAGTGGTGTAGCAGAATTTACAACCACTTTAAAAACAAAAAGTTGATTTTTAAAGAGTGCGCTCTGAGGAAGAGGGGTATTCCCCTTGAAACGCGTCAACAGGCAGTGGTCCTGTGATTGCCTCTGTGACCGTTGGAGAGTGTTGTTTGTTTATTGCAAGAATTCTACAGTGGTTTGTGAGTAGTTTTCTTTTTTATCGCTTTTTTCTTCTTTTTTTATATCTTTGATTGTTAGGATACCCCTATCCATGAGGGCAGCAAGGCCTGTGACATTATATAGTTTGTCTGGTAATCCGCTTGTGCGCAGGAGTGTTTCTTTTCTGATTTTTAAAGAGTTATGCAGGCCGGGTCGTATTCTGAATAAATTTTCTTTCAAAACTCAGAAATGTTGTGCGTTTTGTGATCTGATGGTGTCACCATTGATTTAGAAAATTTGACCAACCAAGCCTCATTTTGCTACAGAAAAGAATTTTGAGGCCTGAAATCTTTTCTTTCCGGGAATTTTTTCTTTTCAAGAAATGTTCTTTTCTTGTGCTTACCGTATGCACATTTCTTTTTCGTTTATAATTCTCACACGATTCTCCTATCATTGATCAGAAAATTGTTCATTTTTTCCCAAAAATTTACAACATGCCCGAACACTTAAATTTCGATGGCCGCACAGAAATCGGCCATTGCTACGGCCCACTAATGGTGCGAAATTTGAATGAAATTTTTTTAGAAAAGATTTTTGAATAAAAATTTGTTCGAAAATTCAACCCATGTACGGCCAGCATAACTCCAACTTTTATTGAGAAACAAAAAAAACAAAAAAAAACAACACTCCGCTCTGAATGATCTATGTAAATTGCAAGGATTGTAACAAACGTTTTTGAAGATTCCTATTGTTATTCTGAAGAAATAGCTGTTTGTTTTCTGTCCATGTGGAAAGTGAATGAGGTTTTTTTTTTATAATTATCAGTCAGCTGCTGCACCTGCAGGGCTCTAATGAGGAAAGTAGCTGTTATTAAATGCCGCATTTCACACTTTTTTTTTTAAAGTGTTCCCATGGCACACGTTCCTGGAGATGACTTGAAGCAAGTGGGTGTAAATTGCATTCATTCGCTATGATCACATGCCTGATGAAGGGGTCCTGCATGGCCCCGAAACATTACACTTTTCATGATGGTTTAAATACAATTTTTGGATGACTCCTTGGGTTTGGAATCTGGAAGCTTACCCTACATTGCTGCTCTTACATGCCGCATGTCACACTTTTTTTTTAAGTGTTCCCATGGCACACGTTCCTGGAGATGGCTTGAAGCAAGTGGGTGTAAATTGTATTCATTCGCAATGATCACATGCCTGATGAAGGGGTCCTGCATGGCCCGGAAACATTACACTTTTCATGATGGTTTAAATACAATTTTTGGACGACTCCTTGGGTTTGGAATCTCGAAGCTTACCCTACATTACTGCTCTTACATGCCGCATGTCACACTTTTTTTTTTTTTTAAGTGTCCCCATGGCACACGTACCTGGAGATGGCTTGAAGCAAGTGGGTGTTGTAGCAACTACTAGCCGGAGACCGGTATCAATACAAATCAAAGCATTTACCACCAGCATACCATGGATGATCAAGACAGCATCCAAAATATATTAAAGCGATCGCATTACAGCTCTTCAGATGAGATTACCCTTTGGGAGTATCCCATCAAAACACATTGACATTTTTGTTGCAGAAGATGCTCAAAAAGATGACTTGTATCTTAGTGCAGGCTTTTGGGAAAATCAATGAGCCAATCGCACAAGCAGGAAATTCCATTTCTGGGGGGGGGGGGGGGGGGGGGCGTTCTGTATACCATCCGTGTACGGAACGCCTCCAGGTTGCCATATTGCATTTTACAGAAAATTACAGAGCTGCAGATTGAAAACGAATGTTCGTTTTTTGTTTTTTTTTAACATTAAAATACAATATGACTTGTGTACCAATTGTAAGGGCTGTACAGATTTGTTTTTTATTTGCAATTTTTTCCCTTTAATACCATAAAATTACAATATGGCATGTGCTGCTATTGCATATACTATATTGGTTTTCTTAATTTGCTTCTTTTTTTTTTTTTCCTCCACCAAATTGCAGTTACCCTTTATGTAATTTTATAGCCAAAAATGAAAATTTTAATATGTGTGTAAAATATGGAAAAATTTCTCCGGAGGGGAACTATATAGAATAATTATATATCTGATGGTAAATCCATTTGTATTTAGTTTTTGATACATTCCTCCCAAACTATTTGTGTTAATAAATATTATTACAAGTCTGATGAAGATTTGTTTTTTATTTGCAATTTTTTTCCCTTTAATACCATTACATTACAATATGGCACCTGTAGCTATTGCATATACTATATTGATTTTCTTTATTTGCGATTTTTCCTCCCCCAAATTGCAGTTACCCTTTATGTAATTTTATAGCCAAAAATGCAAATTTTAATATGTGTGTAAAATATGGAAAAATTTCTCCGGAGGGGAACTATATAGAAGAATTATATATCTGATGGTAAATCCATTGTATTTAGTTTTTGATACATTCCTCCCAAACTATTTGTGTTAATAAATATTATTTCAAGTCTGATGAAGGTGCAAACGTTGCAAAGTATTTTTACATCGTCTTGCTACCTTTGAGAAATGTTGGGTATCACACGGTTAGCGGTTTTCACGCCGCCCTCCATCAAGAAGTGAGTGACGGAGGAGTAATGAGTGTCAGTTGATTACACAATCTCAGGTGTTGTATGATTAATGCAGCGCTCCCAGCTGCGGGGCCCAGGGACCAAAAGGTCGCGTTTTCCTGTTCCTCAGTGAGAGCGAGGGGCTACAGGAAGGGCTGTGATCCCGTCACGCGTGCTAAGTGTTGTGGGAGACTTTATCGCCTTCTCTAAATCACAGGTGGGATCATTAATGTTCTTGCGTGACCAACGCAGCTGGACTGGACCTTCCATTGGCTGGTAGGGCTCGTCCCCACTGGTGTTACATATTCAACACTCACAAACTCACCTCACATTTTTGCAAGCTTTTTATAGACATGTGTGATCGCCCGTGGGTTTGGAATTTAAGATGTTGCCCTACATTGTTGTTATTAAATGCAGCATTTCACACTTTTTTTTTTAAGCGTTCCCATGGCACACATTTCTGGAGATGGCTTGAAGTAAGTGGGTGTTGTAGCAACTACTAGCCGGAGACCGGTATCAACACAAATCAAAGCATTTACCACCAGCATACCATGGATGATCAAGATAGCATCCAAAATATATTAAAGCGATCACATTACAGTACAGCAGTAAATTGCATCCATTCGCAATGGTCGCATGCTTGATGAAGGGGTCCTGCATGGCCCCACTACACATTTCATGATGGTTTGAATATATTTTTTGGATGATTCCTTGGGTTTGGAATTTTGGAAGGTTACCCTACATTGCTGCTCTTAAATGCCGCATGTCACACTTTTTTTTTTTTTAAGCGTTCCCATGGCACACGTACCTGGGGATGGCTTGAAGCAAGAGGGTGTTGTAGCAGCTACTAGCAAGCGACCAGTATCAACACAGGTCAAAGCATTTAACACCAGCATACCATGGATGATCAAAATAGCATCCAAAACTATATTAAAGCGATCGCATTACAGCACAGCAGTAAATTGCATCCATTCGCAATGGTAACGTCGGATGAAGGGGTCCTGCATGGCCCCGAAACATTACACTTTTCATAATGGTTTGAATATATTTTTTCAATGCTTCCTTGGGTTTGGAATTTGGGAAGTTGCCCTTCATTGCTGTTCTTAAACGCCACATTGCACGCTTTTTTTTTTTAAGGGTTCTCATTGCTCATGTACCTGGGGATGCCTTGAAGCAAGTGGGTGTTGTAGCAACTACTAGCCGGAGACCGGTATCAACACAGGTCAAAGTATTTATCACCAGCATACCATGGATGATCAAGATAGCATCCAAAATATAATAAAGCGATCGCATTACAGCACAGCAGTAAATTGCATCCATTCGCAATGACCACATGCCTGATGAAGGGGTACTGCATGGCTCCGAAACACTACACTTTTCGTGATGGTTTACATTTTTGGATGACTCTTTGGGTTTGGAATCTGGAAGCTTACCCTACATTGCTACCATGCCATAGCCACTATAGCCGCATTTGGCCACTGTTGTGGCGTAGTTCCATTGACTTAAATGGGCAAGTTTGACAGTTGGCACTTGACATGTGGTCACCTCCTTAATATCTGTTTTTTTTTTATCTCCAATGGGATTTTTTTTTGCTCCCAGTCGTGATATTACATTGAACTACCATACCGTAACTGCCTTAGTCACATTTGGTATGCAGTTGTGACGCAGTTCCAATGACTTCAAACGGACAGTTTGGCAGAAGGCAGTTGACATGCAGAGTTAAAATTGCCATACTGCAAAGCTAAGCATTGTAGTCATGGCATTGTGAACTCACCCCTCCGGAGGTGGGTGGTTGAGGGGAGGTAGTAAAAAAGCAGACCAACAACCTGTTTATTTTGCCCCCTCTGAAGCCAGTGCGAACTAAGCCTTCAGCCACCAGGCAAGGCAACTGGGCTAGCAGTTGATTGCAGTGGCTTACTTTTTAGACCACAGTTGACATCTAGTTTATTACCTCCTTCTGAATGCTTGTTTTTTTTTTTTTTTGGTCTTTAGGGGGATTATTTTTCTTCAAATGGGGATTTTTACATACAACTACCATGCCATAACCGCCATAGCCACATTTGGCATGCAGCTATGACGTAGTTCCATTGACTTCCATTGGCGAGTTTGACAGGTGGCAGTTGACCTGCAAAGTTAAAATTGCCGCACCTCAAAGCTAAGCATTGTGGATGTGGCATTGTGAACTCACCCCTCTGTGTTATGGTTATGCAGTGATCTTCCTGTGTTTGATTAGCTCCCCTCATGTCTTCAGATTAGAGGCCAGCCACTTCCACCTGGTGGTTTTTATAACCTCTCCTCTAAGCATGGCTCCACCCCGGGCCCTATCAGGGAGCCCTATATTAACCTGTGCACTGCAGGCCATCAGTGCTGATCAACCATTGTGTATTCCTTAGTGTGTTAGCTTCCTGTTTCCTGCCGTGTGCTCTGCTACTGTTTTCCGTTACCAACTTTGACGTGTGTTGAATATCCTTGTTTGCCTGTGATCCTGACCTTTTTGCGTGTACCCGACTATTCTTGTCTGCTTGTGGCCCCGACCTTGGCTTTGTCCCTCACCATCCCTATCCTCCTGTTGCCTACTGTGGGTGTGAGCTGAGGGACCCTGGGGGTCGCGACCTGGAGCCAGTTGCAGCCAAGTCCATCCTCACCACCAGAGGCGCTGGTGAACACCTGCTGGCTCTTAGGCCGCGTACACACGCGGGGACTGTTCGCTCAACTTTGTTCGTCAAACAGTTTCAGAGGACAGTCCGCTCAAAATTAGCATGGACGGACTTGCCCACACACGACGAACGAACAGTCCGCTGAAACCGTGCGCGATGACGTGAACGGCACATACGACGGGACTAGAAAACGACGTCCTATACACTGCAATGCAACCTTCGGCGTATAAATTCTTTCTGAGCATGCGCGGAACTTAGTTTGACGAACAAGCCTACACACGCGGGGACTGTCCGCTCAAACCAAGTTTCAGCGGACAGTTTTTCGGGATTTCCGAAAAACTTTGTTCGTCAAACTGTCCGCTGAAACTGTCCGCTGAAGCCCACACACGAGCGGACTGTCCGCTGAAACACTGTTCAGCGGACAAAGTTGAGCGAACAGTCCCCGCGTGTGTACGCGGCCTAAGACTCCGCGCCCCAGGGAATCTTACGCTCTGACCCCAGTGGGATCTGTCCCCCGTCTGCAGCAGTCAGCCGTAGGGTCAACAACCTTGCGGTGCACTCCTGATCCCTACGGTGTGCACCTGTCACCTCGCCTCAAGGTGACCTGACACTCTGGAGGTGGGTGGTTGGGGGGGTTTTAAAGACGTGGACCAAGCACGTGATTTTATCGGCTCCTTCTCCGTCGGGGTAAACTAAGCCTTCAACTGCCTTACATGACATTTTCCCCGATAGCTGCAATTCCTCTTTGGCTTCCTTGTGAAAAATGTTTACAAACTAGCGATAAGACTAAAATATTTCCTTCTTTCATTAAAAATATCTTTTTGTGAATGACAACCATTTGTTTCCTTCTCTTCTTATAGCTGTCCAAAGCAGAGTCCAAGGCTCGATGAAGAGCTTTGTCTAATGTTTATGTGTAGCTGGTTAAAAAATACTTGTTGGAGCCGATCAATAGATATTAACAATTCATATATCAGCGTATAATATGCGCTCTCATCCATAATTCATGGGCGGCAGAGGTACTCGCTGAGAACAGGCTGAATTTTTTACATCATCCATTTAGAACTCGCTTAGCCGCCTTTGATGTACCTTGTTGCATCAAAGTCAAAGTGTGTCTATTCTGAGCCATGCAGGACGCGGCTTGGCGTTTTTACTGTATATGTCAGCGCTTGTGCCGGCCGTTCATCCTGCTTTCCAATCCTTCTCGTCTCCCAGGACTGTCAGGATGACTTATTGATGTTTACGGTTTTCGAAATAGTTTCGGACTGAAATATATTTAGAGTTTCGTTTATGCGCTATGCTGACAACAGAGACTTGTTGTATTGGCGAGCATATTTAAAACCCAAGTCTCCGATTTATTGGCTTGGTGTTTTTCATTTTTAGTTGCTCTATCTTACAATTTTCACAGTTTTTCTCTAGACCACGTATAGTGCAGCTGGCAGCACCCTTAATAGACAACCAGAGCATGCTGGGGAGCCCAAAGACATTTGGTTTTTGCTTCACAGAGATTGTGGCTCTTGATACTTTCTTCCGATATTCCTGTAGGAGCTATTGGCTTCCAATCTATTTATCTAATCTATTTATTTAATCTATCTATGGTCAGGTTGCAGCTAACACATGACAGTACTTGGGCCGGTATTTGGCTGCTTGGGTGTATACTCTATCAAGGTGGCAGGAAGAGTCAAAAGTTGCATGTTCCCACCTCTGAAGCAATTTTACTTTGTTGTGATGGGCACAAGGGGCAGTAGGGAGGGGTGGGGTAGGTATCCATATACAGAGGGAGGGGGCTATTAAGTGAACCTGCTTCTCTGTCCTGAATTGGAAAAGTTGAGGTTAATAGAATGTCCAGCAAGCTACTAAACCCTTCCTGATTAGGGCAGGTGTGTGCTGCTAAGACTTGAGCTGTGGTGCTAGGTAACAACCACCCAAAGATGATGAAAGATCTCCACCCCCCCCCCTCCCTACCCCAACACTACAGTTCCCCTTGAGCCCCATACACACTATCAGGTTTTCTGCAGATTTTTTCCTTCAGATTTACCAAAACGATATAATATGAGGTCAAACCTTAGGAGTTTCAATTTGTATGCAATCAGGCAGGCCCTTGCACTACATGGCTTTGGTAAATCTGAAGACAAAAATCAGCGGATGTGCCAAAAGCTTCGGGACCCGACAAACTCGCATCACATCTGTGATTTCCCATGCATGCACAGACACTTCTGGGGCCTGCATTTGTTTCCGCCATCTTTTTAGGCATCTTCACACCTGCATGGAAAACTGCACATGCGTTGATCTCTGTTGCGTCCCAAAGTCCCGCAGCAAAATTGCCTATGCCTGGAGTCCCCATGATGCGTAAAAAAGGTAAAGGGAGAGTTAACTCATTCTCACTTAGGTGAGAATACAGGAAGTGCTGTACCATAGCAAAAAAAATAGCGTGAAAAACATTTTTTTAAATCTAATTGTGGGAGAGAGAGGGGGATTGAGCCAGATGCAAATAAATTGTTTTCCTTGGTGAAGGTCGGCTTTAAAATGGTTGTATAGTCAAATTCGTAACTTTTACCTACAGGTAAGCCTATAATAAGGCTTACCTGTAGGTAAACAAAATCTCTCCTAAACCTATACGGTTTAGGAGATATTCCCCTCGCAATGAGCCGCTGACTGCAGCGGCGCATGCCCACAGTGGATTCTCGGCTGAAAGCCTGGCAGACACCGGACCTTGCCAAAACGACGTCTCCCATATGCACGGGAGTGACGACATTGCGGTTCCGGCCACTCACAGTGCCGGAGCCGTGATACCCAGAAGACACACTGAGGGAACATGTCAGCTCCCTCGGCGTGGATCGGGTGAGATGCCGGCGCCTCGTTCTAAGGTAAGTATTTCATAATGAGCTAGTATGCAGTGCATAGTGCATACTAGCTCATTATGCCTTTTGCCTTACAGGGGTATAAAAAAAAAGTGTCAGCGGGTTTACTACCGCTTTAAGCTGTCCATACACTGGTGAAATTTTCTTCAAACTTTAATTAAAAATTTAGATAAATGGTTCATCAGAGCATCATCAAGTCAACTAATTTCATCCAAAAACCCTTAAAATTTCATCCAGATCTGTTGCCTGAATCAAATCCCAATAGTACGAAAATAGGTTTCTTTCGTGCCTAGAATACGCACATTACGATATGTATGATTTTTCCCAAACTAAGACCACATTCATAGTTAGAATTTAGTTTGTTCAAGAAAAAAAAAAATCCATCTTGCTCCTTTAAATTTTCTTGTCACTACAGTAGAAATGATTGTTGATTTGATCCCACTAACCATTAGAAAATCAAATGAAGGTTCTGAAAATGAAAATTTTTGAATGAAATTCTATTGGTGTATGGCTAGCTTTTTAAATTAAGGTTCCTAAAACGAAAACACTTTTAGAATAAAATTCTACTGGGGCATGGCCAGTTTTTCGAATGAAGACGATTTTCTGCTCTATAAACAAAAAAACTATTTTGAAAAAAATGCATATTATTTTTTACTTTTTGCTATAATAAATATCCCCCAAAAATATATAAAAATTAATTTTTTTCCTCAATTTAGGGCGATACGTATTCTTCTACATATTTTTGGTTAAAAAAAACGCAAAAAGCGTTTATTGATTGGTTTGCGCAAAAGATATAGCATCTACAAAATAGGGGATAGTTTATGGCATTTTTATTAATATTTTTTTTTTACTAGTAATGACGGCGATCAGAGATTTTTATCATGACTGCGACATTATGGCGGACACATCGGATGATTTTGACACATTTTTGGGACCCTTCACATTTATACAGCGATCAGTGCGATCAAAAATGCATTGATTACTGTGTACATGTGACTGGCAGTGAAGGGGGTTAACACTAGGTGGTGCAGCAGAGGTTAAGTGTGTCCTAGAGAGTGATTCTAACTGTGGGCGGGAGGGGCTACATGTGACACGACACTGATCACTGCTCCCCATTACAGGGAGCTGTGATCAGTGACAGTGTTACTAGGCAGAACAGGGAGATGCTTGTTTACATTAGCATCTCTGTATTCTTCCTCTCCGTGAGACGATCGTGAGTATCCCCGTGGACATTGAGTCCGCGGGACCCGTGATCCTACTCACAGAGCTCCCGGCGGCAAAATCAAAGGGACGTACAGGTACGCCCATTTGCGCAGCCGTGCCATTCTGTCGACGTACATATACAGGCGGCGGCCGGGAACCGGTTAAAAATAATAATAATAAAAAGGTAAACAGAGTAAATGTAGTCAAAACATAGACAAAGTTCAGGAGATGAGCGTAGTAGAACAGCAAGCAGGATCTGGAGCCAGAAAGAATGTCAGCCAAGCAAGTCTTTAACAGGAACCCAGGAGAGCGTCTCTAGAGATGTGACCAATGTGAAGGCAAAGATCATTTGGGCTGGATGGCTTAAGTAGGCAGGGCTGACGAGCAGGATATCATCAACAGGTGAGTCACTGTGGAGAGATAGGAGCTGGCAATTAGCCGACAGCTGAGCGGCCAGCTCAGAGAAGGAAGGGCTGAGCCCAACCCTGACAGTTCCACCAGGTTACAGCTGAAAATAAACTCTGCTTATAGGTCTTGTCCCTTCCCCTAGCTCAGCCATTCTCAACCAGGGTTCTGTGGGTTCCTCCTGAGGTTGCTAGGGGTTCCTTGAGCTGTGGCTAATGAACCATCTTTTTGATGGTACCTACAGAGTTCAAGGTTCAGCATCACTTAGCAAAGCCAGCAGCATGACACAATAGCTGTCTTTAAGGGTGGCATTATGAGCACCATTTTAAGGGGAACGTTCTTCCTATTGACCACCAGTATGAGGGGCATTGTTCTATTGACTGATGAATTGGTTTTAGTAAGGGTTCCTCGAGACCTAAAAATTATTTTTGGGGTTCCTCTAGGGTTAAAAGGTTGAGAAAGCCTGCCCTAGCCTATGACTGGACATTGAAAAGAGAAACAGCAGACTGATCAACTCATCTATCTGCTCTCTCCTCCTATCAAGGCGTCTTTGGTTATCACATGGACACTGCAGCACAACTATATATCTTTTTGTGTCACTTCTTCTTAGTCTGAACTGTGCTGTACAGGGACTACAGGAGGCTGCTTCAGGCCTATTTCAGGTACTTACACTGCTTGCATTAGAACAATACAGTTAATGGTGTATTCATTTATACAGAGCTGCATCAATTAGTGTCTTTTATAGCTATCTGGAATTCAGCTTTAAGACCCTCAAAGTACTTTTTCTTCTTGATTGATGTTTCATGTTTTATTCATTCCTAAATACACATTCACAATCCCCTTTTATTCCTAAACAGTAATAATAGTAATAACAATAATTTCAGATTAAAATATAAGTGCAGACAGGACCCGCTGCGGCAAAAACTTTTAAAATAAATAAAAGGAACTATTTTTTTTTTTTTTTTCGTTTTTGCCATTCAAAGCTATTACCAACTAAGCATGTAAAATATTTTAGTGCTTACCTCTCTGTACTTAGTAATCGGCTAGTTAACTCTGAACATCTGCTGCTCGTCTGCTTTTAATGAGGCGAACAATATGGCTGCTCCCCGTTAATATTTATAAGCAAAAATAGGCAGTGATTGCCTGGACGAGGGATAGGGACCCATTCGTCGCCTGAGAAATTGACAACAATTTTTTACTATTCTAGGCCTACTGGCTGCATGCTCCAAGTTTTTGACGCTAATAAGATGACACCTGACAATTCATAAAAGTGCCAATGTTCCGTTTCTGATAAGCTCAAACAGCTTGTGGCTAAGCCTCATCTCCTTTCTTAACAAATGTCATGGCTTAAGCAATTTTCTCCACTTCAAACACAGAGAAAGGGAGAAACAAAAGTTCATCCACTGTATTGCCAAACTTTGGTGGTCACCTGACCATCAGACCAATATGAGCTTGTTGGGCATCCCATTATAAAACCATAAGCATTAATATAGAGTCAAACCTTCCTTTGTATCTTCAACAGCCTCTGCTCTTCTAGGAAACATTTTTGAATGTGTCTTTTTGGAATTTGTGCCCATTCATCCAACAGAGCAGCCGTTTTCAACCAGGTTTCAGAGCAACCCTAAAGCCTTGTACACACGGTCAGAGAATCCGTTGGAATGCGTCTTATCGGACCATGTCGTCGGATAATCCGACTGTGTGTGGTATGCATCGGACTGATTCCGTCCGAATCTCCGTCGGACCCAATTTTCCAACATGTTGCAAATATTTTCCGACCAACTAGTTTGATCGGACATACTCCGATCATGTGTAGAGAATTTTGATCGGACCAAGTGCCACGCATGCTCAGATCAAATTCCTACATCAAAGCTATTGGCTACTAGTCCCATCGTAACGAAATTACGTCATCACGTTCTGAATGATCAGATTTTTCGACAACGTAGTCCGACCGTGTGTATGTAACAGTTTCGGACAAGATCCAACGGGCAAAATCCGACGGACAAAATCCGACAGATTTGGTTGGCAGAATGTCTGACCGTGTGTACAGGGGCTAAGGTTCCTCCAAAATTTGCTAGGGATTCCTTGAGCTGTAGCTAATTGACCTTCTATTTGATAGTTCCTGCATAATTCACTGGCCAAGGCCAGGTAGCATAGCCAGCTGCAGGGCACCAATGATCTTTCTAAAAGGGTGGCATTTAGACCAACACTGTAAGGGGAGAATTCTTTCCACTGATCAACAATACAAGGGGCACTTTTACCATTGACCACCAATGGATTGGTTTTCCTTGATACTTGAAAATTATTTCAAGGGTTCCTCTTGGATAAAAAGGGGCTGCAATAGAGCATTTATGAGGTCAGGTACTGGTGCTGAATAAAAAAACCTTAGCTAGCAAATGGTCTTTCAAGTCATCCCAAAGGTGTTCAGTAGGGTTGAGGTCATACACTGGGCAGAACACTTGAGTTCATCAAACTCTTCAAAACATGCCTTTGTGGAACTGGCTTTGTGTGCAGTCATACTGGAATAGAACCTGGTCTTTCCTAAACTGTTGTCACAAGGTGCACACTTGTCTAAAATGTCTTTGCATGGTGTAGTATTAATTGTGCCCATCACTGGAAATACTTGAACTTGCCACATTAAGATGCTTGGCTCTCTTCAGCTTGACCTTGTTGTAGTAGAATGGGAGACTTTTTGGGTTTTGATATGAGAGTTACAGTAGGTGTGACAGACATATACATTACAAAGAGAGATGGAGACATGTAAGGAGGGGTTAAACTGTCCCCTTTTCTGGGGCTCCTCTATGCCAATTTTTGGAGGTGATGCCTCAGGTCTGCCCTCTCTGACAGAATTCTTTATGAATAGAATGGATGGGGTTTAGTGCGGGGCAGTTGGTGCAAGACTGGATGAGTAGAATGAAGAGCTAGAACAGGGGTCCCGCGACTTTGGTCATCCCATGTGAGCTTTTCCTAGAATGGACTTTCCAAGGAATTGAGCCAGATGCACTAAAACCCATCCCTGTCCTTGGAAACCGTTCCACAATGTCACTGAGCATGGCTACTGGACTGTAACAGATGTTCCTGGTGATGTTTAATGTTCAGTTACACTGCCATGATAAGGAAATATCCAGTATAAGTGTTCAGAAAAGAAGATGGTCTTCTGCTTCCGGCTGGAGTGGTGATATTTAAAGGGCATGCCAGGGTAACTGAGTGAAAGCATGTAAAGTGGGCCTGTACACAGTTAAGCCAAATGTAGCTGGAAGGGTTCAACATGCTACACTGATGCTGGTATGTAGGATCCTGAATACAGGTAACCAGTGTAGACCTGGTTGGGCTGGGAATTAGTGATGTGGTTAGTACTGAGGTCTACTTTCCTGATGGTGAGTAGAACATCCCTCAAATAGAACACACATCAGGTCCACAATGAAATTGTTGAACCCATAGCCTGCAACTAGGGGGTAAGCCTACAACGCCTTCCAAAAGTATAACTCTCGACCAATAGATGGGTTGGTGGTACATTGAACCAGTAGGATGGTGTTTAAGTGTTTGGACCTGCTATCTATTCACACCGTGACCTGGAGGAGTCTGTGTGAGATTTGGCACAGTTACAGCACAAAAAGGGTTGCTTCTGAATAGCCCTGTATATATGTAGCCCCCTGGGGGAGTAATACCTACATGACAACTAGGGGGCAGCGTACAGGTCAGGTTATGTTACCTTTTTGTCTCATCTTCCTTGGAGCATGTTCCTCAGCCTCCCTTTACTACAGTGCCTACAATGTTCACTTTTTCCAAAGCTTGAAAAAATGTATTTCTAAAATCTTACTGGCATATCTACTGAGCGATATAAAAAAAAATGTCCTTGAAATGACATTTTCTAGCACTTGGGATCACTTCAAAGCTCCATGTCTGCTTTAATCCATCTTTAATTATAGTTTCAATAATGTAAAGGACCACCATACCTAAAGCAAAACGCGTACATTATATATGCATCTTATAAAAAGTGCTAAACACATCCTTAGCTATGTATGGAAGAGCCCCCCTCCCCCACCTGGATTGCTGTACAGCTTATTACATCATGTTATCTGCCAATCTTTTTCGGAAAGTGGTTTTAGTAACGTTTAAAGGGGGGAATATACTGTTTTTTGCTCAATTTTTTTCTACGTGTTTATTAGTTGTTGTTTTATATTATATTATGATTATTTTTATGAAGCCTTTATTTCACAAACAAACACATATAGGGCACATCAATGACACTCAGATTGCAAAGCATATGGTTTTGTTCGGAAAAGAAAGGTCTACGTTGAAGAACCAGCTGGGCGCACGTAATCTATGTACATTCTACTTTTTTTTTAAAACTCCAATTTTTTTACAAGCCACATCTATCTTCTATTGCTGGCTTGCAGTATACAGTATATTACTGACTAAACTTCTCTGGAGTTGCGGCTGTGTGCGTCTTACATGTCATATACTAGTTCCATATCCCTGCAGATGAGCAAAGGCAAAGAGGATTAAAGTGAACCTGTCATGCCACGTAAAGCCTCCTTGGTGTCTTTGAAAGACTGAAAGAGGATCTGCCTTCAAGGCTGTACACTGAAATCCAGACGTGAAGCATCCAAGATCATTTGTATTCCAGGATTCACCTAACAGCATTGTGGTTCATCTTACTGGGATTGAAAAGAGATGATATATTGGTCACGATGTTAACCAGCCCCAAAGGCCTATGCTGTAATAGTGGGCTCCTAAGACCAACCATTTTGTCCAACGCTAGCTTTCAATAGCACATACTGTGGGTATTCCCATACATTGAAAAGTGCGTATTGCGTATATTCATACTTGGGAACTTTTAAAAGTGACTGAGCCAGAGATTATCAGGGGGTAGGGTTAGAGTCCACCACTGTGGTCATTTGCACCATTGCTGCCTAAGTTTATGTCTATTGATTATGACTACATCTCCTCCCTGAGGCAATGCAGAATGACTTTGGCCTTTGATTGCAAGGTTTTCGGCAATTTTGAGTTATGCATTTAGGATGACTGAGGGTCGAGATCATTCTGCTAACCAGGGCTTTTTTTCAGTGGGAACACGGGGGAGCGCATTTCCGGCACCTCCAGCACTGAATGTATGTAAGAGCATGGGGTGTGGGATGTGCTGGAGGGTCTATTGACATTGGCTGCGGGGGCGTCTGATTTTGTGTGAGGGTCTATTATTGCTGATGGGGAATCTATTGTTGCTGGGGGGTCTTATGTTGCTGGAAGGGATCAACTGTTGAGGGAGAGGTCTATTTTTACTGGCTGCTGGAGGATATATTTATGCTGGCTGCTGGGAGATCTGTTGTTGCTGCTGTGCTAAAAGGGGGGGGGGGGGTAAAATGTTGCTTGAGTGTATATTTTGTTACTGGGTGTGATATGTTGTTGTGGGTAGTTCACTGTTGCTGCAGGGAATCTATTGTTGTTGGGGTGGAGTCCATTGTTGCTGGGTGAGTCTGTTGTTGTGTGGGGATCTGTTGCCGGGATTCTATTGTTTCTGGCTGCAGGGGTTCTATTTTACTGCTTTTCTTTTTATCATCAACATGTTCCATACAAACGATTTAGCACCACAAAATGATACTTGGTTCTGTATTCTCTAAAAGGGGCAGTACTGGTAGGTGGGTAGGGGGTGGAATCAAGGGACAATGGTCAGAGGTGGTTAGGGGGCAGAGACAAGGGGTGACTCAGACGGGGGGAGTTCCTGCACCTATTCTCTGAGAAAAAAAGCCCTGCCGCTAACTCAGCTGGTAGCAAGTTGGCAAAAGAATTGAGAAGCTGGCATTGACAGATCAGATCCGACAAGTTCCTAAGTATAGGTATATGTAAATCCTGATCTTTATTTAGCCAGTGCTCCCCTGCTGCTCTTTCTACTACCGGGTGCTCCTGGTAATAGGGGAACATTCGACATCCTCCCATGTGACAGTGGTCTGGTGGAGCAATTAGTCTTTTAGAATCCAACACTACCCAACAATGAGGATTCTGGTTCTGAGTAAGACGGAGGAATGGGCATCAGGGGATCATCAAGGTGAGTCTTTGAGCTTTGGGCTTCATGTACATGGGATGTTGTTTAACCTCTCCTGAACGACTTAACTTGTCACCTAGAAACTGGCATCTAAAAATATCTGTTAGCCACGTTTACATGGCACGTTTAGCTGTGTTTGCTTCTAGAAGCGTTTAAAAGCTGTTATAGGCATTTGGCGTTTCAAATGCCTCTGAACATCTGTCTGAACCCATTTTTTTGCGTTCCAAAAAATGCCTGTAAACTCAACTGCCTAGAAACAACTATAAACGACCCTGTGTACATGTCCTGGTAAGATAACATAGAGGAGAGTTCAAGGGCAGCTGAAAAAAAATGCCCAACTGCTCCTAAATGTCAGTTTACCAGCAGCAGTGTACATGAGGCCTTACACAGACTGTTGTCACTTTGTTCTTAATGGCAAGGTGAAAGTATCTATTTTACATATTTGGACAAAAACCTGGCCAATTCACACTAAACATATGATGAAAAGATACCGTCTGGAAAGGCCACCTGCCAAAACAACCAGTAGATCCAGGGATATAAGTATCCATATATGCGACTCTTGACTTTTGAAATAGAAGTCAACTTTGGCTCCATCTCTTCTGCTTCCTGAGCATCCCTATTTGGCAGTAAGGACACCCATCAATTTAAGAACCAGTACGGAGCTTGAACGGTGAGAGCCAAGTTAAACTTTTACAGGGAAAGGCCCATAAGACTTTAGCGGCCTACATATTATACAGTTCTTTATAGAATACATGAGAACTTTTGGCCTCAGGTTTGTTTTCCTCTTCTGGATCTTTGTCTTTTTATTTACCCTTCATCCTTAAAGGAAATGTATCTTGCCCTTCAGGATTATTCTCATCTGCCCATGCTCCTATGAGATCCACACTGTGTGGCCCATGGGAAGTCACACAGCTGCAACTGCAAACTTCCTTGGAGGTCCACTTGCTTCTTCTGCACACGTGTGGAGAAACCTTTATTCATTCCTATGGATGAGGCTATCTACTTTACATCCCAACAATAGACAACATCTTTATAGAAATGAATGGGATTTTCCACGTATGCACAGAAGAAACAAGGGAGTGGGGTGGAAAGTTTGTAGCAATGGATGTGCAGTTCTTTGTGGACTATTCTGCATGGATCCTGCAGACATGAGTATAAAACCTTTGAAGAAAAAGCAGAGTAACTAAAAGGATAAAATTAAACTATGGGCAAAATAAAAAAAACTATTTTAGAGAAGGGACTCAATAGTGTTAATGCTATTGAGAGATGGCATCATATACTGTATGTCATTTTTAATTTTGTCTATAATTGTCTTTCAAGAGTTTTCAAAACCACAATGCTGGTGTTGTGCAAAAGAGAGAGGAATCATGGTACATGTTTTGGTAGTCCTGCCCTTGAATGTCGCCTTTTTGGGCACAAATACTTACAAACAATATATGAACATGTGACAAGCCTTAGCTTTCAGAGGACACCAAAAATCGCTTTTTCTTTCCATACTCTAAGGATATCTAAGGTCAAAAAGAATATTTTGCACTTCTTTTTATTGGCAGACAGAATTGTGATACCTAGACATTGGAGATCTGATCTCACTCCCCCATTAAGGAATGGATTTCCAAAATGACTAACCTACTACGCATTGGAGAACTGACTGTTTTTTAGATGATAAATTTGAACAATATATTTCTACTTGGAATATCTGGATCACATGCATAAGCTCTGACCAATATAAGGACCTTGTGTAGCATTAAAGCCCACAGCCCCAAAGACTGGAAGTAAAGGCTACCCTGCCTCCATGGTTACCCTGCCCCATCTTTCTTTGCCCTATCTCTCCCTTCCCTATCCACCTTCTTCCTCCTGTATCTGATATTTGCTTAACTTAATTCCCCTTTCTACTCTATATTCTACTCACTTGCTCTGTACCACCAACCTTATAAAGTAATTATTTCACGGACCTGAACTCCTTTGGTTCCAAAACTAGAACCAGGGTGTGTTGGAGGACGTATCACATTGGAGACTGTACTATCATTTGTATTGGCCCATTGTACCACATGCCAATCTTCTGTATCCCTCCTGTACCTCGTTTCGTGTTGAAAATGTAACTTTTACTATTTTAAAAAAAAAAAAAAACTTAATGAAAATGGCACCTATGGTTCCAAGTGCATTTCTCAATTATTCTCCAAAAAAAACTTTTCACAGTTCATCTGAGGTTGCTGGAACGTAGCCTTCAGCCCCCTAACAATTCTATTGAGATGCTCCACATCGAGACACTGCTGAAGTTTGTTGTTCGATGAGACGGGAGACAATTGTATCACCGCAAATAGGTATTCTAGACCAATACAAGATTAACCAGATGACACGGCTATAGACATGCAGTGCATTAGCATAACACCAGGCAGCATACTGTCGAGCACATCTATTATGGATTCCCTTTAATTGCCATCAGCCGCATGTCAGAGCGGTCGACAGTCGCCTTTATTCCGCTCTTTTGGCAAGTTTACTTCAGGATTCGTAAATGTTTGCGTGTTGTTATTTCCACTCCTTGTCAAAGACTGCTTACCCTGGACTACACAGGCTGCTGGAAATACAGTTTGTTCTAAGAGATTCATCTACTTATTGGCAATAAAATATAGATTTTTGTATGGACATAAGTCTGTTGTTTTTGTGGCCCAAATTAACTTTCAGTTTAAATTGGCTAAATACTTTCAACATACTTCAAGTCTTAGCCCTTGTACACACGGTTGGAGATTCTGTCGGAATGTGTCCTATCGGACCGTTTTGTCGGATATTCCGACTCTGTGTGGTCTGCATCGGACTGTTTCAGTCGGAATATCCGTCGGACCAAATTTTCCAACTTGCTGGAAATATTTTCAGACAAAATGCTCCGATCGGACATACTCCGATCATGTGTAGCCTACTCCGACGGACAAAGTGCCACGCATGCTCAAATCAAATTCCTAGACAAAAGCTATTGGCTACTAGCCTGAACGTAGTCCCGTCGTAACGAAATAACGTCATCACGTTATGTACAATCAGATTTTCCGACAACTTGGTCTGACCGTGTGTATGCAACAAAATCCGTCAGACAAAATCCAACGGATTTGGTTTTCAGAATGTCCGACCGTGTGTACAAGGGCTTATAGTTGGTTTTCTTTAGAAAGCAGTCCGAATTTTAGTAGAAATGGCTATCCCCAGCCAGAATGCAGCAAAGAAGGACCCTTGTTATCTGTATGGAAGCCACCTGTAGAGGTCCAATATTCCCCATGATGAGTCAAGCCTGGTACAAGCTAGTCATTTTTCTTTGTTCAGACCAGCAGTAAGAAGCTATGTTAGTACATCTCCCCTACTGAGCTATTGTGTTCTGACAGGGGGACAGCCCTCTCACCAGAATACTCCGGTCAGAGCTCTCACGCAATGGCTAAGAGCGCTTATTGGGAGCCGTTTGACAGACTTTTTTTGGCTTCTGTGAGACTGGGTGCCGTACACATGGGCCGAATTTTGGCCAGTTTCTATTGAATCGCCCAATGTCAGCAGATATTCTGCCCATGTTTACTAGGCTTCAGTCCTCTGCAACCCAGTAAGGTGTGATACTAAAGTCTAAGGAATCAGGGTGCATGAAGTAATTAAAAGTTAGTGAAACAGGCTAAATTTAACCTTCCCTGTAATAATCACCAGTGCCCAGTTATATACAGTAACTATTGCCAATTTTCTAATTTCTGTAAAAGTTGGTTTGCAGGATTTGTGTTGCTACCCGGTCACATGATCATTGCCAATATCTCTGCCACATGACCTTTGAGGACTAGAAAGCTACTCGGGCACAGCCAGCTATGTAGAGACTTTGCCTTAACAGCCTCCTGTCACAAATTGCACTTAAAGCATACTAAAATGAAATACAGACTGAGATTCCATATTAGCATACCTTAAATGCACTTTAGGGTGACTTTGGTGAAGCTTAATGAATCAGGGTTGCATGAAAAAAAATAATAGTAAATGAAAACTTCACATTAAAAAAAAAGAATCCTATTTGATATTGATGTCCAGTTTCATGGCCAACATCTCTGCATTAAACCCAGCAGCCCATAGTGCTGCTAAGATCTAATAGTCTTTATTAAGCCCTAACATAGGTCTCATATAGCATCTTATCATGATTCTAATAACATTCTCTGCTTGAACCCTGAGGAAGGGAGAGGCCTTTTATTGTATTATTGTTTTATTGTGTTGTTTGATGTAGAAAATTTGCATTTCATTTTTTAATATCTTATTTTTTTCCTACAGAAGTCTGGAAAGCATTGCGCCTTTGATCAGTAGATCACAGGTGCAATTTGGGCCCCTGCAACATGTCCTCTGGCTTTCATCCCATACCATTGTACTGGCTTTCTGTTTGAACACTGGGGGATATGTCAATGGTCTACGAGAGCACTCATCAGCACCCCTGCAGCCCATTGAAACTTCAAGCCCATTTGCCAAGGTGGAAGATGGTACTTGTAGTTTATTCATTACCAGGAATCTGTAAATAAATAACATGGCTGTGTGGGTGAAGCTGTTATTAAAAAAGTGACAGTGGGTGTGGGAAGAAGAACCCCCGGTCGTTGTCACAGGGAGGGGGAAGCAGGGTCAGGGGCTGAAGCATGTTCCACTCTAAATACGAGTGGAACATCTAACATGTTCCAAAGGTGAACTTAGCCTTTAACCAATAAACATTTTAAAAAGATGTATGTTTTTTTTGGTTTAGTTTTTTTAGAGTCTTACTAAAGACTTGTACACACTATAAGAAAATCTGGAGAATGTTTTCGTCCAAAGAATTTTCGTATAGTGTGTACACAACTTTCGACAGCCGATTCCAAATTTCTGTATGAAAATTCCTTATGAAACTACATAAAAAAGCAATGTGGGGTGCCAAATGCAAGCCAGACGCGTTTCGACAGCATAGGTCTTCAACAGGGGCAGTTGAAGACCTATGCTGTCGAAACGCGTCGGTCTTGCATTTGGCACCCAACATTGCTTTTTTAATATATTTTTTTGTGATCACATGTCATAATTTTGTTATGGTTTTTATGACCTTTTTTTAAAAATAAACCCAATGGTTACCATCTGATCTGCACCATTTGGAGCCTCTTTTTTTCTTTTCCGTATTTGCGGACCATCCCCTGCATTTGGGGTTGGCACCCCAACGCGACTAATTGGATCCGGTTGCCCTGAGATACGTATAGCACAGCCTTCCAATATTGTAAGTCCTCCCAATCTGGAGACTGCTGAGCCACCTGCTTGGACTACTATCAACTTACTATTGGTTCCATTTCTGGACCTCAAGCGCTGTTGACTCAACCGTCGTATGACAGATGAGTCCATCCTCTCTGGTAAGAGTATTTAACCATTTTTTGAAGCCACTTCAGACAAGCTGTTACCTCTGGTTTTTATCTGATTTGTGGATTGCCTGATTTCCTCGTTGGGAAGATTAACTACAACATTTGCTCACCATTTAGTATATGTGGACTATTTTCACTGGGACTCACACTCTAGTTATCGATACTTTTCAATATCGACACATTTTTATGTTGTATTTTTAGTGAACTAATATCTGATTTCTTCACATAACTGCATATTTTGTTATTTATGTGCGGTATATTGTCAGTTTCATTGCTGAAATTTTTTTCATTTTTTTTCACTTATTTAGCGCTACACTATTTGTTACTTCTCAATACCCACCCCAGAGTTTATTATCTTCTGAGTGCTCTCAGAAGGGTAGAAGCCTAAGTCCAGAAAAAGGTCCACCTACACCTTCATTATGGATCAGCTCCTTTGAAGAAAATGAACTCTACTGTATATCTATCAGAACTTACCCTCACTTCTACAGTTTTTTTTTTCACATACATCAGGCAGAATCGCTGCAACAGGAAGTTGCTCAGACACTGCCAACCCATCATAGAGTTGGCCTGAACAGCCTACCACCACTAGCTTCTTAGCATTGGCTGAGACCTCATGACATTGCGTCGGCACTGGTGTGTACCAGACTGATATAAGGCTCCCTTTATAACATTAAAAAGAAAAGATTATAGTTCATTTCATTAACTTTTCATTATATTAGGCTGGCTGTATACTAAAAGAACTCTTTTTCTTGATAGGTCAACTTTAAGCTGTCTGCTAGCCAATGCCTTTTATTGCTTTTTTCGAAGTTCAGACCAGCTCCAACTTTTATAGCCCTTCTCCTGTCCTCTAACGTCTTTTTCCTTTTTGCTTTAGCGGGCCCCATAGCGCTACTTATAGTGTTTCCAAGCCCTTTCTTTTTATCTCCTCCAAAATTATTATACTATCAAATAAGGCATAAGTTCCCCCCGACAGCTTAAAAACCGCTTTATAATAAAGGAGATTAAGTAAAGCAAGTAAAAGCACTTCTCCAAAAGCAGTGGGTTAGTACTGAGCCAGTAAAAGTCAAAAAATGGTTTACAAACATTTAAAATCGGTCCCGTAAAAAACTGTACCAGTCTCCTGTTTTTTTTTTTTAATACCAAGGCGGGCAGCAGAATTTTCAGGTTTGCGCTCTTCAATCAACGTCCCTCCGCTATTTCATTGTCAACTGCGCGTTAATAGATTCTCCCGGCAAGAAGCAGGGTGCAAAAAAAAAACGTTGTAGATTCACTAGGGCTGAATTTGTTTAATCTGCATTGTCAGGGGACGTGTCGAGAATTATTATCGAGCCGGCGCTTACAAATTCGCCGCCCCAAAATCTCATTTATCCCGATATTTAAATCCCTCAGACGGAGGTAAGGAAAAAAAAATTAGAAAATAGCATTTTCGCTGGGCGACACATCAAAACAGCAATGATACTTTCTTGGAGAGAGAGAGGGAGAGAGGAAGAGATACGTTTAAAGCCCAGTATTGCTTTATGTTGCAGAAGCTTATTTCATATTAATAGGAATAAACTGGAGGCAGGTTTCCGAAGCGTTTTTACTTTAATGGCTTTCGTATATATAACAGGTTTTCTGCTAATGGGATCTCTGTCGTCGTAGTTTAACCCCTTATTTCAGCCTCAAATAGCAGTGATTAAAATGGTAATGTGCTTTGCAGTCTGCCTTGCTAGATAACATGGTAGCAGTGGTCCAAGTCTAAGCTGGGATGTTATCTACACCCTTCTGGGTTCCAATGTAAAATATGAAGCAGGGCAAAATACTGTCTCATTAATAATAATGCCTACTATACACACAAATAAATGATGTAATGTAACATAACTATGGGCCTGAAGGCCTCTTCATACTCATAACTCAATTATTTCCCTTGGTACCCAAATCTTTCTTTCTCTCATTTAGGTCCTATGTATGGTTCTGTATATATATATACAGTAAGTGTGCTTTTTCAAGTGGACTTACATTCTATGGCCAAATGTTTATGGACAGTTGACCTTCACAGCTACACTATGTGGATGAAAGTATGTAAAATCCGACCCCTCCAAATTATTGAGTTCTCCATTGATAGGTGAATTGATATGTATCTTGCGAGCTGCTATGGTTGCTTTTTGATACTGCTCAAACCTGTGTATCACCAAACTTTATACAGTGCAGATCTTCAGAAAAACATATTTTTTTGCAAACAGTTAAAGAAAAAAGAGGTACAAAATGTGTGAATCCCCCTAAAAAAAAGTCACGTGGTGTGCGATGAAACGCGTAGGGACAAGAGTTGGACGGCATCTCGAGCGGAAGGAGGAAGTGCAGTAACCGATACACGATACTGTACAGGGTCTGCGGATCTAATACACAATACTGGCTATATCTGGGGCGATTTAGAACCCATTAAATGTGAATGTTGAGTTGCTGTTTTGTGGCATAGCAATAAAAGTTTTAAAAAGTATTAGCATTATATTTAGTTTTTTTGCCTGCATGTTGCTGAGTGGAGCATAAGGAGGAGACATGTACCAGTTTATAATAAGAGGGTACATCCAACCATCATGATCCAGAAAAAGGGACAAAAATCGGATTTTGACCAAACATTGTATGTGAAGTAAAATAGCTGAGGTGAGAGCACACTTGGAGGTGGTCACACATGCAGTGGCTTATTTTGTGAGCACAAAAGGTTGAATATGCCGTATAGAGAACAATAAGAACAATCAAGGGACTTTTATTCAAGCTTGAATGTTGTGGCACATGGCTGATTGATTGGATTGTGGTTTAGTATTGCATGTGATATTCATGTCAGTAGTCAGATTTTGATCTAACATTGCATAGGGTATTTAGTTTACACTTATGCCGCGTACACACGAGCGGACTTTTCGATGGACTAAAGCCGCGTACACACGGGCGGATTGTATGGCCTACTTAGTGCGTCATACAATCCGACGGACAGTCCGTCATACTTTCGAATGAACGGACTTGACCACACACGGATGCACAAACAGTCCGTCGAAAGCTTGCGCGATGACGTGTACAGCACGTACGACGGGACTAGAAATAGGAAGTCCAATACACAGCAATGCAACCTTCTGCCGTGTAAATCCTTTCTGAGCATGCGCCATTCTTAGTCCGTCGAACTAGCCTACTGACGAAGGGATTGTCCGCTGAAACCAAAGTATGACGGACAATATTACGGAGATTCCGAAATACTTAGTACGCCAGACTGCACGCTAAAAAAGTCCGCTGAAGCCCACACACGAGCGAACTGTCCGCTGAAATGTGTTTCGGCGGACTAAGTAGGCCATACAATCCGCCCGTGTGTATGCGGCTTTAGACTGACAGTCTTCCCGACAGACTTTCGGCGGAGTTCCGACAGACTTTCCAAATGAACGATTGGAAAAAAGGAAAAAACTGCGCTATGATAAAAATATTATACTAATCGTCCACAATGGAACTTTGATCAGCTGCGGCTTGACTGTATTACATAATTACAGAAAAAAAAAAACACATGAAAAATTGAGTAAGCTGCGCTAAATCATAAACCCACATAAAATTCAATGAAGTAAAAAACATTAGACAAAATTTCAATAGTAATGTGCAAAATTAGGCCTAATACCCCCAGTCCTAAAGAATAAGGGTTATAGGATAATTGATCACAGTGAACAACGAAAAAAGAAAACAGAAAAATATGAAACATTTAAATTCCAACAGAGTCCAATATAGATGAAATCGTCAAATCTTCTACTGTGTAGCAAGTGCTTGATCCACCACCATACAGCCAAAATTACTCCTTACCAGAATTTCATGACCCCCCACTACAGAGGGTCACCAACAGCATATAACAATAGATATCTCCCACTTCAGAAGGGTCTCAGCTGTTCTCCTCCCTCCACCAATATCATGACCAGGTTGTCAAACAAGTATCTTTAGTTATCTCCCATATATTAGGTCATATGTGCCAATTCCAAATGAACGGACTTGGCCACACACAATCACACCAAAGTCTGACAGATTTCAATGTGATGACGTACGACTGGACTAGAATAAGGAATTTCATAGCCAGCAGCCAATAGCTGCCCTAGCGATGGTTTTTGTCCGCCGGACTAGCATACACAACAACGGATTTCTCGATAGGAACTGGGTCCGACGGAGTTTCGGCTGAAAAATTTGAAACATGTTCTATTTCTAAAGTCCGTCAGATTTTTGGACAGCAACGGTCTGATGGAGCCCACACACGATCGAATTGTCTGACGGATTCGTTCCGTCTGACATTTGCTGTCGACAAGTCCGGTCTTGTGTACGCGGCATAACACTGTACAAATTGCATTGACTCTCCATTGATAGGTACTATTATTGTTACAGCATGCAAAGATATTTTGGACAACTGATCTCTTCTGACCTTGTGGCAACAATTTGGGGATGATCCTTTTCTGTTCCAGTATGACTGTGCCCCTGTATACACATCCAGCTCTCAAAAGACATGGTTTGATGAGTTTGGTGTGGAGGAACTCAAGTGACCTGTACAGAGCCCTCACCTCAACCCTACGGAACAATCATTTGCAGACATGGAACAACGATTGTGAACCAGATCTTCTCATCCAACATTAGTACTTGGCCTTTACAAATGGTCTTTTGGCAGAGTAGGCACTAATTCCCACAGACACACTCCAAAATCTTGTGGGAAGCCTTTACAGGTGCCCTTTTCTGTTCTGGAATGACTGTGCCCCTGTGCACAAAGCCAGCTAAAGACATAGTTTGATGAGTTCGGTGTAAAGGAACTCAAGTGGCCTGAACAGAACTTTGACCTCAATCCTACTGAACACTTTTGGAATGAACTGAAATGCTGGTTGCAAGACAGGTCTTCTCATCCAACATCGATGTTTCATATCACAAATGTTTTTTCTGGTTGAATGAGCACAAATTCCCTCAGACACATTCCAAAACATGTGTAGAAAGCTTTTCCAGAAGAGTGGAGGCTGTTGTAGCCTCAAAGGGGAGGCAACACCATATAACTGCTCAAGGTATTGGAACAGAATGTCCATATAACCCATTGGGTGTGATGGTCAGTTGACTTCAAAACTTTCCTACAGGGAGACATTTGAAGAAAATTGGAGACAGCCTTCCTAGAAGCGTTGAGGCTGCTGTAGCTGCAAAGTTGGACCAAGTCCATAATAATACCCATGGTATTTGAATGAAATGTTTAACAAGCTCATAGAGGTGTGATAGTCAAACTTTTGCCCATATTTGTTTACAACTTAGAAATATGTGTTAGTTGGGCTACTTATGGGCTATTGGGACATTCTTCTCCCAGACAAGGAATGCACCAGAACTCAAACACAATGACATTCATACCACAATGCAAATGTGCACCTACTGTACTTGCAGGTCTACAGTGCCTATTCTACAAATAGGAGTCTTACAGAGTTGTGGTCTAGGTTCTAGGGCCTTTACGGAAGTACAAAAACAGCTTGGCAATGCCAGTAGATCAAATCATTTGTTGAAGCTACAATAACAGCACAAAATCACAGGGTGCTTGCTTGCTGTGCTTTCCTGTCCAGGAGAAAACTAGACATTGGAAACTATTAAGCCCAAGAAAAGAAGCAATACAGCGTGAAAACACTTTTCTGTAGTAAGTGGATAGGTACAAATCTCAGGTGCTGTTAAGGAAGAATAGCTTATTACTTTGCCCATCTTCTTTACAGAAGAATGCCATGGAAGATAAAAACAATCAGTTAACTTAAATATCAGGTGATGCCCACTTGGGATTTCATTGTTTTAAAAATCCCATCAACTTTTTGGCTGCTGTACTTACTACAATAGTTGCATTTAGTTGGCTCTGCTTTTGGCTCTCACTATGGAATCTACAGCTATTAGTTTGGTTCAGATCATATGCTTACGCATTAATGTTAAATAGGTAAATCTGCCAAGTTTTCTGCCAACTAAAGTACCCTGCAAAACAGAATGTATTTGGTTTTTAGTAGACTGAATCATTTTAAAACTAACCTGGTACTGAGCTTCACAATCCTAAAGGTAGTGGACCAGATGTAACTTAGAGGGTGCTTGTAGTGACGTCAACGGATGGCGCTTTGAAGAACCAGAGATACCATGCCAAGGTTGTCTTTCCACAATTATTGGACATAGGTCATACCACATTTTGGTGCCTTCCAAAGTCCCCTTCCTCAGGGTGACCCAGTGACCAGTCACTCAGTCATCCTGAAGAAAGGGTCCCTGCAAGGCACCAAAATGTGGTATATTGACCTATGTCCAATAATTGTGGAAAGACAACCTTGGCGTGGTATCTCTGGTTCTGCAAAGCACCATCCATTGACGTCACTACAAGCACACTCTAAGTTAAATATGGTCCAGTACCTTTAGGATTGTGCAGCTCAGTACCAGGTTTTTTTTTAAAAGGATTCGGTCTACTAAAATCCAAATACATTCTGTTTTGCAGGGTACTTTAGTTTCAGATCAACAGGCATTGGAGAGATACAACTTGGTAATCTACTGCAGCTTCTTTGCAGTCCCTTCATGTCTACATGCACTCCTGTGACAGTTCTAAGATTGGGTTTCCTGGTGGTGAAAACAGTGGACCATGCATGCTTGAAGTGTATTGAAATGGCTACTGGTTTCCATCGGAAGCGGAAGCTTATGTGACAGGGTGACAACAGTGAACCATGCCAGGCTATTACTAATAAAGCTTAAACCTTCTCCCACACTCCATTCTAAAGCCTATTCAAACTACCCTGTGAAAGGAAGATGGCTTATGCCGCGTACACACGACTAGACTTTTCAACAGACTAGGTCAGACGGAATGAATCCGTTGGATATTACGATTGTGTGTGGGCTCCAGCGGAATTTTTTTCCCAAAAGTCCGACGGACCTAGAAATAAAACATGTTTCAAATCTTTCCGACGGACTCTAGTCTGGTCGAAATATTCACTCGTGTGTATGCTAGTCCGACGGAAGAAAACCGACGCTAGGGCAGCTATTGGCTACTGGCTATGAACTTCCTTATTCTAGCCCGGTCGTACGTCATCACGTTCAAATTCGTCTGACTTTGGTGTGCTTGTGTGTGGCCAAGTCAGTTAGTTCGGAAAGTCCGTCAGGAAGACCGTTGGATATAGTCCATCGAAAAGTCCAATCGTGTGTACGCGGCATTATACCTACCTATTCGCAAAGCGCTCCGGTCTGGCCATGTGATTTTCCCAGCTTCAGGAGTATGAGAGATCACCAATATCGGCTGAAATGCCTGTGTGGTGACATCATCCATAGGCTTAATATGGGGCATCCATTGTCGGCTGTACCTCCTCCCCATTAAAGCTGTCACTGGGAGCCGATCATGTGACCAGACTAACGTGCCCTGTGAATAGGTAAGTATAGAAATCTTCCTTTCATAGGGTAGTTGCAATTGAATATAGAAGGGGGTGGGAGCAGGTTAAGGATTAGCTAGTAATAGTCTGAACCTGTACCTTAATGTCTCCATTAGAAGCCTATGTGACAGGGTGATAACAGTAGACCATGCCTGTCTAATACATGCTGAAATGGCCACTAGTCTCCATCAGAAGCCTGCATGACAGGGTGACAGCAGTGGACCATGCCCACTTAATGTGTGTTGAAATGGTCAACGGCCTCCATGGGAAGCTCGTATGACAGGGTGAAAACAATTGACCATGCCTGCCTATTGTGTTTTGAAATGGTTTCTGCTCTGCATTGGAAGCCAATGTGACAGGGTGACAACAGTGGACCATGCCTGCCTATTGTGTTTTCAAATGGCCACTGGTCTCCAACAGAAACCTGTATGACAGGGGGACAACAGTAGACCATGCTTGCTTAATGTGTGTTTAAATGGCTTCTGCTCTCCACTGGAAGCCAATGTAACAATGTTGGACCATGCCTGCATAATGTGTGTTGAAACGGCCAATGGTCTCCATGGGAGTCTCGTATGACATGGTGAAAACAATTGACCATGCCTACATGATATGTGTTGAAATGGCTACAGGTCTCCTTTAGAAGCACTTGTGGCAGGGTAAAAACAGTTGGCCATGCCTGCCTAATGTGTTTTGAAATGGCTTTCTGGTCTACATGGGAAGTCTGTGTGACAGGGTGACAACAGTGCACCATGCCTGCCTATTGTGTTTTGAAATGGCCACTGGCCACCAATGGAAACCTGAATGACAGGGTGACAACAGTAGACCATGCTTGCTCAATGTGTGTTGAAATGGTTTCTGGTCTTTATTGGAAGCCAATGAACCAACGGTGAACCATGCCTGCTTGATGTGTGTTGAAACACCAGATGGTCTCCATGGTAAGCTCGTATGACATGGTGACAACAATTGACCATGCCTACTTGATGTGTGTTGAAATGACTACTGGTCTCCTTTAGAAACACGTGTGGCAGGGTAAGAACAGTCGACCATGCCTGCCTAATGTGTGCTGTTATTCATCGGACACAAATATGACAGGGTGGCAACGAAGGAGCACAATTGGGAGACAGACACAGATCATTGTCACCCTATAAAAAGAAGTGCCGGAACAAGGACTTGTATGACAGAATCACCAGTTATTACATTAATTAAAGTCTCAGTTCTAAAAATATTGAAAATTACTTTTGAAATGACATTAAAGCTAATATTAAATTATAAAGATGTTTTTTGCATCTACTTTATGAGTACCGTATTTGCCGGCGTATAAGACGACTGGGCGTATAAGACGACCCCCTATTTTTCAAGTGAAAACATAGGTTTTGGGCAATACTCGCGGTATAAGACTACCCCCCTTCTGAGGCAACACCATTTTAAAAAAACATTAGAACGATTAAAAAATACAAAGCAAGAATGCCAACTACTCATACGCGATGCTGTGTTATGTCATAAAGTAAATCAAACAATAATAACACAAACAGAGATCTATTGAATGCCACAACTCTGGAAAGTAGAATTTTTCACTAACCAAACCTATACCACTTTTGGGTTACATTCTATGGGAATTGTCCACCAAAATGCATTTAATAACTAATTGGCAGAGGCTGTAGCATCACCAGCCCTTGCCTCTCTCTCTCTCTCTCTCTCTCAAAGCCAATCCGAGCAGGCTACTCTATGTAGCCTGCTTGGATTGGCAGAGGTTGTTACTCCAATCCAAGCAGGCTCTGTATTCATTAATAGAATACATCGCTCGCCGGGATTGGCTCAACGGCGTATACTGTTTGTAGTTAAAACCACATACAGTATTAGCAGACATTTGGGGGCTGACATCCATCGGGCAGCATTGTATACCTGTATACCCGGCGTATAAGACGACCCCCGATTTTTGGGCATTTTTTTTAAGTGTAAAAGGTAGTCTTATATGCCAGCAAATACAGTAGTATAGTCACAAGCTGTAAACACATTATAGGTTGCCTCTATGTTTAACACAAACTTGGAAATCTGACCTCAGAATACTAATAACCAAAAATCCATTCTGTCGCAGCGCTCGCTTTAAAGCAGTATCAAAATCCAGCCAGAAATTCATGATTGGAAATAACTACATCAGGGACCCCCGGAATTCATTAGCTCCAAGACCTACATACTAGTCAAAGCACAATTCTATACAGGGAAGGAATTTGCATCTCTCTCTTTACTGGGTTATCGGATAGACAAAAGGCCAAGTGAGGTTACAATGTTACAGGTGACACAGATAAAGAAAAATCTGATCGTGCATTCCTCTGTCTGAGTCCTCAAATGTGCACAGAACTGACGCGTTTCACCTATAAGATTTGTTAGCCCTGATGGAATACAAGCGGCAAGGCACAATAACTCCTTTTAGCAGAGTATAGGGCAAAGCCATGACTTTATTTGACAGTCTGTCTCCATTGAGGGTAATTTTAATCCTGGTTGAACAGTGATCACTTTGTGTATGATGCAGTGTTTATCAGCAGTAATAGCCTAAACGGCCTTTAAGATGTGACTGTATTGATCTTCCTGCCCTCATTCCCTGTATATTAGTCTCTCTCAAGCCCAGCCTCCCGTGTCACCCGGGTATTGACTTTCCTGCTTCTCGGCGGCTCCAGGAATTCACGGATGTCTTTTGTTATAGGAGAACTCTAGTCAAATATTAACATTGTGTTAAAAATGTGTGTTAAAAAATGCAACTCCTTGCCCACTGCATGAATTTAGTTTTCATCTTCATGAGATCTATATCTAATTCCAGGTCTACGTTTAGGTGGAACTCCAGGTAAACAAGTATTTATATGAAATGCATGTAAGGGTGTGCATAAAAATCGTTCAGTCCATCCAGTTGTCAGAATTATACAGTTCTGCCACACAGCATAACTGTAGTTCATTAATATTTACAGGTTTCTTCCCCACCCCAGCCTGTGACTGGACAGCGAATGGAGAAGCAGCAGATTAATTAGTTATTCTCCTTTTCACTTTGCTCTTTTCCCCTATTTGTAGACTCCTTGCACTGCAGAGTAACTGATTGGCTCCTTGTGTTGCTCTTCTCCCACAGTCTGAGCTCTGTTGCAGGGGGATTGCAAACGGCTGATACCAGGTTGAATTTGGGTACTTATGCTAACATTCTTATTCAGGTATTAAAACATGTAATGGTGTATAACTAAATAGATGAAATGCATACAAATAAACTTGACAAATGTTTAAGTCCATCCAGTTGTGAGATTTACACAGATCTGCCACCCAGCACACAAATCTGTCTGGCGACTGTACTTCAGTAGCGTTTGCAGGCCTCCACCCCACCCCAGCCTGTGACTGGACAGGGAAAGGAGAAGTAGCAGATTGATTTGTTCTTGTTTTCACTTTGCTCTAGTCTCCTCCTAGCATACTCCTCGCGCTGCAGAACAAATGATTGGCTCCTTGTACTGTTTCTTTCTTCCCTAGTCTGAGCTGTGCTGTAAAAGACTACAAAAAGTTGAGACAAAGTCAAAAAAGCTAACAGCCTTTTTAGGTAAAAAGAACCAAATTTATCCAGCAGAAAGACAGACATTTTATCATATAGAATGTAGGAATGTAGTATTTTTGCTAAATTCCGTTTTGTATTTTTGTTAATCTGTAGCCAGCAGCGGGCTGTAGTCAGCTTAACTGTCCCTCAATTGGAGTGATTCTCTAAGCATAAAATGTATTTCAATTGCCACATTTTACACAAGCTTTCTCCTGCAGGGTGCGCTAGGGAGGTAACATTTTCTGCTATGGTTATTTGATACCCTAAGCCAGAGGTCTCCAAACTGTGGCCCTTTGTTTGCCTTTATCTGGTCTTGTGGCACTATTGCACCAACTGACACCAAAGATAGGGCACCAGCGCCCCAACTGACACCATCAATGGCGCAGAATTCTTCCTATTAAAACCAATGATGGGGCAGTTTCTACTCCTATTGGTCATGGTCTGGCCCCCCTAAAACCTGAAGGACGGTAAACTGGCCCTTTGCTTAGAAAGTTTAGAGACCCCTGCCCTTAGCAATCAGTAGGCCTGGGGGAGTGAACTAATAAATATCTGAGGCACTGTTCTGTCTCTTCCCTACTGGGCTTTTGCCTTGCTAGATGCTACAGATCATAGAAGTTCCTTATCTTCTAGGCATTGGGTCTAGCCATGGAAAGAAGCAGGGATCTCCTCTGAAAGTGTTGGAGAAAAGAGTTTAGGCCTAGAAGTAACACGCTGTGACTGTCCTCCACATCAAAGAGGAGATGTGAGAGAGTGGTTGAGTAAGAAAATAAAAATTGAGATACCACTAGAACCTCAATTACCAAGAGATCTTTAAGAGTCCAACCAACATAGGCTGCAAGCTGAAGGTAACTGTGAAAGCCGGGATGGAGGTACTTCTGAAGCCTCATCTAAAGTCCCAAACTCTTTTCTTTTCTAACAACGTTGGACCATGCCTGCATAATGTGTGTTGAAACGGCCAATGGTTTCCATGGGAGGCTCATATGACATGGTGAAAACAATTGACCATGCCTACTTGATATGTGTTGAAATAGCTACAGGTCTCCTTTAGAAGCACTTGTGGCAGGGTAAAAACAGTTGGCCATGCCTGCCTAATGTGTTTTGAAATGGCTTCCTGGTCTACATGGGAAGTCTGTGTGACAGGGTGACAACAGTGCACCATGCCTGCCTATTGTGTTTTGAAATGGCCACTGGCCTCCAATGGAAACCTGAATGACAGGGTGAAAATAGTAGACCATGCTTGCTCAATGTGTGTTGAAATGGTTTCTGGTCTTCATTGGAAGCCAATGTAACAACGGTGAACCATGCCTGCTTGATGTGTGTTGAAACAACTGATGGCCTCCATGGTAAGCTCGTATGACATGGTGACAACAATTGACCATGCCTACTTGATGTGCTTTGAAATGACTACTGGTCTCCTTTAGAAACACGTGTGGCAGGGTAAGAACAGTCGACCATGCCTGCCTAATGTGTGCCAGTGGTCTCCAAACTGTGGCCCTTTGTTTGCCTTTACCTGGTCTTGTGGAACTATTGCACCAACTGACACCAAAGATGGGGCACCAGCACCCCAACTGACACCATCAATGGGGCAGAATTACTTCTATTAAAACCAATGATGGGGCAGTTTCTACTCCTATTGGTCATGGTCTGGCCCCCCTAAAACCTGAAGGACTGTAAACTGGCCCTTTGCTTAGAAAGTTTAGAGACCCCTGCCCTTAGCAATCAGTAGGCCTGGGGGAGTGAACTAATAAATATCTGAGTCTTTTCTTTTTCACTGTGAAAGCCATTGAGAAATGTTAAGAAGTCATCAAGGCTGAGCTTGATGTTTGAGATCCAGTGTATTTTTGGGGATATCCTGATCCAGACTTCACCTTCCTTCCCATATCGCAATGTGCAATAAACTTCTAATAAAATAAAAATCTACTAAAATGACCAGCACTCATTTCTGTACATTCTGTTTAAAGAGTCACACCTGAGATTGGATGTTCCTGGGGCCTATTTGAGTAAATTGGCTTGTGCCAAGTGCCATCAACTTTGGTCCAAGTCCTAACGTGCTAGTCTAGTAAGATCTTCCATTGTCATCCCCCCAGCTGTGGTGAATGTGTTCAACCATTTGGTAACCAATCTCCCACTTTGCCAGGTTTCTTTCCGATCTCCCCAAGCGTTATTTCTTACTCCAGTGATTTCTCTCTTCTGACAGTGTGACCAAAATAGGACAGTTGTAACTTCATCATTTGGGTTTCTAGTGACATTCTCTATCAAGATCAATCTGTGAGTTCTACGGGCTGTCCACAGCTTTAAGACTTTCTTAAAGTGGAGTCTAACCCAAAAATGGTACTTCCACTTTAAGTACTCGTGATTCCCTGACATGCCACATTTGGCATGCCATTTTTTTGGGGGGTGGGGAGGGAACGGGTACCTAGTTTTCACAGGTACCCATCTCCCACTTCCTCTCCTGTCACTGTGGCACTGGAAGGAAATTTACCTCTCCCCCCTCCCTACCAGCAATCCTCTGGGACATGTCACAGGTCCCAGAAGGTTGCCCGGCAAGGCCTTGGGGCGACTGCATCACTGGACCGCGGGACAGGTGAGTGTCAGTTTATTAAAAGTCAGCAGCTACACTTTTTGTAGCTGCTGACTTTTAAATGGGTTGAATTCCACTTTAATGTAGCTACTAGTCAGCTGAAGATCAAGATTCCTTTAAATGATTGGGTCTTATTATCAATAGCCCCCAAAGTGGATCATGTTGAAAGCTAGGAGCAATTCCATGGACCCAAAAATTGCCTGGAGACCAATCTTAAAAACCATAACTGTCTTGAAATCCATTAGGATCTGTTAATGGTGTTGTCTGATGTACAGAACTGTGGCCAAAGATATGTTTACAGTATATTGTAAAGCGCTGCATAAACTGTTGGCGCTATATAAATCCTGTATAATAATTAATAGTATATTTAATCCTTGGATCTACATCTGGTATTGGACCCTAATAATGTGGGTATGAGACACAGAAGGATCTATAGCAGGTCCGGTGGCATGGTTGCTGCACTGCAGTGTGTTATTAATGGAGTGATGGTGGGATGCTTGCAATGGCTCACAGGTTCTATATGATATACACTTGTGTGCTGCTGTGTGGCTGAAATGATTGCACTTTTCGCGGGGTGATGCCCGCTCTGTCCTAGGTATCTCCTTGCGTGAGCAATCCACTCTTTGAAATCCCTGAGTACGTAGGAGGCAGATAAAGTCTCTGTATTGATTTGCGGCTCAGTGAAGCATAGAAGATTTTCCTCTTTTCTTAAGTCAATCACGGTGAAAATGAAATCATTTTATGTCGGCTGCAAACTCACGACTCTTTTCTTGCCATCCTCCTTTTCTTTCTATTTTTAGTTATTGTGCCTTTTCTTGTTAGTCCCGGCATTCCTGGCTTATCCCAGGGCATGGCCACTTTTGGCCTGGGGTAGGTTTAAGTAAGTGGTTAAGTGCCTTTGACTTGTGACACCCCACCCCCTATTAAAAAAAATGATAATAACAATTTAATGTCCATACACACACACAAAAAAAAAATATATTACTGGAGAGTGCAAAATCTGGTGCATCTGTGCATGGTAGCCATTCAGCTTCTAACTTAAAGTGGGGTGCCCCTAAAAAAAAAATGTAAAAGTCAGCAGCTACAAATACTGTAGCTGCTGACTTTTAATAATCGGACACTTACCTGTCCCAGGGTCCAGAGATGCGGCGCTGGCATTCTTACTGTGGGCACCCGGCTGTGGCTTCACAGCCGGGCACCCACTGCGCATGCACTAGCGGTACAGGGCACCGTGATAGGCCGCACAGTCATCTGGGACAGGTGACAGGTCCCAGATGACTGTGCGGCGCCGAGGGGAAGTGATGTCACCAGCCCGGGCATTGAAGGAGGCAGACTACCAGGGACCCCCTAGCAACAGGCATTTAGAGGTGAGTAAAAAAAAAAAATTTTTCTTCCAATTATTATTTTATTTTTTATTTTATTTTTAATTTTAAGCTATTTATTTCTTATTTTTTGGTGGCAACACCACTTTAAGCTTGTTCAATTAAGCTTTGACAAAAAAAAACTGGAAGCTGATTGGTTTCTATGCAGAATTGTACCAGATGTTGCATTCTCCAGTTTTAGTAAATCAACCTCAATGTGTTATCATGCATTAAGGAGCAGTGGGGTTCATTTACTAAAACTAGAATCTGCTGCAGCTCTCCACCGAAACCAATCAGCTTCCATTTTTTTTGTTAAAGCTTAAAGTGGTTGTATACTCAATTTTTTAACTTTTACCTACAGGAAAGCCTATAATAAGGCTTACCTGTAGGTAAAAAAAAGTCTCCTAAACCGTATTCCCCTCGGTATGCGCCGCTGACTGCAGCGGCGCATGCGCACAAGGGGATTCTCGGCCTGAAAATACGGCAGTGGCCGGCCGGAATGAAATCTCCCGCGCGCACGTGCGGGAGTGACGATATCACGGCTCCGGCCACTCACAGCGCCGGAGCCGCGATACCCGGAAGAAACGCAGAGGGAGCGTGTCAGCTCCCTCAGCGTGGATCGGGCCAGATGTCGGGGCCTCGTTCTAAGGTAAGTATTTCATAATGAGCTAGTATGCGGTGCATACTAGCTCATTATGCCTTTTGCTTTGCAGGTGTTAAAAAAATAAAAAATAAAATTGCGGGTTTACTACCGCTTTAATTGAACAAGCTAAAGTTAGAAGCCGATTGGCTACCATGCACAGCTGCACCAGGTTTTGCACTCTCCAGTTTTAGTAAATCAACCCTACTGTGTTAGGGCAGCCCATTCGTTTTGAGTCAGTCAGAATTGAGTCTGCTCGAAAATGTTATTTATTGGTAGACCCTGGTGAGCTGCGTCAGCCAATGGCTTGCAAAGCCCAACAATGAGATCTCCTTGTCATAACTACTGACTGTTCCTGACTACCTGGGACATTCAATCCATTGCGGATCATTGTTTATTGTTGAGCTAGTATAAGCATTGCAATCTACTCTATTTAAGTTTTTATTGAAGATGTTAAGCATACAACGACACAGGACTGTACAAGACACTGGTACATTTTTTCCAGGCTTCACATTGAGAATTATTTAAATATTGTTAGAAATAACCTAAAAAAATAAAGCAATTTTTGACGATCGTCGATCATGTACAGATATGTCATTGGAGTTTCAAATGTCAGCTAATTAAACTTCAGTGATTGCTGGGGGAGTAAGAAGCAAAAGGAAGACATTGCTTAGAAATCTACTGCCCATTGTCTAAAATTGTTGGTAGACAAAAGTGAGAAGTAAAAGCAAAAGGATAGGAAAGAGTTGGGAGTTATAGAAGGTCCTAGAAAAGGAGAGTTAGGGACGTGAGGAGGCGTAGGGTTAGAGTCGGGGTTGAGTACTCATCCCCTTATTGTTGGCGTTAACGACTACTTTGTCAAAGTTGCAACAGTGTCTGACCAAAATCAGATGGGAAATAGTGATTGATCCAGGGCATCTAAATGTTTTTGGAACTTTAAGAAACAGAGTCTTTGAGGAACGCTGCCATTAAGGAGAACCCAGTTCATGTTCTGTTTCACAGATGGTAGAGGTTGATTACCACCAAACTTTTGCTAGGGCTTGTTTGAAAAGAGATAGTAAATCGGCTATTCGTTCAGGTTTAGTAAAACTTCTCTTGGTCTCTTGGGTATTTTTGAATACCTTTCCCCAGTTGTGTATAGACCAGACTTCTCCAAACTCACTAACCATAGGATAGGTTCACTGTCTTTCAGAATTTAGGCAGACCAGATTGTGGCCAGTAGGAATGGAAAATTTCCCAGCATTAGTGGTAAGTAAATAATGCTTCCATCTTAGTGGTCACTGAAAGTAAAAAAAAAATGACAGCACCTGTGTTCAGTAGGAGGAATAGTGTCCCATCATTGGTATCAGTGGAATGAATAGCGCCCCATCATTGGTATCAGTGGAATGAATAGTGCCCCATCATTGGTATCAGTGGGAGCAATAGCACCCCATCATTGGCTTCAGTGGGAAGAATAGTTCCCCATCATTGGTATCAGTGGGAGGAATAGTGCCCCATCATTGCTGTCAGTGGAAGGGATAGTGTCTGCCCCATCATTGGTATCAGTGGGAGGGATAGCACCCCATCATTGGCTTCAGTGGGGAGAATAGTGCCCCATCATTGGTATCAGTGGGAGGAATAGCGCCCCATCATTGGCATCAGTGGGAAGAATAGTGCCCCATCATTGGTATCAGTGGGAGAAATAGTACCCCATCATTGGTATCAGTGGGAAGAATAGTGCCCCATTATTGGTATCAGTGGGAGGAATAGTGCCCCATCATTGGTGTCAGTGGGAGGGATAGTGTCTGCCCCATGATTAGTGTCAGTGGGAGGGATAGCACCCCATCATTGGTATCAATGGGAGGAATAACACCCCATCATTGTTATCAGTGGGAGGAATAGCGCATCATCACTGGCTTCAGTGGGGAGAATAGTGCCTCATCATTGATATCAGTGGGAGAAATAGTGCCCCATCATTGGTATCAGTGTGAGGGATAGCACCCCATCATTGGTATCAGTGGGAGGAATAGCGCCCCATAATTGGTATCAGTGGGAAGAATAGTGTCCCTTCATTATCATCAGTGGGAGGAAGAGTGCCCCATCATTGGTATCAGTGGGAAGAATAATGTCCCATCATTAGCATCAGTTGGAGGAATAGTGCCCCATCAGTGGTATCAGTGCGGGAAATAGTGCCCCCTCATTGGCATCAGTGGGTGGGATAGTGCCCCATCATTGGTATCAGTGCGTGGAATAGTACCTCATCATTGGTATCAGTGGGAGGAAGAGTGCCCCATCATTGGTATTAGTGGGAGGAATAGTGCCCCATCATTGGTATCAGTGGGAGGAAGAGTGCCCCATCATTGGTATCAGTGGGAGGAAGAGTGCCCCATCATTGGTATCAGTGGGAGGAATAGTGTCCCATCATTGTTGTCAGTGGAAGGAATAGTGCTACATCATTTGGACACTATTCCTTCCACTGACATTATCATTGGTATCAGTGGGAGGGTGGGTATCCCATTCATTGGTGGCCATGGCAGAAATTACGGTTGTCGTCCAGTAATAACAATAGAGCCTCCTATTGCCCCCGCAAGAGTAAAAGTGCCCCAAGGACTAGATAAAGACACTGCCATTTATCAGGTCCTTCGGTTGATGCACTACGGTACTTTGGTTGATGTCTGTCTGCCTGTTCATAGCTTGTTTTCACTATAAACCTACGGTCGATCAAGAGAAGGAAGCCGTTTTATTACACTGAAATTTTGCTGAACCATTCTATTTATGTTCAGTACAGAATAGATATTCATAAGGCTATAAAATAAAGGAAGCAACTGACACCTTTTGTATTGTGATTCCACAATTGAAGGCTTTTCCTGGCTCTGCGATCATCTGTGTGACCTTATCTATGTCCCTCTCCTGCATATCTGGTGTAACACAAGATAATCTGAGGTTCACAATGCAGCCGATTCCCATTCACATCAATACACTATGCTGCACCATTAGCCATGCGTTACGCTCCACTCATCTGACTAGAAATTGCCCCTCTGAATTCTGATTATACCAACACACTGACTGCATACAACGTGCTGTTATTATGGTGGAACAAAGCACCTCTGACGCTGAGCCCTCCATAGAAGCTCGTATGAATTTCAACCTTGTTTTTGTGGGCCAGATTATTTCCTTGGTGCTGCCATTGAGCAGAATACACATCGGAATGTAGCTACACTCACTGTTCAATTCCTTAAAGGGACAATCCACTCAAAAGTGAAAGTTGATTTACAGTTGGAGCCTGGTTGGCTGAGTCAGACCCTGGCTTGGATATTCCAGCAATGGGAGCTCCTGGTCCATATTTACCGACACTGTTCCTGTCCACCGAAGAGATTTTGGTGGTCTTAACCATCTTGGTGTGTTCACAACTCCTCCCCCTGTTACATTCTCCATAATATTATGTACCACCCTGCTCCTAATGAACAGACACTATTATTTTTGTAAATTTAAGTTTGTCTGAAGCTGCAGTTTGGCTCAGACTAATTATGTCAAAGTTCTGGTTTCTGTACCAGTTCAGCTGGGTTGTGCTAGTTTCCACTTGGCCATGGGTGTCGCTGTCACCACCGGTAAGTGTTGGAAATGCAACAGGCTGAATGCATTGGGTACCCCTTTTACTCAGAAATAGCCCGGTGGGAGTGGTTCACCCACTGTGCATTATGGGTAAGGGTACTTAAGGTACAGGCGCCATATTTTTGGGGTTTGTTATCACGACCTCATGGCCCCTCTTGGCCTGAGGTGTGTGTGCTGCCTTTCTCTATGTCTCGGGGCCGGCTGGTCTGAGGCTTTGCAACTGAAAGGGTGGGCCCAAAAGTCTTGGAACCTACCGATCCAGGGGTGGTCCTGTGCTGTCTTACCTGCGGGGAGAAGCCAAGCTCTGGAGGATCCAGCGGAGGACTTTTTCAGGAGAGGACCGAGCAACAAGGCTGGTATCTCTGGAAGAGCCTGGAGACTCAGTTGGAGGACGCATCCCGGGTCACCTATTACAGAGTATCGCTGGATCGGCTGAAAGAAACTGGTACTGTGTGACAACTCTTTAACTTTATAACAAGTTGCTGGTTGTGCTTTCCTGTGGCAGAGGATTGCACAAGGATTCCGCTGAATTGACAAGACTGTGGCAGAGACTTTGTTCGAGCATCTCACCGGTTGCTTGCTAGGTCAGTGAGAGAGGCCTATCCGGTGGTTGCTAGATCCAGCCTGTGGAAGCTGTTTGTCCTCTGGATCAAGGAAATACCTCTAACCTGCAATTACTGTACAAGGTATCTGAATCCGCCTTAACCCTCTAGACCCTCTATTGCAAAACTTTATGTTCTTTCAAATAAATCTTTGGAAAAAGGACAGTGTCGGAGCTAACATTCTTTAATCCACTCTACAAGGGGACCCCTAAGACGGACACAGCGAACAGGTGAGGTAACGGTAAGCCCAAAATAAAACCAGCAGCTCCTTTGGGGGTCAGTGCTACATACAATAGATACAAGGCCAGCAAGGCTGGTGGGAGTCCTTCACAATGGTCACCTGGCACCTAGAAATACCATATGGTTACCTTCTAAATCCAGACATCTTATTTTGGGAAAGGTTACAGCCACTATCAACTTTGCCATCTACAGTATATCCCCATGAGGGAATTTCTCTCCAATTCCTTATTAGAAAGGTGTCTGACAGAACAGGAAGTAAGGAAGAATATTCCCACCTTGTGTCTATTATGCAGGTGTCAAATAGAACAGGAAGTGAGGGGATATCTCTTCACTTCCTGTATGATTGACAGCTATTAGATGGAACTGGAAGTAAGGGAAAATTCCACCACATTCTGTCTACGAGACAGGTGTCTTATTGGACAGAAAGTGAGTGAAATCTCCAGTCTTCCAATCTATTAAACTGGCGTCAGATGAAACAGGAAGTGAGGGAAAATCTCTGCAATTCCTGTCTAAATGAGAGCTGCTAGATGGAACAGGAAAAAAAATCCCTCCACTTTCTGTTTATGAGACAGACATCATAAGGCAATAAAGCATGGCAAGTGAGATAAAACTCTCAACTTCCTGTCTGCTAAACAGGTATGAGATGGATCAGGAAGTAACAGAAAATATCTCCACTTCCTGTCTATAAGACAGGTGTCAGGTGGAACAGGAAGTGTGGCAAAATCTCTTCACTTTGTGCCTGACAACTATTAGATGGAACAGGAAGTAAAAGAAAAAGCCCTCTTTGTCCATGAGACAGACATCGTACAGCATGGAAAGTGAGTTAAAACTCCCAACCTCCTGTCTAAATTGTTGTCGGATGGAACCAGAAATGATGGATGAATCTCATCACTTCCTGCCTATTAGACAGGTGTCAGGAACAGGAAGTAAGAGGGCATCTCTCCACTTCCCATCTCTTAGAAAGGAGTCAGATATAACAGTGATGAAAAGTCTCTCATATTTCCTGTCTATTAAACAGATGGCAGATGAACAAGGAAGTAAGGGAAAATCTCCCCATTTCCTGATTTCCTGCCTATTAGGCCCGGTTCACACCGCTGCGGGGGGAGATCCGGATGTGATTCGCACAGCAAATCACATCCGATCTCCGTAGCGATGCGAGTTCAGCCATACAGATAGTATGGCTGAATTCGCAGCGCTCCCGCAGCAAACTCGCACGGGACCCTTTTTTGGGTCCGCAACAGAATCGGATCGCATGGGTGTTCACACCATGCGATCCGATTCCTGTGCGAGTCGGCAGATCGCACTGCGATATGCCGACGGATCTGGGGGTGTCATTAACATAACATTGACACTCCCAGCCGTCCGCATAGGGCAGTGTGAACTGCCGGCGGGAGGTGTGCGATGCGGGTAAACGCTGCGGATTCGCGGCGTTCCCGCATCGCTATAGTGTGAACCCGGCCTTAGACAGGTTTCAGATGGAACAAGAAGTGAGAGGAAATGTCTCCACCCCCCACCTATTAGAAAGTTATGAGAAGTGATGAAAAATCTCTCAATTTCCTGTCAGTTAAACAAATACCAGATGGCATAGAAAGTCAGGGAATATCTCTTCACTTTCTGCCTGACAGACAATTATTAAATGGAACAGGAAGTGATGGAAAATCTCTCAACTTCCTGTCTATTAGTTGTCAGAGGAAACAGGGAGTGAGAGGACATCTTTCCACTTCCCACCTATTAGAATGTTGTGAGATAGAACAGGAAGTGATCATAGCTCCGAACTGTCCCTGATTTCGAGGGAATCAAGGGGTGTGTCCTATGCCTGCATACTTTTGCTGTCCCTCATTCCCATGTCAAAAAGTTGGAAGGTATGAGTGATGAAAAATCTCTCCAGATAGCAGATTAAAAGGAAGCGAGGGAAAAATCTCTCTACTTCCTGTCTATTAGCCGGTTGTTAAATGGAAGAGGAAGTGAAATGAAATAACTCCACTTCCTTTCTATTAGACAGGTGTCAGATGGAACAGGAAGTGAAAAAAAAATCTCTCCATATCCTTTCAGTTAAACAGGTACCAGATAGAACAGGAAATTCTCTTCACTTCCTGCCGGACTGATAATTAATAAATGGAACAGAAAATGATGGAAAATCTCTGAACTTCCCATCTATTAGAACGTTGTCAGAGGGAACAAGGAGTGGGAGGAAATCTCTCCACTTCCTGTCTATTAGAAAGAGGTAAGCTGAAACAGGAAGTGAAATGAAATAACTCCACTTCCTTTCTATTAGACAGGTGTCAGATGAAACAGTCTGAAAAAATATCTCCATTTCCTGACAGTTAAGCTACCAGATAGAACAAGGAATTCTCTTTACTTCCTGCCTGACTGATAATTATTAAATGGAACAGAAAGTGATGGAAAATCTCTCAACTTCCTGTCTATTAGAAAGTTGTCAGAGGGAACAAGAAGTGGGAGGAAATCTCTCCACTTCCTGTCTATTAGAAAGATGTCAGATAAAACAGGAAGTGAGGGAAAATCTCTCCATTTCCTGACTATTTGAAAGTTGTCAGAGAGAATAAGGAGTGAAAGGAAAGCGCTCCACTTCCTATCTATTAGAAAGAGGTCAGCTGAACCAGGAAGTGAAATTAAATAACTCCACTTCCTTTCTATTAGACAGGGGAAAAGCTCTCCACTTCCTGACTATTAGAAAGAGGTCAGATGAAACAGGAAGTGAGGAAAACATCTCTCCACTTCCTATTAGACAGCTATTGTAAGGCACAAAAGACAGAAATAAAAATACCTTTTTAGTAGAATAAGTAAGAGTTAGATCCTCTATCAAGAATTTATTTCTCTGCCCCTATGAGGGAGATTTTCTTTTGCTTCCTGTCTGGGTGATGGCCATCAAAACGAACAGCAAATCAGAATTCAAATCAAATTTTCTAACAAAGCCAACACCAAAATGAAGTGAGTACGCAGGGAAATGCAAGTGACTTTTTTATTTTTATCTTCTGTGTTGAAAAGGTGGAGCTTCCCTGTAAAACCCTACCGCTTCCAGCGTGCTTTATTAGCCGCCGGCTGACAGAATCTCAGCTCTGTCCAGACAATGCGGGAACTGTGCTGAGTCAGAACATCGCTCAGCGCTCCCCTGCAAACCCCGCCGATGACTTGTGTGTAAGTTATACTAAGTATTCTTCTTTATTAGTCCTCCTAGAGTCGCCCGCCCTGCTTCCGTAAGCATCGAGAGCGAAAACTAGGCCAGTTTACTGTATATTTTTTCTTTGTTTGTCAAGCGCAAAAAAATTCCTGTCAGTTTTACGGTACACGGGAGGATCGGCTGCTCCCAGGGAGGCGGGAGGGGAGGACTTAATGCAGATGTAAGGAGCGCTCGCCGGCGCTGTGAATCAAAGAGAGGAAAGGAGGACAGGCAGCGGAATTAACCCTTCCGAGATGAAGAGAGAACCACAAAACGACTATATTTTTACAGAACGATTCCAGCTAATTAGGCGAGCTGGCAGACCCTGCAGCTGCGCCAAAGCCATAATAATATTTATATATACCTTAACAGTTAACGTACCTTATTATCTCACTCCGCGCTAATCTGAGGAACGACATGATGGGAACCTCTTTACCTACCTAATATACAGTGTCTTGCAAAAGTATTCACCCCCCCCCCCCGGCTTTTGTCATTTATTTATTTCAGGTACTTATACAGCGCTGCCAATTTATGCGGCACTTTACATATACATTGTACATTTACATCAGTCCATACCCTCAAGGAGCTTACAACCTAAGGGCCCTAACACACATTCATACATATACTAGGGCCAAGTTACACAGGACCTGATTAACTTACCAGCATGTCTTTAGCATGTGGGAGGAAACCAGAGTACCCAGCGGAAACCCACGCAGGCACAGAGAGAACATGCAAACTCTAGGCGGATGGTGTCATGGTCAGGATTTGAACCAGTGACCCTTTTTGCTGCTAGGTGAAAGTGCTAACCACTACAACACTGTGCTGCCCATGTTTTTTTGCCTCACAACCTGGAATTAACATGGATTGTTTGAGGATTTTCATCATTTAATTTACAGAACATGCCCACAACTTTGAAGATTTTTTTTTTTTATTGTGAAGCAAACAACAAATACGACAAAATAATAGAAAAAGTCAATGTGCATAACTATTCACCCCCCTAAAGTAGAGCCACCTTTTGCGGCTATCACAGCTCTAACTCATTTTGGATAAGTCTCTATGAGCTTAATCTTACCACTGGGATTTTTGCCCATTCCTCCTCGCAAAACTGCTCCAGCTCCTTCAAGTTGGATGGTTTGCGCTTGTGAACCGCAATCTTTAAGTCTGACCACTGATTTTCTATTGGATTGAGGTCTGGGCTTTGACTAAGCCATTCCAACACATTTACATGTTTCCCTTTAATCCACTCAAGTGTTGTTTTAGCAGTGTGTTTGGGGTCATTGTCCTGCTGGAAGGTGAACCTCCATCCTAGCCTCAAATCACACACAGAGTTTTGCTCAAAAATATCCCTGTATTTAGTACCATCCATATTTCCCTCAACTCTGACCAGTTTCCCAGTCCTGACTGCTGAAAACATCCCCACATTATGATGCTGCCACTGCCATGTTTCACAGTGGGGATGGTGTTCTTTAGGTGATGTGATGTGTTGGGTTTGCGCCAGACATAGCGTTTTCTTTGATGGCCAAAAAGTTAAATTTTAGTCTCATCAGACCAGAGCACCTTCCTCCATACACTTTGGGAGTCTCCCACATGCCTTTTCGCAAACTCAAAATGTGCCATTTTGTTTTTTGCTGAAAGTAATGGCTTTCTTCTGGCCACTCTGCCATAAAGCCCAACTCTATGGAGCGTACGGCTTATTGTCGTCCTATGTACAGATACTCCAGTCTCTGCTGTAGAACTCTGCAGCTCCTCCAGGGTTACCTTAGGTCTCTGTGCTGCTTCTCTGATTAATGCCCTCCTTGCCTGCTTTAGTGTGTCCGTCTCTTGGCAGGTTTGCTGTTGTGCCATGTTCTTTCCATTTGGTTATGATAGATTTGATGGTGCTCCTAGGAATCATCAAAGATTTGATTTACTTGCTTGGAGAGTTCCTTGGTCTTCATGGCAGTGTTTGGTTAGTGGTGCCTCTTGCTTAGGTGTTGCAGCCTCTGGGGCCTTTCAAAAAAGTTGTGTATATGTAATGAAAGATCATGTGACACTTAGATTGCACACAGGTGGACATCATTTCACTAATTATGTGACTTCTGAAGGTATTTGGTTGCACCAGAGCTTTTTATGGGCTTCATGACAAAGGGGGTGAATACATACGCACATGCCAATTGTCAGTTTTTTATTTCTGAAAAATAGTTTTATGTATATATCTTTCTAATTTAACTTCACCAACTTAGACTATTGTGTTCTGATCCATCACATATCATTCAGATTTTAAAAAAAAAACATTGAACTAAAGGTTGTAATGTAAAAAAATAGGTAAAAAGCCAAGGGGGGGGGGGGGGGGGGGGTTGAATACTTTTGAAAGGCACTGTAATACCTTGTATATCACTAGATGCACACCATACAAGTTGACTATGGATACCTAGTTCCAACTACATAGGAACTAACGACTATCTTGGAAAATGAGGTGGCCGCCTGGTGGCATTATATGGGTGACAATGACCATTTGTAGGAGGACCATTCAATGTGTTTCTATTTTGATATTTTTGACTATTAACCATGAGTGTTCTTGCTGAAAGTTTTCCTGAAGAAGCGGGTTATCTCTTGCGAAACACAAACTGCGTCGAAAGTACAGCAACTCACTGTGCTCTACTATAGGGGAGCCACCAAGAATCTGTATTCAAGGAGTACTAAATGGTTTTGGTTATGTGTTATGTGCAGTTTTTGTGTGTTTTATATGTTTTTTTATATGTATACATGTGTAATTTTTTATGCTATAATAAATATTTTTTGATACGTTTTACATGAATTGGGTATCGTTATAGTCCTTATACTTAGTTTGTTAGAGTCCATTATTTTGTATATCATTAATTAGGATGAGGTAACAGACCTACATGGTCTACCAAATGAGGGTCTCTTTTTGAGGCCTTCCTCCCAATTTCCCAGTTTTCGTACCTTATTTGCTCCCTATTGGTCTGATAAATATACCATTGTAAGCGTTGTTTTTATATCTGTTTAATAAGTGCAAAAAAATAAAAAAATCAATTGTGGCTGTTTCTGAGCTTTGCCAGCATAGAGCACTGGAGTGGGAGGGTAGAAAGCACCATTTTAAGGTATATTAAGGAAACTCCAAGCAAAAGCCATTCACAAATCATCACATGCAGGCAGGGTTGTGATTAGAAATCATGGGGCCCCCATACAGTCTACCAGATGCATGGGGTGAGATGAGCAAAAGTTTGATGGATGGTGCTTTCTCCCAACCAGACTTAACCAGGTTCCAGCTGAACTTAGCCTCCTCTGATGACCCAGTGGGGTCCAGGTCTTGCACAGAGGGGCTGGCTGTTACTCCGTTCTGCCAGCATAGAGCACTGGAGTGGGAGGGTAGAAAGCAGCATTTTAAGGTATAATAAAGTTATTCCAAGCAAAAGTCATTCACAAATCATCACATGCAGACAGGGTCAGCTTTGGAAATCATGGGGCCCCATACAGCCTACCTGGCTGGCCTTGCCAGGCGAAATGAGGGGCAAGGCCAGCACAAGTTTAACGGATGATGCCTGTTATCACTTGCAGGCAGGTTCACCATTAGAAAGCACAGAGCCCTATATAGACTACCTGAAAGGCCCTTCTGGGGGAAATGCAAGGGGTGAGGTGAGCACAGGTCTGATGGATGGTGTACCCTTCCAACCAGGCTGAACCAGGTTCCCACTTAAGCTTAGCCTCCCCTGCCAACCGCTTGGGGCCCTGTCCTAGTATGGAAGTCTGTTACTCAGCTCTGCCAGCACAGGGCAATGAAGTTGGAGGGTAGAAAGAAGCATTTTAAGGTATATTAAGGCTATTCCAAGCAAAAGTCCTTCACAAATTATCACTTACAGGCAGGGCCACCATTAGAAATCATGGGGTCCTATATAGCTTACCTGACAGACTTTTCTGGGTGAAATGTAGGGGCAGAAATGGATGGTGCCCATCATCACTTGCAGGCAGGATCACCATTAGAAATCATGGGGGAAAATACAAGGGGTGAGGCTAGCACAAATCTAATGGACGACGCCCCCTCCCAACCAGGTTTGCAGCCGAACTTATTCTGCCTTTCTGGCTCTGTGGGATCCCGGGTCTGGTACAGAAGGGCTGGCTGTTACTCAGCCTTGCCAGCACAGAGAATTAGAGTGGGAAGGTAGAGTAGCATTTTCAGGTATATTAAGGCTATTCCAAGCAAAGACAATTCACAAATCATCACTTGCAGGGAGGATCGCCTTTAGAAATCACAGGGTTCTGTATAGTTTACCTGACAGACCTTGCCAGGTGAAACGCAGGGCAAGGCCAACAAAAGTCCAATGGATGGTGCCCAATATTACTTGCAGATAGAGTCACCATTAGAAATCACTGGCAATATATAGATTATCTGATAGGGCTCTGCTGGGCAAAGGGGGTGAGGTGAGCAAAGGTCTGATAGACGATGCCCTCTCCCAACCAAACTCAGCCAGCTTCCCAGCTGAACCTACCCTCCCCTGCCAACCCAGTGGGACTCGGACCTACACGATACAGACCAGAGATGTGTAAGTTGATACGTTAAAATACATAAAAAAACATAAACTATAGACCTATTAAAAAAATACAAGTATTGAAGCATTAAACAATTCAAAAGCAAGCAAAATGCTTTTGAATTGTTTTGAATTGTTTACTGTTTTAATGCTTCAATACTTGTATTTTTTAATAGGTCTATATTTTATGTTTTTTATGTATTTTAACATATCAACTTACACGTCTCTGGTCTGTATTGTGTAGCATACAACCCCAACTTTAATATGTGCTCCTTACTGTGTACACTCATATTATTGTCCGATCTAGGATGGAGTCTGGAGAATTCCATACATGTGTAGCGCCTTTTTTTTTTTCATGGACTGCGAACCGTCATGTATCTGTTTCTCGCTAAGCACCATGTCGAATGTATCCAGTGTGAAAGAGAATTAGAAGATGTGTTAACCACTTAAGACTATTAAATATGAACATTGTACATTGAATCTGCCACACATTAAAAGCACTCAGCCAAGTAACAAATTATCCACACTCCCCTCCCTGCAAGGATGTTCATGTGTCAGGCACTTATTAGATGCACATTTTAGACTTGCGACCGTGAGGCCGGTGTTACAACCGCTAAAACAAGTGACTTCTCTGATGATGGTAAAAGAGGAAAGGAACAAAATGAATTTCATAAAATGTATGTATGTGTATATATATATATATATATATATATATATATATATATATATATATATATATATATATATGTATTTCAATATTTATTACGCTAATATCCTGTATATAGTAATATAAGGACACAATTCACCTATTTTGGCTTTTTGTCTGTCTGTGCAATATTTGATAGATATCAAGACTGTAATATAAGGCTTAAGTCGCTATTAAACCCAAAAGCAAACATTTTATATACCTTACTTACTAACTCTAATGCCGCGTACACACGACTGGACTTTTTGACAGCAAAGGTCCGACAGAACGAGTCCGTCTGACAATTCGATCTTGTGTGGGCTCCATCGGACCTTTGCTTGCCAAAAATCCAGTGGACTTTAGAAATAGAACGTGTTTTAAATTTTTCCACCTGAACTCCGCCGGACCTAGAAATCTGTTCATGTGTATGCTGGTCCAACGGACAAAAAACAACCCTAGGGCAGATATTGGCTACTGGCTATGAACTTCCTTATTCTAGTCCAGTCGTACGTCATCACGTTCGAATCCGTCGGACTTTGGTGTGATTGTGTGTGGCCGTTTATTCGGAAAGTCCGTCGGAACTCCGCTGAAAGTCCGTCGGAAAGATCGTCGGACCTAGTCCCTCGAAAAGTCCGGTCGTGTGTACGTGGCATTAGATGTGATGACTGCATTCATTTTATTTACTAGGCTTTTTTTCTTCTATTTTTAAATTTTTCTTCTTTTTTTTTTAAGAACAAACACTTTTCCAGATGTATCAGTTTACATGGATGAGACAAACCATTTAACAATGACAGGGGTATTTACAACGATCGGCTTTTATTTATTTATGTAAAACCTTTATCCCAAAAGGATAACTATTTGTTGTAACTGCTTATAAAGTATTAGCGGACTTTAATTTGTCAGGTTTAAATTAAAGAACAAAATCTGGCTATAGTGGGTGGGGTGCCATCATCCCTAATACATATACATGCAGAGAAACCCTCTAAAAGGTGGGACTATATCGGCACTGAATGGAAGTCAAAGTAGATAAAAAATAGAATTTATTTGTACAAAAGATTAAAAACTTTGTGAAACATACAAAAGGATCATAACATGGATGGACATATATTAGTGCAATTAGTACAATATCAATTAAAGCAAAAGTAATGACACCTAAGGTTGTCACCCTCTCGCCAAGCAGCTTGGTGAGAGGGTGACAAGAGTCACAAATGGAAGAAGCACAAAATAACTGTCAATCTCCCTCGGTCTGAGGCACCATGCAAGATCTCACCTCGTGGAGTTTCAATGATCATGAAGACGGTGAGGAATCAGCCCAGAACTACATCAGAGAATCTTGTCAATGATCTCAAGGCAGCTGAGACCATAGTCACCAAGAAAACAATTGGCAACACACTACGCCACGAAGGACTGAAATCCTGCAGCGCCCGCACGGTCCCCCTGCTCAAGAAAGCACATGTCCAGGCCCATCTGAAGTTTGCTAATGAACATCTGAATGATTCAGAGGAGAACTGGGTGAAAGTGTTGTGGTCAGATGAGACCAAAATCGAGCTCTACAGGCATCAACTCAACTCGCCATGTTTGGAGGAGGATGAATGCTGCCTATGACGCCAAGAACACCATCCCCACCATCAAACATGAAGGTGGAAACATTATGGTTTGGGGGTGTTTTTCTGCTAAGAGGACAGGACAACTTCACTGCATAAAAGGGACGATGGACGGGGCCATGTACCGTCAAATCTTGGATGAGAACCTCCTTCTCTCATCCAGGGCATTGAAAATGGGTCGTGGATGGGTATTCCAGCATGACAATGACCCAAAGCACATGGCCAAGGCAACAAAGGAGTGGCTCAAGAAGAAGCACATTAAGGCCCTAGAGTGCCTAGCCAGTCTCCAGACCTAAATCCCATAAAAAAAAATATGTGGAGGGAGCTGACGGTTCGAGTTACCAAACGTCAGCCTTGAAACCTTTATGACTTGAAGAGGATCTGCAAAGAGGGGTGGGACAAATCCCTCCTGACAAACTTGGTGGCCAACTACAAGAAACGTTTGACCTCTGTGATTGCCAACAAGGGTTTTGCCACCTCGTACTGAGTCATGTTTTACAAAGGGGTCAAATACTTATTTTACTCATTAAAATGCAAATCCATTTATAACTTTTTTGAAATGCGTTTTTCTGGATATTTTTGTTATTCTGTCTCTCACTGTCAAAATAAACCTACCCTTAAAATTATAGACTGATCATTTCTTTGTCAGTGGGCAAATGTACAAAATCAGCAGGGGATCAAACACTTTTTTTTCCCCTCACTGTATAGGAACAGCACTTGGCTCCTTTTTCTGTTGATGCCCCTGTTAGGGCAATTTACTCTTTCTAATCGTGCTGATCACCAATATCAGTGGAATAAAATCCCACATTTTCAGTCACCACCAGAACAGAAATAGAGGGGAGATCTTCCAATGGGGACAGCTGAATTCCCAGCATCTGAATCTCATTGGTCGTGGTGCCAGAAATTACCTCAATTCCCATTTGCTTGAGACCCGTGACAAAACTTTGCTAGTACCTGTTATCTATAAGCAGGGTCCCCCTTTACACATATCATATTCATATACGATTATCAGATCATATATTTTAAGGAGAATCATTTATTCTTGTCTTTATAATCAAGCCTGTTTTATATTAAAATATTTTTATACTCAGGATTTTTATATTACCCTCATATTTTAAAGTAATCAAGTAACAATGGCGAATGATTGATGTGGAGCTAAAATAAGAGAGGCTGTAAAAACGGAGGAGGAATAAAGGATATTAAGATGATGGGTTAACGCATTTGTTTCCAGAAAGGAATGTGGGTAAGTCAGTGTGAGAAAATCAGATTGACGGATAGCAGCTCAACTTTTGTTCTTTTAAAGAACTTCCATCTAGCAGAAATTGCTAAATATAACAATTTTTCACTTGTTTTCCACCATCAGGATAAGAACTTGTACTTGTGCACAGGTGCAGTCTGCTTTCTCCACTGCAGGTGTCGCTATCTGCAGGGGCACTGCAGTTGGAGAGGAAGTCAGAAAGAACATGGTTCCACTATGATTTCCTGGGTCATTGGATAGGTGATGCAATTGGATGCTGCAGCCCCATGTGACTCTGGCAACCATCCTGTGCCAGGCAGAGCCTTTTAAAGGCCCTTGGCTCCCAGGTTTGGCATGCTTTTGGTGAGTTGGTAGAGTAGGGAAAGGTACCCAGCCCGTGAGAGACAAAGGTTTCTGATGTGGAGGGAAAGTGTAGGGTCACATCTCTTCTGGACACCTTTCCATTTGGACACGAGACAGCCAGGCCACATTATGTCTCCTTTCAACAGACGCTGTCAGTCCAACTGGAGTCTGCTCCTTCACGTTGTTTGAAAACTGTGAGTGCACCTGGCTGGGTAGCCTTCCCATCGTGTTTGTTGAGAACCATTGCCACATTAGTTTAATACAAGTTTTATATTGCACCCAAATGTGTGAACTATTACTTCCGCACACATTGCACCCCACCTACAAGCTACTATGATGACTGGTATTCACATAACAGAAGCAGATGGGAATGTCTCTTCCAATGATGAGCATCTTTTGATCAGGACAGTAGGCTAATGTTATGGTGGTGAAAGCAAACTAGGCTAAGGAAGTAATGACTCAACTTTCGGGTCTTGGAACATGGTATTATCTAAAGCCAAACTTTTAACTGGATTTGGACAGAGTATGGAAAGACTGGACCCCCTGTCTGGAACTTTATGCTACAACCACCAGCTGCTGATGAACGTCCTTGTTTTACAATGTAATAAAATACAAAGTACAGCCAAACGTGTCCACTGCCAAGACAAACACTCACCTTCATGCCGGCCTGATGCTGGCCCAAAACTAGCCTGCCCAGCGCCTTGCAGGGCACTGTGACAGGAGACCGCCTAATGGGTGACACTAGGTGACACCAACCCTAGTCACGCCACTGCAAGAGGCTGATACCAACTCAAATTCAGGTACTTACCTTGCTTGGGTTTGCACATAATATTGTATTAATGAACACAGAGTGCCATTAATTTGTGTCCTTTATATCTGCCTGGAATTCAATCTTAATGTCTGATAGTATCAATATAACACTAGGCAGCAAACCATTAATGTATATAAAGGCCCATTCACGCCATTGTGGTGTATTAGCACACTCCCGTTGACAGGGTAGGCCATGGGCTGCTATCACACCCAAATGCATCAAAAATGGTGTATGGAACCCATGTTAGTACGTCACCACGCATTCCACTGCACTACAATGTCAGTCATTCTGAAGGACACCACACTGCACCACGTACGTATGTAATGTACATTCCCACATGTTGAGCTTTAGGGCAAAATGATGGTGTGAATGGACCCCAAAAGCAGATTCTTGAAGTCCAGTGCTAAAAGGCTTGTTTACACTCTGCAGATTAAATGCCTTTGCTTTCTCACCTCTGCCAATACTCAACCCAATCTCTGAGTGATATCCATGCTAGCTAGCATCAGAAAGATTTTCCTATTTTAAAAGTTCGATCGACCGTTGAATTTCGTAGACGTGGCTGGGGAACAGAGGGGGTTAATTTGGCGGTCGGATGACTGTGATGGGACACTAGCGGCCCCTTATTCTCCGGTGACTGTGGATATTTAATTTTACCGTTCCCCCCCGTAGTGTTGCCCCTTGGGTTAGAGCTGTGCTTTACACCAAATCACGTCACCACTTCAATTACTGCTTAATGGACCGTTCCCCTCACACTTTCAGTTCTGGCTGCGGGGAGGCCTGGGGGAGCTGTAGATAATGGGTGGGGGATGATTGAGCGCGAAGATATAAAGAGTAAAGGGGAGGGGGGGGCAAGATAGAGAGGGGAGAAGGGGGGGCAATGACAAGAGGAGAAAGCAAAAGACAAGATGACTGGAGTGAAACAGGACACATCAAGATGATGAGCGCTTTGCGCTTGTCTGAGGCCGAGCGCCACAGAGCGACCAGGCGCCCGTACAGCAACCACGCACAGACTGCACGCAAGCAGCACAAGACAAAATGTCATGCTGGTTCCTTCCGATATTAAAGTGTCATTCCCTGGTTCCCTGGCAACACATCTCGTTCGGCGCTTAGTGTTTTTTTTTTTTTCATTTTCCGCATTGTTTCTTTCGGTGCCCTTTATTAAGGGAGAACTCCAAGCGAAACACAAAATTGAGTCTTTCATACGTAAGATAATAAAACCTATTTGCCCATGACTGTGAGTTTCGTCATCGCAATTTAAAAGAAAAAGTCACATGAATCAGGATATTGCGCTGACCGTAGGAAATGAAGCTTGTCTTGGGTAGATGCCTGCAGCGTCAGAACTACATTGGAGAAAGTCATAAAAGAGGGATGTGCACTACAAGGGTAATTCATTTAAAAATGTGTGTAAATATATATATATATATATATATATATATATATATATATATATATATATATAAAATATATATATTAATAAAAAGAAATTAGTAATAAAAAAAATTACTATTTGTGGGTCTAAACCAAAAACTCCCTCCACTGGAAAAACTTTGGAGCACGAGAATTGGCAGCGTTTTGCCAGGTAATTGGCAAAGATAGTATTGTGTAGAGAAAATCAACACATTTCCAATCCCCAGCACACTATATGGCCAAAGGTTTGTGAACACTTGACCATCACACCTATAAGAGCTAGTGGGTCTGGTTTTCAGTTTTGGCTTCCAAGTGGAAGCTGTTAAGGCTCATTCATTGCTTTAACAGCATTCATTCTTCTAGGAAGGCTTTCCACAAGATGTTGGAGATGGTCAGTGGTAATTTGTTCCACCTGAGTTCCTTTCACGCCAAACCATGTCTTTATGGAGCTGGTTTGGTGCACGGGTTCTCTGTGAAGATTTATCACAAGATTTTGGAGTGTGCCTGTGGGAATTTGTGCCCATTCAGCCAAAAGAGCACTTGTGAGGTCAGGTCTTGATGTTGGATGAAAAGACCTGGATCACAATCAACATTCCAGTTCATCCTAAAGGTGTTGAGTAGGGTTGAGGACAGGCCAATCCAGTTCCTACACACCAGACTCATCAAGCCATGTCTTTATGGAGCTGGCTTGGTACACAAAAGTGCAATCAGGCTAGAACCGGACATGACCTCTGTAAAGACTCTCTCCAAGATGTTGGAGTGTGTCTGTGGGAATTGGCGCCCATTCAGCACTCGTGAAGTCAGGTCTTGAGGTTGGATGAGAAGACCTGGATCCCAATCAACATTCCAATTCATCCCAAAGGTGTTAAGTAGGGTTTAGGTCAGGCCAATCCAGTTCCTCCATACTTACTTATGAAGTTGGCATTGTGCACAGGGGCACAATCATGCTGGAATTGAAGAAGGCCTTCATCAAACTGTTGCCACGAGGTTGGAAGTACCTGTTTATCTAAAATGACTTTGTATGGTGTAGCATTAATCATGCTCCTTATTGGAAAAACATCAAATTAATCATTTGGAGGGGAGTCCTCATTAATTTGGCCATATAATCTCCATACTTTCTCTCCTTGCCTTCCATCTCAAAAATGAAGTCAATTATAGTTTCCATTATAAATACCCCCTCTAGTGGTGAAAGACAACATTACGCAAATTGTAATCACAACCAGTTCCACCTCTGTATGCCCTTGTACACACGGTCGGAGAATCTGTCGGAATGAGTCTTATCGGACCGCGTCGTCAGATAATCCGACTGTGTGTGGAATGCTTCGGACTGATTCCGTCCGAATCCCCGTCCGATCCAAATTTCCAACATGTTGGAAATATTTCCCGACCAACTGGGCCGGACGGACCTAATCCGATCATGTGTAGAGCATTTTGATCGGACCAAGTGCCACGCATGCTCAGATCAAATTCCTACATCAAAGCTATTGACTACTAGCCTGAATGTAGTCCCATCGTAACGAAATTACGTCATCACGTTCTGAAAGATCGGATTTTTCGCCGACTTGGCCCGACCGTGTGTATGCAACATTTTCGGACACAATCCGTAGGACTAAATCCGACGGATTTGGTTGGCAAAATCTCCGACCGTGTATATGTGGGCTATGAGTAAGAAAGGGATATGATGGCTAAAGTTTTGGCAAGAAATCCATTTCACTGAATCAGGAGATCATGGATGGTGGAGGTCAGGAATCACAGGAAAAATATACCTGGTTTTTGCATTGGTTGAATTGGTTCATCCCTTTAATTTCTGACAAGTTTTGCTTATACAGGTGCTGTATAACATTGGTTTCCATTTTTGGACATAGTGGGGGGGGGGGGGGGGGGGGGGGGTCAGACCTTTGGTGGAGTCTTATTGAAATCTATGTCTCTATGCTCCTTACTTCCTGTGTGACGGGAAGTGAGGGAAAATGGGGACACAGGGGAAGATGTAGACTCCATGTTTGAGTTATTTGTCCTGTTTATCATTGAAAATTAAAGTAAAAGAAAATCCCAATATTTGGGTCGTCCCCAGAAAAGGAATAGAGAGGAAATCTTCCAATAGGGACACTGTTTCTGGTGAAGGATTTATTCTCACTTCCTGTTTTGGCTATGGGACAGGAAGTGAAAGGAAATCCCCCAAATGGGACACAGATAGTAAAAAAATAAAAATAAATAAATAAATAAAAATCTGTCAGGGGTTATAACCCTCCCATACAATATCCATAGTGAAAAAAAAAAGGTTTTCCTATAGTTCTGCTTTAATTCAGTCAATGCCTGGCCCTTATTATATTAGTAAATAAAGGGATGATTTGTCATCTTTGACCTGATGCTGATTGTGTTTGTCTTAAGCTGGACATACACAATCCAATCCAATCGTACAATGGCCTTTAAATCTACTTAACCTCTGTACAGTGGGAAGACCTGTCTGATGAGGTGCAAATTTAATTAAATGTTAAGGGAGGCTCTAACTTTCCATGGATTTGGCAAATCAACAGGTGTTTGTACAGAGATTGTTTAATCATGTTGAAATGCATATGACCAGCCTAAACATCGATGTGCAGGTTGCAATTTGATTGCACAATTCCCCTTTTAAAATTAGGAACAAATGTCTAGTGGGAGGACCTGCCTAACTAGATGTGGCTGATAGCAGGGGTGGGACAAGGGGGTGGGACAAGGGGTAGGCAGGAGGGACAGCTGCCCTGGGCGCAGTGAAGCAAAGGGGCCAAAAATGGATGCAGGGTGGTACACCCATTTCTACTGCATGCATTAACGGTGGGGGCTTAATTCTGGATCATTGCCCTGGGTGCTGGGCGACCCAGTCCTGGTATTGGCTGCTAGATAAGCTCTCATCATTTGGATTGATCTAAAGGAAATTGCACAGAGATTGTATAAACAGATTGTCACATGTGCGGTCAGCTGTGATAAACTTCCCCCATCTGAATTTTAATATATCCTTAAAAATATGATCTTTTACTGGGCTGCAGAGCTGGCGATCAATTTTAAAAATGTTTGCACAAGGGCCTCAAAAAAAAAAAAAAAAAAACTTCAGTCGCATTCCCCTCCCCCGTCCATCGCGGCGTCCTCTTCTCTTTCTATTCTGTTTTGGATTCTTTCCCCTAATCTCAGCTAATTACGATGAGACATTTTCTTAATACTCAATTAGCCAGGACCCCTTTGTCAGTCATATCCCGTCTTCGAGGCTGCCGTTTAGGATAAAGTTATTTTTAATTGAATTAATTCCATCGCAAATCGCCAATCAGCTGCCTACAGAAAGACTTTCAAGTTGGTTGTATTCAGCAGGAGGAAGAAGAGGAGGAGGAGGGAGGGAGAGGGAGGTGGGGGGGGGGGGGTGAAGTCATTGTTTGTGTTCTCGTTTTATTAGAAATGTGAATGAAGTGGAGTTAAAGAAAACGCAGAAACCCCTGGGACTGAGTTATACACACGGATAGAAAATGCGTCTGTTTTACCCTGAACAACCAATCAGGATGCTGTTTTCCTTGCACTAAGAAAACCGCTCTGTTTTGCCTTGGCCAAGGAATTTACTGTACGCTCCCCTCAGTTTTCTTCTCCTATTTCGAATACTCACTATGTGGTTTGGATATGGTCGTCTCCCCTCGAAATTTGCTTAACCACTTGCCGCCCGCCCTATAGGCAATTGACGGTGGCAAAGTGGTTGCATAATTCTGATCGGACGTCATATGACGTGATCAGGATTATGAGCCGCTGCGCGCCCCCGGGGGTGCGCATCGCGGCGATCGTTGTTGCGGGGTGTCAGTCTGACACCCGGCAACTATGATCTTGGTAAAGAGTCTCCGTCGGAGACTCTTTACCACGTGATCAGCCGTGTCCAATCACGGCTGATCACAGTGTAAATAGGAAAAGCCGGTGATCGGCTTTTCCTCACTCGCGTCTGTCAGACGCGAGTAGAGGAGAGACGATCGGCTGCTCCTCTGACAGGGGGGGTCTGTGCTGATCGATTATCAGCACAGCCCCCCCGAGGATGCCTACACTGGACCACCAGGGACGCCACCAGACCACCAGGGATGCCCAGGACAAGGTATGCCACCCTAGACCACCAGGGATTCCAGTCAGTGCCACAATGGATGCCAATCAGTGCCCATAATGGATGCCAATCAGTGCCCACAATGGGCATCACTGATTGGCATGCATTATTGTTTGGCACTGATTGGCATCCATTAGTACAATATATTATAATACAATGCCGCCTATTAGTTCCCATGTGTGCCGCCTATCAGTGCCCATCCATGCCACCTATCAGTGCCCATCCATGCCCACCTGTGCCGCCTACCCATGCCCACCTGTGCCGCCTACCCATGCCCACCTGTGCCGACTAACCCATGCCCACCTGTGCAGACTAACCAATGCCCACCTGTGCCACCTATCCATGCCCATCCATGCCAATCCGTGCCAGCTATCAGTGCCAATGTGTGCCACCTATCAGTGCCCATCCGTGTCGCCCATCAGTGCTGCCCATCAGTGCCGCCTATCAGTGCCACATATCGGTGTCCATCAATGCCACCTCATCAGTGCCACTTCATTGGTGCCACCTCATCGGTGTCCATCAGTGCCGCCTTATCATTGCCCATCAGTGTAACCCCATCAGTGCCCATCAGTGAAGGAGAAAACATACTTATTTGCAAAGTTTTGAAACTGAAACAAAAAAAAACATATTTTTTTTCAAAATTTTCGGTATTTTTTTATTTGTTTCGAAAAAAATAAAAACCGCAGAGGTGATCAAATACCACCAAAAGAAAGCTCTATTTGTGGGAAAAAATGATAAAAATTTCATTTGGGTACAGTGTAGCATGACTGCGCAATTGTCATTCAAAGTGCGACAGCGCTGAAAGCTCAAAATTGGTCTGGGCAGGAAGGTGTTTAAGTGCCCTGTATTGAAGTGGTTAAAAACATCAGATTCAGCCAACGTGTTTCTGGGGAAATTACCCCTTCCTTTTTCAGGTTTAAACATAACGTAAAAAAAAGTATGTATTATATAATAATAAAACATTTGAAAAAATAGTCTCCCTTTAGGGCTAAGCATAAAGAGGAAACAATTTAAATAAAATATATATTATATAAAAATAAAAGATGAAGTAATAGTTAAAAAAATAAAAAAAAGTATATCATAATATAAGATAAAATAATAGTTCATATCATAAAAAAAATAATAATAATATAAGAGGAAGTTCAATTGTCAGGCACCACCCTTTGGGCTCCTTCTATTACTTTCGTGTTAGTAGAAGTTTGGTGAGAGTTGATTCGCGCTTTTCATTTCACGGTTTTCATTTCACGCTTTTCATTTAGTTTCTGAACGACCGTTCGTCAGCCATGTTGCAGAATCAGAGGAGATAACGTGTTATTTATTATTGGCCTTGGAGTTATTGCTTTGACCCAAGTCCAGTCCAGGAACAGGAGGAGGAGGAGTTCTTGGACCAAAATTTGGTTGCTTTATTAATAGTGACCAATTATTTTATATGCCTTTGCTGTGGGAGCTCCAGGAGAATAATCCGGATGATTTTCACCAACACTTGGCATTGCTGACTCCCTATACTAAGAAGCAGGACACACGCATTTATTTTTTGATTGAATGATGATTTGATTTGGTATATTTTCTATATTTTTGGATGCATAGATGCACATTTTGGTTAAGTTCTATTGGCAGATATCTAATTTTATTTGTTTTCTTTTTTTAATGCACAATAAAAAAATTGTGTAGAGTAATATTTGGCTATGTGTTTTACTTCAGATGACAGTTTGGGAGTAGGCAGTTACTTTAAAAAAGATACAATGTAAAATTCACAAGGGACACCAACATAGTTGTATCTTTGATCTTAAAAACTACAGGATAATGGTGTTGTGGTAACTTGCCCAAAAAAAACCCTAAAAAAAAACATAATAATATTATTCTTGATATCACTAGAAAAAAAAGCCTTTTTAAATATGTTTGGCAGAACTCCATCAGTATCACCAGCAAAGCAGCTTCATTATTATCCCATTAAAGAAGAAAAGAATTGTGCGCTGCATTTGGAGATTTCATAATTTGCCGCGTCATGAATGTTAATTCTCCATTACAAACGCTAGTGTACAAGACCGACCTCTTCCGGCTCGTCCTTGCTTCCGAGCATACGTGTTTGTACTTTGTACTTTTGTCTGACGGACTTGTGTACACACGCTTGTAAAATCCGACAACAGACATTTGTCCACGGAATATTTATAAGCCTGGGATCCAACATTTGTCCCCAGAAAGTTGGCTAACAATTGTCTGATGGAGCGTACAAATGGTCAGATTTTCCGCCAACAACCTGTCATCACAAATTTCTGGTCAGAAAATCTGATCGTTTATACGAGGCTTAAGAGTGAACTGCCAATGCATGGCACTGGAACAAATAACAAACATGTGCTTTTTTTTCTTCAATGCACTGGAGGTGCATTGTGATGTGCTGAAGTTAAGGTCGATCCGCACCCACTGTTCTATGCAATGGGATGTCATTATATACACTATATTACCAAAAGTATTGGGACACTTGCCTTTACACACATGAACTTTAATGGCATCTCAGTCTTAGTCCGTAGGGTTCAATATTGAGTTGGCCCACCCTTTGGTGCTATAACAGCTTTCACTCTTCTGGGAAGGCCGTCCACAAGGTTTAGGAGTGTGTCTATGGGCATGTTTGACCATTCTTCCAGAAGCGCATTTTGTGAGGTCGGGCCAAGATGTTGGCTGAGAAGGCCTGGCTCACAGTCTGTGCTCTAATTCATTCCAAAGGTGTTCTGTCAGGTTGAGGTCAGGACTCTGTGCAGGCCAGTCAAGCTCCTCCACCCCAAACTCGCTCATCCATGTCTTTATGGACCTTGCTTTGTGCACTGGTGAGCAGTCATGTTGGAACAGGAAGGGGCCATCACCAAACCGTTCCTACAAAGTTGGGACCATAAAATTGTCCAAAATGTCTTGGTATGCTGACGCCTTAAGATTTCCCTTCACTGAAACTAAGGGGCCAAGCCCAACCCCTGAAAAACAACCCCACGCCATAATCCCCCCTCCACCAAATGATTTGCACCAGTGCACACATTTTTTCTTTATTTGCAATTAAAATGCTCTTCTTACTGCACCTTACGGCCATGCATAAACACGAAGGGAGGCCTAATGGCCATCTGTATTTTCTTATTGTACAGCCCATAATGTTCTAACGTCCTGTTGTATAAATCTCAACATACAACACTGATCCCCTACATAAACAGATTAATATACATTCATACTGCAAAATTATCTCTCTTTATAAATATTTAATATCCTCCAAACAACAGCAGTAGATCAAATATGTCTTATAATGTTACTGAACACACATACCCAGACAAGAACGGCATGTTTATTGAAGAATGATTTTCTGTATTTACGAGGAGCCCATACACAAGGCTGGCTTTGATGTCATAGACTAGACACCTACCCTGCCCTGGCCACTCACACCACACTATTCCTAGACATAATAGTGTCATCACCACAATTAACACGTTTAGCGCAAGATTGTCCATATAACCCATACAACCCTCGGACAGATCTTCTCACTTTCCTCATTACATATACATATACACTCACCGGACACTTTATTAGGTACACCTCGCTAGTACTGGGTTGGACCCTGTGACAGACCTAGCCAGGACAGGGGCTTTTGGAGAGGACTGAATGTTAGTCTCTTGCCCACCGATCATGGGCCCTGGCATTTGGGGGAATGGTGCTCTTTTTGAGAAGGTTTTCTTGGATTTGCCCAAGATTTGTTCTCCCTGTGCCTGCGTGGGTTTCCACCAGGTACTCCGGTTTCCTCCCACAAACCAAAGACATGCAGGTAGGTTAATTGGCTTCTGTCCAAAAACTGGCCCTAGTATATGAATGGGGACCTTGGATTGTGGGCTCCTTGAGGGTAGGGACCAATGTGAGTGTGTAATGTACAGGGATAGGGACAATTGTAGACACTCAGGTTGAACTGGATGGACTGGTGTCTTTATTCAACCTTACTAACTATGAAACTATGAAACTATTCTTGGTTGTTAATTCTGAACAGTAGATGGTCATTGAACTGATCACATTGACCTCTGGAGATGGACTGTCTGGTCACCTAGGCTGCCTTAAGTGCTGTCTTAATTAACATGTTAATTATGTAATTGTCTTTTAAGTTGTTGCTATAGGGGAGGGGGGAGTATCCATGAGCAGCCCTACCTAAGTATCTAACCCCTTGTGTTAAAAGTGTATAAAAAGACTGTATTCTGGTTCTAATAAAGAGTCCATGTCAGCAGTGAAACAAGTCTCGTCTAGTTTTGTGCTTGGGAGCGGTTGGAATATCTGATATCTATATTCAGATTAGGAGGAAGTGCTATATCACGAAAGCACCCAAGGGGAGTGTAGGGACGTTTCATCACAGACCCCCTTTTGTCTTCATGGCATAGATTCAACAAGGAATTGTAAACGTTCCTGTGGTTTTGGTCCATATTTTGGTCCATATTGACATGATAGCATCATGCACGGCCATGGATGGATCGAAATTCGACCAGTGACTGCTGAACCAGCAGAATTTCGATCCACCTATGGTCCACTTTATGCACTTACCAGCCCCTTTATTACACTTTGCTAGTACCGGGTTGGACCTTCTTTTGCTTTCAGATATGCCTTCATTCTTCATGGCATAGATTCAACAAGGCGTTGGAAACATTCCTCAGAGATTTTGGTCCATAGTAACATGATAGCATTACGCAGTTGCTGCAGATTTGTTGGCTGCACATCCATGATGCCAATCTCCCATTCCACCACATCTCAAAGGTGCTCTATTGGATGAGATCTGGTGACTGTGGAAGCCATTGGAGTGCAGTGACCTCATTGTCATGTTCAAGAAACCAGTGGTGAGATGATTGCGGCTTTGTGACATGGTGCATTATGCTACTGGAAGGAGCCATCAGAAGATGGGGACACTGTAGTCATAAAGGGATGGACATGGTCAGCAACAATACTCAGGTAGGCCGTAGCATTTAAACAATGATCAATTAGTACTAAGGGGCCCAAAGTGTGGCAAGAAAATATCCCCTACACCATTACACCACCACCACCAGTCCAAGGCAGGATGGATCCATGCTTTCATGTTGTTTACGCCAAATTCTGACCCTACCATCTGAATGTCGCAGCTGAAATTGAGACGCATAGACAAGGCAACATTTTCCCGATCTTCTATTGTCCAATTTTAGTGAACCTGTGCAAATTGTAGCCTCAGTTTCCTGTTCTTAGCTGACAGGAGTGGCACCCGGTGTGGTCTTCTGCTGCTGTAGCCAATCTGTTCAAGGTTCGATGTGTTGTGCGTTCAGAGATGGTATTCTGCACACCTTTGTTGTAACGAGTGGTTATTTGAGGTACTGTTGACTTTCTATCACCTCGGACCAGTCTGTCCATTCTCCTCTGACATCAGCCAGTCCACACAACTGCCACTCACTGGATATTTTCTCTTTTTCCGACCATTCTCTGTAAACCGGAGAGATGGTTGTGTGTGAAAATCCCAGTAGATCAGCAGTTTTTGAAATATTCAGGCACCAACAACAATGTGGCGTTCACATAGTCACATAAATCCCCTTTCTTCCCCATTCTGATGCTCGGTTTGAACTTCAGCAAGTCGTCTTCACCACGTCTCGATGCCTAAATGCATTGTGTTGCTGCCATGTGATTGACTGATTAGCAATTTATGTTACCAAGCAATTGAACAGGTGTACTTAATAAAGTGGTCGTGAGTGTACATCAGAGGTGGATTATAAGAAGGGTAGAATGGGGAGCTGCCCAGGGGCCCGGACCTCAGGGGGCCCATGGGGGTGGTGATAAGAGTTCTGCACTCCAGTGTTGGTTATAGAAGGTCCATTTCAGCTTTATGACATTGTTTTATTCTTCTCAGTAAGGTTTTCCTTCAAAGCTCAAGTGATCTTTAATCTGGTGCAGAGAGCAGTGGTCTCTCTCTCTCTCTCTCTCTCTCTCTCTGCAGAGATCTGACACACCCTCTGATGAATCTGAGCTAAAGCTCAAAAACCAATGAGCTTTGTGGATTGCACATCTATAGGTCTGGCTTGACAGGGGCTTTGTGATACCCCTGCAGAGGGACTACTGCTTCCACACAAAAGAGCGAAGGCTTTTTACTGCAGCATGCTGGCAGGCGAGAGGCCTTTCTACTCCGGCTGTGGCTGCTTTCCAAGGAAAACAAACCATAAGATTTTTGCACAGCTTTTATTTTGATGAACCTGGCATACAGTATATTTAGCTGATCATACAAAATTAATATGCTTTCCTCTTGCACCTGGGAGAATTGTTTCCATACTATCTGCCACCATTGCATTTGTAATTTGCAAAGAGTATACCGCTACAGCAAATCCAATTTAAAATTCAGATCCTTTAGAAAAGCTTCACAAACCCCCCCCCCCCCCCCCCGTAAGAAGCAAAACAAAGATACCTGAGTACACTGACCCTTATGGATGATCTCATTAAACTAGCGGGGGGCCCATGAATTGAAAACAGCCTGGGGCCCAAAGTGTAATTAATCCACCGCTGATAAACATGCATACACGTAGATACGGTTCCAGTGTCTGCCCCTCCATTGTCCATCTATTTTAATTAACTCAGAGGTCTATGTTTTTATCCAAAATGTGCACAAATTTCTCCTACACATTTCGTCCAATGGAATCTAATGCGAAATGAGTGTACCCCCCTTCACACTGAGGGTGGGTTTGAATTTGTGCAAATTCAGGGTGGGGGTGATTTGAAAGACATCTGTGCGGGTTCATGCATAGATGTCTATTGAAATCGACCACCCCCCCCCCCCCCCAGAAGTCACCAAAAGCAGTGCAGGAACTCCTTTCGGGAATTGGTGCGGCGCCACAAAGTCTGCATTTCACCAATTTCGGACGTTGCCATTGCCAGAAATAGGTATCGATTCTACACCAGGGTTCCTCCAGGAATGGCTAGGGGTCCCTTGAGCTCTAGCTAACTGACCTCCCATCTGATATTGCCTGCATAGTTCCAGGGCCAAAGTCACTTGTCAGTGCCAGCGGTATGACTGCAATGGTGTCATTCTGGCCACCCCAGCAAGGAGAGGGCATTCTTCAAACTTACCACTGCCAATGTAAGGGGCAATTTCCCAATGACTTACAAAGAAATAATCTTACCAGGAGTTCCCAGGGACCTGAAAATGATTTCAAGGGCTCCTCTGCAATAAAATGATTGAGGAAGGCTGTTCTAAGGTATTTAGCCAGAGGTGTTATTTTTTTATTTTATTTTTTTACTGCTATCGTGGGCTATCATGGGATAATTTGACATGGGGAAGGGATGGAGGGCATATCAACCCGATGTGAACAGGGGCTGAAACTAGGGTGAAAAGGATGAAAAAATAGAACCTATAATAGCATGCATTTGTGGATACTTTTTAACCACTTGCGACCTGCCACAGTACACTTAGTGCCCGTTCACACAGGGGCGACGCGACTTGCAGCGCGACTCACAGACGCGACCTGCACACGACTTCAGCGCCGACTTGCAAAACGACGTCTGTATAGAAGTCAATGCAAGTCGCCTGAAGTCGCCCCAAAAATAGCACAGGAACCTTTTTCTAAGTCGGAGCGACTTGAGTCGCTCCTATTAGAACGGTTCCATAGTACAGAACGGAGCGCGACTTGTCAGGCGGCTAAGTCGCCTGACAAGTCACGGTAGTGTGAACGGGCACTTACTGCGGCAGGTCAGCCCGTACCGGCACAGTCACGTACCTGTATGACGCGTAGGGTTGGCCCTCATCCCTTTAAACCTGAACACATATTAATTACACAGGTGCTGAGGCTGATTTAAAGCAGTTAAGGCACCAAGTGAGTTAATTACCACCCATATCAGCCACAGAACCCGTGTAATTCATATGTGTTCGGGTTTAAAGGGATGAGGTGGCAACCCTAATGTCGTGGCCTCATTCCAGGTCTGCTCGAGCATGCGTGCACGGGCACCGGAAGTTGCCATTTGCTGCAGCACAAGCTGATCAGAGGGTCCCAGTCAATGATTTATGGGCGGCACCCACAGATCAGCTGAGCATATGACAGAAGCAAGGCCGGTGCTACTACTAAGCAAACTAGGCAGCCGCCTAGGGCACACTGCTGCTTAGGGCGCCCGTCCACTGGTGTTCCTACTTTCCTCTCTATGCAGCAAGCAATTAAGTCTTAGCATCAGCAGGCAGCTGCCAATTCGTTCGCACATAGTGTCAGAGGCGCAGCGGCGGCGGCAGAGGACTGTGTCTGTGTCCCAACTCCCAAATGAATGGAAGCAAGCAAACATTCATTGATGGGCACTGGTAGGCTGCATTGATAGGCGCTCGCAGGCTGTATTGATGGGCGATGGTAGGCTGCATTTGATGGGTGCTGGTGAGGCTGCATTTGATGGGCGCTGGTGAGGCTGCATTTCATGGGCGCTGGTGAGGCTGGATTTGATGGGTGCTGGTGAGGCTAGATTTGATGGGCGCTGGGGAGGCTGGATTTGATGGGCTGTCAGTGGCAGTTAGGCAGCCCCCCCCCCCCCCCCGTGTCAGTTTGTGTCAGATTGCCCACAGCACTATCACAGACCCACTATAAGTCGCTGATCATCACCATTACTAGTATAAAAATAAAATAAATAAAAATCTCAGTATATATACTATAGTTTGTAGATGTTATAACTTTCATGCAAAGCAACCAATATACATTTATTGGGATTTTTTTTTTTTTTACTAAAGATTTATTAAAATACATTTTGGCCAAAACTTATGAAGAAATTAGATTTTTTTTAAACATTTTATTGGATATATTTTATAGCTGAAAGAAGAATATAAGTTTTTCTTTTCAAAATGTTTTATTTTTTTTGCTTATATTACAAAAAACAATTCAAAAACCCAATGATGATCAAGTACGACCAAAAGAAAGATCTATTTGTGTGAAAAAAAAATTATATACATTTTGTTTGGGTACAGCGTTGCATGACTGCGCAATTACCAGTTAAATTAGCACAGTGCCGAATAGCAAAAACTGCCTGGCCATGAAGGGGGGTAAAATCTTCCAGAGGTCAAGAGGTTGAATATTAATTTTATGCTGGCTTCATATCTTTGCATTGCAGTAATGCTTAGCAAAAGTGTGCTTTATCATACGTTACTGCAATCGATGTGGCGTCTTGCGATATTTATTTTGAAAGGCAACCCAATGCATGAAGAAACTGGGGAGTAAAAAGGAAAATAAGGATCTATGGAGGGAATCCTACTTTTTTTTTTTTTTTCTTTAATTGCCCTAAATCAGCTTTAGTTTTTTTTTAAAGACAGTCCATAAATTTGTGGCCCAATCTCTGGCCATGACCAGGCTTGGAGAGAGGCTTCCATTGGGGATTGACTTCTTTATATCGCCTCCTAAGGAGTCAATGCCTGTCCACAGCTTTGCATATATTCGTGCTCTGATTGTGGTTAGCAGTCAAACACTGTCATACCCTTCCATCTGTGCCCGTGTGGGTGTTCTTTACACCTCCTCCCTCCTGTCATCACAATTACAATTATAGGTCTGCTATTATGTTCTCCTTGCAATTTTTTTTTTTTAGATGTCACCTGGAACATTATCCTACATATGTATGCATGAGCAAGTAAGCACATCTTTCACAGATGATATAGAATGGAACTACAAAGCTTTTGTGCTTTTACCAGTTTATAGTCCAAAGAACGAACACTGGTGTTTACAAACTCTTCCATTAAAAGTTTTCATGAGGATAACTCCAAAATGTTTCCAAAATCTCCAAAAAAGAAAAAACGTTAAAGGGACGGAAGATATACAAGAGACTGCTCTGCAGATTTGACTTGTAGTAAAGGTTGGGTTGCTAGAAGTGTTTTTAAGGCCAGAAATCCAAGTTAACGCCTTTCTGTGTAGAGAATATCTATCCATAAAATGTGGCTCCATCCAGACCTTTGTGGTGGGTCTCTATCTGGGAAGCGTGGAGACCCCCCGGAACATTTTGGGTGTCAGTCCCAAAACTATGGCTTGTTGGTTGCTGTTAACCAACCCCAGCAAAAAGAAGACCCTTCTTGCAAGGCATTTTCATTGCAAGCCGGAGGGAAGGAGCCTCTCATTGCAGAGATGTCTAAACCAGTGTAATCTATAATGGGAATTAGCAATGATACCTGTATAGTCCCAGTTGTCACCTCACCACAAGAAGTGATGTAGGACATAGAGCTTCCAATGTAAGTGCCATTGAGCACCAGTGATGGTTCATCACCCACTCACCACTGAACACCAATAATGGGCACTATATACCTCCCACTTAACACCAATGATGGGCACCTGATTCCTTCCATTGAACACCGATTATGGGCACTATATTTCTATACTGAATAACAATGATGAGGACTATATTCTTCTCACAGGACACAAGTGATGAGCACAATATTTTTCTCACTTACCTCTGAATACCAAAAATAATGTGCATTTTATTCCTACCACTGAACACCAATGATGGGCATTTTATTCCTCCCATTGAACACCATTGATGGGCACTACCTTTCTCCTTCTGAATACCAATGATGAGGACTAAATTCTTCTCACGGGACACAAGTAATGAGCACTATATTCTTCTCACCTATCTCTGAACAGCAATGATGGGCATTTTATTCCTTCCACTGAACACCAATGATACCATTATCCTGCCACTGAGAACTATATTCTACCCACTTACTGCCAATAATGGGTCACCATTCTTCCCACAAAACACCAATTATGGGCCACCATTCCTCATACTGACCACTGACACCAGTGATAGGGCACCATTCTTCGCATTGATCACTGACACAATTAATGAGACACCATTCTTCCTACTGACCACTATCACCAATGATGAGCCCCTATTCTTTCCACTGATAACTGACACAAATAATAGGACACATTTTTCCTACTGACCTCTGGCACCAATGATGGGATGCCATTCTTCCCAATGACCGCTAACACCAATGATGGGGCAGCGTTCTGACTAATGACACCAACAAGGGGACATCATTCTTCCCTTTGACACCAATGACTGAGCACCTATCCTCCCACCAACCACTGTTACCAATGATGGGGCGCCATTCTTCCCACTGACAACTGACACAAATAATGGGCCACCAATCTTCCTCCTGACCACTGGCACCAATTATGGGGCACCATTCTTCCCAATGACTGCTAACACCAATGATGGGGCAGCATTTTCACTAATGACACCAACAAGCGGACACCATTCTTCTCATTGACACCAATGATGGAGAACCTTTCTTCCCACCAACCACTGTTACCAATGATGGGGCACCATTTTTGCCACTGAACACTGACTCCAGGGCAATATTTACCTCCAATCCAACTGCAACATTTATTGCTTCCACTAACCACTGTTGCCAGGATACTTTGTTTTACCTGACTGCCCACAAATAGTCTTAGCCCTTGTACACACGGTCGGAGAATCCGTCGGAATGTGTCCTATCGGACCGTGTCGTCGGATAATCCAACTGTGTGTGGTATGCATCGGACTGATTCCGTCTGAATATCCGTCGGACCCAATTTTCCAACATGTTGGAAATATTTCCCGACCAACTGGGCCGATCGGACATACTCCGATCATGTGTAGAGAATTTTGATCGGACAAAGTGCCACGCATGCTCAGATCAAATTCCTACATCAAAGCTATTGGCTACTAGCCTGAATGTAGTCCTATCATAACGAAATTACGTCATCACGTTCTGAAAGATCGGATTTTTCGCCAACTTTGTCCGACCGTGTGTATGCAAGTTTCGGACAAGATCCGACGGACAAAATCCGACGGGCAAAATCCGACGGATTTGGTTGTGGAAATCTCCGACCGTGTGTACAGGGGCTTACAGTCAATTAATTGGCACTTCCTTTAAAAGGCTTAAGGACACTTGCTCTTGGGTATCCCAATGGTATGGTAATATATAAGGTCTTTATGTGGCAAAAATACTCCCTTTTACCCTTTGGCGTGTGTGTGTACTAAAGCTCTTCAAAGTTTATTTGGGCAGAGATTTTCTTTACCGTGGTGATTTGCCCCAATGCATACGAGTAAAAAAAAATTCTGCTTAACCAAACTTTGGAGAGCCTCAGCACACACCTTAAGGGTAGATGCAATTTTTCACCACAGAGACCTTACATTAAAAATCTAGTTTAGGAATTTAAATGCCAAAGCTATCCTAAAGCTTCTCCATTAATCTGCCTACGTTCAACGTAGCCTTTGCTGCGTTGAACCTGTTCTTTGATACCACAAATGACATTTTCCTTCCATTTTTTTTTTTCTTTTTGATTATTATATCCTGTATTGTGGACATCGCAGAACCATTCTTTGAGCGATGATTAGTAAGATCACAGAGAATTGTAAAGTAGCAGATAAATCATTAGCATCTGCTTCACAATGGCTGTGTCGCTGAGGTATCGAGCCTCTTAGTTCAGCTTTGTTATCGCTTAGGTAGGCTGCCTAATTCTCTAAAGCAACCAATTTGCCGCTCAAGCAATATTATTATATGTTGTTGTGTTTTTTTTTTTTTTTCTCCTGGCTGAAAATGCCAGATTTGCCGGTCTGCAGATTTTTTTTCCCATTTGTTTGTTTTTCCCTCTCTTTTTTTTTGTTCCAGAAAACCGTACAGTTTTATGTCCAGTTGCCTAGCAGCCAACAAGTGAAGCACGGCGTTTCCTGCGGCAACAAGATATTAGAGTGGCTACATGTCAGCTAAATAACTGCAAGATACTTCCTGATTGGTCGTTATGGGTTAAGGTGATAGAGAGCGGGGAATTAATGCGCTAGGTAATTGCATATAGGTGAATAGCTAGTAGTCGGTTATGTTCAACTAGAGTTGTTCTGTAATGTTGAAGACGTTTCATAGCTTTTCCCTCAGCCATCCCTTAACAGGGTTTGAGGCCTTCGACATCATCTCCCTTCCACATAAAATGCCATTTTAACATCTCTACTCCAGCTATTTGGCAATAATTCACACTTTCAGCTGTGTGAATCAAATGATTAACACCTATGCAGACTTCCTGACACCAAGGCTGGGATTATGTAACTATAACGGAGGTCCCATAACTTTCACAACCTGTTCTTGGACAATCAACATCTGTCCTGACACATTCCATGGTGAATTGATTGTGTCTGTGCTACCGGGGAGGGTATAAATGGTGGGATATGTTCCTGAACTTCATTAGAACTGAAGAAGTGGCTTGGAGAAGATAAAAAATGCCATCAACATTACAGAACAAGTCCGGTTGAATGTGACTGATAGGGATTAGCTTGGGTTTAGTGGAACCCGGAAGGTAGCTGTCATGGTTGGGCCAATGAACTGTGGCAAACCATATTAGGCCATATTGGATCAATGTTATGAACCTAATATGACCATGTGGCTATATTAGGTCAAAAATGTCAAAAACATCTATCTCCCATATGTGTAATCCCCTGCCCAAAGGTCAATGGTCCTGCACTTACAGCTGTAAGGACTTAACCTGTACTGACTAACAACCAGTAGCTATATCATGACCTGGTGTCAGAGAACTCACAGTGCTAATGCCCATCTCTGTGCAGCAGTGGCTAATTCAAATTCCACTAATGCCAATGGCCATGCGCGGTGTCCCCGACAGAGGCGAACGAGTTCCGGAACGAACGTGTGCACTTGCGCACCCAATACGAACGTGTGCACGCACTCGCACACCCTCATGTCCACCAATCCTGGCACATGGCGCCCTATATAAACAGAGTCTCTGCCTGATACCAGTGCTGGATCGTCTTCAGCTTGTTTCTGAGTTCCTGATTGCTGTTTGACCTGTTACCTTGCTCCTGACAAACCTGGCTTCCTTGACCATTCTCCTGGATCACCCCTGCCTGTTATCTACCTTTACTGATTATACAGACTTCGGCTTGGATTCTTTACTACGCTCCTGATTCTGTACCTTGTTGCCATCCAGTTGCCAACCTTTGCCTGTTCCTGACTCCATACTTACCTGCCTGGCTTCCGCTAAACACCTTCCTCCGAGAGGATCCTGCTACAGCCTTCAGCCTGCAGGCACCTGCATCCTTTTGTTGCCCCAGAACACCCTGTCCTCACTGCCAGGGGTGTTGGGACCGGAACTGTGCAAGAGGCCACCCCCAGCATTTCGGACTTCGCTGTAAGGTACGTGACACCTGGACACATAAGTACTTTCACAGACATATAGGTGACCTGATTCAAGATGGTGGCACCGCTATTCTTTATTGCAGTTTTACACAATCTCATCTAAGTGTTTTATGAAGAGAGGTCATTGAAGCCTGGATGCCCAGACCAAATTTAGCAGTGTCGGGCAATTTTTTTTCCCCATGCAGTCGTGTTGTGCCAGCACTGCTTGGGTTAACTGCTCATTTTGTCTAGGGGGGAACACAGAGTCTATACTGTACTCACCCGATCCTTCGATCCTCCAGAAAATGGCATTCCCCCACCTTCAGTGGTGGACTGTTCCTGACTTCTTCATATCCATAGCGGGTCTATGGACGTGATGACGTCAGGAACAGTCCACCACACAAGACCACTAGACTGCCAAGGAGAACGGTCTTGTGCTGGGAGGATCGGAGGATTAGGTGAATATATCTCAGCTCTCCGAACTTCTAGACAAAAACGAGCAGTGCAGAACCCAAGCAGTGCAGGCACAGTCCCACTGCAAAAAAAAAGTTTGCCTGGAGTTCAGCTTTAATTGGACTATAATTCTATGACTAATTTGTCAAAGCTGTCTGAAAACTAAGGGCATGCACAGGGTGTGCATTCCTAGCTCTCGTCTGCAACATTAATCAACATTGACACAACTTGTGCACAAGGACTTAAACAGGTGTATGGCGGTCACAAAGCAGATAAGCTGCTATCGCTTGGTAACAGAAAAGAAGCCAACTGATGGATAGGGGGAAAGAAGCATCACACTATTGAGGTCCTACTTCTACACTGATAAGCTGTCCAAGTCCCCTTCAACTCAGCTCCCAGTGTCTGAAATGTGATAGTTTGATAGCAGCTAGAGTTCAACACAGCCTGAACAGCTGCAGATTCTCTCTCACTTTCATATTTGCTATGCAAAGGGTTATGTTTTTAAGGATATATTTCTACTGGTAGAATTGTAACACTTTTTTTGTATTTTTTTTTTATTTGAATCTTTTTATTGGATTATAGGGTGCTCCAGTCCAATGCAAAAGTGTCTTCTCAAAATTTGTGTGTGGGTGACCAGGCTGGACTGATGAACCATCTGGCAGATTGTTGGTGGATATCTATGTGATTGCTATGGTAAGAATTATTCTGGGGACTTGGTCCCCTGAAGGTGGACAGTGGTCAGGGATTCTCACATTTGGGCAGGAGTGTCTTCTTAAAATTTGGGATCTTCAGCATTCCCAGAATCTCATCTGGAGAATGGTGACATGCCATGAGTAGAAGCCAACTATAAGGCAGGTACATTTTCTAAGGCAAACATTCACAACCAGGGTTCCATGGAACACTAGGGCTCCTCCAGGGGTGGCTAGGGGTTCCTTGAACTGTAGCTAATGGGTTTCCTATCTGATATTGCCTGCATAGTTCCAGGTCAAATACCACTTGTCAGTGTCAGCAGTATGACTGCAATGGTGTCATTCTGGCCACCCCAGCAAGGAAAGGGCATTCCTCAAACGTACTATTGCCAATGTAAGGGGCATTTCCACAATGATTCCCAAAGAAATATTCTTACCAGGGGTTCACAGAGACCTGAAAATTATTTCAAGAGCTCCTCTGGCATAAAATGGTTGAGGAAGGCTGTTCTATGGTATTTACTCAGAGGTGATTTTATTTTTTTACTGCTATCATGGGCTATCATGAGGTAATTAGTCATGGGGAAGGGATGGAGGGCACCTCACCTTCACCTATGTGCCATGGGTAGAAGCCATTTATAAGGCAAGTATATTTTAAGGTATCGATTCAAAACCAGGGTTCCTCCAGGGATTGCTAGGGGTTATTTGAGCTGTAGCTAACTGACCTCCCATCTGATATTGCCTGCATAGTTCCAGGGCCAAAGTCACTTGTCAGTGCCAGCGGTATGACTGCAATGGTGTCATTCTGGCCACCCCAGCAAACAGAGGGCATTCCTCAAACTTAGCACTGCCAATGTAAGGGGCATTTTCCAATGACTCCCAAAGAAATAATCTTACCAGGGGTTCCCAGAGACCTGAAAATTATTTCAAGGGCTCATCTGGCATAAAATGATTGAGGAAGGCTGTTCTAAGGTATTTATAAACAAAGGTATTTTTTTTTTTACTGCTATCATGGGCTATTATTGGAGTAATTTGACATGGGGAAGACGGCATCTCACCTTCACCTATGTGCCATGGGTAGAAGCCAACTATAAGGCAGGTATATTTTAAGATATTGATTCCAAACCAGGGTTCCATGGAACCCTAGGGTTCCTTCAGGGATGGCTAGGGTTTCCTTGAGCTGTAGCTAACTGACTTCCCATCTGATATTGCCTGCATAGTTCCTGCAAGGGACTGCAAGGGTGTCATTCTGGCCACCCCAGTAAGGAGAGGACATTCCTCAACTTACCACCACTGATGTAAGGTGCATTTTCCCAATGACTCTCAGAGAACTAATCTTACCAGGGGTTCCCTGGGGTTAAATGGTTGAGGAAGGCTGCTCTAAGGTTTTTACCCAGAGGTGTGTGTGTGTATTTTAATATCAGTTATCAAGGGCTACGATGAGGGAATTTTGAGATGGGGAAAGGAGGTGAGCATCTCAGTGGTCAGGAAATCCATTGGCCTGCTAGAAGTTTGTCAAAGAAATTGCATCATCTGAGGCTTGCATATTGGTTCTTTACTTTCTAGATTTAAAAAATGAATTGAACATGATTCACAGGAGGAGTGTTGGCCTTGATTTACTAAATATCATCAGTGGTTCAGCACCATGAGATATGTAATGCATCAGATCACTCTTCAAGGAGCATTCTAAAAAAAGGTAATAAAAACAGAAAAGTATATCCACAACTACATTTTTTCTCTACCTGATGACTGAAGTGATATTAAATGGCCACATTCAGCACATGATAACGTCTACCACTGACTGCAGTGGAATCGGGCCCCTTGTGTAGGGTGTACTGTCTGTGTTGCCAACATTAGAATTCTTCTCTCCTTCTCTAGCCTGCCCCACCGGCATGAAAGGGAGAGATTGATTGGTTGCTATAGACACTTCTATTTCACAGATTTTCGAACATGAGGTCCATATTGGCTTATTATTGTTGACAAAAACGCAGCCAGCAGTCTAAAGAATAGAAAATTGCTTTTATGTAACTGTAAAATTCATGCATGATCGTTTTAAACTTCTATTAGAAACAGCAATAGGCGCTTCAGGGGAGCAGCTGATGAAGCGAGCGCTTAGTATACTGAATAGCGAACATTTAAACCCAACAGAAACCAGCAACAGAGTTAAAGCAGAACTCTAGGGAAACACATAAACCTTAGGTTCTGCGCATGTGTTGTCCTCTTCCAAAATCCAGTGACTACAGGGAAAAAAATATTTACATATTTACTGTCATAGACTGAGTATAGCCTCGAATACAAAATATACGTAATACATATAACAGTACCATCATCCCAATTGATAATTGTCAAGAATTGGGAATTCTAAGGATATTGGGGCAGTTGCTGAGGCTGCTCCCTTGATATCCACACCCAAAAATGTTTGTTGAGGGGACTATTGCGGTACTAAATAAATCATAAAAGACTTTGTTATAAAAAAATTACAAGTAATTTACTAAGGACAAAAAAATGAAATCCATCAAAACTTTCATATTGCTAAAATCATATACACCACAATTTAATAAACTACCGACGGGTAAGCCCGTAAGGTTTCTATTGAAGAGGGGTACAGAAACGTTTCCTCTACCGGTTTCGCGGGGAACCGCTTCTTCAGGAGGATAGTCTACAGAGTAAATAAAAATATTTGCAAATAATCAAATAGCAGCGAATCATATAATGACATAACAGAAGAGTTACAGTAATTTAAATAGCGAGGGGATCAGCTCACCCACAAAGGAGGAAGCAGTAGATCACAGGACCCATCGATTTCATCCCACGATGAAATCGATGGGTCCTGTGATCTACTGCTTCCTCCTTTGTGGGTGAGCTGATCCCCTCGCTATTTAAATTACTGTAACTCTTCTGTTATGTCATTATATGATTCGCTGCTATTTGATTATTTGCAAATATTTTTATTTACTCTGTAGACTATCCTCCTGAAGAAGCGGTTCGCCGCGAAACCGGTAGAGGAAACGTTTCTGTACCCCTCTTCAATAGAAACCTAACGGGCTTACCCGTCGGTAGTTTATTAAATTGTGGTGTATATGATTTTAGCAATATGAAAGTTTTGATGGATTTCATTTTTTTGTCCTTATTAAATTATTTGTAATTTTTTTATAACAAAGTCTTTTATGATTTATTTAGTACCGCAATAGTCCCCTCAACAAACATTTTTGGGTGTGGATATCAAGGGAGCAGCCTCAGCAACTGCCCCAATATCCTTAGAATTCCCAATTCTTGACAATACATATTTACTGTGTTAAACTGAAGCACTGTGCAAAACAATCAGAACCCCGACTGACCCTTCTTCTCCCAATGGGTGTACAGCTGTACAGGGAAATACATGCTGTATAAATCCGGCACAGTGTACAGCTGTAGAGGAGAGAGGAACCACAGATAAACAGATACAACTTATGTATCACCAGAGACCAGTCACTTTGCTGGGTACATGTAAGGGTTTACAACCACTTCAAGATTTTGTAATTTTTAAGAAATGTTTTACCAGCATGTGATCACCATGTCTTTTAGAGACAGTTGACAGTACACTGCCATTGACAACAGGTTACCATTCCTGCAACTTACGCCAATACTGGGGGGTTACACTTACTTACACTGACACTAATATTGGGGGTTGCTTTTTTATGCCACTGACAACAATACTGGGGGTTACTATTACTGCCACTGACACCAATACTGGGGGTTACTATTAATGCCACTGACACCAATATAAGGGGTTACTATTACTACCACTGACATCAATACTAGGGGGCTACTTTTACTGACACTAATACCAATACTGGGGGTTACTATTACTGCCACTGTGACCAATACTGAAGGTTACTATTACTGCCACATACACCAATATTAGGGGCTACTATTAATTGCACTGACACTAATACTAGGGGTTACTTTTACTGCCACTGACACCAATACTAGGAGGTTAGTTTTACTGACACTAATACCAATACTGGGGGGTTACCATTAATGTCACTGACACCAATACTGAAGGTTACTATTACTGCCACATACACCAATACTAGGGATTACTATTATGCCGCATACACAAGAGCAGATTGTATGGCGTACTTAGTCCGTCATACAATCCGACGGACAATCCGTCGTAGTTTCCACTGAACGGACTTGACCACACACGAATACACAAACAGTCCGTCGAAAGCTTGCGCGATGACGTGTACAGCACGTACGACGGGACTAGAAATAGGAAGTCCAAGACACAGCAAAGCACCCTTCCGCCGTGTAAATCCTTTCTGGGCATGCGCCATTCTTAGTCCGTCGAACTAGCATACTGACGACCGTATTGTCCGCTGAAACCAAAGTACGACGGACAGATTTTTGGAAAAACCGAAATTCTTAGTACTCCGGAATGCACGCTGAAAAAGTCCGCTGAAGCCCACACACGAGCGGATTGTCCGCTGAAATGTGTTTCAACGGACTAAGTACGTCATACAGTTCGATCGTGTGTACGCGGCATTACTGTCACTGACATCAATACTAGGGGTTACATTTACTCCCACTGACACCAATATTAGGGGCTACTATTAACTGCACTGACACCAATACTAGGGGTTATTTTACTACCACTGACACCGATATTAGGGCTTAATATTAATGCCACTGACGCCAGTACTGAAGGTTATGATTACTGCCACTGACACCAATTCTGGGAGTTACTTTCCCTGCCACTGACATCAATACTGAAGGTTACGATTACTGCCAATGACACCAATACTTGGGGTAACTATTACTGTCACTGACACCATTACTTGGGATTACTTTTACTGACACCATTACTGGGGGGTTATTATTACTCCTACTTTCTCTTCCGTTTATATTACAGAACATTACAAAAAATACATGACCAACATTTTTATGTGTTGGGGTGCATTACAGCCAATTCTTTGTAAATGGTTGCCTAACTTTGAGCAATGCACCTCACTTGAGGCAACACTTGAGGCCATCCATGATTTCCAAATTGACCACCACTGCATTATTATTCCAATCCGAGTAGCTGGTTTGTAGCCTCTCAGCTGAAAAGACACCTGGTTGGTAGAACCCCTGCGCAAGTTGTCGAGTTGTTTGCACCAGTTCTCTTATTCCTTTCTTTATGTGGATATCTCTTTAAAGTCGCATTATTCTCAGCTGAACTCCAGTCGCTGCTTGCTTACAGTTTATTGAGAAGTCACCCAATCTGTTTTATCCTCCTCGCAGCGAGCAGTTGGAAGCAGAAGAGCTGTGCAAAATTATGAAAGCGTAATAAACACTAATACTTTTAAAGGCCTTTAAGCATAGCTTGCGCCTCTTTATTGTAATAAAAACGTTCCCAGAGCTGAAATAGGATTCTGAGCCACATTTGCAGATTATAAGGCAAAAGTGTGCGCTTATTATATTACTTTCTGTGTTTTAATATACTCAGAAATTAATGAGGACACTAGACGTTAAAAGGATCTGCAATACAGCACTTTTAATTTAAGCAACCGGGGAGAAACGCAGGACTTTCGCAGAGGTCTTTGGATGTGATGATAGCTTCTTGTAAGGCAATATCATTTTCTCTACCCTCATTAGAGGGAGAAATGCCGTACACGGGTCTCGCTTCGGCCTCCGGTGATCCACAAGCGGAGAATCGCCTACAGGGACCATAGTATATTTAAATACAAAGGACCCTTTCCCGTTAGGAGGGCACGATTGGATATTGCTTTTAATAATAGTATTTTAATTATTTTAAAGTTATGATATCTTTTCAAAGATTACATTAGCATGAATAGCCCAAACTCAAGGATGGATTCTAATTGAAATACTTTTGAAGGAGTTGAAGCTTTTCAAGCTGAAGTCTAGGCAAGAGGCTAAATGCCCAGATGGAATACGTCCTGTGATCGAGACACCCCTGCCAGACAGCAGGGTCCTCCAGTAGAGGAGAAGATGACTCTACTTTTTCCAATGTGCTTACATATCCATAAGATAAACTTGTCCTAGTTGATCTCATATGTATACCTGGAATGTAATTTATTTATGTGAACTCTTCCAAATTCTGTTCAGCAAGACTTGTTATCCAGGAACTCCTGCCGGTCCTGGATCTCCAGTGGTGGAGAAGGAGACTCTGCTTTTCTAGGGGGTTTGATATCAATTGGATCAGGTTCTCCTGGTTGATCTGGTTTGTTTACCTATAATGTCATTCATTTATTGGAACTCTTTCATATTTTGTTCAGTCAGTCTTGATGACCATGCACCCCTGCCAGACATCAAAGTCTTGGACCTCTACTGGAAGAGAAGAAGATTCTGCTTTTCTAAGGGTTTTTACTGTATATCTATTGGATCAATGTATCCTGGTTAATATGAATTTTGTTCAGCTAGTTTTGCGAGCCAGACATCCCTGCCAGAAAGCAGGATCGTGGACCTCCAATGGCGGAGTAGAAAGCTCAGCTTTTCTGAGGGAGTTTCAAATAAATTGGATCAAAATCTTCTGGTTGATCTGGTATGTCTACTTAGATTGTAATTAATGTATGTAAACTGTTTCAAATCCAGTTCAGCTAGACTTGTGATCCAGGCATCTCTGCCATTTAGTAGGGTCTTGAACTTTTAGAGGAGGAGAAGAAGAGTCTGCTTAGCTAGTCTGCTCAACTAGTCTTGTGAATCAGGCCACCCTTCCAGGCAGCAGTGTCCTTGGACCTCCAGTGAAGGCTCAGCTTTTCTAAGGGGGTTTTATATCCATTGGATCAACCTGTCCTGGCTGATCTGATATGTCTATATGTAATTCATTTGTCTGAACCCTTTCAAATTCTATTCAGCCAGTCTTTTGCAAAATAGCACAGCTGTGTCCTGGGCCACCATTGGAGTAGGTGGGGTAGGAAAGAGCATCTTCTGGCTTATCAGAACAAGTTGTAAAACCTAGTTGGGCTGTTATGTCTGATCAAAGAAGTACATAAAATGCTGCACCAGTGAGCAGCTAAAAATACAGATGAAATAGATTTATATTGTGATCGAGTCACTTTGGGCGGGGGGGGGACGTGGAACTCAGCTTGCCTTAAAGGGGTCAGAAAACTCCTTTTTCAGCTCCCCCAGGCCCCTCTTATGTGTAAGTTACCCTGTGTCTATTATGGGCACAGGGTGACCTAAGAAGCCCAGTCTGGTCTGCCCTAACCAGACTCTCAGTACAACCACACTGGACTCAGCATTTTGCTTTACCCCTGAACCAGCCTGGTTGTCTACACTATGTTTAGAACACTGACATGGGACATAAGAGTTTCCTCACGTGTCCTTCCCACTGACAAAGTTGGCTGTGTGCCCAGTTTTTGTTTATGTTTAAATGTACCTGTGTCTCATGTTGGATGTAAAGTTTACCCCGCGTGTCAAAAATGTCAAAAAGGAGGGGGGATTGTCTCCAGAGATGTATACTTGTGTCTGTTCTTCAATAAAAGTGTTATGCTTTTATTCACTCTACACTGCTGTCTGGACAAGTAACTGGGTGAGCTGAGGGATCTTGGATTGAGCTGGTACTGGGCAAGGGAAGCTTATACGGCGGACATACTATTCAAGAGTACAGGGCCCGTCACATATAAAAACTTTCAAACTCTGTTTATCCAGTATTGTTATGCAATCACCCTGCCAGAGAGCACGGCAAGGTCATGGACCTCCACTGCTGAAAGTGGAGGAATGTAGAGCAGCAGGTAGCTCTGTTTGTATAAGAGATACTTAACCAGTTAAGGACCACCCCCTATACCAGATTTACTGCTACAGAGCAGCCCTCCTGTACAGAATGATATATATATATATATATATATACCCCCCAGGCCATACCCACCACACTACATGACCTGCAGAAGAAGGTCCGGGGTAGACAAGGTGACTAAAACTAGTCTTCACATGATCTATGCCACTTCTCCTGGGAATTTAGCCTTGCACATGGATTTTTAGATCAGCTCAATACAGGATTACATCTTTGCAGCTCTGGGGGGTTCTGTTCCTATACCGCAACTATCCTGGGTCCCACCCATAGCTGGTATTTAAGTGGGCACTAACTCCACCCATTTCATTACTAGAGGAGGAGTTTCTCCAAAAAGGGATCTAACATCTACTTACAATCTTCCTCTTACCATGCCATAATGGCAACAGAGCCATATGGTGGCAGGCAAGCTTACTGCACATGCCAACATGTGTGTCCCCAGCATGGCAACATTTAGTCAAAATTTCCAGATTTCCAACTAAATTTTAGGAAAATGACAACCTTAAATCTTGGTCATTCCTATCTATAACATAGAATAGACCAGTGATGGCGAACCTTGGCATCCCAGATCCCATGATTCTCATCTACACTGCAGAGTGCACGAGCATCATGGGAAATGTAGCTCCAAAACATCTGGGGTGCCAAGGTCCGCCATCACCGGAATAGACTAAATGTTCCATTTAGAAGAGGTCTAATGTACATGCTAGCAAAAAGAATCCAACATAACGACTAGTAGTATCAACTGGTTGGACAAGATGAGCATTTTTTTTTTCTCTATGTACACCAGCAAGACCTCTCTATGACCTGGCTAGAAGGGGAGCCAAATTGTATAAAAGTCCGAAATATTTCCCATACTAATCAGGCATCACCGGCAGAACGGTAATCAAGCGTAATCAGAGAGTGCGGTACAAAAGACAAGTCTGTTTTAGAACTGCAAATTGATTTAAAAGGAGAATTTCACTTTGGTCTTAAAATTAACAGAATATATATAAAAAGGCTGCAAAAAGGGAATTTTATCATTTAAAGCAGAACTCCAGTCTCACCTATTAGTCTCCCCCCTGCCTTAATCCTTACCTGCCTGCGATCCCCATGCGATCCACTGGCTGCTGTGGCTAGAGAATAGAACAAAGTAACATTTGAAATGTTATTGCTTGCCAATTATAGAAAATGACGGCTGACTTCAGATTGAATATAAAAGGCGATTGCTGACATTATTAACCACTTGTTGACCATAATACGTATATATATATATATATATGTTGTGGTTTGCAAGTGGTTTACCAGGTTTATGGCTGAAGATGTCACCGATAAACCCAGTATTGTTTTTTTGCACCCGGCGGCTGGCTTTCTCATGAAATGGGTCCAGTGGCTCATGAACCACTGGAACAGTTTCTGAAGCAGTGGGAGGGGAAACCCCCCTCCCACTGCCCAACGTTTTTTTCTTGGGCTTACCGTTTCCGCCGATTCGCCAAAGAAATGATCTGATGATGCGGCCGGTTGCTCCCGTAGACAATTGAAGAGTTAATTCTCGTTGATCAACTCTGGGGTCTTGGAAGACCAGAGCGTCTGCATGATGTCACTTTTGGTCCAGGCTGGAAGTACATTTTTTTTTTTTTAAAGAGAAAGATCCAAAAAAAAAAAAACTTTTTTTTGATCTTTTCCTTTTTAAGGTAAAGAAGAGATTGGGGGTCTTTTTGAACCCAGATCTCGTCATAAAGAAGACCTATCATCATTATTTCTATAAGAAGGGATTTTACATCCCTTGTAATAGGAATAAAAGTGATAAAAAAAAGGGGAGGGGGGTGGACAGTGCAAAAATAAAAAGTAAAATAAATAAGAATAAAAAACAAAAAAGTGTCCCCAACCATCCGTGCTGGCGCGCAGAAGCAAACACATATGTAAGTCGCACACGCATATGTAAACGGTATTCACACCACACATGTGAGGTATCCCAGGGAACATTGGAGTGAGAGCAATAACTAGACCTCCTCTGTAACTCTAAAAAGGCGCTTAAAGCATCGCCTATGGAGATTTTTATGTACCATAGGTTGTCGCCATTCCACGTGCGTGTGCAAATTTAAAGTGTGACATGTTAGGTATCTATTTACTCTGCGTAACATCATCTTTCACATTATTCTATATATATATATATATATATATATATAATAAAAAAAAAAATATATATATATATATATATATATATATATATATATATATATATATATAAATATATATATATATATATATATATATATATATATATATATATATATATATATATATATATATATATAATTTATTTATTTTATTCATTAAAGTGTATATTATATTTAAAAAATAAAAATACATTTGCAAAACCGCTGTGCAAATACCATGTGACATAAAAAAATTGCACCGATCGCCATTTATTCCCTAGGGTCTTTGCTAAAATATATATATATAATGTTTAGGGGTTCGTAGTCATTTTCTAGCAAAAAAACAAAAAATACTGATTTATACTTCCAAAAACAAAAAGTGCCAGAAAAAGCCTAGTCTTCAAGTGGTTAAAAGTGAAGTTGTATCTGTTTATATTTTTGCCTTCCCTGGTTCCTCCCTGTTTTTGTTTTCCTTACATTCCTTATTTTGAACCAAGCTATGTAACCATTGGTCTCTCTGTGCTTCTCTAAGCAATGCAGGCGAGTCAAGGCTGGAAGGGGGGGGGGGGCAGCAGGCTTCTGTACATAACTTCTTGAAAACACCAAGAGCACCTATCCACCTTCCATAGCTCTCAACTGTCCCTGATTTCGAGGGACTGTCCATGATTAAGAGCAATGTCCCCCTGTCCCTTATTTCTCCTCATTTGTCCCTCATTTTGGTCTGATGTATATAGATTTAAATAAAATGCACTTTTTAACTTTCACAAAGTGTTTTCCAGCACTAAACCTCTCATCGGATTTCTAAATGACTGCATTTGTAGATTGCAAAAGCCAATATAAAGGAATAGTAGTGGTAAAAAAGCACTTGTGGGTTTAAACAATCTTGTTTGTTTTTGTACAATTCTCCTTTAAGGGGGCGTGACAAGGGGCGTGTCCTGTGCCTGCATACTTTTGCTGATAGGTGTCCCTCATTCCAATCTCAGAAAGTTGGGAGGTATATCCTTCCCCAATACTTCTCTCAAGAGTCCTGATGCAAGCAGTGGACTGGTTCTTGGGAGGAGGTATGCAAATATCAAAATGCCTCCGTAGGCAGATGTCAGGCTGGAGGAGGGAACAGTTCTAGGCCGACCACACTAGGTAATGGCCACATGTGACACTGAACCTCCATGATTGAAACTAAACTAAAATTCAATAAATGAAGGGGGTGGGCCAGGGACAGTAGGCATGGATGTCCTCCAGCCTGAAAATGAGACGGCTCTATCTGACTTGCTGCATTTTCTAATTCACATTGTGAGAAGCTCACAATGTGCAGTGAAATCAGAGTAAGCCACTTTAGTAGAGGAGAGGAGCCAGTGCACCTGCGAAAGACTGAAGGGAAGGCTGGAGGTCAAATTGAACTTTTTATTCTATTGACACCAGGACAAAAAAAATGGAGAAATGGAACCACCAAGACAGAAGGGAAGTGGAAATCTTCCCAGTGGGGGCACATATAACAATACAAAAGAAAAAACATTTCTAATCCTACTCTACAAACCCAAAAAGTGTTGGCATGAGTTATGTTAAACTCAACATCACAAACATCATTAAATTCCCTAAAAGCTATAGAAATAGAATAACGCATTCCCTAATACCAGCCACATTCTGGAAATTAAGCCTTCAAATGGTGTTAAGCTTCTAGGCAGCGTAATTAATAATTCTTGTCAACAACCTTTAAAATAGGCTTGGAAGAGTTTATTCGTTATGTGGAGTTGTATTTTTATAGTTTTTTTTCCCCTATATATACAATATATGGTCCAAAGTTTTAGAATATCTGACCATCATATCTCTATAAGCTTATTGGAGATCTTATTCCAAAACCATGGGCGTTAATATGAAGTTACCCCCTTTATTGCCATAACATTCTCCACTCTTCTGGGATTTTGGCGGGATCTAAAGGAATGTGTGCTCATTTATACAAAAGAGCCTTTGTGAGGTCAGGTACTGATGTTGGATGAAAAAGATATGTCTCGCAATGAGCATTTCAATTCATCTCAAAGGGGTTCAGCAGTTGAAGTCGGGGCTCAATGCATATGTGAGATTCGTTTAGTTAGGAATCAAAATTTCGGACAGCATTTTCGTTATTCAGAGATTCAGATGTATCCAAATTTCTGAATCACAATAATAAGGAATTTCAATGAATCTGGAAAAAAATGATAAAACGAATTAGAAAAATGTTAAAATTAATTTGAATTCAAAACATTTGAAAATTAATTCAAATAAATTTGAATTTGAAAATTAATTTGAAATGGAAACATACTGCAAAGGACATAGTAAGGTATAAAAGTGAAATAAGATGATGATAAGAATAGAAAAGAACAGAATAGCATGGATTAGAAGAGAACAAATATAGCCGTTTTCCAAAATTCAAATGGATTCGAAAATAATGATTTTACTAACGAATCTGAATATAGAAAACAAATTCCAAATATACAAAATTAATTCCAAAAAATAATCATTCTAATATAACGACTATGACGAAACAAAATTATTAACTTAACGAACGGATCCAAAGTGAAAGGAAACAGACTTTTCCGTTGTGCACATGTCACTGGACATGTATTTTTACAACCTATACTATGTGGCAAAAAAATTCTAGACTTCTGACTATCACACCTACAGTATATAGGCTTGTTGGACAACCCATCACAAAACTGTGGTCATTCTTGTGCAGTTGACACCCACTTTGCCACTATACAGGCCTCCACTCATCTGAGAAAAATTTTCACAAGATTTTGGAGGGTCCGTTGGAATTTGCGCCATTCCAGCCCAAAGAGCATTTGTAAAGTCAGGTTGGATGAGAAGACCTAGATCAAAATAGGCATTGTAGTTCATCTCAAAGGTGTTCAGTAGAGAAAAACAGAAAAGAGCCTCTATATGCAAATTTTAATGTACAGTAGCATAAAAATTCCAACACTTACATACAGATAAAGAATGGTGTGCTTATATGGGACAAATTCACCCGGGATCGTCTACAGCGTCTCCTGTGTGAGCGGAAAACCCGCCGCGGGGCCCGCGGTAACCGAAGTTGGCTAATCCTGTAGGTGGCCGGGTAGAGCTGTTGTGATTGGCTCGGAGAGCGACACCAGATGGCGTGTGATGTCACCCGGTTACGGGGAACCACAACGTGTTTCAGAGCATGCGCAAAGCTTGTATGGAGCATGTGCGCTCCTTTCTCAAGTGATCTCTCACTTGAGAAAGAAGCGCGCATGCTCCGTACGAGAAAGAAGCACGCATGCTCCGTATGCATGCTCTGAAACGCATTGTGATTGCCCATACCCCAGTGATGTCACACGCCGTCTGGCGTCGTTCCCTGATCCAATCACAACAACTCTACCTGACCACCTACAGGATTAGCCGGCTTCCTCTCTGGGTTACCGTGGGCCCCACGGCAGGTTCTCTGCTCACACAGGAGATGCTGTAGATGAACCTGGGTGAATTTGTCCCATATGAGCACACCATTCCTTACCTCTATGTAAGTGTTGGAATTTTTATGCTACTGTGCATTAAACATTGCACTCAGAGGCACTTTTCTGGTTTTCTTTATGCTGTAATCCAGAGTTGGCTTCACTCCTGAGCAAACCTGTGCCGTTAGTGCTTGTTTCATTCCCAAGATTCATCATTATCATCATCTTAGATACCACCTCAGCTCCTTTGGACTTTTTTCTTAAACCCTTAATCCCAGACTTTTTACATATATTGTTGTCCCCCCCTCATCTGTAACCCACACCCATATCCTGAGCGAGAGCATTTTGTTGTTTATTTCAGTAGAGTTGAGGTCAGGGCTTTGTGGAGGACACTCAAGTTCCTCCACACCAAACTCATCAGACCTTGTCTTTATGGAGCTGGATTTGTACACGGGGGCACAGTCATGTTGGGGCACAGAAAATGACCTTCACCCAACTGTTAACACAAGGTTGGAAGCAGACACTTGTCTAAAATATCGTTGTCTGCTGTAGCTGTAACATTACCTTTCACTGGAAATACCTAAACTCAAAAATGTGGAACATGTTTGGCTATAATTATGCATGATGCATGTCAATGTATGGTGTGTCCTTTTCTGTGTATAGTTGAGGAAAGTGGAAAAATAGCACTGGACCCGTATGAGGATCTCACTGGTACTGCTATTATAAAGTACAGATGTTGATGAAAATTATTTGGTCTCCAGGTAGGCAGTTTCAAAACCCCAAAGGATCTCCACAGTCTTTTTGGCTTATAATGTAATATAACAAAAACTGAAAATGAAGCCCCACCTTACTGAACAGTCAAGGGGACAATCCAAAAAGTATCCCATGCATTTTGGGGGTCCGAGAGCATCATCAGTGTTTGATTGACAACAATATGAATAGACTAGACGTGAACTGGACCTTTAATGTTACATTTTCCAATGTGCATGCAAGCACGGGTCTTGTCAGCAGATGGTTTGGCAGCCTTTTCTGTATATAGTGTGTCATAATCTGTGTATTTTGGTACAGCCATTTTCGGTCTTTGATATGCAGGCTGTGTTCTCTGCTCTATAGGGCTGCACCTAAACTGATTGCTTGCTAGACCCAATGGCCTTATTTTTGCCTTCCTCCGGTTGTCTATATATATATGAGCAAACCATGAGATATGAATTTATTAATGAATAATAGACACTCCTGGCTACATTAACAGTTTATATCAGCCCGGACATCATTAATAGGCTCTAAATTAGTCATTGTCATTTCGATTTGCTTTATTGAAATGGTTGGCAACGACCACGCAAAAATTAAAAAAAAAAGTAAAAAAGAGAGAGAGAAAATTCATTAAATGTTAAATCATTTACTGCTGCCCTTTAAAATAAGACACATTAAACCTGGTACAGATTGTGCTCATTTCATGCATTAACCTTATTCGCATACTCCCAGAGACAAGATGGAAACCTGCATAGCAGGCACTTCACTGTACTGATGCAGTCTGTCAAATTCTCTTCATTTACTGTGATGTGCAAAGGCTCAATTATACACCTCCGCAAACAGCGTCTCAACCTTACGTAGATGTGGCAAGCTTTTTCAGCTGTTTGGAATAAAGGCACTCTAGCCGAACCAAAAAAAAATTCATCATGGGGACACGTATACAAGAAGGCTTTTATCTATTGTTGTAGCAATGCATGAGCATTGCCATCAGTTTATACCACTAAACTAAAAAGAAATCTTGGAATACCTTATGGTGAGCTGTTGATTCTGCAGGCTACTGGTCCCCAAAACAGTAGATTCTGATGCGGGTAATTTGGCCAGATATTTTTCAGGGCAGGAAGGTTGGTCTTTGAGGAAGCAGATTCCTTGCTTATTTGAGACATAGGTATGGAGACACAGATATTTCTTTTTTAAGAGATTGTTGGGGCTGGGAATATGGTTACAGGGAAGGTAAATGTTAAGGTTACAGGAGGGTTAGGGATAGGGATTACTTGTAGAGTTACAGGAGGGATTATTGTTGTGATTACAGGGAGGTTAGTGTAAAGCCCCATACACACGAGCGGACTTTTCAACATCCAAAGTCCGACGGACTGAGTCCGTCAGACTATTCGATCGTGTGTGGGCTGCAACGGACTTTTGACTCGCCAAAGTCCGAAGGACTTTAGAATATGGAACATGCTTCAAATTTTTCCGAAGGAACTCCGCCGGACCCGGTCCCTTCGAAAAATTCGCTCGTGTGTATGCTATTCCGACGGACTAAAACCGACGCTAGGGCAGCTATTGGCTACTGGCTATGAACTTCCTTATTCGAATCCAGTCGTACGTCATCACGTTCGAATCCGTCGGAGTTTAGTGTGATTGTGAGTGGCCAAGTCCGCTCAGCCGAAAAGTCCGTCAGAACTCTGTCGGAACTCTGGCAGAACTCCGACGGAACTCCTTCGGAAGTCTGTCGGACATAAGTCCTCTCGTGTGTACGGGGCTTTAGGGTTGCTGGAAAGGGTAATATTAAGAGTTACAGGGAGGGAAAGCGCCAGGGTTACAGGAAGGATTAATTTTGTGATTACAGGGAGGTTAGTGTTAGGGCTACTGGAAGGGTTAGTGTTGGGGTTACTAGGAGGTTAGTGTTAGCCCCTGTACACACGGTCTGAGATTTCCACAACCAAATCCGTCGGATTTTGTCCGTCGGATCTTGTCCGAAACTGTTACATACACACGGTCGGACAAAGTTGGCGAAAAAATACGATCTTTCAGAACGTGATGACGTAATTTCGTTACGATGGGACTACATTCAGGCTAGCAGCCAATAGCTTTGATGTAGGAATTTGATCTGAGCATGCGTGGCACTTGGTCCGATCAAAATTCTCTACACATGATCGGAGTATGTCCGATCGGCCTAGTTGGTCGGGAAATATTTCCAACATGTTGGAAAATAGGGTCCGACGGATATTCAGACGGAATCAGTCAGATGCATACCACACACAGTCGGATTATCCGACGACACGGTCCGATGGGTGCACATACCGACGGATTCTCCGACCGTGTGTACAAGGGCTTAGGGTTACTAAGAGGGTTAGTGTTGGGGGTCACTGGGAGGTTAGTGCTAACCTTACTAGGAGGGTTGGTGTTAGGATTGCTGGAAAGCTAGTTTTAGGGTTATTAAAAGTGTTAGTGTTGATGTTATAACACATTTGTAGCAAACTGCCTTCAAAATCCCAAGTGAGGCAATTTCTTCATATCTATCAATGTTTAGGGACGGTGGTAATTTCTGAATTTTCAGACCTCTTTTTTGGTTTGATGTCCAAGGTAGGGAATGGATTAAGGTTACAGGAAGGTCTAGTGTTATGCCGTGTACACACGGTCGGAATTCCGGCCAGCAAAAGACCGATGAGAGCTTTTCGTCAGAAAATGCGACCGTGTGTATGGTCAATCGGAATTTTGCTGGCTGAATTTCCGCCAGTAAAAGATTGAGAGCAGGTTCTCAATTTTTCAGACGGAAAAAGTTTCTATCGGAAACTCTAATCGTGTGTATACAATTCCGACATGCAAAAACTCACGCATGCTCAGATTCAACTACAAGACGGAAGCAATTGGCTACTGGCTATTGACCTTCCTTTTTCTAGTCCCATTGTACGTGTTGTATGTCATCGCATTCTTGACGATCGGAATTTGGTGTGACCGTGTGTATGCAAGACAGCTTGAGCGAAATTCCATCAGAATTTCATCGGGAAAACCATCAGAGCTTTTTCCGACCAAAATTCCGATCGTGTGTACGCAGCATTAGAGTTATAGAAAGGGTTAGTGTCGTAATTACAAGGAGGTTAGAGTTACTGGGAGGGTTAGTGTTTGGATTGCTGGGTGAGTTAGAGTTGGGGTTACTAGGAGGATTAGTGTTAGGATTATTGCGAGCGATAGTGTTACAGGACTAGTTCTTTTTTGGGCTAGGGTTATAGGAAGAGTTAGTTTTAGAGTTACAAAGAGATGTACTGGGAGGGTTAACATTACATTTGGAGCAATGTGGTGGTTTAGTGTGAGGTCTGTGTTAGGGTTGCATTAAGTGGTATTTTTTGAGTTCTGTTCAACGTTATTGTCACAGTTGGGGTTGAAGGGGGGGGGGGGCGTAGTGTGAGGTTGGAGTTGCAGGGAGCGTTAGTTTAAGTCTTAGGGTTGGAATGTATAGGGAAAGGGGCAGAAAGCAGCTTAAAGGCAGTTTTAGGGTTGGAATTTAGTGTCAGGTTGCAGGAAAGGTTGGTGTGAGGGTTCAAGTTAGAATTAGGCTTAGAGAGATCAGTGTTAGGGTTGTGATTGAGGGGGATTAAAGTCAGTTTTAGGGTAAGCATTTACTGTTAGTTGCAGAAAAGGTTAGTGTAAGGGTTTAGGTTATAATAGGATTAGAGGGAAGGTTACTGTGAGAGGTTAGGATTACTGGAAGGGAAAGTGCAAGAGTAAAGGTTAGATGAGAGTTAGGGTGAGGCATTATGCTCCTTGCCATAAACTCTGGTTTGAAAACCAACAGCTTCATATTTTCTATCAAACAATATATCATTAAAAAAAGAGTGGGACAATAGGTCAGTATCAGTGGCGGCGGCTCCATGCAGGGCGCAGCCCCCCTAATCCATGCGCCTGGCCCCTAATCTACATGCGGGGTGCCAGACACGTGGATTCCAACTTTTTTTTCTTTTTTGAAGCACATGATTAGAGCCTGAGGCTTTAATTGGCTTAAAAAAAGGGTGGGTTGGGGGTACAGAGCAAACCTACCCACTTGTATGACAATAGCAAATTAATATTCGCTATTGTCTTCCTGCTTCTCCTCCTGGCCAATGAGTAAGTGGGAAGAGTGCGATTGGCCGAAAGGAGAAGCGACTGTACTGGCTGGTACTAGAGGTAGGGAGGATGTACCGGGAGATCGGAAAGATGGCTGTAACCGGCTCTGCATCCATCATCTATGCTGCATCTCCACCAAGAGCCCAACCATGTACCACCCACCCGGGGGGGGGGGGGGGTCGGTTGATCTGTTTGACGCTCCCTCCCGGCTGGAGCACCAGCTGTCAAAGGTCAGTATGTCTTATACTGTTGACCTAAAACAATGCTTTATAGATGGGCCATATCATTATAATTTAAACTGTATCATGGGCACCTACATCATGCAGTGCACCCATAAGGCTGTGTGCTGGGTCATCAATACAAGGCACACTCTTCTATTGCCCAAATCACAAAGGATTCTGAAGGTACCAGCACTCAATACACATGGAAGGAAGCAGTATCAGGATATGGAAGCAAACTGGTAAGGGGTCCAACGAAAAACCCTCCACCAGTTCCCTATATGATGACAATCCATGGTGGCAATCCAACATGCAAATAAAGAGTTGCCTGATTCTAAGATAATACCAGATAATAGCTCATAGTTGCTCAAAATATATATATATATATATATATATATATATATATATATATATATATATATATATATATATATATATATATATATATATATATATATATATATATATATATGTATATATATATATATATATGTATATATATATATATATATCCCTACATGTTTTTTTTTTTGCCTAGAAAGCTTCCTTTAATTTGTAAAATTTCCTGAAACCAGTGACCTTCCATTCTCCTATAGTCAAACCCCTCCAGATATTGTTATACTGACAATAGTCAGTGCATTTCCTTATATATAATTTATAGAAGATTACCACCTGTGTGTCATCCTACATTGAGAGTCAAGCTGGTTGTAAAGAGCATTTTCTCGCTGCGCAGGGCAAAATAACATACAGAATAGCTGCAAATTCAGTGCCTGAGTGCAAATTACTGCAACCGATGCTTCTAGCAATATGAACATTAAATCCCAGCATCTAGAAAAATACACAAAGCAGAAGGAATAGATCCTCCACTTTCGCTTGAATCAAAGATGAGAGAGAGAAAAAAAAGAAGGATCGGACTTGCGATAAAATCCCCACATGTTCTTAATGTGTAATTTATTTGTGAGTGATAAGTCCCGGTTATAATGTCGCCATATTCATTGTAGACTCAACAACATGGTGACTCACATGAAGAAAATCCCTGTTATTTATTTGTACTCTTGTGACTTTGAATAGCTTAAGAGGAATGGGCTATTTTACTGCTGGAAGATATAGAAGTAAGCTTCTCGTAGGAGCTTTTATCACAGCAACCGTGCTACAATGCCTGTGTGATATCAGCAGAGCGGCCTATGGAAGAGGAATGAAGGTTATAGAATGGGGACTGGATGGAATGCATACAGCTATGCAACCAGAGAGTGGGGAGGGATATCATGAGCAAGCACTCCAAAATTCTTTAGAAGCTATTTTACTTCAAAGCATAGACCACAACAGCAGGATTGGCGTTTCAGGGACTCACAACCCCCTTTATCAAAATGCAATGAAATCATTGCACCTTGTTAAAGTGGACCTGTGAGTAAAAATTATGTGGGTCCTGCTGTTAATTTAAATGCTTTGAAGTAAACTAGCTTCTAAAGAATTTTGGAGTACTGTCTGTCTTACTGTATCTATGATTTTTGATGCCACCACCTGCTACACACCTAACTATTTTTAAATTCTTTAAGAAACCATTGTTGCAGAATTTTGAGCATTTTGAGAATTTTGAAGGCTGGAGTATGACTCAGTGATGTCAATAGTGCTTTCAGGAAGTTGGGTTCAAAGTAAGTATTTTTAAATGCTGGGTTTTTGCACCTTTTTTGGTAATTTTAAAGCAAGGTCCACTCTAATGCTGCGTACACGCGATCAGACTTTCTGACAACAAAACCGTGTTATTTTGTTTTCAAGAGTGTTGGCTCCAACTTGTTTTGCATACACTGGGTCACACAAATGTTGGCCAAAAATTACAAATGTAGTGACGTACAAGACTTACGTGATGTCTCCATTACGAACGCTAGTTTTACAAAACCAAGCTCTTCCGGCACGTCCTTGATTCCGAGCATGCGTGTTTGTACTTTTATCCGACAGACTCATGTACACGCGATCGGAAAGTCTGACAACACACAAAAATTTGAGAAAATGCTAGCCAAAGTTGGTGGAAAGTCAATTGTCCGATGGAGCATGCACACGGTCGGATTTTCCGCCAACAACCTGACATCCAACATTTCCCGTCGGAAAATCTGATCGTGTGTATGGGGCATAAGAGTTCAGGTTAGTGTCTTTATAGGTTCCGTGAAGGTTCTTATTATTATTGTCATAGCATAACTTGTAGTAGTCTGTTACATTCAGCTGACATTTACCCATTCTCACCCCAACCAGTAACCCAAATGTGCTAGTTAATCACATTCAACTGGTCTTATTCTGTAATGTAAAAGACGTTTCGCTATTTATCCATTCAAATGCTGAGATATGTTCCTCATTGGAAATGAAAAAGCAACCTGGATGAGCAGCAAAATGTCTTCAGTCTTAGCCCTTGTTCACACGGTCGGAGAATCCGAAGGAATGTGTCCAATCGGACTGTTTTGTCGGATATTCCGACTGTGTGGTCTGCATCGGACTGTTTCCGTCGGAGTATCCAACGGACCAAGTTTTCCAACTTGTTGGTAAAATTTTCGGACAAAATGCTCCGATCGGACATACTCCGATCATGTGTAGAAAATTCCGATCGGACAAAGTGCCACGCATGCTCAGATCAAATTCCTACACCAAAGCTATTGGCTACTAGCCTGAACGTAGTCCCTGTGTAACGAAATAACGTAATCACGTCGGATTTTCACACTCGACCGGACTTTTTGACAGACTTGGTCCGGCGGACAATCCGATGGACTTTGCAGCTGAGGTCCGCCAGACTTTCAAACAAACGGACTTGGTGACACACGATCACTCCAAAAGTCAGACGGATTTGAACGTGATGACGTAGAATAAGGACGTTCGTAGCCAGTAGCCAATAGCTGCCCTAACGTCGGTTTTAGTCCGTTGGACTAACACACAGATGAACGGATTGTCCGCTAAAAGCCGAGTCCGGCGGACAAATTTGAAGCCAGTCTTGTTTCTAGGTCCGCCGGACTTTTAAAAAGAAAAAGTCCACTGGAGCCCACACACGATCGAATTGTCCGACGGACTCTGGTCCACCGGACCAAGTCCGCCGGAAAGTCCGATCGTGTGTATACGTGGCAAAAGTGTTAGGCTGAAGTTTAGGGTCTACCTATAGACCAATCATTCTCAACCAAAGTTCCATGGAAACCTAGGGTTCCTCAAGAAGTCGTTGGGGTTCTTTGACCTATGGCTGAGTGCCTGCATAATTCCAGGTCCAGTGCCTCTTGGTAGAGTCAACTGTGTGACCCCATGGACCTTTTTAACTGTCTGCAAGGGTCAGGGCCGTCTTTAATATTGATTGGACCCTGGGCAAAAATTTTCTTAGGGTCCCCCTCCCCCCATGCAATTTCGCTTTCAACCTTCTCTGAGACATACAATAAATAGCAGCTAGACTTAAAATCAGTTTACTATATCAGATCAGGCAGCGATTGTGATTGGTTGCCAGAGGTTACAGCATATCATTACTGCTCACTGACTGGTTGCTAGAGGTTACAGCACTCCTTAAGGCTCACTGATTAGTTGCTAGAGGTTACAGCACATTTATGCTTGTTGATTGGCTGCTAGAGATTGCTGTACAGTAATACTGCTCACTGGTTGCTATAGGTTACAGTACATCTTCTCCTCACTGCAGAGGGGCATGATATACCTATGAATACTGCCTTTATTTACATATCAATGCAGTTGGCCTCAGCTATTTACATATGCATGTCACTGCTATTTACATATGAATGCCAGTATTTACATGTAAACACAGGTCTGCAGGTGAGTCATCTGTACACAACAATAGGGCAGAGCTGGGCAGCATTAGTAGCATTAGTGGTCTGTAGGGACTTGCATAGTACCGCTAAAATAAAAAATAAAACTTCATGAATCTTGTTTAACTCAACCATGCATCTTTTTATGTATAATGTTGTCTATCAATACCATTATATTTGTAATGCTCAATTGTTTCTTACGTGGAAGACTTAGTATAAGTATGCCATTGTTTTAGGGAAATTAAGTGTCATTATTTATGCTTCTGCAAGGCCAAGCATCAACGTGCCATTTTTTTGTAACTCCAAGTGTCAGTTTGTCATTGTTCTAGGATCCTCAGTATCAATGCATCATTGTGCTGAAATCCCATATGTAAGTGTGTCATTGTTCTTAGAGCCCATGCAAAAGTATTCCATTGTATCTAAAGCATTAATTGTCAATGGATGTTGTACCCCAATAGTCATTGTGCCATAGTTTGTGAACCATTGGCGTTAGTGCAGCTTTATGGTTGGACCACAAGATAACTTCTGGTTTTTAAACTCAAGAGCTGGAGGGCCATTTTCATAAACCTATGGACTCCATATGTATTGTTTTGAAGCCCCAACACAGACCTGATGTAAATCTTACTTCGGGGAACTGGAAAAACTTGAAAACAAATGCATTCCATCTGTTGAACTATGGTTTTAACATGTACTTTATTTAAAACCTAAACTTTTTATTAGTTTTAAATAGAGTAGGTAAGTGTTAATACTGCTGCTGGTATATTGTTGCAGTCTTTATCCCCATCTGGGAGATTCACTTTTCCCGATTGCATGCCTTCCACATTTCTTAGACGAAAAGAGGAGCAACTTAAAATAGAAAGCGTATAGGCAAAGTACATGCCCCGTCACACCTACATGGACCATGAAAAATGAATAAACCAAAAAAATACTGGTTAAACCAACAAGTGAAACAATTTAACCCCACTTTTCATTTATACTGGCTTTTAAAAGTTATTAATGCAATAATATAAAAGCTGGATGAAAGTTTTTTTTTTTTTAAAGCCCATGCAAAAAAATAATCCACACCAAAAAGTGAGACACAAAAAGTGCACAGGGGGTACATATGGTCCTCCTTCGAAGAGAAGGGATCTTTACCCTGATCCCCTGGAGCGTTAGGCTCCAGACTAGGGTACTTTCACATGGTCCATCTGGCCGAAACCAGACAGACCACGTTCTCTGGGATTTCTGCCAAAACAGACCATCCCGAGTACTAGGTGGGGCTCCCCCGAAGGGAGACCCCATGAGAGAGGGCGAACCAAGCCAGAAGGCCATTCCCTCTCCTCTTGCCAAGACGTTCAGGGCAGGCTCAATGACCTACACCCTACTAATCAAATGTGAAGTGTACAAACCCAACAACCAAAAAAAGATCTAAAGAGATGGACATGACACACAACATAAAGGTGGGGAAAAGGGAAGCCGAGAAAGTGCAATAAGTGCCCTTGTGTGATATAATGGCCGGCCTTCCGGCCAGGAATAAAGTTTCCTCTGGTCTTAGCCAAAAGGCCCGGCCCAAGAGGCAGGTGTAAAAAAAAGTGTGATAGTACAGTGATCTAGGTGCCATAACTCAAAGTGACCCTCACTCAATTATTTTATAGAGGTCTATACATCAGAGTAAAAAAGCGCACAACTTATTCACCTAGAGGTAAATCTGCTGTTTCTTTTTTTCTTTTTACATTATTTTATTAACATGTTGGAATTGTATATCTACCTGGGATCGGGGAATTAGGTTTATTTGATGCCAAAAATGTTTACCATAGCATATTACTTGTGTTTTCTATGCAAGTTTATGCAATTGTGTATATATATATATACATATATATATATATATATATATATATATATATATATATATATATATATATATATATATATATATACATATACATATACATATATATATATATATATATATATATATATATATATATATATATATATATATATATATATACATATATATATATATATATCCTCAAGAACCAGACGTTACAAATTGAGGAGCAGTTTTGACTTTTTCTTAATGTATAAATCTGTACATTGTCATATCCATTCCATATCGGTGTATTTACTCTACAAAATTTAGTAAACAGATTGAAATATAAGGGAGAGGGAGAACTGAGGAGTGAAGAAGGACTTGGTACCAGAAGAGGGACAGTCTTTCCACATGAGTGACAGTTGTCTCTAGAGAGATTTCTTCTCAAATTCTGCTGTGTTTCTAGAACAGGAAAGAACTGAAATCTTTCTAATTGGGTGTAGACAGCAAGTTAAAAATCTATCCGGGGTTTCTACCTTTCCCTACTCTTTACAAATCCACCCCAAATCTATTGGCTTTAGATATTCTATAATAACATGCATTGGATGTCTTCTTCTTTCCCTAGACTAGGGGTCACCAAACTTTCCAAACAAAGAGCCAGTTTATTGTCCTTCAAAATTTAGGGGGCCTGGACTGTGGCCAGTGGTAGTGGAAATTTTTCTGGCATCAGTGGGAGTAAACATTGCCACATTTGGTATTAGGGGGAGGAATAGCACCCCATTGTTGGTATAATTTGGAAGAATAGTGCCCCATCAATGGTGCCAGTGGGAGAAATGGCTCCCCATTGTTGATGTCAGTTGGCAGAATAGTGTCTTGTATCAGTGGGAGGAATAGTGACCCAAGGGACAGGTAAAAGCAAGCAAAGGGCTGCACTTTGGAGACCACTGTCATAGATTTTCCATGTCCAATCCAACTGAATTACTTGGTTTAGGCATTTCATCATCCAGGTATGAGGTGCTGATTAGTGTTCAAGGCAGATGACCACTGTTGAAGAACTATTAATCTTGAGAAGCTATCTTTTGAGAAACATGTATTGCTCTCACCTAGAATTTATGGGGCTGATGGGATTAGACAGGTAACAAGAGAAAAGGCCAAAAATTCCAAAGATCAATACCAAATAGGCTGGAGAACACAAAGGGGATGGCAGGGTCAAATGTAATTAGTCAGGCCAGGTTTCAGAGCTGAATTCAAGATAAAAGGTACATTTTCAATTAACATGTTTGGATGTTCCATAGTAATTCCTTACTTTTTGGAGCTTAGGTCCATTGTAAGGGTTCCCCAGCCAATAGCGCTAACATGCCTTGGGAATCATAATCAGTTCAGTCAGCAAGTATCTCATTCAAGAACCCAAAAAAGCCACTTCCAACAATTAATACACCCAGCTTGTTAAAGTCCCAGGTCTAAGGTTTGGACTTTATCATGTAACACTCTGCTTCCTGGTGGTCTAATCTTGAGGTACCATATAATTCTCATGTCTCTACAGGCATCAGATAGTGTATTAAATGCCAGATCCGTGACATATTCATCTGGATAAATCTATGCGTTGAATCTCGGCAGAACAGGAATATGTCAGAGGAAAATTCACTGGCGGATAGGTCAGCCGGATGCGCTGGGATTTGGATATCCTGCAGGTAATTGTTGAGTGTCTCTGGCTGTTCTAATCCTGTCTGCTAAATCCATACAATCTAATTTTGGGTGCCGAAAGCGCTAAGGAAGTAATACAACAAGCCTGGGGTGACAGAGACATCTAACAATAGATTTAAACTGGAAGCTCGAACATCAAAGGATAAAGCATCAGAGGACCATATGGCCTAGATTCTATAGCATTAGTCTGAGACGGGGAAGATAATATTTTGTACACGGTATGTGGGTATGTATGTACAAAGTAAAAAAATAACCTGCAAAATGCATGTGTACATTGCCATAGTAAAAATATTGCAACTCTAAAAGTATAATAATCTTTTGGTAATCTCAAATTAATTATTTAAAGATGGTCTATAAGTTCCATTTTATACTGTTATATTTTACAGTGGTAGGAGATATTATATAATTTATTTATTTATTTCTACACCAGCTCTCTTTGTTGCTTTCACTTTTATTCTCCCTCAATGTTCTAACCAATATCTACATGAACTTGCCCTGGCATTGGCTGTACAGCTTTGGTTTGGTTTCCTGATAGTGGCAATGCTAGATCATCTCACTGAGACCCAGTCAAACCTAGAGCGTCACTTGAAGCTCCACCAAAACGACCTGGGGATTCAAATCCTGTTGGGTGCTGGCTTCCTAAGGGCCCATCTCACCCAATCACTGATTGTAAAAAAAGGAAGATGGAAGCACATACCAGGAAGCCTCTGGGTTCTAAGTGTGTCAGAAAGGTTTCAGTTTTGCCTCCTCCCAAGCCACGCCTCTCTAACGCATTTCATACGCTCATGGGCTTAATCATAGAGGTCTGCAACTAAGCCCATTAGTGAGTGAAACAAGTTAGATGTATAACTGGGGGGTGGGTTGCGCTATGGATCCTTAAGAGTGAATGTAGAAAGGAAAAGAAAAGAAAAGTTAAAAGGTAAGAGCAGCCTCTATTGATTTCCACCCACGGGTGGAACGATGCAAAGACAAAGGGGGGTAATAGATATGGCGCTTATACCTATATGTGGGGACTAGTAGTGTGTTGGTGTATAAAAATGTATTGTATTGTATAGGTCAATTTTCACATGTGTGGCAATATATAATTCTTAAAGTGCTGACTAATTTTGGGCCAAAGTGTATATAATATATATTTTCCAGCGTGCTGGTTCAAAACCCAAAATTTTAAAATTAAATGAAAATTAAATAAAAATACAATAAACTCAAAGTGCACGCCAATGGCAACAGGTTACAATGTAGCAAACCATATAACTTATTAATCTAAATAGCAATATGCAGTTATTAAAGTGTTAATCTAAATGGCAATATGCAGTTATTAAAGTGCGCGTGCAAATAAATTCTTACAGACCTATAGGTGAAGACTAATTGTGATAGCTGGTGGATTAGTCGTGAAAAAAGAATATTAAAGTATATTACGTATACTGTGGTGCCAAACTATAATAAATAAACATATATGAAATATCACGGTGGTAGCATAAACTGGTCTGATAGTGATGCTTTACATAAATTAGTATAAAATTAATAAAAATTAAAAATTAAAATACCATCTACATGAAGCATAAATGTGCTAAAATGATAAAACACAGAAAAATTAAATAAAATTAAAAAATCCAAAAAAAAAAAAAAAAAAAAAAAACGTGCAAAATTAGTGCAAGAAAATGTGCAAACAATGCAGGCAAATTTTAAACATTGGACGTGATGGAGCAAGTCTCTATTGGGTGGCGGAAAAAACCGCAGGTGCAGAAAAGGAGGGGGGTGATGTTTTCCAACTGTGTTCTTCACATTCGGTGGCTTAAAAGGGTGTTAAAATTATTATGCTCTCACCAGAAGGAGGACCCCATCCGGGGTGGATCAACATTCACAATATTAGCTATTGTGCGGCTCTCTGGCTTCCTTCCACTTTAAAGATTAGGGATCCCTCGTTCCTCCGTGAGTAGCAATAAGCCCCGTTTATATGGAGTAGAGAAGAGGCACAACCATAGTGTGATACCGTTTTTTAAAGAATTTTATTGCAGAAAATAGTTAAAAAATTACTCACAAACAACTGGTTTAAAAGTGCGGTGTGTACAGCTTTTAAAATTCCCGCTGTTGCAATCTCCGTCTGAGCTCGAGGTGTACGCTGCCTGGCCACGCCCTACGCGTTTCGTCACATGGACGTCATCTGGAGCGGCCATTTTCGTACACCTTTCCTGTTTTATAGGGTGTATTGTGCCTGTTGCGCATGCGCGATCAATCGGCGCCATTTTAAGTGAGGGAAATGCCCTCTTACACATGTACTGCTCGACAAGCACTATACGCCAGGGGAATGGAGACGCTGCAACGAAAACAATATCGGACGTATATCGAACCTTATACATAATAAAATAAACTACAGATATATACTGACATTTGTACCGGCATATAAAATAAAGAAAGCGGATGGTATTAGATGTGAAGGAAGCAGATGGTATTAAATATGTGTAGTTTCAAAATAGAAGTGGGGAAGGTTAGGTATGTTATACTTGTTCATAGTGAGTGAAATGAAGGAAAAAAGTTGGAAATTAACAGGGATCAAAATAAAAAGTGTAAAGTGAAAAGACTTATGATAATAGTATGTATATACTAGTGAGAGAGTTATTACTGAAAAAGATGTTATAATCCGAGCGAAAATCCAGGTATAATAGGTATATCATAAAATATGGGAAATGTGTAAGAGGAATATGTATAAAATATATATAAGAAAAATTGTATATAAAAAATATATATATATAAGAAAAAATAATAAAATAATAAAAATAAAAATAATATAAAAATGAGAAAAAGACACTACAAAATGGGAAGAAAAGGGGAGAAATGTATATATTGGGAACCGTAAAAAATTTTTTTTTTTTTTTTTTTTTTTTTTTTTTTTTTTTTTTTTTTTTTTTTTTTGAGAACCGGAAAATTTTAAAACCGAAAAATTCAGAAAAATTTAAAATTGCAAGGGGGAGTGGATATGGAAGGGCTTACTTTGCCAGGGGTATGTGTTGATCTAGTTGTATATGTGAAAAATTCTTTTGTGCTTATATAGAGCATTAGCGAGCTTTGTTAAAGGGGGGGGATCTTACAGAGACCTTCAGCCTTATTCACAAAATTCTTGAATAATTGCTGTATTAGAGGAGATGTCAAAAAATATCAAAAATTATCAAAAAATGCCAAAAAAAAAAAAAAAAAAAAAAAAAAAAAAAAAAATAAAAAAATTTTTTATATTAAAATGGAATAGTATAAAAATGGAATAGTATAAAAATAAAGAGAAGTAATGCGTATATGTAAGCAAAGTTGAATGAAGATTAGTGGATAGTATAATAGTCATGGTGGATATCCGTGTGGACCTTGATATGACAAATGGTATATTGAAGTCCCGGTAAAAGTCGGGAGCTCAGATAAAATCAGTGGTATTATCTTATGCGTGGTGTGATAAAATTTGCTGATTGGTGGGATGTGTTATATTCTCTCTGCTCAGTCCACATGAATTAAAAAATAGTTAAAAAATAGTTAAAAATAAGTTAAAAAATGGTTAAAAGTTAGTTAAAAAACAGTTGAGGTCCAGGTCTACATTCATTCCTCTAGGGTGTAGCGTATCTAAGTTAAAAATCCACTTAGTTTCATTCTGTGAAATCTTAATAGTCATATCTTCACCTCGCCAGTGTCCTTTGACCTTGTCAATGGCATAGAAGGTCATTTGTTTAGGGTCTTGATTATGGAATTCTTTAAAATGTCTCGAGACACTATGTTTCTCATACCCTATTTTAATATTTTTGATGTGTTCTCTTATCCTTTCATGTAGTTCGCGTGTTGTCCTTCCTACATACTGTTTGTGACAGGGGCACTCTAAAACGTATGTCACATGAGTGCTTTTGCAGGAAATTAATTCTTTTATCGAGAATTCTCTCCCGTTCGTGGTGGAGGTGAATTTAGTAGTTTTCCTATGTGTCTGCTTACTTCTGCGGCAAGGTAGGCATTGCCCACATTTGAAGAACCCTTTTAGGTGTTTGCTGATCTTAATGTTGCGTGGAGGATCAATTGTATTCTTGACAATTTTACTTCTCAGGTTGGGGGCTCTTCTATAGATGAATGCTGGGTTGTTAGGTAAAATTTGTTTTAGCACATCATCGGTTTTCAAAATGGACCAATGTTTCTTTATGATTTTTTCCACTTCCTTGTGCTGTCTGCTGAACCCCGTGAGGAAGGCTGTCTCTATATTCTTATTTTTCTTACCAATTGCTTTGTTTTCTATTAGTTTTTTCCTCTCCATTTTAGTTACGATATCTTTGAGTGCCCTCAGATAGGGCTCTTTATACCCCTTGTGTATAAATCTTTTGATAATGGTTTCCGCTTGTTTATCAAAGTCCTCTTTTTTGGTACAATTTCTATATATTCTTAGGAGTTGTCCCTTGGGTATATTGCCAATCCATTTAGGATGGTGGCAACTAGAAGTGGGTATGTAGGCATTTCGGTCTGTGGTTTTGAAGAAGGTTCTTGTGCCTAGATGACCTTCCGTTTTGAAGATTTGCAGATCTAAGTAATCAATGCTGTGGATATCCCATTTGCCGGTAAATGTGATTCCATAGATATTATTATTTATTTCTTCCAGAAAGGACTCTAATTCTGTCTGAGATCCGCCCCATATGATTAAAATGTCATCTATGTATCTTTTATACATTTTAAGGTGCTTTCTGGGTGTTCCATAAATTTGTTCCTCCTCCCAATGGTCTAGGAAAAGATTCGCCACACTGGGTGCATATTTTGCGCCCATCGCTACTCCCTTAGTTTGTGCGTAGTATTTACCTTTGTACCAGAAGTGATTGTGGCTCATCGCCAGCTCTAATCCTTCCAATATATAATTTATTTGTGCGTGTTTTAATTCTGATTTATTGTGGAGAGCCCACTCCACTGCATTTAGGCCATCTTTTTGTCTGATGTTGGTGTATAGGGAGTTGACGTCAATTGTAACTAGTAAATCCTGGTCTTCTATTTTAATATTCTCCAACTCCTTTAGTAGTTGTCTGCTGTCCTTCAGATAGGATTTCCCTTTTGTTACTAATGGTTGTAAATATCCGTCTATATAGGCTCCCAATCTAGAAAATACGGAGTCTATTCCGCTTACTATTGGTCTTCCGGGAGGTTGCGTTTGGCTTTTGTGGATTTTTGGGACATAATAAATAACTGGAGTTTTCGGTGCATTGGGTGTTAGATACCTTGCCTCTTTTTTGTTCAGGATCCCTTTAGATAGACCCTTTTGGGTATATTTATGCAGTTTCTTATTGTATTCTTCCTTAGGGTTCTTCTTTAGTTGTTTATAGGTGTTAGGAATGTTGAGGAGGTTGGACATCTCTTGTTCATAGTCAGTCTTGTTGAGAATAACTAGTCCTCCTCCTTTATCGGCCGGTCTGATGACTATATCCCTATTCTTCTCCAATTGTTTGATGTGTTTCCAGATCCCCTTCTTCTTGGAAGGTTTGATTGTTAATGCCCTGATGTCTTTTTCCACCATTTTTTTAAAAACCTTTATACCCTCATTCTGTGGTTGGTTCGGATTAAAAGTTGAGTTGTTTCTTAGTGTTGAATGTCTATAACTAGAACTAGATTCTTCTTCCACTTTCCCTGCATTTTTTGTGTTAGCAAAAGGATAAGAGAACACATCAAAAATATTAAAATAGGGTATGAGAAACATAGTGTCTCGAGACATTTTAAAGAATTCCATAATCAAGACCCTAAACAAATGACCTTCTATGCCATTGACAAGGTCAAAGGACACTGGCGAGGTGAAGATATGACTATTAAGATTTCACAGAATGAAACTAAGTGGATTTTTAACTTAGATACGCTACACCCTAGAGGAATGAATGTAGACCTGGACCTCAACTGTTTTTTAACTAACTTTTAACCATTTTTTAACTTATTTTTAACTATTTTTTAACTATTTTTTAATTCATGTGGACTGAGCAGAGAGAATATAACACATCCCACCAATCAGCAAATTTTATCACACCACGCATAAGATAATACCACTGATTTTATCTGAGCTCCCGACTTTTACCGGGACTTCAATATACCATTTGTCATATCAAGGTCCACACGGATATCCACCATGACTATTATACTATCCACTAATCTTCATTCAACTTTGCTTACATATACGCATTACTTCTCTTTATTTTTATACTATTCCATTTTTATACTATTCCATTTTAATATAAAAAATTTTTTTTTTTTTTTTTTTTTTTTTTGGCATTTTTTGATAATTTTTGATATTTTTTGACATCTCCTCTAATACAGCAATTATTCAAGAATTTTGTGAATAAGGCTGAAGGTCTCTGTAAGATCCCCCCCCTTTAACAAAGCTCGCTAATGCTCTATATAAGCACAAAAGAATTTTTCACATATACAACTAGATCAACACATACCCCTGGCAAAGTAAGCCCTTCCATATCCACTCCCCCTTGCAATTTTAAATTTTTCTGAATTTTTCGGTTTTAAAATTTTCCGGTTCTCAAAAAAAAAAAAAAAAAAAAAAAAAAAAAAAAAAAAAAAAATTTTTTACGGTTCCCAATATATACATTTCTCCCCTTTTCTTCCCATTTTGTAGTGTCTTTTTCTCATTTTTATATTATTTTTATTTTTATTATTTTATTATTTTTTCTTATATATATATATTTTTTATATACAATTTTTCTTATATATATTTTATACATATTCCTCTTACACATTTCCCATATTTTATGATATACCTATTATACCTGGATTTTCGCTCGGATTATAACATCTTTTTCAGTAATAACTCTCTCACTAGTATATACATACTATTATCATAAGTCTTTTCACTTTACACTTTTTATTTTGATCCCTGTTAATTTCCAACTTTTTTCCTTCATTTCACTCACTATGAACAAGTATAACATACCTAACCTTCCCCACTTCTATTTTGAAACTACACATATTTAATACCATCTGCTTCCTTCACATCTAATACCATCCGCTTTCTTTATTTTATATGCCGGTACAAATGTCAGTATATATCTGTAGTTTATTTTATTATGTATAAGGTTCGATATACGTCCGATATTGTTTTCGTTGCAGCGTCTCCATTCCCCTGGCGTATAGTGCTTGTCGAGCAGTACATGTGTAAGAGGGCATTTCCCTCACTTAAAATGGCGCCGATTGATCGCGCATGCGCAACAGGCACAATACACCCTATAAAACAGGAAAGGTGTACGAAAATGGCCGCTCCAGATGACGTCCATGTGACGAAACGCGTAGGGCGTGGCCAGGCAGCGTACACCTCGAGCTCAGACGGAGATTGCAACAGCGGGAATTTTAAAAGCTGTACACACCGCACTTTTAAACCAGTTGTTTGTGAGTAATTTTTTAACTATTTTCTGCAATAAAATTCTTTAAAAAACGGTATCACACTATGGTTGTGCCTCTTCTCTACTCCATATAAACGGGGCTTATTGCTACTCACGGAGGAACGAGGGATCCCTAATCTTTAAAGTGGAAGGAAGCCAGAGAGCCGCACAATAGCTAATATTGTGAATGTTGATCCACCCCGGATGGGGTCCTCCTTCTGGTGAGAGCATAATAATTTTAACACCCTTTTAAGCCACCGAATGTGAAGAACACAGTTGGAAAACATCACCCCCCTCCTTTTCTGCACCTGCGGTTTTTTCCGCCACCCAATAGAGACTTGCTCCATCACGTCCAATGTTTAAAATTTGCCTGCATTGTTTGCACATTTTCTTGCACTAATTTTGCACGTTTTTTTTTTTTTTTTTTTGGATTTTTTAATTTTATTTAATTTTTCTGTGTTTTATCATTTTAGCACATTTATGCTTCATGTAGATGGTATTTTAATTTTTAATTTTTATTAATTTTATACTAATTTATGTAAAGCATCACTATCAGACCAGTTTATGCTACCACCGTGATATTTCATATATGTTTATTTATTATAGTTTGGCACCACAGTATACGTAATATACTTTAATATTCTTTTTTCACGACTAATCCACCAGCTATCACAATTAGTCTTCACCTATAGGTCTGTAAGAATTTATTTGCACGCGCACTTTAATAACTGCATATTGCCATTTAGATTAACACTTTAATAACTGCATATTGCTATTTAGATTAATAAGTTATATGGTTTGCTACATTGTAACCTGTTGCCATTGGCGTGCACTTTGAGTTTATTGTATTTTTATTTAATTTTCATTTAATTTTAAAATTTTGGGTTTTGAACCAGCACGCTGGAAAATATATATTATATACACTTTGGCCCAAAATTAGTCAGCACTTTAAGAATTATATATTGCCACACATGTGAAAATTGACCTATACAATACAATACATTTTTATACACCAACACACTACTAGTCCCCACATATAGGTATAAGCGCCATATCTATTACCCCCCTTTGTCTTTGCATCGTTCCACCCGTGGGTGGAAATCAATAGAGGCTGCTCTTACCTTTTAACTTTTCTTTTCTTTTCCTTTCTACATTCACTCTTAAGGATCCATAGCGCAACCCACCCCCCAGTTATACATCTTTATATTCGGAGCCTCTACTGACTCCCTATATTGGGTTGCAGCAATGGACCTCTTTAAATATATTGAAAGCAGAGCAATTAATATAATGGAAATTTTTAACCAAGAAAATGTAGCCATTAAGCAAGACCTAGATAGTTTGTTCAAACAACTCAAACACAGCCTAGAAAAACAATTAAGAGTATGGTGGGACATAGCCATCCTAGAAATGTACATCTCTGAAAAGATCACTCCAAGAAGGCTAAGATGGGATGTCTCCCCTAACGATGCTCTTAACGATAAACATCTGATGGAGGACTGGTACAAATTCTTCAATGAAAGCGAAACCTTACTCTTACAAAAAATCGTACTTAGGAGGCAGGTCAAACTCAAAAATATTGAGACGGAAATCTCAATAATCAAAGACCAACTATCACCACATATTAACACAAATGAATACAAAGAGAAAGAAAAAAACTTACAAGAAATGATCAAAAAGTATGATAAAGAGATACAACAAAAGAAACAGAAAAAGTTTCGGAGGGATGTACTCGATTATAAAAATCAACAAGTCTATAAGTGGCAAACGGACGCCACATATATAGAAGAGGACAACAACATTTCTATGGGTGAGGATTCAGAAGAAGACCAACCGAATGGAACAGAAGAAACATGGCAACCACCCACTCCCACACCCAACAGGATAGAAAGAATTAGGGTACCAAATACACCAAATTACAGAAGGCCAGAAACAAATAATAGTAGATACCAGAACAGAGGAGAATGGAACACTCCCAGAGGACCACTACAACGTGAACCAGACCTACACAGCATACCAAGACACCAGAACAGGTACTCCCCTCTTAGAAGATACCCCCAAACCACCCCATCCCAAGGCAGGTACCAAAGGGATTTTTTATACAGGGGCCAAGGATACAGACCCCCGAGGAACCCCCCATTTGGGCCAAGAGGAGGATGGAGACCGTTCCGGTATCCAATAAGAAGCCAACATCAAGACCAATTCAGAAGAAACGGATGGAACCCCAGATGGTCGGACCCAGGGAATACGAGGATGGAACATCTAGAACATCAGGACTACCAAGAGAACCAGAGAAGGGAGTACAGACCACCAAGATGGGCAGAAGAAAGCGCAAGAGGGGAAAGAGAGGAGGTGTCAAGAAAAAGAAGGCGAGAATACTAGGAGAAGGTATTTACAACCTGAGTAATGCAACCTTCAACGAAGATGAACTAAAAATATTGGATTTAGGGCTAAAATTCGCTCCAGACTAAGATCTGGACAAATTCGAAACTTTCATTGATGTACAAAAATTCGTCAGAAAATTAAACATTAAAAAATATTTTGCTAACACAAAAAATGCAGGGAAAGTGGAAGAAGAATCTAGTTCTAGTTATAGACATTCAACACTAAGAAACAACTCAACTTTTAATCCGAACCAACCACAGAATGAGGGTATAAAGGTTTTTAAAAAAATGGTGGAAAAAGACATCAGGGCATTAACAATCAAACCTTCCAAGAAGAAGGGGATCTGGAAACACATCAAACAATTGGAGAAGAATAGGGATATAGTCATCAGACCGGCCGATAAAGGAGGAGGACTAGTTATTCTCAACAAGACTGACTATGAACAAGAGATGTCCAACCTCCTCAACATTCCTAACACCTATAAACAACTAAAGAAGAACCCTAAGGAAGAATACAATAAGAAACTGCATAAATATACCCAAAAGGGTCTATCTAAAGGGATCCTGAACAAAAAAGAGGCAAGGTATCTAACACCCAATGCACCGAAAACTCCAGTTATTTATTATGTCCCAAAAATCCACAAAAGCCAAACGCAACCTCCCGGAAGACCAATAGTAAGCGGAATAGACTCCGTATTTTCTAGATTGGGAGCCTATATAGACGGATATTTACAACCATTAGTAACAAAAGGGAAATCCTATCTGAAGGACAGCAGACAACTACTAAAGGAGTTGGAGAATATTAAAATAGAAGACCAGGATTTACTAGTTACAATTGACGTCAACTCCCTATACACCAACATCAGACAAAAAGATGGCCTAAATGCAGTGGAGTGGGCTCTCCACAATAAATCAGAATTAAAACACGCACAAATAAATTATATATTGGAAGGATTAGAGCTGGCGATGAGCCACAATCACTTCTGGTACAAAGGTAAATACTACGCACAAACTAAGGGAGTAGCGATGGGCGCAAAATATGCACCCAGTGTGGCGAATCTTTTCCTAGACCATTGGGAGGAGGAACAAATTTATGGAACACCCAGAAAGCACCTTAAAATGTATAAAAGATACATAGATGACATTTTAATCATATGGGGCGGATCTCAGACAGAATTAGAGTCCTTTCTGGAAGAAATAAATAACAATATCTATGGAATCACATTTACCGGCAAATGGGATATCCACAGCATTGATTACTTAGATCTGCAAATCTTCAAAACGGAAGGTCATCTAGGCACAAGAACCTTCTTCAAAACCACAGACCGAAATGCCTACATACCCACTTCTAGTTGCCACCATCCTAAATGGATTGGCAATATACCCAAGGGACAACTCCTAAGAATATATAGAAATTGTACCAAAAAAGAGGACTTTGATAAACAAGCGGAAACCATTATCAAAAGATTTATACACAAGGGGTATAAAGAGCCCTATCTGAGGGCACTCAAAGATATCGTAACTAAAATGGAGAGGAAAAAACTAATAGAAAACAAAGCAATTGGTAAGAAAAATAAGAATATAGAGACAGCCTTCCTCACGGGGTTCAGCAGACAGCACAAGGAAGTGGAAAAAATCATAAAGAAACATTGGTCCATTTTGAAAACCGATGATGTGCTAAAACAAATTTTACCTAACAACCCAGCATTCATCTATAGAAGAGCCCCCAACCTGAGAAGTAAAATTGTCAAGAATACAATTGATCCTCCACGCAACATTAAGATCAGCAAACACCTAAAAGGGTTCTTCAAATGTGGGCAATGCCTACCTTGCCGCAGAAGTAAGCAGACACATAGGAAAACTACTAAATTCACCTCCACCACGAACGGGAGAGAATTCTCGATAAAAGAATTAATTTCCTGCAAAAGCACTCATGTGACATACGTTTTAGAGTGCCCCTGTCACAAACAGTATGTAGGAAGGACAACACGCGAACTACATGAAAGGATAAGAGAACACATCAAAAATATTAAAATAGGGTATGAGAAACATAGTGTCTCGAGACATTTTAAAGAATTCCATAATCAAGACCCTAAACAAATGACCTTCTATGCCATTGACAAGGTCAAAGGACACTGGCGAGGTGAAGATATGACTATTAAGATTTCACAGAATGAAACTAAGTGGATTTTTAACTTAGATACGCTACACCCTAGAGGAATGAATGTAGACCTGGACCTCAACTGTTTTTTAACTAACTTTTAACCATTTTTTAACTTATTTTTAACTATTTTTTAACTATTTTTTAATTCATGTGGACTGAGCAGAGAGAATATAACACATCCCACCAATCAGCAAATTTTATCACACCACGCATAAGATAATACCACTGATTTTATCTGAGCTCCCGACTTTTACCGGGACTTCAATATACCATTTGTCATATCAAGGTCCACACGGATATCCACCATGACTATTATACTATCCACTAATCTTCATTCAACTTTGCTTACATATACGCATTACTTCTCTTTATTTTTATACTATTCCATTTTTATACTATTCCATTTTAATATAAAAAATTTTTTTTTTTTTTTTGGCATTTTTTGATAATTTTTGATATTTTTTGACATCTCCTCTAATACAGCAATTATTCAAGAATTTTGTGAATAAGGCTGAAGGTCTCTGTAAGATCCCCCCCCTTTAACAAAGCTCGCTAATGCTCTATATAAGCACAAAAGAATTTTTCACATATACAACTAGATCAACACATACCCCTGGCAAAGTAAGCCCTTCCATATCCACTCCCCCTTGCAATTTTAAATTTTTCTGAATTTTTCGGTTTTAAAATTTTCCGGTTCTCAAAAAAAAAAAAAAAAAAAAAAAAAAAAAAAAAAAAAAAAAAAAATTTTTTACGGTTCCCAATATATACATTTCTCCCCTTTTCTTCCCATTTTGTAGTGTCTTTTTCTCATTTTTATATTATTTTTATTTTTATTATTTTATTATTTTTTCTTATATATATATATTTTTTATATACAATTTTTCTTATATATATTTTATACATATTCCTCTTACACATTTCCCATATTTTATGATATACCTATTATACCTGGATTTTCGCTCGGATTATAACATCTTTTTCAGTAATAACTCTCTCACTAGTATATACATACTATTATCATAAGTCTTTTCACTTTACACTTTTTATTTTGATCCCTGTTAATTTCCAACTTTTTTCCTTCATTTCACTCACTATGAACAAGTATAACATACCTAACCTTCCCCACTTCTATTTTGAAACTACACATATTTAATACCATCTGCTTCCTTCACATCTAATACCATCCGCTTTCTTTATTTTATATGCCGGTACAAATGTCAGTATATATCTGTAGTTTATTTTATTATGTATAAGGTTCGATATACGTCCGATATTGTTTTCGTTGCAGCGTCTCCATTCCCCTGGCGTATAGTGCTTGTCGAGCAGTACATGTGTAAGAGGGCATTTCCCTCACTTAAAATGGCGCCGATTGATCGCGCATGCGCAACAGGCACAATACACCCTATAAAACAGGAAAGGTGTACGAAAATGGCCGCTCCAGATGACGTCCATGTGACGAAACGCGTAGGGCGTGGCCAGGCAGCGTACACCTCGAGCTCAGACGGAGATTGCAACAGCGGGAATTTTAAAAGCTGTACACACCGCACTTTTAAACCAGTTGTTTGTGAGTAATTTTTTAACTATTTTCTGCAATAAAATTCTTTAAAAAACGGTATCACACTATGGTTGTGCCTCTTCTCTACTCCATATAAACGGGGCTTATTGCTACTCACGGAGGAACGAGGGATCCCTAATCTTTAAAGTGGAAGGAAGCCAGAGAGCCGCACAATAGCTAATATTGTGAATGTTGATCCACCCCGGATGGGGTCCTCCTTCTGGTGAGAGCATAATAATTTTAACACCCTTTTAAGCCACCGAATGTGAAGAACACAGTTGGAAAACATCACCCCCCTCCTTTTCTGCACCTGCGGTTTTTTCCGCCACCCAATAGAGACTTGCTCCATCACGTCCAATGTTTAAAATTTGCCTGCATTGTTTGCACATTTTCTTGCACTAATTTTGCACGTTTTTTTTTTTTTTTTTTTTTTTTTTTGGATTTTTTAATTTTATTTAATTTTTCTGTGTTTTATCATTTTAGCACATTTATGCTTCATGTAGATGGTATTTTAATTTCTAATTTTTATTAATTTTATACTAATTTATGTAAAGCATCACTATCAGACCAGTTTATGCTACCACCGTGATATTTCATATATGTTTATTTATTATAGTTTGGCACCACAGTATACGTAATATACTTTAATATTCTTTTTTCACGACTAATCCACCAGCTATCACAATTAGTCTTCACCTATAGGTCTGTAAGAATTTATTTGCACGCGCACTTTAATAACTGCATATTGCCATTTAGATTAACACTTTAATAACTGCATATTGCTATTTAGATTAATAAGTTATATGGTTTGCTACATTGTAACCTGTTGCCATTGGCGTGCACTTTGAGTTTATTGTATTTTTATTTAATTTTCATTTAATTTTAAAATTTTGGGTTTTGAACCAGCACGCTGGAAAATATATATTATATACACTTTGGCCCAAAATTAGTCAGCACTTTAAGAATTATATATTGCCACACATGTGAAAATTGACCTATACAATACAATACATTTTTATACACCAACACACTACTAGTCCCCACATATAGGTATAAACAAGTTAGATGGCTTGGGAAGAGGCAAAGTTGAAGCCTTTCTGACACACTTAGCCCTTGTACACACGGTCGGAGAATCCGTCGGAATGTGTCCTATCGGACCGTGTTGTCGGATAATCCGACTGTGTGTGGTATGCATCGGACTGATTCCGTCTGAATATCTGTCAGACCCAATTTTCCAACTTGTTGGAAATATTTTCCGACCAACTGGTTCGAACGGACATACTCCGATCATGTGTAGAGAATTTTGATCGGACCAAGTGCCACGCATGCTCAGATCAAATTCCTACATCAAAGCTATTGGCTACTAGCCTGAACGTAGTCCCATCGTAACGAAATTACGTCATCACGTTCTGAATGATCGGATTTTTCGACAACTTTGTCAGACCGTGTGTATGCAACAGTTTCGGACAAGATCCGACGGACAAAATCCGACGGATTTGGTTGTCAAAATCTCCGACCGTGTGTACAGGGGCTTAGAACTAGATGGCTTCCTGATGTGTCTGCTTCCATCTTTTTTTTTTCAGTACTGGATCATGCCTGCAAAATTTGTGTTGGTACGAGGTGACAATGCAAGAGCACAGTTGGGAGACGGTTGTCACCCCACAACAGGAAGTACCTGACCCTAATGGCAAAAATGGAAGGAAATTGAGAACAAATTTTGAAATTATGAATATTAAAAAAAGTAATAGATGTGAGGGAGGAGCTGTCAGGAGAAATCAAAGATTTTGTTTTTAGCTGAAGGCAGGATAGGCTTTCCTGAAACAATGAGTTTGCAGGGATCATCTAAAGGTTGACAGAGTAGAAGAAAGCCGGTAAGGTTGTAGTAGAGAGTTCCAGAGGATGGGGGAGGCTCTGGAGAAGTCCTGGAGAGGAGTATGGGAGAAGGAGACAAGGAAGTTAGAGAGCAGGAGGTCTTGGGAGGAGCGGAGAGGACGGTTTGGGTGATATACTGAGACAAAATGAATGATGTAGCTTGGGGCAGAGTTATAAATGGCTTTGTATGTTGCTGTTAAAATTTCTAATTTTATTTGTTGGTCAGAAGGCAGTGGAGTCGTATACTCTTCCTGCAACATGAAACATGATGGAACATGCTTTCTTGGCTCGTTGCTGAGCACCATGAAGACTTTTCCAACTCTAGCAAGCAAAGGGGTGAAACTTCCCCCAAGGTTAACCAAATGGCCAGCTGGGGATAAGACATATTTATGTACGTTTCCTATAGTTCAGGGGTGGACAATTGCAGCCCTCCAGCTGTTGCAAAACTACACGCCCCATGCCTCTGCCTGTTGGGGGTAACTGTCAGTCTTTCTATCATGCCTTTGTGAGACATTTATCTAACTGTCAGTTTTGCAATGCATCTTGGGATGTGGAATTCCACAAAAGCTGGAGGGCCGTAGTTGCCTGCTTCTACTCTAGTTCCTACAGCTATTCTATAAAGCTGAACTCTAGCAGATATAAATTAGAAAAAAGAATGGAGCTTTGTATTTGTTAATGCATGACCCAGGACTCATTCACACCTACTGTATGTGCTTTATTGCATGTTTTAACATGTGTCAAGAATTTTGCCTATGTTTTACGGGAGCTAATTCACATATAATATGCATTGTATTAACATGCATTGGCCAAAAAAAGGTTATGTCCATTTTTCATCCATCATTGTATGTTATAAAGGCTTTGAGTAGGAATGGCAATGCATTTCAATGCATCATAAATAAAATAAACCTTGAAGAAAACACTGTCATGCAATGCATAAGTATGAAGATAGTCTATGTTTTTGTTTAACTGCAAGTACCTGAATGAAGTACCTGAATGAACCTAGTATCAGCCTCTTGCAGTTTTTTATACAGAAGACCCTAGACTGGAAGAGGGCACAAGGGGCTAATCAATTTTGGTGCCGTGCAAATACGTAGTTCATGTATTTAGCTGTTAAAGTGGTTGTAAACCCTTACAACACACTTTGACCTACAGGTAAGCCTAGATTAAGGCTTACCTGTAGGTCCAAGAAATATCTCCTAAACCTATACGGTTTAAGAGATATTTGACGAAAGACAGGCACCGCTATCTACGACGGAGCTGCCGCGCGTGTCGGCTCCCGTGCGCATGCGCGGGAGTGACGTTATCATGGCTTCGCCGAATGACAGCGGCGGAGCTGCGAGACCCCACCAAGAAGATGAAATGCGCCGGACTACAGGGGACAGCGGTGACTTCGCTGGCTCCTGTGTCAGGTAAGTGACACATTATGCTTTGCCTTTGCAGGGAATGAAAGAGGAAGTAAACTCATCAGGGTTTACTTCCTCTTTAAAGTGGTTGTAAACCTTTTTTTTTGTTATTAAAACAACAAAGATGCCTATACTTACCTGCTCCGTGTGATGGTTTTGCACAGAGTAGCCCTTCTGGGGTCCCCCCGTGGGTGCTTGAGGCTCTTCCTCTTCATCGGGTGCCCCCATGGAAATTTGCTTTCCATGGGGCACCTGTGCAAGCTCGCTCCTGAGTTCTGCTGCTGCGTCCATTAACACAGATAGCCCCTGGCTACCATGTCACAGGATTTAATTGACAGAGCAGGAGCCAATGGCTCCTGCTGCTATCAATCTGTCCAATGAAGAGAGAGACAGTGGCTGGAACCGCTGTGTTCATGCACTTCGTGGGAACGAATTGGGCTCAGGTAACAAAAAGGTCTGGGGGGGGGGGTTCGGGGGTGCTGGAGCACAGACAGTTTTTCACCTTATTGTATAGAATACTTTAAGTTGAAAAACCTTAAGGCTTTACAACCACTTTAATGTTGAGTTGCTGTCCCTTAAATTTAGGGGGTGGGAACATAACTGAGTTTCAAGTCAATGTGGTCATAACGGCAAGAGCAGTAAGGACAGCACAGAAGATTTAATTCTTGTCTGAACTCTGAATTAGCTCTAGAACCACTTATGACTCATTATCATTGGCCAGTACATTATCACTCTAAATGGTACCCAACAATGATTGCTAAGATTGTTGGAATTATCATTTAAGTACATTAAAAATTGGCCACTAGTAATAGCTACATCTCTGGGTTCAGTAATACCGAATTCATTTTGTGCTCTTGTAGCGGTGCGGTCTAATTATCATTTCAGCTATAAAGCGTTCCGTATGGGGACAGTATACGCGGCGGCATGATTGGCGCAGCCCTAATCACGGCTGTCCTGATTTTCAATATTAAAATAAGAAGAAATACACATTGCGATCCCTATTATTTGGAAACTAATTAGCGTGTAAAGAGTTTCTTGCTCTGGGGAGATATCAGGTCAAATGATCAAGCAATCGCTGAAATCAACCTAAATTGCAATCAGTTAGAGGATATTAAAATGATGATCTGTGCCTACGAACATCCGTCTACAGTTCTCGTTCCTGAAAACCGGCACTTCAAGTTTGCTGTAACGTCTTGTTCCTGATTCCAAACTTTGGTTTTGTATTAAAGTGGAAATAAACTACCTCAGTCAGCATTAACTATTTGTAATCCTTATGCAGCTAGCATTAGTAAATAGATAGAAATGTATATCACATTTACTTGTTTAAAAAAATTTTTTTTTACATTTCTTCAGTTCTTTACTGATTTCTGGCCTAGGCCAAAATTATGCCATATATCCCAGGAGTCTTCCATCTGGATGAAGATTTTTCCCGGCTAAACCTCCAGCCTCCATGCCTGAGGCCGCGTACACACGCGGGGACTGTTCGCCCAACTTTGTCCGCTGAACAGTGTTTCGGCGGACAGTCCGCTCGTGTGTGGGCTTTCAGCGGACAGTTTCAGCGAACAGTTTGCTGAACAAGGTTTTTCGGAATTTCCGAAAAACTGTCCGCTGAAACTTGGTTTCAGCGAACAGTCCCCTTGTGTGTAGGCTTGTTCGTCAAACAAAGTTCCGCGCATGCTCAGAAAGGATTTACACGCCGAAAGTTGTAATGCAATGTATAGGACGTCGTATTTTGCGTCCCGTCGTACGTGCCGTTCACGTCATCGCGCACGGTTTCAGCAAACTGTTCGTTCGTCGTGTGTGGGCAAGTCCGTCCATGCTAATTTTGAGCGGACTGTTTGCTGAAACTGTTTGACGGACAAAGTTGGGCGAACAGTCCCCGCGTGTGTACGCGGCCTGAGAGATTTATACAGTGGATTAAATGCTTCATGGATCATCTACCCTTACTCAAGATGGCCGCAGCTAGAAATGCTACGGATGTGTCTTTCGACGTGATTTCTCAACAAAATGGAGACATGGATTTATTTGCTTGTAGAACTGGTAACAAGACGGGGGGTTTGGGGTCATGTGGGATACTTCAAAATGGTAGATATTGCTAGCAGAGGGAACTTCTCACTCAGTAACAGTAGCACAAATGCACGTAGATTGGAACAGTCGACAGCAGGGATCCTCAAACTACAGCCCTCCAGCTGTTACGGAACTACACATCCCATGAGGCATTGTAAAACTCTGATATCTACAGACATCACTAGGCATGATGAGAATTGTGGTTCCTGAACAACTGGAGGGCCATAGTTTGAAGACCCCTGGTCTACAGGTTCACGGCTGGGGACTATGAAGTATCTTTAGTCCAAGTAAAGGTAGCTCTACTCACAGAATCCTGGAACAGGATTAGCCAATAGGTGCAGCCTAGTACAGCATCCAGCAAAAGAGGCTCTGGAAGCAGGCAGCTCGCCACCATTCAGCTCACAGCTCCATTCCCTCAGGAAGGAGGAAAAAACATCTTCTTAGGGCTACAGACTATTTAACACCATCCAAAACACCATCTGGGTACACCTCAAAGAACAATGGGGTAGCCCCTAGAAGTCGCACATCTAGATATCCTTGAGTGATGGATAGAGTGGCAACCTCAGCCTGGACTCCAACCAGGCCACACCTCCCCAGGTATTGGCTAGGCCCGGGTCAATATTCAGGTTGGTCAGTTGAATTTTCCCTACCTAAGCTCCAGAAACTTCTTCTATAGGCAAGGGGAAGCAATCAAACTCTCAGCCAGTGAAACCCTCAACAGACCAGACCAAACAATTACTGCTCCCCTGGCAAAAACTGAATTTACATAGCAGCCTAAATGGGAGGGTGCTACATAATTAATATGAATTATTATGACTTTCAACAATTTTCAATCTAACAGAATCTGTGTTTCTTCACAAAAATAACACCTGGTGATCCTGGCATGCATATCCTCTTTCAGGCACTTTCTGTTATATGGCGACAACTGCCTGTAGTATTGCATTGTCACCCTGTTGCAGATGCAGAAGCACCTGGTGCACATCTCAGTTGGCCTTGCTGGCACATGTTGCATGGGGATAGCCCATTGTCAGTCCAGAGCAATAACGTGCATTGCCATCTAGCAATGCAGTCCATGTAGACAAGAAGTGGCTGAATGGTTGCAGGAGATCGGCAGCTCCAAAATGTAGACAAAAGACTGAAATAAAACAAGTATTTTTGCTCCTAGAGGGGAGCTCAGAAAATGTCGCGTAAGGCCAGGCACTCAGAATGTCTGTTGGTACACTTACAGTCATCATCCCTGACAGCTTTTTGGATGCAGTCGGCATCACTGAGCCAAAAATACATCTAATGAGTGATTTAGTAGAAGAAAAATGAATGATCTTCAAGCTTCGTACGCTCGCTGCACTCAATCATTACCTCTTTCTAGATAAGAAACATTATTCTATATATCTGACATACCTGCTCCGTTCTGCTGGCATGGCTGCCCTAGCTCCAACACCCTCAAACATTGACACGAAAAAAACTCACTTAGAAGGCTATAGCTATGGTTTTTGGTCAATTGTATTATATATTTTCTGAAAGTTTTCAAAATGATGATCATGTACCCTTTTTCATTATTTATATACATTTTTTTTTATTAAATTTTTCATTATTTACATAAAATGTTGTCTGCCTGAGCTGTGTCCAGATAGCCAAACAGGGGACAAAGGAAAAAGTCACCAGTAATGCCTGTGATCTTCTTGCGGCTTTTTTTGAACTCATTAATGACTTGCCATGCTTTGTTTTGCACTGTACAAGATGAGGTGGGGGTGAATCAGTGGATATGGATCCTCTACCAATAGAAAAGCAGTCTTTAGTGGAGCCAAATGGCTAGGGTCTTCCCACAAAGTGGGGGGGAGGTCTCAAAAATAGGGGTCAACCAAATTGAGTAGTCTATACACATTTGCACAAGATAGAAAGAGAGTCCCAGAGCTGGCAGCTGCAAACGGTGGGCGTAGGGACGGCATGACATGTGCTGGACCGCACAGTCGCCATCTTAAGAGCAATGTGACTTGGCCGCTTTAAGGGGAAGAGTAGGCGGAGCCGAGGCATAAGTCCGGGAAGCCAAGGGGTATGTACACAGTCAGAGAGCGAAGGAGGAAGTGATCCCCACCCACCCTCCCTGGTTGTATTGGGGATTAAGGTCAAGGTGATTGGGGCTTGGTTAAGGCAGTTTTTGGAGTCGTTAGAAGAGGGGAAGTGAGGTACAGGTAGGAAACATGTTGTACCCATCCATGGGATGGGGGTGGTTTGATGGTACTTCCAAGTTATGAGGGGTTAATCTGGAAGGGTTAAAAGGGGTAAGTCACTGCGATGGTTTGGGTATTGCCTCCAAGACAGGGGATTACGTCTGGAGGTCAAGAGGTCAAAAGTTTTGGAAGTCGTTTGCAGTGACCAGAATGTTTAGTATGCTATTTACCCATGACCCATTACAAATGTTTGGAATGTTTACAGTTATTAAAGTTATTTATGGAAAAAATTTTTAAATATATTTTGTAAATAAATTAAGGCCGGTTGGCCATTTATACCAAATCTAGTCAAGTCGTTTGTTAATATTGGATGGGTTTGGAGAGGGTGTTTGGGTATGGGGGAAGGTTATACTACACTGGGCCTAAGTCCTACAGATGTCATGCAAATCTAACATTTCAAGAGCCCATTAGTGATTCATTAGTTCAGTAAATGACCACAGAAAGGACAACAAACATGCAGTGTGTTTGTTTAAGGTCTGAAAAGTAAGATATGACAGGATCAGTAAATCATTAAATCAGCAATGAACCCTTTTCTGCTCTGTGCCCCTATGTGGAGGGGGCCATCTTGCTAAAGGAAGAGCTTTGCTTCCTCATGTCAGAGCTGATAACTTACTTTTGAAGTAATGATCCACAAGTAAGCACAGATCCACAAAATGGAAGAAACAGAAGCAGAGAGATACTTACACTGCTGGTGCTCATGTACAGCTTCCTTTCCAGCAAGGAGAACAGTGAGCAGCACATTAGTGACATCACTAAATCTTACTCCAAATTTGGCAAGACTAGCAGTCAGAGGTAGCAGCACCTTAGATCTCCCACTGCAGATATACAACTACAAAACAGGAGTGCTTAGGCACAGCATCAGAAAAACTGAGTACAGGCCCGTTGTCAAAGAATTGCTCATGAGCACAATGATCCAATGATCCAAAGAACTGTGCACAGAATCTGTGTGCACCTGTGAGCATGCACACTTGAATGGACTTTGATGCCTAGTAGCATATTTAAAGTACGGCAAGATTCAGGATCATTGCTTAGTGGTCATCAGCTCATGTGACTTATGACTAGACCCTGCTTGTTATTGTGCTATACCCGGTTTTGCCTTCTGACTATGCCTGATATTGATCCCTCTGGTACCTGACCTTGGATTACTTTTTCACCTTGCTTGTCCCTTCGGCTGATCTTCTGCCCGTGTGATACTGAACTCAGCCTGGCTTCTGTTTACACTCTTGTCTTCCAAATTGTGCCTCCGCTGCCCATCCTTTTCCAACTTCTGCATTTCTGACCATGTTCCTGCCTTCTACTTCTGCATGCCCTTTGGCGACATCCAGCACGAGATCCTGTTTCTCAATTGCTACTTCATCGCAAGATCCAGTTCTTCCACTGGCTAGGACTTACTACAGGTGCCTGTGCCACTCCATGTCCTGTCCTACCCTGACATCAATCTCAGGGGACAAATAGGACAGAAAGAGAATAGAAAAAAGAGGGTGCACCAGTCTTGTGCATTAACCTTTGATATGTTTATTAAAGGAAAGAATAAAAACTACTCACAAGCCTATGTAAGGAACCACAATATAAAAGCCTTTAACTTGTGGCAATCTGCCTAATAATAGCAGTCTCCAGATGACGAGAGAGAGGACATAGGAGCCACTGCATAAACCGCTGCTGGCCAACATGTTTCGAGGGGATACCTTCTTCCTCTGAGCTTCAGAGGAAGAGGCTCTGAGGAAGAAAATATCCCTTCGAAATGCGTCAATCAGCAGTGGTTCGTGTGTTCTCTCTCTCGTCAGCTGGAGACTGCTATTATTATTAGATTGCCACAAGTTAAAGGCTTTTATGCTTTTGAGTAGTTTTTATTCTTTCCTTTAATAAACATATCAAAGGATAATGCGCAAGGCTTGTGTGCCCTCTTTTTTCTAGTCTCTTTCTGATTGCTAGGATAACCCTATCTCGGAGGGCAGCAAGGCCTGAGACATTATCCAGACAAATAAGACTGGAGGTGTAAGGGAGAACCCTCTCATCAGATTGGCCTCTACCAGGTACGCTACACATAGGAAGTGTACTTCTGTTTTAGGAGGAATTACCGTATTTGCCGGCGTATAAGACGACCTTTTACACTTAAAAAAACTGAGCAAAAAGGAGGGGTCGTCTTATACGCCGGGTCCGCTGCTGGGATGCCTTCTGGCTGTCCGGTAATACTGTATGTAGCTTCGGCTACATACAGTATATACCACTGAACCAATCCCAGTGAGCGATGTATTCAAATGAATACAGAGCCTGCTCGGATTGGAGCAGCAATCTCTGCCAATCCGAGCAGGCTACACACAGTAGCCTGCTCCGATTGGCTTTGAGAGTGAGGCGCGGGCTGATGATGTAACAGCCTCCGCCAATCCCAGCAGGCTTTGTATTCATTAATAGAATACATTGCTCGCCGTGATTGGCTCCAGCACCAGAAGGAAGAAGGAAATGGCTCCAGCAAGAACGAAGAAGAAGAGGAATATGAAGCGTCGGAAGCCTCGGAATCGGGGGTCGTCTTAAACGGTGAGTACGGGCAAAACATTTTAACTGTGCAGGTTTTTAGGGGGTCGTCTTATATGCCGGGTCGTCTTATACGCCGGCAAATACGGTATATACTAAATGTAAATCTTTGGGGGTATTGCTCAGTTGCAATTAACATTATTATTTATTACCTATAATACAGCAAATGATGTTTTAGAACAGGGATATGCAATTAGTGGACCTCCAGCTATTGCAAAACTACAAGTCCCATCATGCCTCTGCCTCTGTGTCATGTGTGTGGCTGTCAGAGTCTTGCTATGCCTCATGGGACTTGTAGTTCTGCAACAGCTGGAGGTCTGCTAATTGCATATCCCACTTTTAGAAGATGCACACATGGTGAATAGTTCACATGTTCATTAATTCAGTCTAAGCGTCTATAGTGCACATGTTGATATTACTCCCTTTTTTCAGTATCTGGTACCAAAAAATCTGACAGAGGTGCTAACCTTTCCATACTTTATTAAAAAATGTCTTTAGATATACTTGATATTTCTTATTAAGCCAGATTGAATAACTCCAAGACCAAATTTTTCCAACAAATGCATCAAAGTATACATAGTAAGTTGATAAAACAGCCCTTGAGAGGAACATTACTTGAGCAGTTCTGTCTTATTTCCCTCTTTCCTCTCCACTGGCATGGACTTACAGGGTTCACAGAGCCAACCTTGCAAGACCATGGGGTGTTCTGGCACCTTGGGCCTGTTGGATTTTGCCTGAAGGGCCAACCACGCTCTAAAGTCTACGTACAGCCTAAGGCGGAAACTGTGGGTACTTCATTAGCACTTTGCTCTTTGCAGTGTTTACAGAAAATGCCCATAATTAGGCACCATATGGTAAAACAGGCACCCGGCTGGGTTCTTTGGCTCGCCCACTGCTACGAAAGAGCTCTGGGCCTTGGTAAATTGCATATGAACAATGAAATATTAATTTTCTATTTGCATACACCTGCAAAGAAAATGTCACTGAAATATCGTCTGTAATAGGCTTTAATCACTCAGTAATGGGATACAGGTTCAATAAAAAAAAAAAAAAATCGACAGAAAGCTCACATAGTACCATTTTGTTTTTTTGCTATCGACATTTAAATGACCCAGGGCCATGTATCACAGAATATGCGGTGCCGGCTTGTGGGGGAAACAAGGGATATATCCATCTAGATGAATCAAAAAAAATAGCCCCGGCTAATCAATATTACAAAGCTTCTCCTCCGCTCGATGTGAGATAGATATATCACCGCTAATACCACACTTGTTTAATAGTGCTTATTATCATTTTGTTTATGGATTTCCAAAATATTATGTTCCGGCATAAAATCCAGGGCTTCAAAACAATGTTTGAAAGAAGCATTTAGTCTGTTGAGCTTGCATGCTGGGTTTCTGGTATAGCCACAGAGCCACGACTACTGGGCCCATAGCCCTGGAAGGACCCAAGCATGGCCTTGATTCAATTATTGTGTCTTCTTCTTCTCTTTTTTTTTTTAACACCAATGGATTCAATGTTGAAATGAACTAGCTTTCCTGTTTAGAAGCATTTATATTGTGTAAGGCATTTATGAGTTTGGCTTCTTTATCAATAATCAGAAAAGTGTCTTGGGGTTCACCTATTCTTCTGGACCTAGGCAAGCAAAAAAATTTGGAATTTTTTGATCATTAACCACTTTCAGACCGGACCAATTTGCTGGTCAAAGACCAGACCACTTTTTGCGATTCGGCACTGCGTCGCTTTAACTGACAATTGCGCGGTCGTGCGACGTGGTTCCCAAACAAAATTGACGTCCTTTTTTGCCCACAAATAGAGCTTTCTTTTGATGGTATTTGATCACCCCTGGGGTTTTTATTTTTTGCACTATAAACAAAAAAAGAGCGACAATTTTGAAAAAAACGCATTATTTTTTACTTTTTGTTATAGTAAATATCCCCCAAAAATATATAAAAAAACATTTTTTTCCCTCAATTTAGGCCGATACGTATTCTTCTACATATTTTTGGTAAAAAAAAATCGCAATAAGCGATTATTGATTGGTTTGCGCAAAAGTTATAGCGTTTACAAAATAGGGATAGTTTTAAAGCATTTTTATTAATAATTTTTTATTATTTTTTTTTAATAGTAATGGCAGCGATCTGCGATTTTTATTGTGACTGCGACATTGTCGGGGACCCATCGGACATTTTTGACACATTTTTGGGACCATTGTCATTTATACAGCAATCAGTGCTATATAAATGCAGTGATTCCTGTGTAAATGACACTGGCAGTGAAAGGGTTAACCAGTGGGTGGCAGTGTAGGGGTTAAGTGTTCCTAGGGGTGTATTACTAACTGTGGGGGGGTTGGGCTTTCATTTAGTGTACACTGATCTCTGCTCCAATCACATGGAGCAGAGATCAGCGTCACTAGTTGCTAGGCAGAATGGAAAAATGTTGTTTACACAGCATTTCCTCCATTCGGCCGCTCCGTGAGACGATCGCGGGGATGCCCGCGGCGATCGAGTCTGCGGGTCCCGCGACCGGACTCACGGGGGTCCCGACCAGCGCGGGAGCGCGGTGGCGCACTCCCGATGGCAGGGCGGCATCGAATATTGGATGTACCTGTACGCCAATATGCCTGCCCGTGCCATTCTGTCGACGTATATCGTCGTGCGCTGGTCGGGAAGTGGTTAACCTGTTTTGCTCCCCCAGTCAGAGAAGAAGGCTTTTCTTAATTTTGGATAGAGTAAGGGAGAGTTATAACCCCTCTGAAGTTTTTTGTTTTGCCATCTGTGTCCCATTGAGGAGATTTTCCATCACATCATGTCCCATAGCCAAACAGGAAGTGATAGGAGATCCCTCTAAAGTGAAGGAATCCCCAGTTGTCACCGGGGTCACTAGAACTAGTGTCCCCATTAGAAGATTCCCTTCTTATTACTGTTCTGGGGACAACCCATAATTTGAGACTTTCTTTTAATTTCACTTTCAATGATAATGGTCCCCAGGACAAAAACAGAGGGTGAATCTCCCTATCGGGGGGGGGGGGGGGGTGGTCTACTAAAAAAAAGTTTTGCCTTTAGGACTAGTTTATACTTAATTCAAAACATGGCTTTGGACAGGCTCTGTTAAAGCTCTCTGAATGCCAGTCAAATCTCCTGTCACTAAATAAAATGGTTAGCTTAAAGTCCTGTTTACACTTTGCTTTTGCTTGGTGCTTCGGTGGGGCTTCGATGAGGCTTTGGTGGAGCTTCAATGGGGCTTTGGTGGAGCTTCAATGGTGCTTCGGTGAGGCTTCGATGAGGCTTTGGTGGCGCTTCAATGGGGCTTCGGTAGAGCTTCGATGAGGCTTTGGTGGATCTTCAATGGGGCTTCAATGAGGCTTTGGTGGAGCTTCGATTGGGGCTTTGGTGAGGCTTCGTGAGCTTTGCCATAGACTTCTATGGAGGCTTTGAAGACACTTTGGAGCACCACTAAAGCTACATAGGGTATCATTTTTTAAACAAAGCCAAAAAAGCAAAGGTGTAAGCAGGACATTTTATTTAGTGACGGGGCTTTGATCAGTGTTCAGAGAGCTTTAACAAAGCCTGTCCGAAGCCATATTTTGAAGCAAGTGTAAACTAGCCATTGATGCGTGTTGAAGCAGAAGCAAGCGTAAATGAGCCCTTTAAATCCCCCATGGATGTTGACTTGTCTCACATTGTGATAAAAGATGCTCAAAAAGTTGCTACAAAGATCACATGGGGGAAAACTAGGGCTGTGTTCATTGACACTAGCGATGGGCTTAGGCCTGTGCGAAACCCCACATGCCCGATCCTGCCAGGAAGCCGACATTGCACAGCGCTAATAACACAGGCAGTGAGACATTTCCCGTTCCACAGCTGCACAGATCAGGAAATGTCTCACTGCCTGTGATTAGCACTGTGTAGTGTCGGATTTCCTGGCAGGATCAGGTACATGGGGTTTTGAGCGCGCCCGAGCCCATCACTAATTGATACTTTCCGCCTCTCCAGCAGCCCAGATAGTGGGGCAGATTTACTAAAACTGGCTTGGCCTTGGTGGCTGTCTCGGCTCTCCCCCTGCAAGGCCATAGCCGCTCACTGTATCACTCGGCCCCGCCCCCTGGCACGCCATATCATTGGATGTGATTGACAGCAGCGTGAGCCAATGGCTACGTTGCTTTCAATACATCCACTGTAACCAATGGACGGCCAGGCTAAGCGGTGAAGAGGATGTTGGGGGCGAGCCCGGGACTTTTGAGGGGTCAGGTAAGTAAAACGGGGGGGCTGGGGGGGGCGGTATTGTCGGATGTTTTTTCACCATTATAGAATGCATTAAGGTGAAAAAACACGTACCTTTACAACCCCTTTAACGGGGGCCAATGACAGCAATAAAAACTGACAGGGGTTTTGGGTTTAATGCTACTTTAACGTATGCATCGTATGGATGTCTCTTCTTGTTCTAGGTAGTCCTTTAAAAAAAAGCAACATTAATTTTAGGCTAGGAGCCCCTTTAAAAGGGGTGACACAACGCCCTAGCCGCAATGCAGTGCAGGCTGTTGGGTCATGTAAACACAGGGTGATTAGGGAAAATAAGACCATCAGAAGCTTGTCAAGATAAAGAGCATGCATGGAGGACAAGGGGGAGATAAGCGGAGGAGAGAGCGCGGCGAGGGGAGGGGGGAGGCAGCGGCGGCGGCGGCGGCCACGATGGTATAAGTAGAAAGAGAGATTAAAAGAATCACGGAATGGGATGGTAATAAAAGGGAGAAGAAAGAAGGGTTATAGTGGATGTAGAGATAGGTGCTATTAAAAGGACATTTTAAAGGGATTTTGTCACTTAGATATTGCCTCGCGTCGCAGGCATTTAAACAGATGCCAAAGTGGAATATTGCTCTCTAATAAATAAGGATAATGTGTTTATAAAAAGGTCAAGCCTTAGCACATTCTACCATTAATATCTGTATATATACGCTCTACAAAAAGAAAAAAATCAAATTTAACCCACTGCCAACCAGCAACAGCAGATTCAGTAGAAGAATGTGGCTGCCGCTGCTACCTGTTGGGTATAGTAAACAGCTGCTAAAATCCTGAAGAAAAAATGTATGGGATGATCCATCTAAGAATAGTACTGAATTAGGCAATGCTTCCTCAAACTAAAATGTTTAGGAAAAATAGTGAATGCGAATCTAAATAGTTAGAGCAACTTTGTGGAAATATTTGGGGCAAGTAGATGGAGTGGAACCCCCAGCTGGAACATCTACAGAAGGTTGGTCAGCCAATTGCAGTAATGGATCATTAAAAAGTAGTCCCTGAGCTCAAGTTAAGTGACTTTGTGTAAGATGAGATGATGTTATCAGAATGCTGCAGGCAAGGGGAAGCATTTCCTCAGTCTCGTACCCCACACTGACAATACTGCAACATTTCTAGATAGCGAGGATAACTTGTCACGAAATTGTGGCAGTGTTTAATTGTTAAGTCTTGTCAACTTGCTGCACATTTTCACTGGCAAGTTGTACACCTGCAGAGAATGTTAAGCACAATTTCTAGTTGATACTTTTCCAATTTGTAGCAAATTTGCATGACTGCTGGGGCACAATGGGCTTAGGTCCCAATTAATGTAACACAATGGGATCAAATCCCCAACCACCCTTGCCCTTTTACCCCATTAAATAAAACACTTAGCCCTTGTACACGCAGTCGGAGAATCCGTCGGAATGTGTCCTATCGGACCGCGTTGTCGGATAATCCGACTGTGTGTGGTATGCATCGGACTGATTCCGTCGGAATATCCGTCGGACCCAATTTTCCAACTTGTTGGAAATATTTTATGTCCAACTGGTTCGATCGGACATACTCCGATCATGTGTAGAGAATTTTGATCGGACCAAGTGCCACGCATGCTCAGATCAAATTCCTACATCAAAGCTATTGGCTACTAGCCTGAACCTAGTCCCATCCTAACGAAATTACGTCATCACGTTCTGAATGATCGGATTTTTCGACAACTTAGTCCGACCGTGTGTATGCAACAGTTTCGGACAAGATCCGACGGACAAAATCCGACGGATAAAATCCAACGGACTTGGTTGTCGAAATCTCCGACCGTGTGTACAGGGGATTACACCCATTCGGTTGGAAAGGGCAAGGCCACAGCTTTATTAAATACCAACACGTAACATGTAAACACATTTAACCAGTGCCAGTCACAGTCGTACTGTGAGCACTCAAATCCAAAAGAGGGAAGTGGGGCCTGTTACCCTAAGTGCTGGACAGACAGCCTACTTCCAATTTTCTATCAAGGGCATAGCCCATTAAGGCAACTTTAAATACTGGCAAGGTCAAGAAACCACAGCAGGCAGTGACATACCGTAACAGAGGAAAAAAGTGGGAGGGGGGGCAGCTCTTCCATCCAATTCTTCCAAAAGACCCAGAATTCCCTGGGGCACACGTTCCCTGAGCTCAGGCCCATCCCATACCCCATGTTTCTACCAATCATTACCCTTGTCCGGCACCTGGCCATGCCTCCATCAGTTAAGGCTTTCGTTCCCTAGAGAGGGGGCTCAATAGGCCTTCATTACGTACAAGTCTCTAGAACAGCGATGGAGAACCTTGGCACCCCAGATGTTTTGCACTACATTTCCCATGATGCTCATGCACTCTGGATTGTAGTTGAGCATCATGGGAAATGTAGTTCCAAAGCATCTGGGGTGCCAAGGTTCTCCATCGCTG